>NC_047105.1:41960876-43160876 GCF_902500255.1 Thalassophryne amazonica | reverse complement strand
ATTGGTTAGCTAAAATAGCTCATTTATAAAAAAAAATTTGCTCTATCAGCTTTCCTTTTTTGCAGCTTTCATCCGTGACCCAAAATACATAAGCATACCAGTCGTCGGCTGTCCCCAGTTTCGTGATAATCAAAGTCATACACACGCATGCACACACTTGGCTATTATATGAGTGAAGCGCCATAAAGCTTGCTCATGGTACAGGGAGTCTCAAACAGGAAGTGCCAAATTTTGAGTCAACAGTGAAACAGGAAATGTCAAATATTAAACACTTCCTGGATCAACACTTCCTGTATTGACAGACGAGATCTCATGGAATCTCGTGGGAACTCAGTGGCAAATTCACACTGAAACAGGAAGTGCCAAATTTTGAGTCCACAGTGAAACAGGAAATGTCAAATGTCGAATACTTTCCGGATCCCACAAGATGAGATCTCTTGGGATATCGTGGGAATTGAGTGGCAAGTTGAGACTGAAACAGGAAATACCAAATTTTGAGTCCATAGTGAAACAGGAAATATGAAATGTTGAACACTTCCTGGCATGGGTGGAGCTAGAGCAGAGGCCAGGGTTGCACTGGACTCCCCTGAAATCTGATTGAACACAGATGATTGACATGTCACAGCACCGCACGTCTGGTTGAAAAGAGCTGCATTTTGAAATCAGTGACACATATTGACTGCTATGTTCCTGCTGTACAGTAGTTGGTGCTGTGTACTACAAAAAGTTGTAATCTACCTAAGAAGAAGAAGAAAAATGTTTGACACAGATTGTAATTGAACACATCTTTTGAACCATGGACTAATAATGACACCAAAGTTATATTGGTAAGCAAACAGTCATATTTTATGCCAAAAATGAGGTTCAGGTTGTTAAAAGCGGCATTTGTCCTTTAATTTGGGTTGTCTTATATATACGTGTTTCTCCAGTGATTTTAAATGAGCAGGCAGCTGTTGATTCATGAGATATAATGTGAAGATGTTCAGGCCAAAAGAAATACAGGTAATTTACTCCTCCTATGTTGTGTATAAAACCTGTGTAACCTCTTAATTTTGCTTTCTGAAGGATTTACAGTATTTTTAAATAACCTCTTAATTTTGCTGTCTGAGTAACACACCAGTGACACAACTTTAGATAAATAAATCTAAAATTATCTTCCTTAACTGAAAGCAAATCTCGACAACTTGTTATGAATGAATTAAAAATATAAAAGCCAGCTTCCTGATGAAGTGGTGTAGAGGAGGATTTTCTTAAAAAGAAGACCTGATAGTTCAGCTACAATTTGCCAGAAAGTACATCTGAGATGCAAGCGTAGATTTGATGTTTTGGTGAAACCTTTGTATTTCTTCATAATTGATGTAAATAAAGTCCAAAACATATTCAGTGACTTGGAAATGTTCATATTTCCATCCCCTGACTTGTCTGAAGAAAACTGGCAATTAAACTGATTATTATTTACAGATATTATCAAGTTTTAGAGATTTTCTCTTAGTTTGAGTTCGGGGAAGATAATTTTAGAAATTTTTATTCTTTATATTTTTTTGTATTTCTTACATTTGAAATGGCATAAACAAATTCAGACGTGTGAAATACCAAGTATTACTGTTGTATTTAAGAATGTTTAATTTTCACTGTTGCTGCACTTTGTGTGAAATCATAGTCATATCATATATCATATTGATATGACAATATTGAGATACAATAATGTGGCCCTACTATCGACTAGCTGAAAGGTTTGAATATTAATTTACATCTACATTTAAAAAATGCTTAAAGTGGAAGGAGGCTAAGAGGGCTGTAATTAGGGGGGTTTCTATCTATCTATCTATCTATCTATCTATCTATCTATCTATCTATCTATCTATCTATCTATCTATCTATCTATCTATCTATCTATCTATCTATCTATCTATCTATCTATCTATCTATCTATCTATCTATGTGTGTGTACACAAAGAATGGCTTTTTGACTTACCAATATTTCCTCTGTGATGCTTATTTTTATTTCATATTTACACAAAAAAAACAAGCTTGACTGTGCACTGAATTAGGAGGTATTTGGTTTTCACCACATCTCTGATTGATAGAAACACACTCAGGGAGATATATAGAACAGGATTTTGTGCATGTAATGAAATATTATAGTGTAATCCATGAGACACCAAATATCATAACTCACAGCGCAGATGGCAGAGAATGCTCAGGGTCAGTTCAGTCTGAGCACCCTGCCATAGATGGGGCTGTGAAGGAGGGATTAGTTTTTATCATTTTCTAATATCTCCAGCAAGGATGTAATGCATTAATTCAGACATGCACTGAATTTATGAAAGAAGAGAGGAAAAAAAACATAGGTTATCCAGCTGGAACTCTAACCGCTTTGATAAGCCTGTGTGCACACTGAATGTCTTAATAAATAAGTGATCGTGAGGAAAATCCACTGGACACACACGAATCTCAGGGATTTGATGTTGTCTTTATGAAGCTATGCAATAACGGGAGCCGCATCTACATTCTTTGTCTGTTCCAGACATATTACTGAGATGAAAGTAAAAAACACACACACACACACACACACACACACACAATGTCATTTGGATTTGATTCCTGTGGAGCGTTTCTGACCAGATTTTCTTTATATATTGTTTCCTGGAGCCGAGCTTAATGGAGAGCAGCCGGAAGGAAGCAGTGGAGAAGGGAGCACTCCGCACAACCATTTGGTCACAGATCCCTCACGCCTCTCAAACTTGATTTCTCCCTCTTTCTCTCTCTTGCTCTCTGCCTGCCTGTCTTTCATCTTACACCTCTCTCATCCACCACCTGCCTGTCAAAACCTTCACAATCGAGCTTCTATCTTTCACTCTTGTCACCCAAATTTATTATTTTTTATTTTTCCCAGTAGCACGCTTTTGCCTCTTCTCTTGCTCCACCACCTCGATAATGGTCACACCCAGCCTGCAAATCTTTGCCAGTGTATCTGATTAAAAAGTAGCCCTGGAAAATATATAAAAAAACATGTGAGAGGATGTTGGTGGTTTCCAACTTGTACTGGGCCTGCTTGTGCAGACGAGCGTCCCCCCCCCACCCTAGACATTTCTGGCTCCAGTCACTATGTTTCTGTCTGAATCTTTTTGGATAAAGAAATGGTCGTTCTCAGTTCTGAATTATATAAACTCTCTATGTGATTTTTAGTTAATTAGCATTTGCAAAGAAAACACAACCGGGGGGGTGCATGGAAGCAGGAAATAAATAGTCTGTGTGTGGATGCAGCCGTGGTGGACTTTCATTCCTTTAACTTAGTCCAAATTTGCCCAAAGGATGTTGCTGGGGATTCAGTCTAGGTCAGGACTGGGATGTGTTGAGCAAACCGAGGCTGTGTGGGCAGATGGGAAAATCAAAAATAGTCCCACACCTGCACTTACATTAACAAATTTCATTACACTCCTCATGCAAAGCTGGAGTGTCAGAATGTGTTAAAGGATAGAACCTTTTTTTTTTTTCATTTGGTGCTTTAAATGTTATTATGTGCACTGCTGAAGAAATGATATTAAAGTTTGTAGCAACAATGCATTATCAGCATTTGCAGGAAGTTCCATGTGTTTTTGGACAGCACAAAGCTTTTTTGTTTGTCTATTACAACATATTACAGTTAAGGAACCTAATCTTCCACCTGGAGCAATGCAGCACACAGCACAGTATAAGTGTCCTTGCCAACATATACCCAGCACAGTTGTCATGGTCTCTGGGCATGAATGAGGAGTTTTGAGGTGCCGTGTTGGTGCAGTCTCATTATGAGGCAGCATGAAGCAATTGTGCGATAGACCACCGAAGACCTAGTCTAAACTCAAATGCAGTGTATCTAATATTTACAGGCTGCGGCCAGATGGGGTGTGGATTCAGTGCATTGTAAGTGCCAGTCCCAAGTTCAGGTATATGACAAAGCAGGAAGGTTGAACACCATAAATTTTGTCAAATCTTGGCCACATTGGGTGCACAAGCCAGTGTATTATAAGTGCCACTCCCAAGTGCAGATAAATGAGTAAGATGGTGTCAAGAAAAGCATCCAGCATAAATTTAGTCAAACCAAACATGCAGATTACAAATCTAATTTCCATATGGGATTAGACAATGACGACCATCGATGCTGCTGCCAGCAGAAATTAACTACTTTTGGACAAAGAACAAGAAGAGGAAAGGGGAAGAAAGATAACAGTGTGGAAGTGAGAGCTGTGATTTTGAATGTTGCCAATATGACATTCTAAAGGAAGACTATATTAACGGTGTGTTGGAGGTTAAGTAAATGTCTGACAGGATGATGAATGTGAAGCTACAAATTGAAGGGGTGATAATTAATGTCATCACTGCATATGCCCCACAGGTTGGTTGTGAGATGAAGGAGGAAGACGATTTCTGGAGTGAGTTAAATAAGGTGATAATGATTGCACCTAAACATGAAACAGTGGTGTTTGGAGTGGACTTAAGTGTGCATGTTGATAAGAGATCATAGGTGATGTACTGGGTAGATATGGTATCAAGGAGAGGAATGTGGAAGGGCAGATAGTGGTAGTTTATGCAAAAATGAACATTGATTTTAAGAAGGAGGAGGAGCACAGTATAAGAGTGGAGGAAGGTGCACACAGGTGGACTACACTAAAGGAGATCCCACCTGAAACAAATTGGAGCTTGGAAGGTGGTGGCAGGGGAGAGTATCATCAAACTTCTACACACAATACCCCATATTGACAATGTGATTTTTTTTTTTTAGATGTTTGCAAATTTATAAGAAAAAAATGAAGAAATCACATTTACATAAGTATTCACAGCCTTTGCTATGAAACTCAAAACTGAGTTCAGGCACATGCTCTTTCCACTGATCATCCTTGAGATGTTTCTACAGCTTAATTGGAGTCCACCTGGGGTAAATTCAGTTGATTGGACCTGACTTGGAAAGGCACACACCTGTATACTTATAAAGTCCCACAGTTGACAGTGCATGCCAGAGCACAAACCAAGCATGAAGTCAAAGGAATTATCTGTAGATGTGTGGGACATGATTCTCTCAAGGCACAAATCTGGGGAAGGGTACAGAAACATTTTTGCTGCTTTAAAGATCCCAATGAGCACAGTGGTCTCCATCATCCATAAATGGAAGAAGTTCAGATCCACCAGGACTCTTCCTAGAACTGGCCACCTGTCTAAACTGAATGATTGGAGGAGAAGGGCCTTATTCAGAGAGGTGACCAAAAACCAGTAGGACAATGAACTAAGCACACAACCAAGATAAAGGAGTGACTTCAGGACAACTCTGTGAATGTCCTTGAGTGGCCCAGCCAGAGCCCAGACCTGAATCCAATTGAGCATCAGGCTGAAATTGCTGCCAAATGTGCATCAACAAAGTACTGAGCAAAGAGTGTGAATTCTTAGAGTAGTGTTCAGAATAATAGTAGTGCTATGTGACTAAAAAGATTAATCCAGGTTTTGAGTATATTTCTTATTGTTACATGGGAAACAAGGTACCAGTAGATTCAGTAGATTCTCACAAATCCAACAAGACCAAGCATTCATGATATGCACACTCTTAAGGCTATGAAATTGGGCTATTAGTAAAAAAAAAAAGTAGAAAAGGGGATGTTCACAATAATAGTAGTGTGGCATTCAGTCAGTGAGTTCGTCAATTTTGTGGAACAAACAGGTGTGAATCAGGTGTCCCCTATTTAAGGATGAAGCCAGCACCTGTTGAAAATGCATTTCTCTTTGAAAGCCTGATGAAAATGGGATGTTCAAGACATTGTTCAGAAGAACAGTGTAGTTTGATTAAAAAGTTGATTGGAGAGGGGAAAACTTATATGCAGGTGCAAAAAATTATAGGCTGTTCATCTACAATGATCTCCAATTTTTTAAAATGGACAAAAACCAGAGACGCGTGGAAGAAAATGGAAAACAACCATCAAAATGGATAGAAGAATAACCAGAATGACAAAGGCTCACCCATTGATCAGCTCCAGGATGATCAAAGACAGTCTGGAGTTACCTGTAAGTGCTGTGACAGAAGACGCCTGTGTGAAGCTAATTTATTTGCAAGAATCCCCCGCAAAGTCCATCTGTTAAATAAAAGACATGTGCAGAAGAGGTTACAATTTGCCAAAGAACACATCAACTGGCCTAAAGAGAAATGGAGGAATATTTTGTGGACTGATGAGAGTAAAATTGTTCTTGTTGGGTCCAAGGGCCACAGACAGTTTGTGAGACGACCCCCAAACTCTGAATTCAAGCCACAGTTCACAGTGAAGACAGTGAAGCATGGTGGTGCAAGCATCATGATATGGGCATGTTTCTCCTACTATGGTGTTGGGCCTTTATATCGCATACCAGGTATCATGGATCAGTTTGGATATGTCAAAATACTTGAAGAGGTCATGTTGCCTTATGCTGAAGAGGACATGCCCTTGAAATGGGTGTTTCAACAAGACAATGCCCCCAAGCACACTAGTAAACGAGCAAAATCTTGGTTCCAATCCAACAAAATTAATGCCTCGCAGATGTGAAGAAATCATGAAAAACTGTAGTTATACAACTAAATACTAGTTTAGCGATTCACAGGATTGCTAAAAAAGCAGTTTGAACATAATAGTTTTGAGTTTGTAGCGTCAGCAGCAGGTGCTACTATTATTGTGAACACCCCTTGAAATGTGTGTTTCAACAAGACAATGAACCCAAGCACACTAGTAAACGAGCAAAATCTTGGTTCCAAACCAACAAAATGAATGCCTCGCAGATGTGAAGAAATCATGAAAAACTGTAGTTATACAACTAAATACTAGTTTAGTGATTCACAGTATTGCTAAAAAAGCAGTTTGAACATAATAGTTTTGAGTTTGTAGCATCAACAGCAGGTGCTACTATTATTGTGAACACCCCCTTTTCTACTTTTTTTTTACTAATAGCCCACTTTCATAGCCTTAAGAGTGTGCATATCATGAATGCTTGGTCTTGTTGGATTTGTGAGAATCTACTGAATCTACTGGTACCTTGTTTCCCATGTAACAATAAGAAATATACTCAAAACTTGGATTAATCTTTTTAGTCACATAGCACGACTATTATTCTCAACACTACTGTATGTACATGTGATTTATTAGTTTTAGTTTTAATAAATTTGCAAAAAAAAAAAAAAAAAAAAGGAAAGAAAACAAGGAGACTTGATGGTGGAATAAAGATGCTCAGAAAAAATAAGTAGAAAGAGGTTGGCAAAAAGATCTGGGATTGTCAGAAAGATGATAAAAGTAGACAGGATTACAGGGCATAATGTGAAAAGAGATGTGGAAAAAGCAAAGGAAAGGACACAAGTTGTACATGAAGTTAAACACAAAGTATGGATAACAGGACTTGTACCACCTGGCCAGAGGGACTGAGGAGGAAAGGGTGCACTCCAGGTTAGGGTTATAAAGGATGCAGATAGAAATGTACTGACAAGTGGGAATAGTGTGTTGAGTATTTTGAGGAGGTGGTGAATAAAAAAATGAGAGAAAGAGACAAGGGGAGATGATGTGAAGAGATTAAGTCTTGATGGAATGGAACAGTTTAGGAGTGATGGCAGTGGAGTTTTTAATCCAGATTGTTTAATAAAATCTTGGAAAATGGGAGGATGCGTGAGGAGTGGAGAAGCAGTGTGCTAGTTCTGATTTTTAAGAGCAAGGGTGATGTGCAGAGCTGCAGTAACTATAGAGGTCATGTTGTTGTTATTATTATTATTATTTATTTGTTATAAAGTTGATCAACCACAGCATGAAGTTATGGAAACAAGTAGTGGAAACTAGGGTTTGAAAAGAGGTGAAGCTCTGTGAGCACCAAAATGGTTTTATGCTGAAAAGAGCAGTACACATGCAATGTTTGCTCTGAGAGTGCTGATGGAGGAGTACAGAGAAGGCCAGCAGAAGTTGCATTTTGTGTTTGTGGATTTAAAGAAAGCTTATGACAGAGTGCTGAGAGAAGAGTTGTGGTATTGTATGAGAAAGTCTGGAGTGGCAGAGAAGTATGTGAGGGTAATGCAGGACATGTACAATGATCGTGTGACTGTGGTGAGATGTGCCCTTTCTTGTTTGGAAAGATGATGGACAGGTTGGCGGACAAGATCAGGCAGGATTCTCCATGGACGATAATGTTTTCTGATGACATTGTGATTTGTAGTGAGATTAAAGGGCAGGTTGTGTCTAGCCTGGAGAGATGGAGATACACTCTGGAGGGAATGGGAATGAAAATCAGTAGAAGCATGACTGAGCACATGTATGAATGACAGGAAGGTCAGCCGAGTCTCATGGGTTTTTTTTTGTTGTTGTTGTGCTCCCATCATGAAATTTCGTGGTGTTTTTTCTTATTTCACTATTTCTAACCCTACCCCTAACCCTAAAATTAACCCCCACAACCCCCTCCCCTGCATCACCCTGCATTTTGCGATACCTTCACGAAAATGTGGCGCATTTTATGACAGTATCATGGACTAATAGATTAATTTACTTTTCATGATGCCATCATGAACTGGCATGAGGCTGTGTTGTGAAGGTAGATGAGTTTAAATACTTTGTGTCAGTTATCCAATGTAATGGAGAGTGTGGTAATAATGTGAAGAGGAGAGTGCAAGTAGGATGGAGCGGGTGGAGAAAGGTGACAGGAGTGATTTGTGACAACAGTGTAGTAACTGCAAGATGGAAAGGAAACGTTTACAAGATGGTAGTGAGACCAGCTATCTTGTACGGCTTTGAGGCGATGGTTCTACCAAAAACACAGGAAGCAGAGCTGGTGGTGGCAGAGCTGAAGATGTTGCGATTTTCTTGGGAATGAGAAGGATGAAGGGGATTAAGAATGAACAGGTCAGCGGGACAGCACAGGCAGGAAATTTTGGAGATAGGTGAGACTGAGATGATTTGAACGTGCAGAAGAGGGTCCCAAGGTATATAATGATGCCGAGGATGGAGACACCAGAGGGAAAAGAGGAGGGCAAAGAGGAGGTTTACTGATATGGTGAGAGAGGACATGGAGGTGGTTGGTGTGATGGAGGAAGATGGAAAGAACAGGCTGAGATAGAGACGGTTGTCTGCTTGAAGACACAACAAAACAGAGTTGGAAATAACAAATGAAACAAAAGACTAATGCTTCACCACAGGGAGCTTTTGTCTCTGCTCTCCACTCATAGACTTCGATGTATTGTGCAGAGATCTAACTCATCAGACAACCTCTCACGTCTGTACACTGTATTTGTTTCGTGCTTTTCCAGCTCCATCAGAAGCTCAAAGCACTTTACAATTATGCCTCACATTCACCCAGACACACTCACACGCCCAACACTTAGGCATCAGAAAGACAACGAATACAGTATAATTTGTCAGCATTAAGCAACAAGAGAAACAAAAGAAATACTAAGGTGATTGGTGGCCACTAGCCCTAAGCTTCACTAAAAGACCCAGAATTTAGGTAAAGGTGAGGCTGCTGCCCGCTCCGTTTCCTAATAAAATGAATTTAAAAGCATAAAAAGCAAAGAACCATACTATGCCAGTATGCTAGCCATACGAAAGGGAAAAAAGTGCGCCTGAAGGCTGCACTTGAAGGCTCTACAGAATCTGACTGTTTTATTGATGCAGGGAGATCATTCCACAGAACAGGTGCACGATAAGAGAAAGCTCTGTGACCCACAGACTTTTTATTCACCCTAGGGACACAAAGTAGTCCTGCACCCTGAAAACACAAAGCTCGGGTCGGTACGTAGGGTTTAATTAGATCAGCTAGGTAGGGAGGTGCCAGTCCGTGAACAATTTTATAGGCTAGTAGCAGAATCTTAAAATCTGATCAGCAATCTTTCCATCACTTTCATTGTGAGGGAGTGCTAGTGTCAACATTTTGGCCATGTGGCGTGTTTCTCTGTGCATGAACCAGCATTCAGGTGCCTGAGTGTTGAGGACCTCAGTAGCTGGAGAAGGCCAATTGGACACTAATGTTTCACCTGGCTGTGGGAGATAGATGGCTATTATTGAGATAGGGAATGGACTGACTGTCTAACTGGGTGGTTACCATTCAAGACCCAGTTCCATGGTGTCATGGATGCATCAAAGTGCCCAGACATGACTTGAAAATTAAGAAAGCCATCAACACACCCATAACAGCTCTAAAAGAATTAGAGAAGTGACTGTGTTTGGAAAGCCTGTGTAGTAACAACTTTTACACATGGGCTTTCCAGTTAGAAGTTCATGGTTGAAACAGCTCAAACAGTGTGAAAAGGAAATACTTATTAATGTAGCCTTTAATTTGACCAGAAGTCCTGTCAGAGACACTAAACCTCAAGGCAGCAGTTCACAGGTTTTTGGCAGAATACCTTGACTTCTGATTTGGGGATTCGAAATCCAACTGCATCACCTCAGAAGAAAGCTTTCCTGATGAGCACTAAAGGTCAGGTTCTAAAGAACCCATCAGAACTACACACTAGGAAAAGGAGTGTTGCAAATTTGAGGCCACCAAGGTTATGCAGTCCACACATAGACACTGAGATTCTGTCCATCACAAATACTAAGAAGGTCACTATCCCAACACAAACTAAGAAGGTGTTTGACTTTGTGTGGAGAATGCAGACAAAGGACATAAACCAGATGTGCTTTTACAAGGAACATGATGCCCCACATTCATATTTGATGTGTGAGCTTCCAGGTACCCTCAGGGATCTTTACAGGGGTGAAAAATCAGTTCACTCTTCCACACTCCTGATAGATCTCACATTGCTTCACCTCCATCAGTGGGTTAACAATCAATTTGGGCACAGACTTTCCCAGGGAGCTGTGATTCCTTGATTTATGAATGAGATCCACATCAGTGATTGTACTTCATGTAGTTTTTAGTTAGTTGTACAATCTAAATATAATGCTGTTTTGTCAGGGGAAAAAGTTTGAACAGAAACTGATTACCTCACATTCTTCAACAAAACTTAAAGACGTAAAATGCAAATATATCTGTTTAAGTACAGTAGTGTTCAAAATAATAGTAGTGCTATGTGACTAAAAAGATTAATCCAGGTTTTCAGTATATTTTTTATTGTTACATGGGAAACAAGGTACCAGTAGATTCAGTAAATTCTCACAAATCCAACAAGACCAAGCATTCATGATATGCACACTCTTAAGGCTGTGAAATTGGGCTATTAGTAAAAAACAAAGTAGAAAAGGGGGTGTTCACAGTAATAGTAGCACCTGCTGTTGACGCTACAAACTCAAAACTATTATGTTCAAACTGCTTTTTTAGCAATCCTGTGAATCACTAAACTAGTATTTAGTTGTATAACCACAGTTTTTCATGATTTCTTCACATCTGCGAGGCATTAATTTTGTTGGTTTGGAACCAAAAGTTTGCTCGTTTACTAGTGTGCTTGGGGTCATTGTCTTGTTGAAACACACATTTTAACGGCATGTCCTCTTCAGCATAAGGCAACATGACCTCTTCAAGTATTTTGACATATCCAAACTGATCCATGATACCTGGTATGCGATATATAGGCCCAACACCATAGCAGGAGAAACATGCCCATATCATGATGCTTGCACCACCATGCTTCACTGTCTTCACTGTGAACTGTGGCTTGAATTCAGAATTTGGGGGTCGTCTCACAAACTGTCTGTGGCCCTTGGACCCAAAAAGAACAATTTTAGGCCAGTTGATGTGTTCTTTGGCAAATTGTAACCTCTTCTGCACACGTCTTTTATTTAACAGAGGGACTTTGCGGGGGATTCTTGCAAATAAATTAGCTTCACACAGGCGTCTTCTAACTGTCACAGCACTTACAGGTAACTCCAGACTGTCTTTGATCATCCTGGAGCTGATCAATGGGTGAGCCTTTGCCATTCTGGTTATTCTTCTATCCATTTTGATGGTTGTTTTCCATTTTCTTCCATGCGTCTCTGGTTTTTTTTTTTTGTCCATTTTAAAGCATTGGAGATCATTGTAGATGAACAGCCTATAATTTTTTGCACCTGCATATAAGTTTTCCCCTCTCCAATCAACTTTTTAATCAGACTACACTGTTCTTCTGAACAATGTCTTGAACGTCCCATTTTCCTCAGGCTTTCAAAGAGAAACACATGTTCAACAGGTGCTGGCTTCATCCTTAAATAGGGGACACCTGATTCACACCTGTTTGTTCCACAAAATTGACAAACTCACTGACTGAATGCCACACTACTATTATTGCGAACATCCCCTTTTCTACTTTTTTTTTTACTAATAGCCCAATTTCATAGCCTTAAGAGTGTGCATATCATGAATGCTTGGTCTAGTTGGATTTGTGAAAATCTACTGAATCTACTGGTACCTTGTTTCCCATGTAACAATAAGAAATATACTCAAAAACCTAGATTAATCTTTTTAGTCACATAGCACTACTATTATTCTGAACACTACTGTATATTTGATTAAGTTGGCTTTTAGCTTAATGTTAATGGTAAAGTGAGGCAATCGATTTCCCAGCTAGGTTCTGTGAAATAACACAAGAATATCACTAGAGTCCATGAAGAGATACAAACACAAAGAAAACTCACAAAAGAGCCACAAATGAACCAGAATAATTGTAATACACTGAGAAAACCCAGAATCGAACACCAGAAACGTGACTCATGACAGTGTGGGTGTGTCAATGGCGTCCATCGCCTTCTTGCATGGCCACTCAAGTTCTGAGAACTGCCAACTCCACACAGACCATCTCTTCAGGATTGATGTAAATGAAGTTCAGAGTTATTAAGTGACTATGGAATGTTCATGTATCCATCCCCTGACTTGTCTAAAGAAAATTGGCTGTAAACGTAATGATTTGTATTAAAAATTCATCCCTATACTTACATTGTCCAATTAATTATGGACTCTGAAAATTGAGGAATTGTGCATAGAAATGACTGCAATTCCTAAATGATTCTGTTCCCACCTGGTTTAAGCATCTGGGCTATTGATGTTCTATCAAGTATGGCTGCAGTGACATTTGGAGCTGCAGTGCTTTCGTCAGCCAGCCTTTCCAGGGTTGTGAATAGGTCATATTTCTTGCTGACACGTGGCTTCCCAGCAGTGGAAAGACATGTGGGTAGGACTGGTTCTCATATTTGAAGAACTCACCAAGGCCACCATCTGTTGTTTGACATGCTTTGTACTGTACAGTGCAGACTTGTTTTGCTTGATGGTGTCACTGAGGGGCTTGATCCTATCTACCAGCAACAAAGGATTAGAATGGTTCTTGTTCAATTTTGTTAAATTTTGTTGACTTCTTTGAGAACCTCTGGGCCCATGATGTCCTTTGTGTCGAATACCAGCAGGTCTGATACCAGGTGACCAACTTTGTTTTCTACTGCTGGCATGCAGATTCAGATTCTCCAGTAACTCATGCTACTTCTGGACTGGCAGCCATCCATCAATGAATGCTTGATTTTACAATGATTTTGATGCTACAGCTTTTGCAATGTCCTTTGTAGGGGCAAATATTCCAGCTCCAGGGGTAGGTGTGTATGCAGTAGCAATTATACCACAAGCTCAAATTGTTAATACAAAGGTGTAAGACCTTTTGAAATAAGTTGAATATAATGTGACCTCACTGAATCCAGTGAGGTCACTATCCAAAACCATTTTGCAAGTGGCACCAATCAATTCCTTAACCTCAAATGCATATATTTCGACAACAGAATCAAGTATCTATGTCATTTCAAACCAATCATATACTGGATTTAAATTGTAATATACAGTAGCTGCCATTTTTATTTCCAACATGGCTGCCACACAAGCAGAACTTGAAATGGTTCCATGTCAGAATATTTTCACATTTTGTAACTTTTTGCCTGTGCCAGATTTGGTGCTTTTAGGTAGAAGTGCACATGTGTTATTAAAAAAAAATGTTGCCATGCCTCAGCACCAGTGGTAGGCACAGCTAACCAAAACGTTAGCTTCAATAACAGTTAACATGCTAACTGACTTCTTTTATGAAGCTAAACTGATAAACCCCTAAAAAATTTAGCAGAAGTTACAGATAAAAGCTAAATCGATAACTTTCAGTATTGATTTCAGCACACTAGCAGCTACTGACACAACAATGAACCAGCGCTTCTGTGTCACATTAGCTTTCTGTCAGCAAAAGAGACTTGGTGACCAAGGAAAAAGAAGAGGAAAAAGAGGAGGGATAATAACAATAATTTCTCTTCACACTGAGAGTTTTAGGCACAATATACAAAGAGTTTAATGCTGTTGTCCATGTGCAGCGGTTAAAGTGCAGCCTGCTCAGAGCATCTCAATGCATTCCTCCTGTCGTGAAACTTTACCCATAATGCACTGCAGCATGCATGTCCAAACACTAAAACCTTTGAAAATTAGTGCATTACTTTACCTAAATTTATCTGAAGCTAATTGGTCCACTGATGGTTTTCAAAGTTATCTGAAAAGCTAATCCGATAATGAAAACATTAGCTTTGATAATTAGCAGATTAGCGGAACTGTGCCCACCACCGCTCAGCACTGTAATGCAATATTTTTGTTAAACCCTTTGAATTAAAGCAGAAAACCTACACAACCAGAACATCTTGATTGATTCATTTCAGCTCCACTGTGGTGGTGTCCAGAAACTACATAATTTGCCCCTTTCTCGAAATACTTATGGACATGACTGTAAATAAGTCTATAAAAATTCTTAGATTTCTCAGAACAACAGTAAACAAACTTCGAGTGGTCTCAGTTCCCTTTGCTCACCAGATGTCACCCTCCCCTCGACAAACACTTGGACTCGAACCCAACCTACTTGTAGAGACAGAACCAGTCAATGAGAGCATGATGGTGGCAACAAGAGAAACAGGCAGGATGAAAAGAGGATAAGAGTGACAAACAAGTGTGTCGGTGCAGAGAGCTGAGCGGCGAGTCTGTGTGTTTAGCTGAGAAACATGTTACCGTAGAGATGCAACAAAAACAAGGAGACCAACAGCAGAATCCCTGAAGCCCTGACCGCAGAGTGCTGATCACACATGCCTTCCTCTCCTGATGACTTTGAGGGAAAGTGTATAAATTCAAACTTTCAGTGCATGTCTGCTGTAGTGAAATATGTTGCATGGGTGAATGCGTGAAGCTGAACCAACTACAGGTTACAGGGAGAAAAGAAAGTAATAGCCTCAAATATTTTGGGTCATTTTTGTGTTCTGTGATCCAAATCCCTCGCTTTCATCCTCCACCCCCCACCTCCCACCCCATTGCTATGAAATTGGAAGTGGTAACATTCGATGGTCCCAAATGAGGCACACTCATTTGAAGAAAACGTTACAGTTCCTTCACTGGCCACTTGAGGCTATCTCCAGAAAGGAACAGGTTTCCATAGAAGCCCATGCAAAAATGTCCACCTTTAGAGCAGAAATAAACATGTTTCCAGCCTGATGCAATATATATACTATAGCTAGTGTCCCAAAAACATGGTATTGTTTTTACTGATGCATACGTGTGTTCATTTAACAAATTATTTTAAAAATCACTGGTTGGATTTCCTTCATCCTTGTTGAAAATGTCACTTAGATAGATATCAGTATATGATTAGATTTTGGAGCAGTTTTGTCAAAGGTCAAGATCAAGGAACACGTGGTTGGAAAAACACCTTTTTGTGTATCTGAACAAGCAAGAAGCCTAGATAGATTATCTAAAGCACAGATTCCATCACGTACAATTTGGCCAAGCACCTCAAGTGGATTTTGGCTCCTCTAGTGGGTAACTCAGAGCACCATGTGGAGAACACACAAGATTTTGTGAACAAGATCAAGGACCTGCAGCTGGAGGCAGATGAAACTATGGTGTCATTTGATGTGACATCGTTGTTCACCTGCATCCGCACCGCTGAGGCCGTCTCAGCTGTGAGGCAGAGACTGCTGGAGGATGTGTCTCTACTTGAAAGGACCAAACTCACACCAGACCACATCTGCCAACTCTTGGAGATCTGTCTTAACACCACATATTTCCTGTTTAGGGGGAATTACTACAGGCAGATCCATGGTTGTGCGATGGGGTCTCCGGTATCCCCCATTGTGGCCAATCTGTACATGGAGCGAGTGGAGAAGACAGCCTTGACGTCTTTCACGGGCATCCCTCCCAGTCACTGGTTCAGATATGTTAATGACACATGGGTTAAAATCAAGCAACAGGAGGTTGAGAACTTTACAGAACACATCAACTCGGTGGACTCCAATATCAAGTTCACACATGAGGATGCCAGAAACAACCATTTAGCCTTCTTGGACTGTGATGTTACGATTGGAGAGAACAGGCAGCTCCAGACAGGGGTTAACAGAAAACCCACTCACACTGACCAATATCTGCTCTTTGGCTCAAACCACCCCCTTGAAGACAAGCTCGGGGTGATCAGGACTCTTCAACACAGAGCCCTACAGGTGTCCACAATTGCAGAGGGAAGGGCTAAAGCCCTCACAGTATGTGGGTACCCATGATGGTCCCTGGACAAAGTGCAGAAGTCCCAGAGAACAAAGAGACCAGATAGACAGGAGACAGAGACAAGAAGAAGAGGAGTGTCTCTCCCTTATTTAGCAGGAGCAGGGGAAAAACTACAGAGGATCTTCAGACAGCACAAAATTCCAGTTTACTTTAAACCGGTTAACACCTTGAGACAGAAATTAGTTCACCCTAAGGACAGGATCCCTAGTTACAAACAGAGCAATGTAGTGTATTCTATCAGATGTCAGGAAAATTGCAACGAACACTACATAGGTGAGAATAAGCAACCTTTACACAAAAGCCTATACCAGCACCGCAGAGAGGGCGCCAGTGGACCTTAGTCTGCAGTTCATCTCCACCTTAAAGACACTAACCACACGTTTGAGGACAAGGAGGTTAAAATCTTAGCCAGAGAGAAGAAATGGTTTGAGAGAAGGGTCAAGGAGGCATTCTATGTGAAACAGTTGAAACCCAGCCTTAACCGGGGAGGGGGTCTGAGACATGCTTTGTCTCCTGTTTACAATGGGGTACTCAGGTCAAAGCAGTTTCAGTCTTTTGTTCATGGTAATGAGTCATTCACGTCATCAGGAGATTCATCAAGGGAGCCATCAGGAGAGGCGTCCATCCCATCATTAGGAGGGACAGCTGCCCTGTCATTAGGAGGGTGCTAACCAGAGCACAATAGGTGCTAATTAGAGCTATTGTTTAGTCAGTAGCCTATAGCAGTCTGCCTCTCGGTATGAGGAGTCTGGTTAGGTTTAAAAACTCCAGCTTTGTGGCTTCTGTTATTCTTCTCTACAAGAGCCAAGACAGAAGTCAGACTACCAGAGCAAGAATTTTAGCTGAGGAAGCTTCTGCGATTTGAAGCGAAACGTCCTCGCATCAAGCAACCCAGTCCAGTCGAAGATTCAAGCTTCTCTACTATGGAAACCACCTGGACAACTGAGAGCCTACACAGAAACATCTAAATCATATACTGATCAGCAAAATATTTCTGAATGATTGGTATGAATGATGTCAAAATGAAGTTACACAGACATCACATGATGAAGTCATACATGGACAAATAAAAACACCATTACAGATATACAGTATTTATATTTAACTGTACATTATATAGCGGTGTGCAGGATATGTATCAGCCCTCAGAAGTCTGTCATATATCTGTCGTCTGTTTCCATCCAATCCGGCATGGCTTTGTTTATTGATTTAGCACAGGTTTTACACCAGATGCCCTTCCTGAAGTAACTCCAGGCCTACTCAGAGAAAACTCCTAATGTGCATGTTTTAACATGTTTTAACACCATGAACACAAGCCTAATCCTCAAAGCCTATATAAAGGGAAATCTTGATCCAGAATTTGGATCTGGATCCGGATCATCTCCAGAATTCAGTGGGGTCTCCCATGCCCTAATACCTATCTGTGGTGCAAATTTGGTGAGAATCCGTGAATCCGTGAATTAATTTTGACGTAATCTTTCAAAGCTTGTATAAAGTGAAATCTTGATCCAGAATCCTGATCTGGATCTGCATCCAGATCACTTCCAACATTTAGTGTAATCTTCCATGGTCTAATACCTACAGTATGGGCATGTTTCTCCTACTATGGTGTTGGTCCTATGTATCACATACCATGTATCATGGATCAGTTTGGATATGTCAAAATATTTGAAGAGGTCATGTTGCCTTATGCTGAAGAGGACATGCCCTTGAAATGGGTGTTTCAACAAGACAATGACCCCAAGCACACTAGTAAACAAGCAAAATCCTGGTTCCAAACCAACAAAATTAATGCCTCGCAGATGTGAAGAAATCATGAAAAACTGTGGTTATACAACTAAATACTAGTTTAGTGATTCACAGGATTGCTAAAAAAGCAGTTTGAACATAATAGTTTTGAGTTTGTAGCATCAACAGCAGATGCTACTATTATTGTGAACACCCCCTTTTCTTCTTTTTTTTTAACTAATAGCCCAATTTCATAGCTTTAAGAGTGTGCATATCATGAATGCTTGGTCTTGTTGGATTTGTGAGAATCTACTGAATCTACTGGTACCTTGTTTCCCATGTAACAATGAGAAATATACTCAAAAACCTGGATTAATCTTTTTAGTCACATAGCACTACTATTATTCTGAACACTACTGTATCTGTGGTGAAAATTTCATCAAAATCTGTGCAGCAGTTTTGATGTAATCCTGCTAACCATAATCCTTCAAAGCCTATATAAAGTGAAAACTGATCCAGAATCCGGATCCGGATCACCTCTAAAATTTAATGGTCTTCCTTGATCTAATATGTATCTGTGGTGAAAATCTTGTCAAAATCTGTATCAAAGTTTTGACGTAATCTTGCTGAAAGACAGACAGACAAATAAATAAATGCCAATGATTTTATAACGTCCTTGGCGGACATAATTTCAAGAAACAGCTTTATGTGTGCATAACAGATAACAGCCAATTGTTCGGTACCCATGCAGGGGTCCTGTCGGCAGACATCGATTTGCACATCCCGCAGAGGCACTGACAGGAAGTCATCAATATGCGTGTCTGGCTTGTTAACATGTACGGCAGGGAGCACCCTGTAATCCCAAGTGGCGACACCTTGTTATTTGCATAGCTGGCATACCTTTGTATGCATACAATACACATTGCACACCTCAGCATGTTAACACATGCAGGACATGGGACATATTTTCTGCATGCCACACATCTCGGAGTGTTAACAGATCAGAGATCAGAGGACCACTTGGTTATGGTGAATTATGTCCAAATATGATGACTGCACGGGTTCATTAAAACAGCTAAATAAGACATTTTAGGGAAAGTTAGAAGTCATAGGATGCTATTTTTTGCACTTTGACATCCAGCAGTGTCTGCACCTTCCTGGGCTTCAGTGCTGCTTCAAAAATGTATGGAGGCAAATCAACAGCAGCAGAAAATGCTCAGCAGATTCAGAACATCACTGTTAGCCCACGGTGTCTTCACCAGTTAGATTCAAATTTGGTTTGTGGTTCATGAGTGAATCAGGGAGACTTTGCCATTTATAGGAATGGACTATGCTGTTAGAGCTGATGGACATACCGCTGATCTTTAAGGGATCTATTTTTTCATGGTCTCTCAAAGAATCCAAGTGAAATTGAGGTGTCCATTGAGTGAGGTCATCTCCAGAATTTAATGATACAACTGTGCCATCTATCCACACCAGATATTGGCATACATAAGTAGGAGGTAGAGGTCGTTTCTTTGACAACTAGTGCAGCCGGTAGTAATGGTAAGCGGGCATTAATAGAGAGCTTTGAATATGTTGGACAGCTATGATTGGAGATTGAATCTTTGCAGGTTAAATACTAGTAGGCAATCAGACAGCGTATAGGAGGGGCGACTGTTTTGAGCCTGACCCAGCATTTCTTTACATTGCACCCAGTGAGTCAAAATTTCACACATTCTTGAGAATGTTGTTTTCTCAAAATGTGAAAGATGGAGAACGGCATCCTACTTTTTCCTGGGTCAGGCTCCTAACATCTCATTGTCCCTCGTACTCCCACCAAAGCTAGGTATTGCTTAACATGTCTTCTGGATTATGAATCCATGTTCCGGATCTAATTCAATCATTTATTTAACCTAATTTTCAAGGACCTTATCCATCTGTTCACCAAGGTTCTTCAGCATCCTCTCAGAACTTTTTGAGTTAAATGTTGCTATATATGCAAAACATGCTTCTGGTTCTCAGTTCCAGAATATATTCCAGATAACCTCAGAATATATCCCCAGAACATTATCTATCTGTTCTGTTTGAAATTCATTTGTTACTTTTTGAGTTATTCTGCTATGCTGTGTTACACATAGGCAGAATGCGTTACAAAATATCATATTCCCATCATTCGTAGCTAGGGATGGGTATGATAAGATTTTATCGATATCGATACCCAGTGGATCCAGTGGATTTTTATTTTTATTTTTATTTTATTTTATTTTTTAGCACTGTTGTTGTGCGTTACCTGTGCTGCTCCACAGCCTGTCTAGTGGATTTTTATTTTATTTTAGCACTGTTGTCGTGCGTTACCTGTGCTGCTCCACAGCCTGTCTAGTGTCGGATTCCCTGTTTGGGAATCCGCTAGCTTAGCGTAGCTACTAGCTCTTAGCCGTTTTAGCATGGCGGCTTCTCCTGTCTCTCCCGTACTTTTCTGCTCTGGGTGTGAAATGTTTAGTCATTCCTCGGCCTCTTTTAGCAGTAACGGTACATGTAATAAGTGCAGCTTATTCGTAGCTTTGGAGGCCAGGCTGGGCGAATTGGAGGCTCGGCTCCGCACCGTGGAAAATTCTACAGCTAGCCAGGCCCCTGTAGTCGGTGCGGACCAAGGTAGCTTAGCCGCCGTTAGTTCCCCCCCGGCAGACCCCGTGCAGTCGGGAAGGCAGGCTGACTGGGTGACTGTGAGGAGGAAGCGTAGCCCTAAACAGAAGCCCCGTGTACACCGTCAACCCGTTCACATCTCTAACCGTTTTTCCCCACTCGACGATACACTCGCCGAGGATCAAACTCTGGTTATTGGCGACTCTGTTTTGAGAAAAGTGAAGTTAGCGACACCAGCAACCATTGTCAATTGTCTTCCGGGGGCCAGAGCAGGCGACATCGAAGGACATTTGAAATTGCTGGCTAAGGCTAAGCGTAAATTTGGTAAGATTGTAATTCACGTCGGCAGTAATGACACTCGGTTACGCCAATCGGAGGTCACTAAAATTAACATTGAATCGGTGTGTAACTTTGCAAAAACAATGTCGGACTCTGTTGTTTTCTCTGGGCCCCTCCCCAATCAGACCGGGAGTGACATGTTTAGCCGCATGTTCTCCTTGAATTGCTGGCTGTCTGAGTGGTGTCCAAAAAATGAGGTGGGCTTCATTGATAATTGGCAAAGCTTCTGGGGAAAACCTGGTCTTGTTAGGAGAGACGGCATCCATCCCACTTTAGAGGGAGCAGCTCTCATTTCTAGAAATCTGGCCAATTTTTTGGGATCCTCCAAACTGTGACTGTCTAGCGTTGGGACCAGGAGGCAGAGCTGTGGTCTTATACACCTCTCTGCAGCTTCTCTCCCCCTGCCATCCCCCTATTACCCCATCCCCGTAGAGACGGTGCCTGCTCCCAGACCACCAATAACTAGCAAAAAATCTATTTAAGCATAAAAATTCAAAAAGAAAAATAATATAGCACCTTCAATTGCACCACAGACTAAAACAGTTAAATGTGGTCTATTAAACATTAGGTCTCTTTCTTCTAAGTCCCTGTTGGTAAATGATATAATAATTGATCAACGTATTGATTTATTCTGCCTAACAGAAACTTGGTTACAGCAGGATGAATATGTTAGTTTAAATGAGTCAACACCCCCGAGTCACACTAACTGTCAGAATGCTCGTAGCACGGGCCGGGGCGGAGGATTAGCAGCAATCTTCCATTCCAGCTTATTAATTAATCAAAAACCTAGACAGAGCTTTAATTCATTTGAAAGCTTGTCTCTTAGTCTTGTCCATCCAAATTGGAAGTCCCAAAAACCAGTTTTTTTTGTTATTATCTATCGTCCACCTGGTCGTTACTGTGAGTTTCTCTGTGAATTTTCAGACCTTTTGTCTGACTTAGTGCTTAGCTCAGATAAGATAATTATAGTGGGCGATTTTAACATCCACACAGATGCTGAGAATGACAGCCTCAACACTGCATTTAATCTATTATTAGACTCTATCGGCTTTGCTCAAAAAGTAAATGAGTCCACCCACCACTTTAATCATATTTTAGATCTTGTTCTGACTTATGGTATGGCAATAGAAGACTTAACAGTATTCCCTGAAAACTCCCTTTTGTCTGATCATTTTTTAATAACATTTACATTTACCCTGATGGACTACCCTGCAGTGGGGAATAAGTTTCATTACACTAGAAGTCTTTCAGAAAGCGCTGTAACTAGGTTTAAGGATATGATTCCTTCTTTATGTTCTCTAATGTCATATACCAACACAGAGCAGAGTAGCTACCTAAACTCTGTAAGGGAGTTAGAGTATCTTGTCAATAGTTTACATCCTCATTGAAGACAACTTTGGATGCTGTAGCTCCTCTGAAAAAGAGAGCTTTAAATCAGAAGTGTCTGACTCCGTGGTATAACTCACAAACTCGTAGCTTAAAGCAGATAACCCGTAAGTTGGAGAGGAAATGGCGTCTCACTAATTTAGAAGATCTTCACTTAGCCTGGAAAAAGAGTTTGTTGCTCTATAAGAAAGCCCTTCGTGAAGCTAGGACATCTTTCTACTCATCACTAATTGAAGAAAATAAGAACAACCCCAGGTTTCTTTTCAGCACTGTAGCCAGGCTGACAAAGAGTCAGAGCTCTATTGAGCTGAGTATTCCATTAACTTTAACTAGTAATGACTTCATGACTTTCTTTGCTAACAAAATTTTGACTATTAGAGAAAAAATTACTCATAACCATCCCAAAGATGTATCGTTATCTTTGGCTGCTTTCAGTGATGCCGGTATTTGGTTAGACTCTTTCTCTCCGATTGTTCTGTCTGAGTTATTTTCATTAGTTACTTCATCCAAACCATCAACATGCTTATTAGACCCCATTCCTGCCAGGCTGCTCAAGGAAGTCCTACCATTATTTAATGCTTCAATCTTAAATATGATCAATCTATCTTTGTTAGTTGGTTATGTACCACAGGCCTTTAAGGTGGCAGTAATT
The DNA here is from genome assembly GCF_902500255.1 of Thalassophryne amazonica. Classification (NCBI taxonomy): domain Eukaryota; kingdom Metazoa; phylum Chordata; class Actinopteri; order Batrachoidiformes; family Batrachoididae; genus Thalassophryne; species Thalassophryne amazonica. The sequence goes on along the minus strand of NC_047105.1, from coordinate 43,137,667 downwards.
AAACCATACTTAAAAAGCCATCACTTGACCCAGCTATCTTAGCTAATTATAGGCCAATCTCCAACCTTCCTTTTCTCTCAAAGATTCTTGAGAGGGTAGTTGTAAAACAGCTAACTGATCACCTGCAGAGGAATGGTCTATTTGAAGAGTTTCAGTCAGGTTTTAGAATTCATCATAGTACAGAAACAGCATTAGTGAAGGTTACAAATGATCTTCTTATGGCTTCGGACAGTGGACTTATCTCTGTGCTTGTTCTGTTGGACCTCAGTGCTGCTTTTGATACTGTTGACCATAAAATTTTATTACAGAGATTAGAGCATGTCATAGGTATTAAAGGCATTGCGCTGCGGTGGTTTGAATCATATTTGTCTAATAGATTACAGTTTGTTCATGTAAATGGGGAATCTTCTTCACAGACTAAAGTTAATTATGGAGTTCCACAAGGTTCTGTGCTAGGACCAATTTTATTCACTTTATACATGCTTCCCTTGGGCAGTATTATTAGACGGTATTGCTTAAATTTTCATTGTTACGCAGATGATACCCAGCTTTATCTATCCATGAAGCCAGAGGATACGCACCAATTAGCTAAACTGCAGGATTGTCTTACAGACATAAGACATGGATGACCTCTAATTTCCTGCTTTTAAACTCAGATAAAACTGAAGTTATTGTACTTGGCCCCACAAATCTTAGAAGCATGGTGTCTAACCAGATCGTTACTCTGGATGGCATTTCCCTGATCTCTAGTAATACTGTGAGAAATCTTGGAGTTATTTTTGATCAGGATATGTCATTCAAAGCGCATATTAAACAAATATGTAGGACTGCCTTTTTGCATTTACGCAATATCTCTAAAATCAGAAAGGTCTTGTCTCAGAGTGATGCTGAAAAAACTAATTCATGCATTTGTTTCCTCTAGGCTGGACTATTGTAATTCATTATTATCAGGTTGTCCTAAAAGTTCCCTAAAAAGCCTTCAGTTGGTTCAGAATGCTGCAGCTAGAGTACTGACGGGGACTAGCAGGAGAGAGCATATCTCACCCGTGTTGGCCTCCCTTCATTGGCTTCCTGTTAATGCTAGAATAGAATTTAAAATTCTTCTTCTTACTTATAAGGTTTTGAATAATCAGGTCCCATCTTATCTTAGGGACCTCATAGTACCATATTACCCCATTAGAGCGCTTCGCTCTCAGACTGCGGGCTTACTTGTAGTTCCTAGGGTTTGTAAGAGTAGAATGGGAGGCAGAGCCTTCAGCTTTCAGGCTCCTCTCCTGTGGAACCAGCTCCCAATTCAGATCAGGGAGACAGATACCCTCTCTACTTTTAAGATTAGGCTTAAAACTTTCCTTTTCGCTAAGGCTTATAGTTAGGGCTGGATCGGGTGACCCTGGACCATCCCTTGGTTATGTTGCTTTAGACGTAGACTGTGTTTCATAATTATTGTATGGCCTTGCCTTGCAATGTGGAGCGCCTTGGGGCAACTGTTTGTTGTGATTTGGCGCTATACAAGAAAAAAGTTGATTGATTGATTGATTGATACCATTATCGATTCCGCTTATCAATCCAATTCCTTATCGATTCCCTTATCGATACCTCTTGTGAATTTTTTATGTACTAAAAGCAGGCTTTACAGGTTTTCTGTGTCAGCGGGTCAAAGAGCTGTTTCTTATCATGCACCCGCTCTGTGGAACGGTCTTCTTGCACCCGTGAGGCAGTCGGAGTCCGTGGACATTTTTAAGTCAAGACTTAAAGCCTATTTTATTCTCTTTCTTATGAATATTTTTTTTTTATCTGTTTCATTCTTTTACTTTTGTGTTTAATTATGTATTTGAATTTTTTAATTTTTATTTATTTATTTTAATTTTTTATGTTGAACTGTTCTATGTGTGGTGCCTTGAGACGACTTTTGTTGTGATTTGGCACTTTATAAGCCAATTAAATTGAAATTGAACAACATTTCATTGAGTCTTAAAGTAAATAAATATGAAATTGGTCACTGGATCCTTAAACTTTGGACATAATAAACTCTACATGGTGGATCCTTGATGTCTGGTTATGGACATAAATAGAAACAAAATCTGTAGTTATTGTCAAAAGCATTTCCTTTCAGACATTATTGGCATGAATGTTTTTCCATAAATCTGAGCTGAGCTCTTGCAGCTGGCTGTGCTGCACGTCAGGATGTAATTTATAAAGAATGCAGGACGTGCCATTTTGGGATGAAAAAACATTTTAGTCTATTGTAGTTTCTTGTCTGTCTTACAATGTTTGTTAGAGATGTCATTTTATTTAAAGCGACGATTTGTTTTGAAGTTATTAAGTTATTATACCGGACTCTGTCTCAGCAGAGAGCTGCGTAGCGTTTGGAGCTGTGCCAACAGAACGGAGGACAATTCTCATTTCTTGACTGCAACAAGACATGAGTCCCATTTAGTGACTTTAATCCACACAAAAGTGACTCACGATATTTTAATGGCTTTGAGAGGGGTTAAGAAGCCATTGACAAGCCACAGACTTGCCATTTCTGAAGAGCAGCGAATCAAAGAACCAACGAGCTAGTGGATCGAAGTATTGCTTCAATGGTTCACGCTTCAAAGTGGTGTCGCGCTGCAGAAACGCTTGATTACAGAGTCGCTGCAAGGTCTGTAATCAACGTAGAGGAATGATCATTTTCCCAACAAACACCCTCAAAAACAACAGCTGCTCTGAAGGACCGATAAAGGAATCTTTAAGCAAAAAGGCTATTGATATCGGTGGATCGAATCATTTCTTAACAATACTTGAAAAGAACCGGTTTTCGATACCCAACCCTATTCGTAGCACATTCCTGACATTCTTAATGTGACTTAATGCATCTGAATAGGGTTCCTAACAATGCGTATCGGTACATGACATACGTGATATTCATGGAGCATGTTTTTGGTTACCAAAATTCTTCCACAAATGTCACGCATAACCTTGATTCCTGGAGTGTGCAACTGAGCGTGTCGATACATGGTGATTAGTGGTGATCTGTAATAGAGTGTGACAGCATTAGTAGTGTATTCTTGATGGTTCCTGGAGCCCATACGGTCACACGTCATTACATAAATGGACACGAAAGCTGTCATGAACTGACATGATTGTCACGTGATTTCATGCAGCATCGCGTATCACTGTGCCCCACTACAAATCACTGTTTTCTCACACATGTGCGCTCACAATTGATAAAAACCTGGCCGCACCACATTTCTTCAGTTTGTTTTCCTACCTGCAGTATGCCAAAGAAGCAAAGTGGCGCCTAGTCAGTCCAGACCAAGGCCTGCACCACATACTCCTGCTGATGCTTGTCAGGGCGTTCCTGCTGTCGTTCCTCCTGCTGTTGTTCCTCCTGCAATGGTTCTTCCTGCTGTTGTTCCCCCTGCTGTTGTTCCTCCTGTGGATCCATCTGGATCTTGTGGAGCAATCTGGAACGATGGGAACTATTCAGTAGCTGATGGTAGACTGACTGTGGGGTGTGTGTGGAGCCATAAATATACCAAATTCACCCGATATGCAACATTTGTGACAGTTTCTAGGCATGAGGTGACAATTCACAAGAGTGCGCAGCAGCACGCAACAGCCCAGGACAATATTCGTGACCATGCATAATGATTTCAGATAAATTGGCAGCAATTCGTGCCATTAATGTTAATGCGAGATAACGGCGCAACAGTCCGTGACGGTGCGTGACGCCTCTGCCCCGAATCATCAAACTCTATTCAAATTTGTGATCCTCTGTCACAGATTTACATTTGTAGCCCTTCTGAATTGTCGTTTTGTGTAAATGCAGCCTAAAACACAACACATTCTCTCTACCAGGTCTTCATATTTTGACCATTTTGTTAATCCCCTTCATCTTTCTTTTCTTTTTTCTTTTTTAACAAGCAACAACATGTAAGTAGTTGGGTAACACCTTTGTGTCACCTTTTGGGGAATCAATAGCCCTCACCTTAGCCGTAATCAAAAGCTTGACCATAACATAACATAAATCAAACATAGATGAATGTTCCCTGGTGATGTGGAAGATACTCAGTGTGTTGTCAGAGAGAAATGATGCTGCATTGTTAAAAAAAACAAGGTGTTTTTTACTGGCACATCACTAAATGACACGAAGGGGCTACCTGATGTCCCAGTCACACGGCAAAGTCAAAAATTGTCAAGAAAAGGTGCATGAAAGATCCTGCAACTCTCCCATCACCAAAAAGCCTGCGAATCAAGCAAACTCAAACTGAACTTGAAACGAAATTCGATGACATCTGCAAAGATGTCAATGAAGGATTGAACGAATGGAATGAAACAAAACTGAAACTAATGAAAGAAAAACGAAGCGAACTTCGACCTTGATGCTTTAAACAAAATCAAAATGAAATATTCACGATGACATCGCCGAAAGCAGGTATAAAACTGATTGCAGCCGGTCTTGTCCTCATTTTCACAGTACTTGCAGGTGCAGGATTTTGTTTGTCTTGACAACAGGTGAGAGATTTTGTCTTCACATTCTGACTTCTCATGTCATGTCTGTACCTTGTTGTACACTTCATCTCTTGTACTTGTCCTGATGAGTACCTTTGATAAGTCCTTGGCATCAGCCATGAGGAACTGTCCGTGTCAGACAGAGGCTACTCCTGAAGACACGCACAAGCAGGCCAGCCACAAATGGCTGAAACGTGCGTAAATAGTTAAAGTAGTTGATAAAATGTTCTTAACACTATTGTTTCTGTATGAAAATGTTGTGTTTTCATACCAAAAATAAATGAATCATTATCAATACAAGGATGTTTCGTTCAGCTCGTCGTAGTTTTATTTATTGATTTTTTTTATATTTATTGATTGACTCACTCAGTATCAGAGGGCTACTGCTTCTACCTGTGAGGACTTCTTGCGTTTTTTTTTTTTTTTGTGGCCAAAGTGAAGTCTGTGAGAGGTTTATGCGACAGCAGCATCAGTGCAGACCTGTCTGATGCTGCCTCTGGCTCTGCTGTGTTTGACTGTTTTGAACCTGTCTCTCTCTCGTCCCTTATAGGCAACTGTTAAATGTATGCGAACTACAAACTGTCCCCTGGACATCATCCCAACCAGACTGTTGAAAGACGTGTTTAACACTGTTGGTCCTTCCCTTTTGTTTTTAATCAACACTTCCCTAAGCTCAGGATGTGTACCTGACGCTTTTAAACAGGCTGTAGTAAGACCGTTACTTAAAAAACCACAGCTTGACCTGGCAATTTTATCTAATTTTAGACCTGTGTCTAATTTGTCTTTTATCTCAAAGGTTCTTGAGAAAGTTATTTTTACACAGTTGCAAAGGTTTGTAGATTGTAATTCTGTTTTGGAAAAGTTTCAATCAGTGTTCAGATCAAGACACAGCACAGAGTCTGCACTATTGAAAGTGCACAGTAATGTTGCCCTGTCTGTTGATGGTAAATGCCCTGTTGCTTTGGTGCTGCTTGATCTAACAGCAGCGTTTGATACTGTTGATTATTCTGTTCTTTTATCCCGACTTAAAAATGTTGGTATTTGTGGTACAGTATTGAAATGGTTTGAATCATATTTATCAAACAGGAAATTTTCTGTTATGATCGGTGACCTGTCCTCCTCTGTTGCCCCTCTGTCATGTGGAGTGCCCCAGGGCTCTATTTTGGGTCCCATTTTATTTTCTCTTTACATGTTACCATTGGGGTCCATAATAACAAGACACAAACTTTCATTTCACTGTTACGCAGATGATCTGCAAATCTATCTGCCAGTGTCATCAAATCGAGTGGACAACATTAAACGTCTCATGGACTGCATAGCCGATATAAAACGGTGGCTAAACCAAAATTTCCTCCATCTAAATGAGGGAAAAACGTGACTGCATTTTGTTTGGCGACACCTCATTTGAAGACTTTGGGTTACTGGCTTCTAATTTTAAATCTACAGTAAAAAACCTTGGTGTTATTTTGGACAGTTCTTTAAGATTTGAAAACCAGATTGCCAGTATGGTTAGAGCGAGCTTTTATCAATTACGTCTTTTAACGAAGGTAAAACCTTTTTTAAACCGTTCAGACCTTGAAAAAATAATTCACGCTCTTATTAGTTCAAGGATCGACTACTGTAACGCACTTTATGTTGGAGTCCCTCGGTCCTGTCTGAATCGCCTCCAGCTGGTACAAAACGCCGCTGCCTGTTTTTTAACAAACATACGTAGACATCAGCACATCACCCCAGTCCCTTTCTTCATTGCATTGTCTTCCAGTTTCTTTTGGAGTTGATTTTAAAATTTTGCTTTTTGGTTTTAAAGCCCTCAGTGGCCTTGCTCCTCTGTACTTGTCCGAGCTCCTGAAGGTTCGGAGCTCGACCAGAGCCTTGAGGTCCTCAGATCAGCTCCTGCTGGACGTCCCTCGAGTGAAATATAAACACTGGGGTGATCGGGCATTTTCAGTCGCGGGGCCCAGACTCTGGAACAAACTGCCCCCGACATGCGCACCATCACTGACTTGGCCTCTTTAAATCTAGGCTTAAAACTCATCTTTTCAGACTGGCTTTCAACACACAGTAGCACAGTGACACTTTACCTGAATGCATTTTCCTCTTTTAGTTGTGTGCATTTATGTATTGTTTTAATTGTCTTATACATTTTAAATTGTTTTTGTTTTATTGTGAAGCACTTTGGTCACCTTCGGTGTTGTAAAGGGCTCTATAAATAAACGTTGGTTGGTTGGTTGGTCGTTGATTCATTCAGATGTGGGACATATCGGACGAATTAAGGTTGTCGGTATTATTCGTTCAAATTTTTCAACAGTTTAAAAATTCTAAGTGCCAGCTGCAGGAATGAAGCTAAACAAAGGTTAAACGATGCCTCCAAAAGTCAACAAAAGTCCAGATTCCTTGTTTCAGTTGGGTGACCAGCTGGTAGTGATGGTAAGTGGACATTAATAATTGTTTCCCCAGGACATGTCTTGTTTTCATGTCCTGTCCTGCCAATCCTGGTTTTTTTAGACAGGAATGAAAATGTCGTGGTTTTCATTCTTTTTCATCTTTGAACATCTTTGAGTAAACTTCGAGTATTATTTGAGTATCTCATTGCCGGGCTGAGTGTCCTGCTTTTCGGTAATCAAAATATGGTCACCCTAACATAGTGAGGCAAACGGGAGTAAGAATGTGTAGTTGGGAGAGGTAATGAATGGATTACTGATTTATGATTGGAATGAACTGTTAATAAGCACACATTTAGCAACCAATGCAGATCAACTAATATGATGTGACTTCAGTGCTCTGCCTGAACTGATGAATGAGCTTTATTGCAGATCGTCCCTACATTTTTTTTGAAAAATATAAAATAATGGCATGTAAAACTATATATCACTTTCATGATCAATTGTTGCTTTACCAGGCTTAGTCCAAATGGTCAGAAGAGAACACACCCTGTACAAGTAGCTTCGGTTCCTCCTGAAAACATATGAACTTGCACAAATCACTACCCGTTCCTGAGTGTGGTACTACAGTGGAAAACATCTAATTGTTTCACAGGAAAGCGTTTCTGAGTGTGACTTTAAAGACTGAGCCGTTTCTGTCAGTTCTTTTTTTAGTCGTCCTTTTAGTCCTTTTTCACCTCTCCCCTATCACAGCTTTTTCAGGTATTAATTTCCTCCTGTGTTTTATTTATCTCTCTCCATGTAGTCAGATGTTTTCTTGGAGTTGAGATAAGTAGGCCAGTGTGATCCCTTGTCTGTGTACATCAGACAGCAGAGTATTGAGAGGCCACAATCCCGCCCTAATGGCATGCCCGGCAACATAAATCAAACATATACGTACACAAGGACAGACAGAAAGAGATTAGAAAGATACCGCTGAAAGATTGACTACTCTGCTACCCTGTTAAACTGGCAAAAGGTAAAAAATTATACAACTTTATGGAGCGTGTGCAGTCCTCTGGTATCAGAATCTCTGTCCGGACCTTGAATGAGTAAACCCTCGCTTCAGAAGCAACTCTCGCTCAGAATTTACGAGGTGCTTTTCTGACCGACCATCATTCTTGTGATTGACTTGAGGACTTAAAGTCAGCGCAATATCAAAACATGACATGCCCACAAATTCTGCTCCAGTGTAATTGTGTATTTCAAGGTTTATCACATCTTACAAAATTTCATCAAGCAAAGCCATTTGCATTGAACTGTCTGTGTATTATTTAGAGATTTCCATGACCACTAAATAGTGATTAAAATGAGAATTACAAAAGAGTGCTGCTGATGAATGATTTTTGCAATTTTCTCGGATGTTTAATCCGCGAGGTCAGTGCTTCCTGTGAGCCACACAAAGTCACCTGTATCAGTTTTGTAATTCACATTGCCTCCACCCTTTTTGTGCTTTTAAAATATCATATACACTGCTCCTGTTATTATCTATAGCAGGACACAGGTTACAAAAGGTTTCGGAATTTAATACGTCTTCTTAAATAATATCTATTTGTAAAATTCTCCGATGTCCTGCTACACCTAAACGCCTCTGGTGTCTCTATGCACCGTACGTCTGCAGTGATTTCTACTCTGGCGAGCATTGATTTTCATCTGTGATAGCAAATGTTCTTCGTTGAGATATCTACCCACCCTCCCATTTTCATTTACCACATCTGATGTAGCAAAGATTAGATTCTGTTGCCAAACGGTTTAGTTAATGATTTCATTCTTGTACTTCATTGAGATATCAATCTCAGTGCCCCCTTTCATTCACATTTCAGTGTTGCAGAGATTACATTTCAACACCAAATGGTTTAGTTAATAATTTTATACTTGTTTTACAGTTCAGACTGCATAATATGTTAGATAAGGAGATGACAATCTTATAAGATGCTGATGTTTTATTTTATGTATCCCCATAAAACAATGATTAATATCTTTAAAAAAAAAAGATGGATTTATTTGGTAGGCAGCTGATGGAAAGACATAAACATACAATGAAAAAAATTGCATTACAGAGTGTATTATATCTAAGTTCATTATTAGTCCATTCTGAGTGTCTCCACAGCAAAATCACCACTTTTTCCTCCAGTCACAGCTGGATTGCTGTCAAGCTGGTTGTCCTTCTGGAAGGTTCTCCTCTCTCCACAGAAGAATGCTGGAGCTCTGACAGAGTGACCATTGGGTTCTTGGTCACCTCCCTGACTAAGGCCCTTCTCCGCTGTTCGCTCAGTGTAGATGGGCGGCCAGCTCTAGGAAGAGTCCTGGTGGATCCGAACGTCTTTCATTTACAGATGATGGTCCCCACCCTGTGGAAGACCTCCTGTGTGGTCCCGGTTCCCAAAACACCACACGCCAAGGAACCAGCCCACTACAGACCAGTTGCCCTGACCTCCCACCTCATGAAGACCATGGAACGGCTCATCCTGTTGCACCTCCGCACCATGGTGAGTGACATCCTGGACCCACATACAGACCTCCACCTCCTGAGGAGACTGAGATCCTTTGGAGTGAGCAGGCCTCTGCTTAAGACCTTCTACGACTCTGTTGTAGCCTCTGCTCTCCTCTATGCTGTCATCTGTTGGGCCCTGGGCAGCACAGAGCGGGAGAGAAAGAGACTGAATAAGCTGGTCAGGAAGTCCAACTCTGTCCTGGGCTGTCCTCTGGAGTCTCTGGAGGAGGTGGCTGAGAGGAGGGTGTGATTCAAGTTCAAATCCATCATGGACAACTCCTCTCACCCTCTGCACCGGACTGTAGTGGAGCTGACCAGCTCGTTCAGTGACAGGCTGAGGCACCCTCAGTGCAAGAAGGAACGATACCGCAGGTCGTTCCTCCCTGCTGCTGTCAGACTGTACAATAACACTGTGAAATAACCACATGCAATAATATGTCCACAATCACGTGCAATATCAGTATGTCCACAAATCATGTGCAATAACAACTCGTTTACAAATCCCTGCACTAATGTCACCTTATCACATCTAAACTCCATGTCACATATTGTAAATAAGATGCTCCTATCTCTTTTTCAATCCCAACGATGTTTATATATATATATGCATATGTACTTATATATGTACGTACATATATATATGCATATGTGCATGTGTGTATGTGCGTGTATACATATATATATATATATATATATATATATATATATATATATATATATATATATATATATATATATATATATATATATATATATATATATATATATATATATATATATATATTCTATTTCTACCTCATTTTCTTATGTCTTGTACTGCTACAAGTATTATTATTGCTTATCCTTGCACACACTGTGTGATGAACATGTTCCTCTACTTGTACCCACCTTGTGTGTTTTTTAAGAGCTGACGTAACATGTGAATTTCTCCTCTATGAGATCAATAAAGTTTATCTTATCTTATCTTATCTTAACTGTGCTCATTGGGACCTTCAAAGCAGCAATGTTTCTGTACCCTTCACCAGATTGTTGCCTTGAGATGATCTTGTCTCAGAGGTCTACAGACAAGTCCTTTGTCTTCATGCTTGGTTTGTGCTCTGACATACACTGTCAACTGTGGGACCTTATATGTAGACACGTGTGTGCCTTTCCAAATCAAGTCCAATCAACTGCATTTACCTCAGGTGGACTCCAGTTAAGCTGTAGAAACATCTCAAGGATGATCATTAGAAACAGGATGCACCTGAGCTCAATAGTGACCTTCATGGCAAAGGCTGTGAATACTTATGTACATGTGATTTCTTAGTTTTTTCATTTTTAATAAATTTGCAAAAATAAAAAAAAAAGAATAAATAAAAAGCATTTTCACATTGTCATTATGGGGTATTGTGCATAGAATTTTGAGGAAAACAAATTTCATCCATTTTGAAATAAGGCCGTAACATAACAAAATGTGGAAAAAGTGAAGCACTGACAGTACATTCCGTGGTCTGCCTGTCTATCTATCTATCTATCTTAGTCTTGACAAAGTATATCCAATATTTATCCTTAGTTCTTCCCAGCCGGATCTCTGAGTTGTGTCTGTCACAAAGAGGTTTATATATAAGCTCTTTGGTCTGTCACTATCTTTTTGTTAGAATTTCACATCTTTTTTCTTTAATTTCAGTCATAATTTAAGGTTTACTGCACCTCTTCAGCTCCATGAAGCTATTGGTAGCATATGAAGAGCAAGCTGGAAAACTGAATTTCAAGCCACATTGTTCAAGATTCTGAATTCTATTACAGAAAAGCTTTTTTTTTTTTTAACATATTTGCAATATAATATCGTGAATCCTCTATTTGAGTAATATGAAACAAAATTATAGAGGTGACATAGGAAAAAAATCTAAGTAACATAACATAAATAAAACCTTCAAAGCTATTACAGCTTTAAATTAGAGGGAGTTTTTGAGATTATGGCAGATGCTTGTACTTTACTGAGCATATAGACCAACATAACTGAAAAATCACCTTCTACAATCAATAACGTTCATCAACAAATGCAAAAACAAACAATTTACTTCCCATCAGCAATAAAGTCTACAAAAATCTGGACATTCCTCAACATGGAAAACTTCTTGATGACATCAGTGGATAGGTTTCAAAATGGCTTTTTCGTGGAACGGCGCCTGAAAGGCCTGGCACCATCCATAAATGCTCGGTCATGTAGACGATTCGTATCAGAGCCATCTGTGGACGCGTCTGTGCAAAAAGCATGAACCAAGGCTGAAAATGTAATATTACTGAAACTTAACTGAGATTAGAAAACCTCACAAACATAAAAGTGTTCACAAATGTCATCCCTTCTTCCATCCATTGTTTATCATGGAGACCTTAATGTAATGCCAGATTAGACGCAATATATAATTCAAGCATTTTCTAAATTTACTCCGGTGTGAAGTGGATTTACCCCCCTAAAGTACCATGAAAGGTGCCTGTGCAGCATCATAAATAAACAGTCCAAACCACCTTTAACAAAGAACAGCTGATGTACTCTGAGTCTATGTCTCTATATGTCATAGTTATTTACTGTCTTTAGAGCTGTGCTTACATAGGAGCGGATAGAAAACGCCAGCTGTCAACTTTTTCTAACCACTGACAATAAACATTAGAGTTTAAGCAGCCACAATAGCATGTTTCCATAGTGAAACAGTTCTAGCATGCTAAGATAAAACATCACGGCAGGGACTCAGTTCAGTATCTGCTCTCTTCTAAGCCTGCAGCCATCGTCCACATACGCATACTTTGTTTTCAAGATAAAATTGATAAATTAAAAATAAATAGAAAAATAAAAAGGACATTTTCTGTCTTCACTGTAAATAAGTAAAGTTTATAAGTAAATTATTACTAAACTATGGGTTATACCCATTGTGTACCATTATCGATTCCGCTTATCAATCCGATTCCTTATCGATTCCCTTATCGATACCGCTTGTGAATTTTTTGTATACTACAAGCAGGCTTTACAGGTTTTCTAGGTCAGCGGGTCAAAGAGCTGTTTCTTATCGTGCACCCGCTCTGTGGAACGGTCTTCCTGCGACCGTGAGGCAGTCTGAGTCCGTGGACATTTTTAAGTCAAGACTGAAAGCCTATTTTATTCTCTTTCTTATGAACAGTTTTTATGTTTTATCTGTTTTATTCTTTTATGTCTGTTTTTAATTATGTATTTGAATTTTTTTTATTTTTATTTATTTATTTAAATTTTTTATGTTGAACTGTTCTATGTGAGGCACCTTGAGATGGCTTTGGTTGTGATTTGGCACTTTATAAGCCATCCATCCATCCATCCATCCATTTTCTTCCGCTTTATCCGGAGTCGGGTCGCGGGGGCAGCAGCTCAAGCAAAGCCGCCCAGACCTCCTGATCCACACACACCTCCCCCAGCTCCTCCGGGGGAATCCCAAGGCCTCCTCCCAATGGGACGTGCCCGGAACACCTCTCCAACGAGGCATCCAGGGGGCATCCGGAAAAGATGCCCGAGCCACCTCAACTGACTCCTTTCGACATTGAAATTGAATTGAAATTGAACATTTTATTGAGTCTTAAAGTAAATAAATATGAAATTGGTCAATGGATCCTTAAACTTTAGACATAATAAACTCTACATGGTGGATTCTTGATCTCTGGACATAAGTAGAAATAAACAAAATCTGTAGTTATTGTCAAAAGCATTTCCTTTCAGACATTATTGGCATGAATGCCTTTCCATACATCTGAGCTGAGCTCTTACAGCTGGCTGTGCTGCACATCAGGATGTAATTTATAAAGAATGCAGGACGTCTTATTTTGGGATGAAAAAACAGTCGATTGTAGTTTCTTGTCTGTGATGTCATTTTATTTAAAGCAGCGATTCGTTTTGAAGTTACTAATTCCGACTGGACTCTGTCTCAGCAGAGAGCCGTGCAGCGTTTGGAGCTGTGCCAATGAAACGGAGGACAGTTCTCGTTCCTTGACTGCAAAAAGACAAGAGTCCCAGTTAGTGACTTTAATCCACACAAAAGTGACTCACAATATTTTAATGGCTTTGAGAGGGGTTAAGAAGCGGACTTTCTGAAGAACAGCAAATCAAAGAACCAATGAGCTAGTGGATCGAAGCATTGCTTCAATGGTTCACACTTCAAAGTGGAGTCGTGCTGCAGAAACAGTTGATTACAGAGCCGCTGCAGGGTCTGTAATCAACTTAGAGGAATGGTCATTTTCCCGACAAACATCCTCAAAAACAATGGGTGCTCTGAAGGACCGATAAGGGAATCATTAAGCAAAAAGGCTATTGATATCGGTGGATCAAATCATTTCTTAACGATACTGGAAAAGAAAGGGTTCTCAATACCCAACCCTAGACTAGACTGCCTCATTACAGGATGAATAGTTTGGCCTTTGCTGTCTCTGCAGACCAGCTCTTTGTGTAATCCAGCCTTAGAAGTGTGGAACCCCTGAATTGGGACACAGCCCACATACATCTTCCCACAACAGGAAATGCACTACCTGGAACTTCTAGCTTGATGCCAACGTCTTTCAAAGTATCATTTCTTCTTTTCTTTAATTTCTGTCTTTGTGATATGGAAAAGGGCTTGACTGCACCCAAAGGCTGTGTCTTAATTTAGGGGCCACATCCTTTAAAGGCTGCATTTGTTGACTGCATGTCATAACAGTGTGGATGAGGACATCACAATCTCTCAATGGCTCCTTGGAATGTCCCAAAATGCAGCCTTCTCTACCCCCCCCCCCAAAAAAAATGAAGGCCACAATAAGTGTATCCTTCATCACCCAAACAATGCCAAGAGTCATTCCTCAAACTTTTTTAATGACAAAATGGTTTGTAAATTTAAAAAATAAAAAGACAATTTTGGGCTCCATTATGTTCAATTACAAATAAGTAATGTTTATAAGTAAAGTAAAAATAATTATTGAAAAGTGATCACCAAACTGAGGACTACACCCTAGTGTGCAGCTGTCAAGGTTGCTAGGTGGCAGGTGTAGGGGCGGGATAAGCTAATGTCACACCTGCAGAATGCTCCAAGGGCGAGACTGTCTCATTTCAGAACAGTTTGTTTACCCTCAAAGGCTGCAGGCCCCTGAATAGAGACACAGCCAAAGTGCCTACTTTTGTTTACCTGAAATTGTCAGCATTTGAAGAAGAAGAAGAAGAACTTCTGCCATTGACCACTGACTGGGTCAAACTGCAACAAACCTTTTCTAAAATGATCTGGCTCTGTCCAGTCAGCTCTTTTGTTGACCATCTGTCAACAAAAGAGTACAAAAAGGTAGATATAAGTTTGACAAAAACCTGGTGGAACGACTGAGGGTAAGTCAAGGACAAAATCATTTGATTTAGAGAGAAACTGGTAATGCCAAATTCAAAATATGGGCCCAGTGCCTAGGAGACATTTAGGATGGCTTTTCCAGGATGATTAAGGGTTAAAGATACACCTATGGTTCATGTTACCACTAATATAAAGTCGTATATCACTATTCTTTTGGTCATATAACCTTTAGGCCTTGGGTGACCTTGAAAGGTCAAACTCATTTCAAATGGCAATTTTGAAGGACTTGTTATAAATATATAACTATATGATTGTTGTTAAACAATAATATGATGTCATATATCACCTTTCTATTGGTCACATAACCTTTGGCCTTAGAGGGCCTATCTTTAAAGGCCAAACTCAAGGTCATAATGGTTGAACTCAGACAGTTTGGAGCCAGTATGCATTAAACATGGTTCTAAGGTTGTGTATTGAATTGAGACAGAACTGATCAAATGTCAAGGCCACACAGAAGCGTGTATTATGGAATCAATGATTCATAAAGAACTAATTTGCATGAATCAGTGTCAAATCTGTAAGGTGAAAGTACAGTTCTTATACTAGTATTTTTATGAGATCAAACTCTGTTGGCATCTGATAGGTGGAAACAGATTTTGGAATATGTTCGTGCAATCAGGGCTGAGAATAAAAAACTGGTTAATAATGGACCAAAGATCAATCTGGAGTTTGGCTGACATGTTTATTTAGGTTGATATGGATCAAATAGATAAAATAATATCAGAGAACGATTTGCACATACAAAATATTTTGTGATGAACATGTTTGGAATTTTACTTTGACTATAATTGCTCGACATAGTGCAGGCTTTTAATAATTGTGGCAGTGTTACAACAGCTTAGCTTGGTTTCACATTACCAGCTCAGTGGGATAGTACTGTGAACATCTTTACTGAGACCTCAAACAAATGTGTAAATAAAACCAGGGCTGCCGGCTGTATTGACTTAAGGGTGTATTGGCAAAGCTAATTGAGTGTGTTTGGACTGCTGTACTTGTGAGTTAAACATCCCCATGAGACCAAGTGAGCTGTAAGGCTGTGATCTTTAAAGGTTTGTCCTCCTCGTCATCATCATTCTGAGACAAAACAACTCACACTGTGTCACACTGTGTAGCGGACAAACCCACCGTAAAAACACAAGGTATTACACGCACAGTCAGAAAGAACGAGGAGAAACCCCAATAAGAATGACAACCGCTTACTACGACAAGCCCACAGACCACGTGGGAGTGTCAGACACACCCACTAATTTAATTTGTATTTGTGTGGCAGTGCCACACATTAATGGCAATATGAAGCGGAATAGTAATCGCAGGGAGTGGCAGATAATCAACAAATCACATTAGTTGCTTCATAGGGTTTCTATATTTTTGCTAAATGGAGTGACACTTCTTCAACAAGTAGTACACTTTTTTTCCTCCCAAAATGAGGCATCCTGCATTCTTTATTAATTACAGCCAGCTGAGCTCATCTCAGCAGTATGGAAAGGCATTCATGCCAATAATATCTGAAAGGAAATGCTTTTGACAATAACTACAGATTTTGTTTATTTCTATTTATGTCCACAGATCAAGGATCCACCATGTAGAGTTTATGTCCAGAGTTTAAGGATCCAGTGACCAATTTCATATTTATTTACTTTAAGACTCAATAAAATGTTGTTGACATAGAAAACCTGTAAAGCCCACTTTTAGTAAACAGAAAATTCACAAGAGGTATTGATAAGGGAATCGATAAGGAATCGAATCAATAAGCGGAATCAGTATCAATAAAATCTTATCAATACCCATCCCTATTAATGAGTATTAGTTAATGAGGAATAAGGCCCTAATAAGTCCTCATACAGGTAAACCGCGTTAACTCGCGCAAGTTGGGATCCACAAAATTGGACCCCGAGTTATTGGAATTAAAAAAAAAAACTTAAAATCAGCTTACCTTTGCATATTACAATAGTTTTGACTATTTGAATCATGGTTCCTTCCTGGATGATGATGATTTCTTCATCTGGACTGGGTTTGGGAACTTCTTCCTTCTGGGGCTGCTGCACTTCAGCAATGAGGGCTTCGTCAGTGCAGACAGTTCTGAATGATTAGAAGTTTTTGGATGTGACCTTCCTCTGTCCTTCCCGCTGGTTCAGATTGGGATGGAATTTATACACGCAGCCGCCTCTCATGCCTGAGGCATGCCCACCATTTTGTAATACCATCGCGAAAACGCTGTTTGTGACAGGAACACAAAATATGGGGTGACACAGGGGGGGTGTCTGGGGGGTTGTGGTTAATCAAAACTGACTTTTATACGCTGGTCTAAATTTTTTTGTTTGTTGCAATTGGGCAATTGGGCAAGCTTCGATATCTTCACATAAAGTTCTAAAGAAGAAAACATTGCAGTTTCTTGACTAGCCACTTGAGGCTAGCTCCAAAACAGAGCACATTCTCACAGGAGTCCATGTTAAAATGTCCAACACTCACAGGTTGGCTGGAGCCTATCTCAGCAGTCACAGGGCATGACGCAGGGTACACCCTGGACAGGACTCCAGTCTATAGCAGGGTCTGAATAAATGTGGCGACTGTTGTACGAGGTGTTCGAGTGTGGCTCCGATTTCCCACAAGTGCCATTTGAGTCCTCTTTCATGCGCCATTCTGCCTCGGTTGTGTTATGTGTGAAAGGGCCATAAGCCACGTGCTGCGTAAATGTCCAACACTCACTCACTCATCTTCAACTGCTTACTCCAATTATGGGTCACGGTAGGCTGGAGCCCATCCCAGCAACCATAGGGCATGAGGGCCACATATAGACAAACAAACACATTCACACCCGCATGCACACCTACGGACATTTTGAAGTTTCCAATTCACCTAACCTGGATGTGGGAGGAAGCCAGAGCACCCGGAGGAAACAAACGAAACACGAGAAGAACATCCAAACTCCACACAGAAAGGCCACAGGTGGGAATCAATCCCATGACCTTCTTGCTGTGAGGCAAACCACTAAGCCACCGTGCTGCCCAAATGTCCAACATGAGAGCAGAAATAAATATCTTTATGACCACTTTTGGTCTTAATAGGTATTTATAGTGTGTGAATTTTGTTTTCCAACTTCTTAGTTTAAGATATTTTAAGCCATAAATTTCTGCAAAATTAATTTTCTGCAAAATTGAGGGGTGTCCGACCATAACCTCAGAGTCCACTAGTAGCTGCTGTGGAAGCTGTGACTGTTTTGTTTGGAGTAATGTATTACAAATGCCTTTCATTAAAGCAGTCTAATCTTTCTACTAGTCTATTAAACTTACTTAGTCGACTAGAGTTAGTCGCCCAACATTATCTGTCTAATCACCCTTTCGCATCAACGGCTAAATTTGCAGATTAGCCATCTTACATTAGTCAACGATTTTCACGGGCATTACGGCCTCACACCTGCCATTGCCAAGAAATGCCTCCAGCTTATCCAATGAGTTTTGTTTACTTCCGGGTTGGTCATTGTCATGAGCTATTCAGCCTTTGTGTCATTAATTGGCTTTATTAACATACGGACACATACGAACTGCAGAATAACGTGCTTAGCTCTTAGCCTAGCAGTTCTTCTTTTACATACTTACAGCAATTCCATCAAGCCGTTTTATGCACACAGTGCTGCTCAGTGTAACAGCGGCACCCAGTGGCTAATGTGAAAACTGTCACAAACATATCACATGACAGTCGTCTGTTACAACCATGGCCAAAAGCGGAGGAAGCTCTCCTTTTGGAGGAATACGAGCAACGGGATGGACTGTTGCCTCGTCGGATCTTCATCACATCACAAAGTTCAGGGTCCTTTGTGTGTCCAAAAAGTGTGCTTCAACGACCCTGTGTGTTGTTTCAGTATTCTAAAAAGCACATTTCTCAGCGATCTACGTGGATTATCAACATATTTATTGAAGTTGACTGGACTTTGCTCAAAGAATAATGTCATATTTCCTCAGTTTTGGTGGGTGAGGATATCAACTGCATGCACCTCCTCACAGAGAAAGGGGGGGGGGGGGGGTTGTAGAGAGCAAGAGATAAGGAGGGAGAGAGATAGAGGAGGGAGGAGAGAGAAAGAGAGAGAGTGCTCTTTTATTTCTGTACAGTCTATGTTTTTTCTTCAGGAGCTGCCCTTTCTCCTTTCTCCACTTCCAAAAAAATCCAGTTAATGTACTTAAACCATGTAAACCCAGTTTTTCCAATTATCGGATTATTGAAGTGCATGTAAATGTGTCAGATCACATTATTACAGTTATCTGATTACTGTTATATGATTATTATGGTTATGTAAATGTGCTCACTGAAAAATGCCCACCCTGATCTAAAATTAATGTCATATGGTCGCTTTGCCTCTGTCTCTTGTAGCTGATGTGACCAAGGGGCAATGGGGTCCCAGCCATGCTTGATAGCTTTCATGCCATTGGTGTGCGCTCTGCTGGAAAAACTCTATGGAATGACACCAGACAAAGAGTTGTTCTGCATTGTAAATAAGGCAGATACTGATATGTATGCTCATATCATCTCTGATATTATCAGACAGCCGATACTTCGGTTGTGCTCTACTTAATAATCTCACAAAAAAATGACATAGTACACACAGTAATGTTAATAAGAATTTTATAATGCCTTGAAAACAGTTTGGTAGCACATAGCTAACAGTAATTACAAGCAAGGACCTTAATATAAAGTGTTGCTTAATTTGGTAGTGTGATGTGCAGAGTGACAAGAGACAACCTCTAGCCAAGGAGGGTGTTTGTAGAAATACAGAAACCACAATTCTCGTGTGATCTGATTTTCTACGAATGTTGCCAGTTTTGTTTTGCAGTCAGGTGACATAAAACATTTGTTATCTTGAGGTAACCATAAATGCTGTTTAAATGGTTGTTTAGCTGATATCATTCATTCAAAATGTTATCACCATTTGTCTATTTTATTTATTTGTCAGCAGGATATCTTACAGTAAAAACACATTGTCGACTACTCCGACCAGATTTACCATACAGTACTATGCTGTTTGTACTTCTTAACTGAAGTACCTGGCATATTTATATTCATAATAATCTTTTATATTTCTTTTTCGTAATGACGTATGGGCTGTGAAAATGGACGCACTGTGTGTAAAAGTTGTAGCATTACAATATCATACATTAATTATATCACAATTGCAGTATTTCCCATATTAACCCCTTTGTTATGTGTCGGACGCGGTCGGAGCACCGACCCAGCGTTTGACAGGACCCAGCATAGAATAAGCAGAGCACGGTTCAAAAGATAACAGAATTTAATAATCAGTGAGTTTAGTGATAAACAACCAAAATGTCCGCGGTCTGGTGAGGTGAAAACACGGCGCACTCTCAGCAGCGCAAACGGTCCGGAGCCACAGCAGTTCGGACCCAGGGACCCCGCCGACACCCCCCAGGTGGCCGCGACAAACCGAGTCTGTGAAGAAAGAAAACATGAGGTGAGTCCAACACTCTCCACCCAGAGAGACACAGCTCAAAAGGTGCACACAATCAGCAAACACTTCCTGGCTTAAATATATATATCAGCTTCTCACCCTGCAGGCACGGAACAACTCAGTTCAAATATCCACTGCAGCAGAAGCTGATTAGACAATTAGCATAACATGACAGCTCAATAACACAAGGTGTGAGGGACACCAAATCCACTGTCATTACTTCATAAAAGTCACCAAAACCAAATTACCTCAGGAAGTGTGCTGAAGAGCGTGAGACCTCACCCAATCCTCCTTCACAGACTGTGGCGTCAAACCTGGAGCGGTCTCTGCGTCCGTAATGGTGAGATTGTTCTCCCGACGCCGATCTCACATGTCTGCTCACAAGGTCGAGTCTCTGGCAATCACACACTGTGCATTCAAGGTTTAAATGCAGCAATCTCTGATCAAGACAGAATACACCACAGCTGTGAGTCCTGATGACCTGCACATGAAACCAAGCCTCAGATGTTCAGGGTGAGGTCCTAATGCTCAGCCACTCAGTCCTGAATGCATACCACCTGGTGGGAGAAACAGAAAACAAAAACAATGCCAGCCAAACACCCCAGCCCACAACAGTACCCCACCCTCACGGGAAGCCTCCCGGCGACCACATGAACCTGGGCCAGGAAAAACACCCCCCTCCAGGGACCATGGCTGGAATGTCGGCTGGGAGCAAAAAAAAAACACCTCCTGCAGCTTCAGTCTCAGCTCCATGTGCTGACGATCCAGCTGGGAAAGCCTGTCTCCAAGAGCCGAGCATTACTGCGCTCTGAAGACAGCTCCGTCGTCAGCTGCTCAACCTCATGTGAATTTCATCATGCGGTCATTGACCCTCTCAATGTTGAGCTTCTCTTCTAGTTTTTCCTTCAGCTGGATGATACGAGCTTCCAGCTGCCTCTTCTCTGCCAACAGGGAACTCTGTGTTGAGACTATAGATCTCATCCTTTCACTCCCTGAGCCTGTCTGCAGTAGACAGCTCCTCCTAGATGTGTAACATGTCTCCCTCCATGGGTTTAAGCTTCTTATCACTGTCTTTAGCATCATTAACTGCTTCATCCCCGAACATTCACAGCTCTTCCAGTCCTCTCATCTGGTCTTTCATTCAGGCCTGCAGTTTCTTCAAGTGCTATAAGACATTATCGCGATTTTCAGTAGCATCTTCAAGATGGCCTTCAAGCCCTCCCAGATCCAGCTCCCATTTCTTCTTGGCAGAGTGGGCCTGGAAACATTACCTATATACATCCTCCAGCTGAATCTTCATCTCCTCCAGTCGCTGCTCCATGGCACGGTTGGACCTCTCCAAACTATGAACTCTTTCCGAAGTCATCCGTCTCGGTCTTGAGCACTTTTTTAAATCGGTCAAGTTCATCTTTCAGGTCTGTAAGAGTTTTTAACTCTCTTGCCAGGGTCAACACTTTTGTCTCCTCCCTGGCCTCCGCTTCGGCACGATCATACTCCTCTGCATGTAGAGTAGCAATACATTTCTCTTTGGCCCACATCTGGTCAGACATTTTTTTTTTGGCTTCCTCTCCAGATTGGAGACGATCTGCCGAAGGTGGTCCTGGTCCACCAAGAGGTCATCCATTTCTCTTGCTGCAAACGGATCTCTGTCTTATCCAGTTTGTCCATAGGCTGAACTTTTCTACTCCAGCTGCTGCTGAACACCATCCAAATTCCCACTGGACTCCTTTGAGGCCCTCTTCAGCCCCCTCTACTGACAAGGCGTTCTATCCTGCCTTTGTCTTTCTTTCAGCCAGCTGAGCCTAGAGAGCAAAGACGTACTTCTCTACAGTCTTCTTGCTCTCGTTCTCTTCTTTCAGCTTCTTCCGCAAAATATACCCCTCATCCTCCATCTACCCTAGGCAGATGGAGAAGGAAGGTGTCTACTGGACTTCCTCTTGGAGCAGCTCCTGAATGTCCTGCAGCTGACACTCCAGTGCAGAGATATCTTTTGTTAAATTTGATGGTCTTGCCTACTGCTTCATTTAGCGGACCTATTAGCGTCTCCACCTCTGACTGCATCTTTGCATTTGTTTCTGTCAACTCTTGCTTCTGTCATTCACTTTGCACAGATTTGGCCAGGAGTTCATAAACTTGTGCATTCAGCCTTCTTTCGACCATGTTCAGAGTCTGCCTAGTCACAAAACAAAAAGAAAAACACAAACAACCATTCCAACCCCCCAGGGAACACCACAACCAACCCCAGGGGTGCAAACTGGGAGAAAAGAAAAACACAAACAACCATACCAACAGCCGTAACAGCGGGGTGCGACGTGACCCAAGCTGTGAACTCCGCCATGCGCGCACCAACGCGCACAACCCGGGCGGAGAGCACCCGCAACTGATCCCGGATCAACTCCAACATCTGCTGCAGCCTTCCCGGCAAAAACACAGTCTCTGCTTCAGCTGGTCCATTGCTAAATGGCCAGAGACTACTGTTATGTGTCGGACGCGGTCGGAGCACCTACCCAGCGTTTGACAGGACCCAGCATAAAATAAACAGAGCATGGTTCAAAAGATAACAGAATTTAATAATCAGTGAGTTTAGTGATAAACAACCAAAAATGTCCGCTGTCTGGTGAGGTGAAAACACGGCGTGCTCTCAGCAGCGCAAACGGTCTGGAGCCACAGCAGTTCGGACCCAGGGACCCCGCCAACACCCCCCAGGTGGCCGCGACAAACCGAGTCTGTGAAGAAAGAAAACATGAGGTGAGTCCAACTCCACACAGAGAGACACAACTCAAAGGTGCACACAATCAGCAAACACTTCCTGGCTTAAATATATATATCAGCTTCTCACCCTGCAGGCACGGAACAACTCAGTTCAAATATCCACTGCAGCAGAAGCTGATTAGACAATTAGCATAACGTGACAGCTCAATAACACAAGGTGTGAGGGACACCAAATCCACTGTCATTACTTCATAAAAGTCACCAAAACCAAATTACCTCAGGAAGTGTGCTGAAGAGCGTGAGACCTCACCCAATCCTCCTTCACAGACTGTGGCGTCAAACCTGGAGCGGTCTCTGCGTCCGTAATGGTGAGATTGTTCTCCCGACGCCGATCTCACACGTCTGCTCACAAGGTCGAGTCTCTGGCAATCACACACTGTGCATTCAAGGTTTAAATGCAGCAATCTCTGATCAAGACAGAATACACCACAGCTGTGAGTCCTGATGACCTGCACGTGAAAACAAGCCTCAGGTGTTCAGGGTGAGGTCCTAATACTCAGCCACTCAGTCCTGAATGCATACCACCTGGTGGGAGAAACAGAAAACAAAAACAAAGCCAGCCAAACACCCCAGCCCACAACACCCTTAACGCCTATTGTCGCATATATGCTACAATATTTGACTCAAATATGCAACTTACCAAATTGACCAGTATGTCTGTTGTCGCAAATTTGCAACATACCATCATTATTATTATAACATTATAACATAAAGTCATTACCAAAATACCAAAATTACTATTTATTTTTTGTGCAAAAGTGAAATTAATAATCTTAACATTCTTTACCATCTACTTAAAGGCAAAAACACACACAAAACATTTTTTTATATACAGCTATATAAATTCAGGCATTAAGGGGTTAACTGCAGTATAACTTTCATGTCACCCTACTTTGGATCTAAATTTCTATTTAAATATGTTAAAATGTTGTACTGTTTCATTAAAACAGTTTCTGTTTTTCAGCATAGTTCTCTAATTGCTGTTTTCCCACTGAGTATTAAGTTAGCAGCTTATTCACAGAATCCAAACTTTATTAGGAAGCAGACTTTTTGCCAGGAACAAGTACGGGCTGTTTTATGTGCAACGTGTAAGACGAAATATTCAGAAATTTGCTTTGTGCTGCCATATTTGAGTGAAAGTCCCATATGTCTGCGTCCTTTCTTCCACTCTCTGTTGTGTGCTGGCTTGAAAATACAAACAGATGCACAAAGCGGATTTCAGTGCCAGGAAAATACCAACTTCAAGTTCTGTTATTTACGGGTCACAGATTTTCTTGTTTTATCACATTTGTGGAATTGTTCATCAAACCATTTTTGATTTGCACCTTTCAAGCATGAACACTTTTTTCTTTAATTTCATTTATCCACAGTATATTGTGAACATTTCATAACAGTGGATTTGTGGTTCATCGCGTTGTTTTTGGCCAAATCAAATCAAATTACTTTCAGCACAATCTTTTCCTTCAGATTCTTTTCAAGACACAATTTTGCATTTATATTTGTGAAAAGACATTTCAGCCTTGATAGATGATCAATCATTCAGTGAGGGAGAATTTCTCTGTTGCTGTGTCAGTGTTCTATGATGCAAATCACAAAATGGCTGACGCACATCCAAAATGTCCTTGTAGCTGTCTGATCTTAACCTAACTGCTTTTCAAAATGGCTGACATCCAAAATATCCTTGTATTTGACAGGACTATCTGATCTTTTTATAGCTGTCTAATTGATAAAACCAAAGTTTTCACATCTATTTGGAAAAGAATCAGCATGATGGAACACTGATTTTTTTGCGAGACACGCAGACATACACTAAAAAAGTTTTACATACTGCCCTGAATGCAACATGAGCAGACACCTGCTAATACCCACCTTATTCGCCTTACTTTGCAGCCAATCACATAGCCACTGATTCACAACAGGCTAAGGACTGCCCACATGGGGTCGGCCTAGGCGCAGAAATAAAAGTTAGTGTAGAGGGAAAATCTGGGCTCTTTGTTCTACGTGTTTGCATGTGATCTGGTTCACTGTTAGATGAATCTCTGTATCAGAGTTTTAACTTTTTCAATAGAACATCTAAACTTTGAAGTCTTATTTCCTGTCCAATTCTTTTTGAGATCACTCACCACAATAAAAGAACCTAACAGCTGCACTCACATGTTAAAGGCAGAAAAACCCGTTGCACTGTGTGTTATATCAGAATTGTTTTCTGCAGTGGCAGACTGAAGATGATAATTCAAGACCCAGTAATGAACAATTTTTACATTTTACATCATTTATATTCTAATTGGAAGCATTTTCATATTGCTGGATTTTTATTTATTTTTGCTTGTTTGATTGTGTGTTTGTTTTTGTAGTAGTTATGTATGACCTAACCCCCAAAATGTTACATAATATCAGCTGACAGGTTCTGGTTAAGCCTTATGGTGAAGAGGATGTACAAGGACAGACAAGAGACGGCTTACATAATTTCATAATTTTCTCCAAATTTGACTTTACATTTTGCGTTGATAAGTCCGTTCCATGAGAATTTGGACAGTGACACAATATTTGATATTTTGCCTTTGTACACGACCACAATGGAGTTTAAATCAGACAATCAATATGTTGTTGCAGTGTAAACTGTTAGTTTTAATTCAAGTGGTTTATCAAAAACATTACATTAACCAATTACAAATTATCGCCATTTGCATACGTAGTGCCTCTATTTACAGAGCCCATAGGTAATTGTCACTGTCCAAATACTTATAAACCTAACTGTATTTCCCTGCTACATAGTCTTTTGTGCTATGAAATGGACATGTTTCCATTCTTTTGGCCATACAAAAAGCAATCATCATGAAGAGCAGTCGTATTTGTTTTCACTGTTTACATAATTGAAAAGTTTCATTACATTTCCTTGCTCCCTACACAGGGAACAGTTGAGGCTTTATTTGTTTCATTGTCATACAAACCCAGGTGAACATTCAAGCCTGGCCCTGTTATTGATTCCATGTTAATTTAAATCAAGGTAAAATTTTCCATCACATAGCAGCAGATGTCAATGCACCAATGACATACCATCCCTGGTTCTCAAGACCAGGCACCTAAGTGGCTCTACTCTACTCTTTTCTACTCTCCTATTTTACTCTTCCCTTTTAGATATTTAGATATACCTTTGTATACTGGCATAGTTCCACCTTAGAACTGGAATATAATATATAAGATATACCTTACTGAATTTTCATGAAGTTCTTACTCTGATTGTTCCTTTTAAAATAACTTTTTGTGACATTAACAGCGCAGCTCATCTGATCGATTATATAACAAGATGTTAAATCTGTCATAAACATACTTTTACAGCTGCTCATAAGAAAGAATGAACATGCAACTGTTTTACCAAGCCATTACAATATAAACATTGCAAATAATTACCTGTGAGGCTGTTCCAAATATGTTCTCCACCTCATGAAGTGCGAGAGAGAGAGAGAGAGAGAAGCTCTAGCTGAAACAGTCCTCTGTGATTTCCGGAAGTGATTAGAGGTGTTTTCAATAGCCAAACTCTGAGAGAAAATCCACTCTGAAATAATTATTTTATATACGCAGTGTCCAGTGCACAAAGGGGGAGAGATTGTCACGACAAAGTGCGCGAGAGTGCGGAGCCAAAATAGACTGTCCTATCCTCGTAGCCACCAGGTACTCGGAAAATGGGCTTCTAACAGCCTTGTACTCACCACTAACATGCCTCTAACATCCTTGTTTGTCCTCATAGTACCTTGTACACAAATTGCCCCATGCTGTTTTTGCTAAATTTTGAACTTCTCGAAATTAGCGCCACTCTCAGATGAGCCTCGTTATCCAAATATTCTACTTCTAAGAGCAACTA
The DNA here is from genome assembly GCF_902500255.1 of Thalassophryne amazonica. Lineage (NCBI taxonomy): Eukaryota > Metazoa > Chordata > Actinopteri > Batrachoidiformes > Batrachoididae > Thalassophryne > Thalassophryne amazonica. The sequence continues at coordinate 43,110,801 of NC_047105.1, read as the reverse complement.
TTCTCCAACATTTGCTGAATAACTCAACTCATACAAAAAAAATGCTACATGGCTCATTATTCATCGTTCATTATTCAGTGGGACCAGGGATTTAATTTTACTCTGTAATACAGGGTGTCCCCAAAAAAGTGCCACAGAAATAAAGCTGTACAAAATCTATACACTTTTGGATACTGACATCTGTCATGTGCCATCTTGAAGCGTATCTCAGGGAATTTTATCTCTGGAGTTAATTTCTAATTTCACCTCAGTTTGTAAGAGTTTTGGCATTCACAAGATGTGCCCGATATGTGCACCACTCCTCTGGTCTGGCCAGATCTCCCTTTGTTAACATAGTGAACAGTTCTATCAGTTTGAAACGTCTTTACAATCATCCATATTGTCTTTCTGTCTGGAGCTTTTCAAACTGCAAAATGACATTGATATTGTTGCTGGGTTTGCACGATCGATTTTGGTCTCAAAGTAGAATGCCACCAGTTTCCCTTTTTTGCTCGATTGTAAGCGGTATCCTCATTGGATCAGTCTCAAACTGCATCAGAAGAAATTCCTCAGAATTCAGATTAGCCACTGCAGAATTAGAGTCAAATAATTTCATAGCACTTTTTTGGGGACACCCTGTATCTCACAAGCTATTCCTGTCTCTGCACAATAAGTTCTCTCTCTTTGTCCATTTTTCACCATCGCTAAAGCAAAATCTGTCTTGTTTGGCCTTGTCATTGCAGAAAACTGCTTTTAACTATTGTTGTCGGTGTGTGTGTGTGTGTGTGTGTGTGTGTGTGTGTGTGTGTGTGTGTGTGTGTGTGTGTGTGTGTGTGTGTGTGTGTGTGTGTGTGTGTGTGTGTCCATCAGACACTGCCAATGTGCAGCGTGCATTGAAGCTGTGATGTGAGTGCTAAAATTTGGTGTCTGTTTTGCTGAAAGTGTGAGATGCGTAATGTCAGGAATGATTTAGTCAGCAGAGGAGGGTATCAGAAAGGATGGCAGGACTAAATTCTCCCAAAATTAAAAACTGCTCCAAACATGCACCACTGAGTGAATGAGTTCATAACAAAAAAGGAGGGAATTCTGTGAACTATACATAGCTTTACAGAATACTAAGCTCCTGGCTTTACCTGTAGCCCACAGTGCACCTGTGATCATGAGCCTATTGATCATCTCTGAACATTTTAAGATCAAGCCAGCCGATGCACTCTGTCAATGATGTAGGTTCCTGCTTATCTAGGCAACGGTAGACAGAAAGACATAGAAATGACGAGACCGGCTCCCACATTTAATAAGATTTGGTGTTATGTTCCCCATCTGTAATGCCTTTATTATTGCAGACTGGCTTAGTGGTGAAAGATATTGATTATGAGCTAGACCTCTAACCAGGACTGAAGAGCAGGAAATGGAGATGAAGGATGTGAGATGTTAGGTGATGCTGTATGCTATATGTGTGTTAAAATGCATGTTTTTAATATCTTTTTTGTAGTGTATTTTACTAAAAATAGTATGACTTTTAAAAAAATTATTCAAACAAATCTTATTTCACTCCTGATACACTGCCAGTTATGTGGCATATTAGTGTTAAGTGTAGCAGCTGCATGAAATATTAAACATAAAAAGATTACTATATTTCACTTTATTCAATGTGAGAAACCAAATATTTATTGTACTGACAGTTCACACATGCATGTAGTTTAATGATACTAAAGCCCTATCTGAGTACATTTGTCTTCTTGTAAGGAGACAAAATAGCTGGCCGTGTTACATAATAGCTAGAAAATTTATAAAAACTTGTGTCCTGAAAAGTAAACTGTTACAAAAATAGATCAAAATAGTTTTCAGGTGTTTGTACAAGAGTGGAAATATTGCTTTCCTCGTAATCAAGTCGTCATTCTCCAAACATAGCTAGCATACATGGCTAACCAAATTAGCTTGCTTGGCTAGTTAGCATGTAGTTCTTTAAAAGGAATGTGTTTATGTAATTTCTGAGCAAGTAATGCATACTGATGTATTCACTGGATAATATATTAGTCTGAAAAGCAATTAGTGATCTCAGTAAATAATTTAAATTTGCAGTTGTGATGAAAAATGTTTATGTATGATGAATAGCTCCACCATGACAAACACTAGCAATGACCAATCTTCCATCCTTGCTCATTTGAAATACTAAATTGTTTTATTGTTTTATGTATGGCAAAAACATCCATTGTCCATATCTAGTACAATCACCCTCTATTCAAGTACTATTTGTAAAAATCATGAAATCCCAATTAAATTCAACGCTAAATTAATAATAAAAAGTAAGTCCCTTCGGCTGCTCCTTTATTTGCACTCGGGGTCACCACAGCAAATCCAAGGTGGATCTGCTTGTTGACTTGGCACAGGTTTTACGCCGGATGCCCTTCCTGACACAACTCTACATTAAATGGAGAGATGTGGCAGGGGTGGAATTTGAACCCGGAGCCTTCTGAACTGAAACCAAGTGCATTAACCACTTGGCCACCACCCCTGCAATGCTAAATTAATAAAACCCTCCAAATATAAAAACAAAGATACTTTCACTCTCTTTTTTCATGAGTTGACATAAAAGAAATAATACTTCTATGTACACAAAATACTTATTTCTCTCAAATTTTAATCACAATATTGTTCAAATCTGTTGCATAGGTGTGCCTTGCCCGGTTAACAATATTGAGGCTATGAATGCCTATTGGGGCTATGAATGCTGCAATCCATATGTAAAATGTAAAACTTTTAAATATTTTGTCATGCTTATCTTGTATCATCTCAAAACTGTCCTTTGGCCAGCTTCTCATCCTTTTTTTCAACAACAGACACCTTTGAAAATTCTTGTCTACAAAGCTGTTATCATGCCAACCCTGCTGTAAAGATCTCAGACCTGGACCACCTACCGCTGCCACCTGAAGACCCTTCAGCGATTCTACCAACGCTGCCTGAGGAGTATCTTCCTCATTGGGTGGGACATCTACCGTACCAATATCAGTGTCCTGGTTGAAGCCAAGCTTCAGAGCATCAAGTGTGTCATCATCAAGAACCAGTTTCAGCAAGTGGGTTATTTCATTAGGATGGATGCCAACTGACTTCCCAAGCGGATCTTCTACTCACTCTTCTACTCACAGCTGAGCAAAGGAAAATGGTGCAGAAGTGGGCAGAAGAAACTCTACAAGGACCTCCTGAAGCACGACCTCAAGAGCTGCTCAATTGATTAGAAGACCTGGGAAGGACAAGCAAGGGAACGAGCCAGGTGGCGTGCAATGATCCACGGAGGAGTGGAAGTCTTTGAAAAAAATGTGGATGAATAATAGAGGAGAAACAGGAAAGACAGAGTAAGATCCTGACCGGCAGAAGCTTCCTGCAGCAACCATATGCAGCGTCTGTCAGAAACCATTCACGACAAGACTGGACTTGTTCAGTCATCACCGTGTTCAGTATCCTGTCCGGGAATCGATCAATGCACGAACTTCCTCGCCACCAAGGGATTGGCACGATGACGATCATCTCAGAACTGTAAGAATATTTTCTAATGACCCCATTCCTCAATCAGTGTCTTACACATCATTTTGATCCAATTAAACATGATTTCGGGATCAACTAACCTTTCCTTTGCATGTTACCTTGTGTTGCGAGTGTAGAGACAACACAGAGGTGTTTGGATGTCTGTTGACAAATTCTGCTTCCCAAAGTGGCACTTTACCATCACTTTATACACCAAGTAGTTATTTTTTAAAGAGTCTGGTGTAAAAAGGGATGTGTGAATAAAAGTGAATAAACGTCCATATGATACCTCTATAAAAATAGAGAGGTATCAAGCTGATCTATTCTGGAGCCAGATCAGTGACAGCTCAATTTAGTACTGAAAATAAAATTTGGCATTGAAGGATAAAACCTGAACTGACAAAGAAAACAACACTGGTACTGAAAAGGCTGTACTGAAAAATAGAATACAGATGTAAGAAATGTATTTATCTATTTATTCTGATGTGTTTTCAGTCACAATCATCACATTTTTACACTGACAGCCTTTGTCTTTTTATGGCAACTTCTTTTGTTGTTATTGTTTTATGTAAGCATAGCAGCCACATTGGGAAAGTTGTAGAACAAATTATATCACAGTTTCCCACAGACAGATTTGAACAGATCATCCTAGAAATAAGTCCAGGTTATTTTAATGCACTGAAAAGCTTATCACATATTTATGGAAAGTCTTCGCAGAGTGTTTTTCATGTGTTTTGAGAGTTTCCCCGCTCTGCGAGATGTTAGTAACATTGAGAAATGCATTGAGACGGTCTGATCAGGTTGCATTTTAACCGCTGTACACGGACAACAGCATTAACATCGCACACTAAAACGCTTTGTATATTGTGTCTAAAACTCTCGTGAATTTATTCTCTGGGTTTTTAGACATTTTTATTGTGTTTGTTTTATGTAAACATATGAGAAGCTCAGATTCTCCATTATTTTCAATGCGGCAATTGCTTCCTGTTCATGTCATTCTGGGAGAAAGTGAAGAATACTCATTAATGCCCCACTTATTGTCCTTGACAACACTGTTTATCCTGTTTGATCCAGAGCAATATATATAAGATGTCTGAAATTCAGTTTGCTTGTATGAAATTTCACTCAGGTTAAACGTAGCAGACACGGAATATTTGCGCTATATATATGTATCAAGTGTCCCAAAAAATATGCAACATTTTATCAGCAAAGAAAATGGTCAAAGCATATGTCTAGGAAATAAATTTATGGCTGGATAGAAAGCTGAAAGGTTGAAGTTTTTCATACCAATGTTAATATTGGCCCTGCATTTTGTCAGTCTAACATAAAGTCGCTCCACCTGTTTGACACTCTTGTTCTGGTGGCAAAACTCAATAATTTTTGTTCGCTGTAGTATGGTTAATCTTGGCATTTTCCTGAGTCTTACTTCAGGGTTTCTGCAAGTAAAAAAGAAACATAAGTGATTAAGTTTGTAGCATTTAAGGGTCAAACCGAGTGTTTTAAATGTTGTATATTTTGTTATACTTGTTATACGTAGTAGTTACGGCCATCATTGGCACCACATTTGAAACTAGGATCCAGTATTTGAATTGTTCAAAAACTTCATCCCGATTCTCAAAATTGCTGATAGTACGTGGTAGCTTCAGGGTATTCGTAGTCTTAACAGCTTTAGTCGTGTTCGAACTTCTTTAGACGGGGTATTCATAGTGGCTGCGGCTTAGAACTTGTTTCATCGTGCTCCGTCGAGGTAAAAATTTGAAGCCAAAGCAGAGTTTGTTATGGTATTTGTTCAGTTGAACAGCTCAATCATGTCTGGCTGAAGACGCAGCTCCTTTCTTTCATTTTTGGGCAGGTTGCCAGGTCTGCACTTTGTAGACCAGCCTGAAATTCCAGGAAGCAGGACGGATTAAGCTGTTTCATCCTGTTTTTACACTTTTTTGGATCGCGGGCGATTGTAATACAATGGTGCCCCTGTGGAATAGCCCTGTAAAGATGCCCGATTGTCTTTGCCTAAATGGTTCTCTCGGCAGCCAAGGGTTATGCAAATTATATGGTACTTGCACTCTGCAAAATGGTGATAAAGTTAAAATGGAAAAGCACAGCACTAAAAAGAATGTGACAGTGCTAAAAAAATAAACTCAGTTTTTTTTTTTTTAAACCTGTCAGAGAAACATACATCCATCCACTCATTTTCTATAGCCGCTAAATCCAAATACTGTATAGGGTTACGGGGGCTGGAGCCTATCCCAGCAGTCATAGGGCGTGAGGCGGGGTACACCCTGGACAGGGCGCCAGTCTATTGCAGGTGTCAGAGAAACACCATCATTGTAAAAAGACTGGTACTAAGAACAGTGTGATGACTGCGATTGTTAAGCATCAAAATAAAAAAAAAATTTGTTTCATTTTTCAGTCAGTTTCATTATTATTTTCTAGTACAATACAATTTTTTTCAATATGAGTGTGTTTCTTTGCCAGTGTTTTTCTTTTTCAATTAAGATTTTGTCTTTCAGTGACAAACTGTGTTTTAAGTGATATAGCAGGGGATCATCTAGCTTCAGGTGAAGTGTGTGTGTGTGTGTGTGTGTGTGTGTGTGTGTGTGTGTGTGTGTGTGTGTGTGTGTGTGTGTGTGTGTGTGTGTGTGTGTGTGTGTGTGTGTGTGTGTGTGTGTGTGTGTACATTTATAATCTTTTTCTTAGATTTAAAGGCAATCTTTGAAGCTAAATTCATTGTTCTTAATACAGTTTATATTTTAAACACCAATAATTCTGCATGTAGCAGTGTTTATTAGTCAGTCATTGTTTATGGAAGACATTCCCCATATTTTACCACATCTTTGGTCAGTGGCTTGGGGGGCGGGGGGGTGCAACCCCTCAACACCCCTTCTACATCCGTCACTGCAAAGCTACGTATCACTCATGTGATTTCATAATCTTGTGCTTTTTCAAAGACTTCATGGAAATGTTTTACTTAAAATATCTCGTGAAGTGGTTCCACAGTACACTTCATTAGTATATTTGTCATCAGTTCTTCAAGTATTTGTACTTGAGGAATGAAGGATTTTTAGTGGGTGATGGTCTTAGTCTTCCTATTCTTATGTCAAATATTTTTATTGAGCAGAATGTATTTCACAGTTTGAATTAGTCTTCCTATTCTTAGCTTTGCAGTGGTCTTGTTGCTTCCTGACCTTACACCTGGTACTCAAGGTCAATTTTCCACTCATGTGGTCAAGGTGTCCCAGAACACTGAGGAGTACAGAGTTTGTTGCAGTTTCTGTGACTTTGCTCCAGAAATTATCTGCTTTTACAGATGCAATCGAAGAACAAGCAATTTATTCAGAGTGAAGTTCTTTTGTTGTTTGTTTAATTCCACTCTCATATTAATGGAAAAACTAAAAGAAATTGTGGATTCAAAATTTTTAAGGTGACAGAGGAAATTGTGGTTGATTTGGTGATTAATTTTAGAAGTGGTTCCTGTACATTGAGTACAGGGGGTCTCAAACTGAAAAATCTTCTGCTGCCCACCCAAACCTTTAATTCGCAACATCAACACATGAGACTAACGTTAATCATTTTGGTAACACTTTATCTGAAGGTATCATCATAATCGTGACATGACACTGTCATAACTGTTACATGACACGTCGTGAACATGTGATAAACATTATGTGAATGTCCAACCCAGTCTCGCGGAATGTCATGATTCAGCAGCACAAAATACACAATCAATTGGTTTGTCATATTGTCATGAAAAGTCCACAATTTTCGTCATGGCAGCACAAATTAATTCTAATTCATTCCGTGATGGCTGCACATAATTAAAAGTGCAGCGGGGGGGTCGGGGGGTGTTTATGGTTAGAGGAAGGAATAGGGTTAAGGTTAGGATTGGGGGTAGGAGTGACGGGAGGACGAACAAAAAAATGTGAGACTGGTTGGAATGTCATAAATGTTTATGACTGCTATCGTGTCATTCGGTTTTTGTAATGACAAGTTGACATTTTTTGGGTTGTCTTGATTATGACGACTTGACATTAATCAAACTGACATTACCAAAAAAATGTCTTTGTCACGACAACATCACATTAACAAAAGCATCTATTTTTGTGTTTGTTGACATAATGATTATTATAATTAGATGTGCAAGGTTACAGACCAATGCGTCATGACCATCAGTTTTGGGTATCCTATCCATATCCTGTCAAACATCGGTGACCAAGTGCTACAATTGATCTGTAACCTCACTCATTCATCACTCACTCATCTTCAACCGCTTTTCCGGGTTCAGGTCGCGGGGGCAACAGCTCCAGCAGGGGACCCTAGACTGGAGGCCAACCTCCACCAGAAACGAGTCCGACTTACTGCCAAGCACCCGAACACAGCTCTCTCTTTGCGAGTACAGAGATCTGAAGCCATCTGAATCTTCCGAATGGTTTCCACCTGGCTGTTGCCCAGTTTCTGGCAAAATTTGATGCAGAAGCCTTGCTGCAGTCGTTCCGTCATTTTCCTTGCAATGAAAATCCACCGAGAGCACAACACCCATCCTCACACAAAGGCTGCTTACCAGCAACTGACGCAATCGATAGGCGTGAAGATGCGCACAAAGGTTCAAGGCTGGCTCATGCAAGCACACGTGATTCAAATCCATCAGGTTTTTGCAAAAAATAAAAAGGTCCGATACTTTTCTAACAGACCTCGTGTATATATATATATATATATATATATATATATTCTATTTCTACCTAATTTTCTTATGTACTTGTACTGTTACAAGTATTATTATTATTGCTTATTCTTGCACGTACGCTGTTTGATTAATATTTTACTCTACTTGCACCCAGCTTGTGTGTTTTTCAATAAAGTTTATCTTATCTTATCTTAATATTTGCTAGGTGCAGTGAATGACAGCTCTGCGATGGGAACTGTTATCACAATGTTGTTCCAGTCCACTCATTACTGCCTAAATGCTCCAGCCATTGTTGCATCTCTCCTGAAGAGCTTGAGTAGACATTGGTTCCGGAACACTACCTGATTTGGACTTTGGGATGGAATAGAAAGTATTAAATACCAATTATAAATGTCAAAATAAAGACAGATGATATAATAATTAACACTTGCAAATAAAATAGGAAAAATATTAGTAACAGTTTTGCCCCTATGACAATCTTTCTCCTCATTCTTCTGTGACTTTTTCCCCTTTTCCCTCTTCATCCTGTTTTTGGTCTTCATCATCTGATGACAGTGGTGATGAGCAATACCGAAATGACTCAGACAAGCATTCTGTGTTGGAGGAAAGACTTATTGCATCTTCGGAATCCTTTTTAGAGCTAAGTCAACATCATTTGTGCAATGCTGATGTTTTTCGTGGTCTCAGCCAAGTACTGCATCTGCACAGAATGCACTCACCCCCTCAACAGGAAAACTGAACTACGTCCTATAATAAATCAGTAGACCACCGCTGAACATTGAGCTCTGCCAGTCCAACGTCGCCCTCCACTGAGCTACACCAACCTGCGTTGAAGACAGAAAATTTGGACCCCTGGAGCGAGCCTTCTCCAGCATTTCACAGAGAGTTTTGAGAGTCTGCTACGTCGGAAAGCGTCAACCTCCTCAAGTCATAGTGTGAACGGGCCCTTAGGTTTGAACCTCAACTAGTAATTGGTTATGATGCATCAGCACTGTCAATTTATGCATGGGTTACACCTTCAGAGAGTTAAATTACGAGAATGCAATGTTTCTGTGTAGGCTCTCAGTTGTCCAGGTGGTTTCCATAGTAGAGAAGCTTGAATCTTCGACTGGACTGAGTTGCTTGATGTGAGGACGCTTCGCTTCAAATCGCAGAAGCTTCCTCAGCTAAAATTCTTGCTCTGGTAGTCTGACTTCTGTCTTGACTCTTGTAGAGAAGAATAAACAGAAGCCACAAAAGCTGGAGTTTTAAACCTAACCAGACCACTCCTACCGAGAGGCTGACTGCTATAGGCTAGTGACTAAATAATACCTCTAATTAGCACCTATTGTGCTCTAGTTAGCACCCTCCTAATGACAGGGCAGCTGTCCCTCCTAATAATGGGACAGACCCTCTCCTGATGACGACTCTAGGGATCCTGTCCTTAGGGTACCCTAAGGACAGGATCCCTAGTTACAAACAGAGCAATGTAGTGTATTCTATCAGATGTCAGGAATACTGTAACGAACACTACATAGGTGAGACTAAGCAACCTTTACATAAAAGGCTATACCAGCACCGCAGAGAGGGCGCCAGTGGACATCAGTCTGCAGTTCATCTCCACCTTAAAGACACTAACCACACGTTTGAGGACAGGGAAGTTAAAATCTTAGCCAGAGAGAAGAAATGGTTTGAGAGAGGGGTCAAGGAGGCATTCTATGTGAAACAGTTGAAACCCAGCCTTAACCGGGGAGGGGGTCTGAGACACGCTTTGTCCCCTGTTTACAATGTCCCCTGTTTACTCTGGTCAAAGCAGTTTCAGTCTTTTGTTCATGGTAATGAGTCATTCATGTCATCAGGAGAGTCGTCAAGGGAGCCATCAGGAGAGGGTCCGTCCCATCATTAGGAGGGACAGCTGCCCTGTCATTAGGAGGGTGCTAACTAGAGCACAATAGGTGCTAATTAGAGCTATTGTTTAGTCACTAGCCTCTAGCAATCTGCCTCTCGGTAGGAGGGGTCTGGTTAGGTTTAAAACTCCAGCTTTTATGGCTTCTGTTTATTCTTCTCTACAAGAGTCAAGACAGAAGTCAGACTACCAGAGCAAGAATTTTAGCTGAGGAAGCTTCTGCGATTTGAAGCGAAACGTCCTTGCGTCAAGCAACCCAGTCCAGTCGAAGATTCAAGCTTCTCTACTAAAGAATGCAATGTTTAACATTAAAGCACATTGGCCAAATTCAAGCGTTGTTCTGCGGTTTATCTGGTGCAATATTCAAATACATCGTACATCGTGGGTACACGCTGCTCGAATACGCAGGAATTTGCATTAATGATTGTGTTTCTCCTCTTTACTCATCATACAAAAACAAAACTGAACTGAATTCCAAAATTAAAAAAACATATGACAAACTAATCGAACAATACAAAACTTTAATAACTCAGCTGGTGGCTGTCTTCAGGAGCTGATGCAAGAATGATGCACAGAACTGCTTCACTTCACGGGTCTGGTTTGAGTGTAAACTTTGACACTTTGTGCAGTGATCTGATTCCTCGCCAGAAAACCTCTCATTTGTCCACCACCTCAGCAGCACACATGGCTCTTGAAGTTAATGACAGATGACACTCTGATTGATGGAATTCACGTGATGCTGAAAATACGTATGATTAATTAAGAGCCCTGTCCCACTGGGGAGAGGATTAATTGCACATGAATTGAGGCGTTCGTTGTCGTCCGCAACAAAAATGGCCAAAAATGACAAATGTCCCAGTATAGCAAATATATGATGAACAATCACGGTTGTATAACGCATTTAGTGAGGAAACGGATCAGACACATTGCGATTATCACGGCAGTATTATGGGTGTATTATGATGCATCGCGCACGTGTTGCACGTGCACGGCATCTGCATTGTGGTCATAAATGAAGTGCACTCGGGCCATCGGCATCACTATTCACACCAACAATACAGGCTCTGGAGCATTTGCTAAACATGGACAAGTTGATTGGAGTAAAGAAACAGTGAACAGGGCGAGTGGTGACGTCAGCGGATCGCATCAGAGCGCAGCTCGTCTGAACAATTATAAGTTAAATCTGTTATAAACATAGGAATAAATACTGTAACAGCTGCAGACAAGAAGGAAAAAACACACAACCGTTTTATCAAGCCTTGACAATGTAAACAAGTCAAATAATTACCTTTTTAGATGGCTCAAAATGGAATGATATTTTCTAAAAGCAGACTGCAGTGGTTCAAAGAGATTATTCTCAGTAAGATAGTCTACGAGCTGCCGTGACACCACTTTTTCCAGAATTTTAGAGAAAAATGATCGATTTGATATCGGCCGATAGTTTGTCAATACGCTAGGATCAAGATTAGGTTTCTTAAGTAATGTTTTAATCACTGCAGATTTGAAACATTTAGGAACAGATCCAGAAGTTAAAGAAAGATTAATAATTTCCAGCACAGTCGGCCCAAGAGTGGGCCACAGGTCCTTAAACAGTTTTGTTGGTATAGGATCAAATAAACAGGTTGTGCTTTTTGTTGACATTACGAGTTTTGTCAGCATGCCTAGTGAGATACTGTCAAATTCTGTAAATCTAGATAATACCTCAGTAGTGGCGCCTATATCAATAGCAGGGTGTAGTGGCTGGATTAAGGCATGCCGGGATATGTTTAACCTGATGTCTTCTATTTTCTTCACAAAGTAATCCAGGAAATCTTGTGTTGTAAAAGGAGCGTGAACTACAGGTGGTTGTCCATGCAAAAGTGTTGCCACCGTGTCGAACAAGAACTTTGAGTTATGCTTGTTTTTGTTGATCAAATCAGAGTAGTAAGTCTGCTTTGTAGCCAATAATGCATGCTTGTAGTCTAAGATAGCATCACGCCACGCAAGGTGAAATATTTGTGAGCAAGCACTTGGCTACAGTGGGAAGGAAAAACTCCCTTTTAACAGGAAGAAACCTCCAGCAGAACCAGGCTCAGGGAGGGGCAGTCTTCTGCTGGGACTGGTTGGGGCTGAGGGAGAAAACCGGGAAAAAGACATGCTGTGGAGGGGAGCAGAGATCGATCACTAATGATTAAATGCAGAGTGGTGCATACAGAGCAAAAAGAGAAAGAAACAGTGCATCATGGGAACCCCCCAGCAGTCTACGTCTATAGCAGCATAACTAAGGGATGGTTCAGGGTCACCTGATCCAGCCCTAACTATAAGCTTTAGCAAAAAGGAAAGTTTTAAGCCTAATCTTAAAAGTAGAGAGGGTGTCTGTCTCCCTGATCTGAATTGGGAGCTGGTTCCACAGGAGAGGAGCCTGAAAGCTGAAGGCTCTGCCTCCCATTCTACTCTTACAAACCCTAGGAACTACAAGTAAGCCTGCAGTCTAAGAGCGAAGCGCTCTAATGGGGTGATATGGTACTACGAGGTCCCTAAGATAAGATGGGACCTGATTATTCAAAACCTTATAAGTAAGAAGAAGAATTTTAAATTCTATTCTAGAACTAACAGGAAGCCAATGAAGAGAGGCCAATATGGGTGAGATATGCTCTCTCCTGCTAGTCCCCGTCAGTACTCTAGCTGCAGCATTTTGAATTAACTGAAGGCTTTTTAGGGAACTTTTAGGACAACCTGATAATAATGAATTACAATAGTCCAGCCTAGAGGAAATAAATGCATGAATTAGTTTTTCAGCATCACTCTGAGACAAGACCTTTCTGATTTTAGAGATATTGCGTAAATGCAAAAAAGCAGTCCTACATATTTGTTTAATATGCGCTTTGAATGACATATCCTGATCAAAAATGACTCCAAGATTTCTCACAGTATTACTAGAGGTCAGGGTAATGCCATCCAGAGTAAGGATCTGGTTAGACACCATGTTTCTAAGATTTGTGGGGCCAAGTACAATAACTTCAGTTTTATCTGAGTTTAAAAGCAGGAAATTAGAGGTCATCCATGTCTTTATGTCTGTAAGACAATCCTGCAGTTTAGCTAATTGGTGTGTGTCCGCTGGCTTCATGGATAGATAAAGCTGGGTATCATCTGCGTAACAATGAAAATTTAAGCAATACCGTCTAATAATACTGCCTAAGGGAAGCATGTATAAAGTGAATAAAATTGGTCCTAGCACAGAACCTTGTGGAACTCCATAATTAACTTTAGTCTGTGAAGAAGATTCCCCATTTACATGAACAAACTGTAATCTATTAGACAAATATGATTCAAACCACCGCAGCGCAGTGCCTTTAATACCTATGGCATGCTCTAATCTCTGTAATAAAATTTTATGATCAACAGTATCAAAAGCAGCACTGAGGTCTAACAGAACAAGCACAGAGATGAGTCCACTGTCCGAGGCCATAAGAAGATCATTTGTAACCTTCACTAATGCTGTTTCTGTACTATGATGAATTCTAAAACCTGACTGAAACTCTTCAAATAGACCATTCCTCTGCAGATGATCAGTTAGCTGTTTTACAACTACCCTTTCAAGAATTTTTGAGAGAAAAGGAAGGTTGGAGATTGGCCTATAATTAGCTAAGATAGCTGGGTCAAGTGATGGCTTTTTAAGTAATGGTTTAATTACTGCCACCTTAAAAGCCTGTGGTACATAGCCAACTAACAAAGATAGATTGATCATATTTAAGATCGAAGCATTAAATAATGGTAGGGCTTCCTTGAGCAGCCTGGCAGGGATGGGGTCTAATAAACATGTTGATGGTTTGGATGAAGTAACTAATGAAGATAACTCAGACAGAACAATCGGAGAGAAAGAGTCTAACCAAATACCGGCATCACTGAGAGCAGCCAAAGATAACGATACGTCTTTGGGATGGTTATGAGTAATTTCTTCTCTAATAGTTAAAATTTTGTTAGCAAAGAAAGTCATGAAGTCATTACTAGTTAAAGTTAATGGAATACTCAGCTCAATAGAGCTCTGACTCTTTGTCAGCCTGGCTACAGTGCTGAAAAGAAACCTGGGGTTGTTCTTATTTTCTTCAATTAGTGATGAGTAGAAAGATGTCCTAGCTTTACGGAGGGCTTTTTTATAGAGCAACAGACTCTTTTTCCAGGCTAAGTGAAGATCTTCTAAATTAGTGAGACGCCATTTCCTCTCCAACTTACGGGTTATCTGCTTTAAGCTACGAGTTTGTGAGTTATACCACGGAGTCAGACACTTCTGATTTAAAGCTCTCTTTTTCAGAGGAGCTACAGCATCCAAAGTTGTCTTCAATGAGGATGTAAAACTATTGACGAGATACTCTATCTCCCTTGCAGAGTTTAGGTAGCTACTCTGCACTGTGTTGGTATATGGCATTAGAGAACATAAAGAAGGAATCATATCCTTAAACCTAGTTACAGCGCTTTCTGAAAGACTTCTAGTGTAATGAAACTTATTCCCCACTGCTGGGTAGTCCATCAGAGTAAATGTAAATGTTATTAAGAAATGATCAGACAGAAGGGAGTTTTCAGGGAATACTGTTAAGTCTTCAATTTCCATACCATAAGTCAGAACAAGATCTAAGATATGATTAAAGTGGTGGGTGGACTCATTTACTTTTTGAGCAAAGCCAATAGAGTCAAATAATAGATTAAATGCAGTGTTGAGGCTGTCATTCTCAGCATCTGTGTGGATGTTAAAATCACCCACTATAATTATCTTATCTGAGCTAAGCACTAAGTCAGACAAAAGGTCTGAAAATTCACAGAGAAACTCACAGTAACGACCAGGTGGACGATAGATAATAACAAATAAAACTGGTTTTTTGGACTTCCAATTTGGATGGACAAGACTAAGAGACAAGCTTTCAAATGAATTAAAGCTCTGTCTGGGTGCATCCACAATTTCCATAAATGATTTGCAGAGGGGATCAGAAGGCTTATTTATATGAATGTTAAAGTCACCAATGATCAGAATGTTATCTACACTAATTGACAAGTTAGAGATGATCGCACCAACTTCATCTAAGAATTCAGAATATGGGCCAGTAGGCCTATATACAGTGACAAAGTAATACAACTGATTTTTATTCTTCTGACCTTGGCAATGTGTAATATCCTGAGCAGAGCGGAGAATCAGATGCTCAGATGAGTGCTGGCCCCAGGAATACATTTAACATCAGCCGGCATCTGTAACCTGACTTTGCAGGTGATAGAATCCCCTATCACTAAAGTCCGGTGTTTCGGCCTGGAGACAGGAATGGAAGTCACTCATGGGCTCAGAGAATTCACATCTGGCAAATCCAAGGGGGAGAACCGATTCACAGTTCGCACTGGCGACTGGTGTGATCGGGGTGCCACAACCGCCTAGCCACAGTCCGACAGCCGTCCTCCACAGCCGGCGTTTCTAAGCTGATGCTAATGGGCTCGATGGGCTAATGGGTATTTAGTATGTATGGAGTATGTAAGGCGGATGTCATCTGCAGCCAAAATTTTGTGCAGCTCAAAAATCCTGAAAACGGAAAAACGTGCCTCTGCGGATAATTGCGGACGTGTGCGGCTGTCAGCCGACTCATACAAGCATGTTTCATGCATATTGCAGATGTTAAGCGAATATGATCCAATTTTGTGCGCAATCCATACGCAAATCCTCCTAAACGCCAGTGGGACAGGGCCCTAAAGGAGTAAATGCAACCCTGTTGTGCTCATATGATGCACCATGTAATGGAAAATTGTAGCTAGATGCTTTGCAAATGCACTTGTGCCATGTGCTTTTCACCGTGCACAATAGATGGATAAAATAGAGGCCAAAATTTTTATTTATGAATGAAATGTTAATTTTTCAGACAGCGTAGATGGAAATATAAGCATTAAACTGTCTTGAGCCACAAAAGGTTGTAATCCTCTATGTTAGAGTGCATTTGTCACTTTTCATAGAAGAACAGAAAGTACATGGAGAGACAATATGGTTGGAAAAAGTCAAGTCAAGGAGAAAGAATGAGATGCCAGAGGAGAGGAAGATGCAGCTGGGAGGAAGGCTAAATGTTGACTAGAGGGAGGGAGAGGCAGCCTGTCTCTCTAGCTTGGATCATTAATTTGTGTTCTAATTAGCAGGAATGCCACAGTTGGAATGTGATGCCTGCGTAAGGATGAGGATGGGTGTGTGTGTGTGTGTGTGTGAGAGAGAGAGAGAGAGAGAGAGACCTGCCCTGGCTCGAAGTCTCCTGGCTTGTTAGAAATAACAGATTGGTGCTCTCCTGTACCCCCCACCACGCCTGCCCCACTCGTCCACCCGTCCCACCCATCTGCTCTGGCAACACGCCAGATCTTTAGCCCAATCTTCTGCGTGTGGGTGTGTGCGTGTGGCAGTTTAAGTCTTGTTACTGTATAATTGTTTGGACAAACCAGGAGCTTAATAATAATTATTATTATTATCTGTACTATTATTATGCATTGAACATGTTTTTTGTTGTTGTTGTTTTGTGTTGTTTTTAACAACTAGTGCAGTGCCCGTAGGAAGTTTGTATTCATATAGAAAATTGGGAGCTTAAGTCGATTTTTCATGGATGGTCGTATGTGGATGTGTTTGAAGGTGGGATGTACAAAAAGGTGTACTTGCTCTTACATAGTTTTAACAAAGTGTACGTTTGTTAAGACATGGTTGACATTGAGATATAAAGAGGCACGCAGACACAGTTATTTTCAGAAAAAGACTCACATTCATCCATCATGGTCAGACATATATACACACATAGAGATATAGGAAGGAATAAACACAGTGTTGTGAAATGTGTGGATTGATTGATAACTATTGTGTTTTCATATATTTTGGCTCTTAGCAAGGACACTGTAGGGAGCTGAACCCCATTCCACTAATGTGAAAGTACCACTAACGGTGTGTTTTGCTTTGTTGGCCATTGGGGGAAAGCAAAAACAGTAAAGCAACAGCGTGATTTTAAAAGGTATTTTGAAGGCCCAATCTGGTTAGATTTCTTTTTTGAGGTAAAGGGTATGTACGGTGGAATAATGGACTTCTTACCAACATGTTTGTGCATGTGTTGGCATGTTGTTGCAAAATCAGCAAACTTTAAGAGTGCTGTCACTTGTAATGGCTGCCCTCTGTGCTAACTAAATCTTACTTCTCACCTTTGTATACGTATTTCTGCAATACTATAAATCACTTTGCTTTTGTCAAGCTCATCTCTGTCATTGCCGTTTATGAATCAGAAATGGTGGCAGATAGTAGCTTTAAGCATTTTGGCCGTTTTCTTGCTAGTTTCAAAATAGAAGGGCATTACTGTATCAGGTTTGTTGTCCAGTCAGTATGTGAGAGGGGAGTTCATGATGAACTTTGCCTATGTTCAGAAGTGTTTCTCTACTGTTGCGTAGGTGGCGGAAGTGTAGGACAGAGACGCCACGGAGGGCGCCATCTTGGAAGTACTAGTGTTACATTGTTAATCAAAATAAAGGTTTTGAAAATTAATCCCCAAAATTTTCATAACAAAGGATACATATTGTGCCATGCGCAAGCCATATCCAAAAGCTGAGGCTGATCTGACAGTCAGAGAGATACGTGAGCCACATACACACATACAGATGCATCTTGCTTTATAGATAAATTAATACTTGCCAAGCTTATTTTTTATAGAGCTATATGACCTTTTAAGCACATTTTTTACAATATTACATTACAGCTTCTTCTTATTATTATTATTATCATCAATATTATTATGCATTCAACATGTTTTTTGTTACTGTTGTTTTGTGTTTTTAACCATGGATATGGGGCAGTGCAATCTCGTTTGAACCCTTGTGTGATATTGCAGGATTTGACCACTTCCAGGGACACCCTGTCGTTACGCAACACAAATACAGCATCACTTCACATGGAAAGATGGTGTACTATTTTGTTTTCAGCTGCGATCACCGAAGCAGTCTCGAAAAGTGCAGTTTTCCCAGTGGAGAAGGGAAGACAAGGCATATGAAGAGGTTTTTAGCTTACACACCTTGACAGAGTAGTTGCAGTCTCTCACCTGCACAACCGCCACAACACGTTTGAGCTCCGGGTCATAAACAAACCGCAATATATGTCGGTTTTCCACCGCATCGTCACTTTTTCTTTGCATTTTCACTTTGTTTGCCATGTAATTTGACCAAAACCTCAGAGAAAGTGTCATGTTTCTGTTACCTGGTTTATGCACTATATAATACCCCACAAAATCCCTGGCATCTGCTGCTGGACATTGCGGAGAGACTATTTAATTCAGACTCTCAAACAAGTAACAGTGGCCTTGGCAACCACCAAACATACCATAAATACCTACCGTAAACGAAGGAAGGTTACATTCATAGAGTTGTGTCAATTTGTGACAGTGTTATTTGAGTTTTTGCAACTTAACATCTGTGAAACAATCAGGAAATGAAAAGCATCAGAGGCACAAACATTCCTTTCCACTTCATTAAGGCACCAGTTATAGCAATCATTCACAAATATTTCTCACATCATCTCTCAATCTCTAGTGGTCGCAGAGATGTAGCAGATTTTTTTTTTTTTTACTTTGACCTTGACCTATGTCCACTCCTCTCCAAATTTTAATCATCTTGAGAGATCTAGCCAAGTAATACTTCCACCAAGTTCAGTGAAAGTCTATCCTGCCAGGTTTTTAGTTATCTTATTCACAGACAGACAGACACACCCACACACACATCTGATTGCAAAGCCCTGTTTCACCATTGCACAGTAATAACGCTTTGCATCTTGGATTTAGTACATTTCTGTGTGGAAATAGGCTTTCTCTCTCTCACGGACTCCATTCACTGCGTACCTTGTTCCAACATCTCTTTTGCTTTCTTTTTCTTTGATAGCAAAATTTATCCAAATCCTTTCTGCCTGTTTGTGTGGAGGTATGATGACATTATTTGAGTTTTAGAACATTACCACTATGTCTGACAATCACACCTACAATCACAGCTAGTACTTCATCAATTAACCATCCAGCGGGTGGCAGACATGTCTATGGGATGTTACACAGGCAAGGCAAATTTGTATTTTTTTGTGTGTGTGTGTGTTAGTTTTTGATCTGGTTGCATGTAAGTTTACAAAATACAAAAGTCATCTCACTCATTTTCAACTGCTTACTGTCGCAGGGCAACAGCTCCAGCAGGGGACCCCAGACTTTCCTTTCCCCAACCACATTAAACACATCTGACTGGGGATCCCAGGCCAGTGTGTTGATATAATCTCTCCACCTAGTCCTGTGTCTTCCCCAAGGTCTCATTCAGGTAGGGAATGTGGTCTTGGCCGAAGTGAAGGAGTTAAAGTACCTCGGGGTCTTGTTCACGAGTGAGGGGACAATGGAGCGTGAGACTGGCCGGAGAATTGTCGCAGTAGGGGCGGTATTGCATTTGCTCTAGCGTACTGTTGTGACGAAAAGGGAGCTGAGCCAAAAGGTGAAGCTCTCGACCTACTGGTCAATCTTCATTCCTACTCTCACCTATGGTCATGAGGGTTGGGTCATGACTGAAAGAACTACATCGCAGGTACAGCGCCTGAAATGGGCTTCCTTAGGAGAGTGGCTGGTGTCTCCCTTAGAGATAGGGTGAGAAGCTTGGTCATCCATGAGGAGCTCGGAGTAGAGCCACTGCTCCTTCGTGTTGAAAGGAGCAAGCTGAGGTGTTTCAGGCATCTGGTAAGGATGCTCCCTGGGCGCCTCCATAGGGAGGCACTTCCATATGGGAGTAGATGCAAAAGTATTTGCCCTAATTTTCTTTCATTTTAATTTGGTTGCAAGATGATAGCATTTATTGTTTTTTAGGTATTGTGGTAATAAACTGGAGGGGTGGACTCATACATTCATTTTGTTAGTATTGCCAAAACTAGACAGCATGGTGGCTTAGTGGTTAGTAGTGCTGCCTCACAGCAAGAAGGTCATGGGATCCCTTCCCGCTTGGGGCCTTTCTGTGTGGAGTTTCCATGTTCTCCCCGTGTTTTTGTGGGTTTGCTCCAGGTGCTCCGGCTTCCTCCTTCCTGAAACTGATAGAATTCCTCCCCAAATGGCCAAATCAGATCTGGGAAAGAGTCGGAATTATGTTCATAGGTCAGTGTTCATTTCCAGCGCTTCCTCCCTCATCGTGGTTGTACTGCTTCACTCGAGCATTTCAAGACCCAGACGGCGCCTTCCCGGGGTCTAAAGACCTTCATTTAGATCCCACTTTGCAATCTGTTTCTTCTGGACATAACTTTGAGAAAAGACAGGGAGAGAAATGTATCAGTGTTGATATCTTTTGGTCAGTGACATCACATTTATAAAGGCTGTGTGTGTATTTGTGGATTGGTTCTGAAGTGTGTGTTTGTGTTTACTGAAGCTATTCCACTAAAGTGTCTAGCCCAGGGACAGAGGAGAACTGCCCAATGCGGTAATTGAACCTCAGATCTTGGAAGACTATTAGTCACCAGTCCCAGTCTGTCCAGGGCCTTTTGTAGCTGTTGAAACAACACAAGAGCTGCTCAGTAATACAGATGTAGTTATTATAGAGCAGCCGTGTTGCAAATATAAATCTGCAGCTTCTGTTCCTCCATCCTAAGAACATTTATTAGGACAATTGTTTTATTTTTGCATAAGTCACTGTGATACTCTATAAGCATACAGAATAATGCATATTTGAGTTGCATGATATTGGGAAAAAAAGCTGTCATTGCAGGGTTTTTTATGACTGTGATATATTTATTGCAATGTGAAATAATACAGAAATTTTCATATATAACTTGAATAACTCCATTTGGAAAGAGTGATTTATTCTAGAATGATTATGGCATTGTTTGCTGAGGGTTTTTTTTGTTTTTTTTGTTTTTTGGTGAATGCGTCTGCACACAAAACATATAAATTAGAAAAAAAAACTTGAAAGACTGCAAAGAATTCTCAACAAATTACCAGATTTTGCTCACAACGTCATCCTTTCAGCTTCTGAACTAATTCTGTACAACAGACAATGATTTTGTATTTTTAGCAATTCTGTTTTGTTTTTGTTTTTTTTTCTCTCTCTCTTTTGTGCTTATTTTCAACACAGTTGAAATCGAGATAATAGAGTTACATGAAGTTAACCTCTGTCACTCTAAAACAGAGAATACTGTCAAATTTCAGGGTCAAATATATGACAAAGAAAACACACAGTCCTTCTGCTCTGAACTTTCATAATAAAAGTCAGAAATATACATAAATGCTGCTGACCAATGTGGACTTATTACTGAAACATACACACTTCTTTTGGCACCTTATTGTTGTTGTGTGTCTGTATTCTGGATGTTGAGGCAGTGGATTTGCAAGACAATTAACAAAACTTTTATACCTAAATTGCGGCTTCAGTATTGCAGTTTATGAATAAAGTGTATTACTCCATTTATGATGTCTACATATATGATATCTCTATATTTGTTTCAGTATTGTACAATGAACACACCTTCAGATGACACTTTACTTGTTAGAAGCGACCACGTATAAGTTGACCAACAGAAACTGATGAAAAATTGGGTCACCATTGATTGACACCTTGTTCGGATGTGTTCTGATACAACCATTGTAACAGGTTAAAGACCCCAAATGCAAAGAGGCAGCAGTAAAAGGTTAAAAATGAAAAAAAAAATAGCATCGAACTGTCATACGGTCGCCATTCAGTGCACTCCTGTACCACACTTAAACAGAATTTTCAGTTTTGCAAATGCCTTTTTTTTTACAAATGAAAAATAATTACATATTTATACAGATTTATTTGTAAAAACAAACACACATGTTACAGTAACTTGTGTGTTGTTTTGGTTTGGTTGTTTTTACAACCAACCAACCAGTGATGAGGAGGCTCAATTTCCCATAATGCCTGAGGGCATTTGTGAGTTTTAATGCTCAAACATTCAGAATTAATGCATTACTTTAAAACCAAAAGATATTTGTGATTTTTCACTTTATAAAAATGACAGTTAAGGTTTAATATCAATAAACCGTCCGGAATTAGTTTGGTTTTAAAATCAAAACCATAAGTCAAACCTGCTTTCTTTTCAGGACTTCTGCTCATGTCTGGACCACTGTATGCTGTGAATGTAAATCACTCTTCCTTACACTTGTGGGCAGGGCGTACAAAGACAGGAACTCTGACTCATTGTTTGTGTTGGGTTTGTGATTGCCTTTGGTTCTACTCAGAAGTATCGGCGGTGCTTAAAGTCAAAATTGGCTTGACAGTAGCTGACAGTGTACCGGAGTCAATACTAAAAGTTAACTGTAGCTTCCACAAAATTTTTTATCAGTTTATCGGTTTATCATTATAAAAGTTAACTTTTCAGTTAGCGGATTAACGGTTATCAAACCTAACTTTTTGGTTAGCTGTGCCCACCACTGTCATTAGCGATACAAGGATGTTTCGTTCAACGCATAGAAGCTCTAGATATTGGCCTTTTATTGTGGGCAGTCTAAGGCACACCTGTGCACTAATCATGGTGTCTAATCAGCATCTTGATATGGCACACCTGTGAGGTGGGATGGATTATCTCAGCAAAGGAGAAGTGCTCACTATCACAGATTTAGACTGGTTTGTGAACAATATTTGTGGGAAATGGTGATATTGTGTATGTGGAAAAAGTTTTAGATCTTTGAGTTCATCTCATACAAAATGGGAGCAAAACCAAAAGTGTTGCGTTTATATTTTTGTTGAGTGTATGAAGGGGCCCTAATCAAAGGATAAGAAAATGTCAAGAATGACAGCAAAATGAAATACGGATGAATTGAGGTTCTCTGCGGTATTTGTTCAAATTTTTCAACAGTTAAAAATTCTGACGATGCACCAGCTGCAGGAACAAAGCTGGACGAAGGTTAAAAGATGCCTCAGAAAGTCAGCAAAAGTCCAGATTTCTTGTTTTGTTTGGACTTCGTTGTCCTTCGTTAGTGCAGTGTGACCGGGGCTTAAGTGAGTGATTGAGTGAATGTGTGCACATTTTTTCAGACACAATAATTCCAGTATTAAAAAAGACAGCATCTTGTTATTTACTGTGTCACATGTCAATATGTAGGAGATGATGTGATCACCTTTTGATCATAATGTATATTTGGTAACATGTTCAATAGTGATTAACTGATTTTCAAAGAGCCTGTTATGAGTGCTGCTGGTTGTGGAAGTACAAGATGCTGCCTGCTAGTCTTGACCTAGATTTGGAAACATTGGCTCATGATCATGATACCTGGTTATGACAGGTCCAACAGATCAATATATCAGAGCAAAATGTCATGTGATACCCAGATTAGGTCAGTGCTAAAACTGCTGATGCTCTCTGTAGAAAATAGGCACACAGTGGAAGTGGGGTCAAACAGGAAGCTTCCCTACTGTCCAAATAAACAGAAAAACAAACAAACAACTAAACAAATAAGCAAGTGCAATACAAATGGAGGTGAAGTCCAGTGGTGAACCATAACTGATTGCGAGAAGTGCAGTGGGTCAGTATATTAGTAAAAAATGTTACCTAAAGTCAGCCATTAACAAGACTGTTCAATACCAATCAAACCAGATCAACTGTCAAGTACTTACACCCATATTACTTAACAACCCCAAATTACAAAGACGAAAAAGGTGCACGGTCTGTGCAGCTGATAGCGCTGTCTCTATGTCATTGGTAGAGAATGTATGTTGTGGCTCAATAAAGCAGAGGCGGATGCAAAATACAGCAGACAGATGTGTGTTTTTCTTTACATTACACTAAGGTCTACACAGGCCACTTGTGTTCCACATATGCACAGTAGACTGTGGGTGGAGAGAAAAACCTTAAAGGTTGATAAAGAGAGGAGCTAGCAGTTGCAGTAGTCTATTTAACAAATTTAAAAAAATGGCAAAGGAAAGGAGAAAAGATGTGCTCCTTCCACTGACATTTGTTATAAATGTGCAATTTGGCAACTGCGGCTCCGAATAAGTTCTTGTATTATTAATGAGTGGATCTGCACTAGCAACATGCTGTTCCATTAGGAGAGAAATAGTAAATAAACCCAAAGAAACATTGAAAAGTTGCTCCCAAGTACAGATGTAGTCATTCATTGCGAGCGATTGTGACAGGGACAGATTAAAGTTCGGACAGATTTGGAGACAGACAGCCATCATAGCAACCATACCACCACATCACAGATTTATCTGTTTCTTATGTTGGGTATTCCATTCTGCCATGTCTTGCTCTTGTCCCTCAGTTCATTCCCTATATTAGACTCACCTGTTCAGTCACTCACACCTGTCTCGGACTCACTGACTCAGTATATTCACTTACCATTGTCCATCCACTTTTGCTGGATTGTCATGTTACATATTTTCTTGTCAGTCCGTGCTGTTGGTCTACTGTTTCAGCTTTCACATTACCCAGTCCTATTGTTGTTGTAATTCTTTCATTCCCCAGCATTCCTTCTGTTGACTCTCATCTTATTCTGTTTTGGTTTGTTGGCTGTGGCATGCTTTCTGTTCATTTCATGGTCAGTTTGGTCTATACCTCATGTGAATTATAGTCGGTGTACTTTTCTTATCAGTGCCTCAGAAAATGCTTGTTCAGAAAATGCTTGTAAATATTGAAAATTTTATAAATGATGTGTGTAAACAAGTCCCCTGTGTATTTGTGAAGATAGTGGATTAGCATAAATAACTCCCCATGATTACACATTTATCTACACACCCTGCCCATAGTACATGTGACAAGTACTATGTCACATGTACTATGTGTCAAGCCTCAGAAGTAAAATATGTATTTGACAACATTGCACACAAAAAATATGTATGTTATCATTAACAGTGTTAACGATGGACTTAAGGAACCAGCTGAAACCCTCAAATGGGAAAAAATAATGAGTGGTATTAATGGGCTCAAGTCACTAAAATAAGGAAGTACTTGGTTTTGACATGATCATGGCCATCTGCTGGAACGTAAATCTCTGTTGCAGAGATGAAGGAAACATCATGTGTTTTTGCAGTGGGAGATGTTCACATTAATTTACAGTCCAGTAGGGGTCACTCAAAGGCCCAAGTTAATGGCTTTTGGGGCATATCAGCTTTAGCAATAAACACATCACTGGCCCACTGACTCATGGTTAACGTCTTGCTTACACTGGTCTGACCATCGCCCCCATCCCTTTCCCATAATACTGCGGGCTTACCCATATTTCCACATAAGAAATATGCAAGAATCACAAAACGTTATCTTCAATTAATAACTTCAGTAGGCTATATGCAAACATTTAGAACTGTATTGCAAATGATATTGTGGAGTTAAAATAGCATATTATGAATGTGATAATGACAAAGAGAGAGGCAAGACTGAGATGGTTTTCAAATTAAAACTGCCTCAAAGTGATGAAATGTACAATCAGCTCCAGAAAACGTAGGATTGCACAGCTCCTACTACAGGTCTGGACCACTTGGAAATTTTGTTCATACCTACAAAAACTCAAAATACAAGGAAATTGAGTGTGGGATGTTCTTGTAAATCCCATCATACAACCCGTTTAGGAACAAATCTGTTAGTAAAACAGGCTCTTGCACGAGGAGCAATGTTCATTTCTCCGTGTGTGTGCCCAATATAGAGTGCATCCAGAAAATATTAAGAGTGCAGCACTTTTTTCATATTTTGTTATGCTACAGGCGTATTCCAAAATGGATTAAATTACTTTTTTCCTCAGAATTCTACACACAGTACCCCATAACAACAATGTGAAAAAAGCTTTCTTGAGATATTTGCAAATTTATTAAAAATAAAAAACTAAGAAATCACATGTAAATACGTATTCACAGCCTTTGCCATAAAACTCAAAACTAAGCTCAGGTGCATCCTGTTTCTACTGATCATCCTTGAGATGTTTCTACAACTTAATTCAAGTCCATCTGAGGTAAATTCAGTTGATTGGACATAATTTGGAAAGGCACACACCTGTCTACATACAGTAGACAGGTGTGTGCCTGTTCCACAGTTGACAGTGCATGTCAGAGCACAAACCAAGCATGAATGAATGAATGAATGAATGAATGAATTTATTCAGCACGCACATAAACAAAACAAAATACCAACATAAACTCTTACTAACATACATAAAAAACAAACAAAAGAAAAATACAACAATAACTCAGTTTCTAAAATTAGGTGCAGCCGAAAGGGCATGGGCTGAAGCAAAAGCTTGTAAACGCCCACCCCGTACACCGTACACCCGTTACCATCCACAGTTAAATACACTCAAATAAGATAGAAATCAGAAAATAACATAACTAAACAGAATAGAACAATTTCATATTTACATTTTACATTTACATTTTATATCTACATTAGAATATAGTTAGGTACTAACAATTGCATCAATGGCATTCCATTATTTTCAATTCATTTAAAGTTTAACACATTTTTACCTTCTAAGCAATTACAAATAGTCTTGCACCCTGATCATTACTGACATAATGTCATACACCAAGTACTGTTCAATGTCTATGCAATCGTCTACACTTCTTACTAACTCTATTAACATTTTTACTCATTTGTGTACTGTGCTAACATAATTTCTTTATATTTCTTTTTGAACTTATAAATGTTTCCACACAATTTAATGTGGTTTCCAAATGATTCCATAATTTAACTCCACATACCGACACACACCAACTTTTCAGAGTAGTTCTTACATAATTTACTATAAGCATGAAGCATATAACATGAAGTCAAAGGAATTGTCTGTAGACCTCCAAGACAGGATTGTCTTGAGGCACAAATCTGGGGAAGAGTACAGAAACATTTCTGCTGCTTTGGAATCGGAATCGGAAGAATCGGAATGCCTTTTATTGTCATTATACATTGGTACAACAAAATTAGGGCCATCCAGTTGCAGTGCAATAAAATAGAATAAAAATAGTGCAAAAAAAAGACAAAAATAGTGCAAGAATATGTATCAAAAACAAGATATAAAGAAAAACTCAACAATGTAAGGAAAAATATATATACAATTGACACTAGTGCAAGGTGCAGCTAGGATATAAATATATTGCACAGAAATGTACATTGAAGGTCCCAATGAGCATTGTGGCCTCCATCATCCATAAATGTAAGAAGTTTGGATCTGCCAGAACTCTTCCTAGAGCTGGCCACCCATCTACACTGAACGATGGTGGTAATAGGGCCTTAGTCAGGGAGGTGACCAAGAACCAGATGGTCACTCTGTCAGAGCTCCAGTATTCCTCTGTGGAGAGAGGAGAACCTTCCAGAAGGACTTCCATCTCTGCAACAATCCACCAATCAGGCCTGTGTGGTAGAGTGGCCAGACAGAAGCCACTCCTTAGTAAAAGGCACATGGCAGCCAACCTGGAGTTTGCCAAAAGGTACCTGAAGGACTCTTAGACCATTAGAAACAAAGTTATCTGGTCTGAGAAGACAAAGATTGAACTCTTTGGTATGAATGTCAGGCATCATGTTTGGAGGAAACCAGAGCGCTCTTGACCTCAAATTGGGGTGACGGTTCATCTTTTAGCAGGACAATAATGACCCTAATCACACAGCTAAGATATCAAAGGAGTGGCTTCAGGACAACTCTGTGAATGTCCTTGAGTGGCCCAGCCAGAGCCCAGACCTGAATTCGATTGAAGATCTCTGGAGAGATCTGAAAATGGCTGTGCCTGATGCTCCCATCCAGCCTGATGGCGCTTGTGAGGTGCTGCAAAGAGGAATGGGCAAAACTGCCCAAACACAGGTGCACCAAGCTTGTGGCGTCATATTAAAGAAGACTTGAGGCTGCAATTGCTGCCAAAGGTGCATCAACAAAGTACTGAGCAAAGGGTGTGAATACTTGAAATCAACTGAATTTACCCCAGGTGGACTCCAATTAAGCTGTAGAAACATCTAAAGGTTGATCAGTGGAAACAGGATGCACCTGAGCTCAATTTTGAGCTCCATGGCAAAGGGTGTGAATACTTATGTACGCGTGATTTCTTAGTTTTTTTATTTTTAATACGTTTGCATAAATTAAAAAAAGACATTTTTCACGTTATCATTATGGGGTGTTGTGAGTACAATTTTGAGGGGGGAAAATTAATTTACTCCATTTTGCAATAAGGCTGTAACATAACAAAATGTGGAAAAAGTGAAGTGCTGTGAATACTTTCTGGATGCGCTGTATGGGAGCTGACAGTGACCAAGTGATCAGCCAGAGGGCAGCACTCTGCAGATAAGATGACCTGCACTAAAACAGAGTGGCTGTCCTGCCTGAGAGAGATTGAAGGAGTTGGAGTGAGAGCAGCAGCGCTGGTCTCAGTAATGTTTGCCTGATGGAAAAACAGCAGGCAGGCGCACCAGACAGATATAGTCTGACTTACACGAGCGGACAGCATGACATATAACCACAGTGGACACAATTGTCTGTGCAAAGACAATCCACTTTTTCATTTTTGCGCATATATACTTTGATATTGGGTGTTGGCGTGTGAAACCAAGTGAGATGATGGAAGTCCACAGTCTCTGGAGAAGGGTGTGAGCCAGCGCTCCGTACAGTTGTGGATGAGCAGAGGAACTGACAGCTCCTCTCACTTTCTGTGTCCCTGCCTCCGCCTTTCTCTTTGCCTCTCAAAACATCATTACTGCTTGTCTTGAGCTCCAGAGAAAATTTTCTGAGAAGTCCAGCATGCACGAAACAGCTGATTAGTTTTCTGTCTATATTATACGCCCTCCCCCATCTTTCGGCTTGTCCGGAGGAACAGAATGAGAGCAGAGCCGCTGGTCAGCACTCTGGTTGTCGCGTCCAGATGGTGGATGTGAAAGATCCCAGTTAGGGGTCTTAATGCTGCGTCCTTGAAGCCGCGTGATTTATACACTGGCAAAGACATCCAAAAGGCAAACGAGGAAAGAAGTTGCTATACATTATGTACTTGCAAAGGTGTATGTTTTTCTGTTGTTCTCTTTTTAGAAGTATGTTATTTCCGAAGATAACTGCTCTCAGAGAACAGTCAAACGGGAGATAATTTCATAAGCAGGGGCGTGTTTCTGTATGTGCATAACCTTGAAGTGAAAAGGGGGAATGTCGCCGGCCTGCTGCTTGTGTCTCTGAGGGGTTATAACCACTGGCAGCTCCCACTGTTTTCTCTCCAATTAACTCTGCAATCACACCCGGTGAAGGCACACTGCCCCATGCCACAGAGTCGTGGTCACCCTCTCTGGATTGAGATTTTCCCCTGACCAGCCCTGTCAATTTTGGCCCCAAATGCACGGAGAGCATTCTTCACAGCAGGGGAGGCACAGACATGGAAACGCTTTAGTCTTTTCATCTTTTGCTAATCATGCAGTTACATCTCACCAGGTGACTGAATCTGAAACTAGTAGACTTTGGCAGAATGAAGGATTAATGATGGATGAAAGAAGGAAGAACTTAAGACTGGATGGCTGTTAGATGGATGCACAATAGAGCAATGAAAAGGAGAGAAGACAGAGGATGGCAGATAGTTAAAAGACCTGTTCAGTTATTTGTATGAAAATAATCATGAATAACAGTGATTACCAAAGTTTTCGAAGCAGAGATGCACTTTTCATTTCAGAATTAAAGCAAAAATCTACTGGGTGGAGATGGAACTATTTCAGCTAGTTCAGTGTTTTATTTTCTTCATGTCAGTTTCAGTGAATCCAGTATGAAACCGTATCTTGATCTGACACAAGTTTTACACCAGATACCCTTCCTGATACATATCTACAAGGAGAAAAAAAACTTAATGTGCATTTCTTCCTATACAGTAGTCCCCCTCATTAGTGGCACCTCTCAGGAGAGGCCGCCCCTCATATACAGCCACATTTCTACTGCAACAACTGTCTTTCTATTGATTTCACTTGTCAAGAGAGACCAACCCTCAAACACGGCCAGCAGCCCACTCAAAAGGATGAAAATCCCCTCAACAGTGGCCATTCTGTGGAAATTCCAAACCAAGGTTTCCCACTGAAGTTGTGTCAAAACCCCCGAATGTGAGCTTGCATGATTACTCGAGTCAACAAAAGAACAAAGAAAAATTACTCCCGTTGGCAAACTTCTGCATCTCGGAAAAGAAAAGCTTTAACGTTGGAAGAAAAGGTGAAAGTCAGTTGTTTGAATAACAAAGGCGAAGGTTCCTGAAAGTTAGCCGTTGATTTCAGTGTTGGTAAAATCAGTGGTGGGTACAGCTAACCAAAAAGTTAGCTTCAATAATCATTAATCAGATAACTGAAAAGTTATCTTTTATGACGATAAACCGATAAACTGCTAAAAAAAAAAAATAATCTTTATCAGATAACCGATAACTATTAGTACTGATTTGGATGCAGCCACTGTCAGATTACACTGTCGGCATCTGATAAACCAGTTTCACTTTAAGCGCCGCAGGGACTGCTGGGTAAATTCAAGGATCACAAACACAAAGAACACACAAAAAAATGAATAAATAAAAAATAAACACCCAAACACTGTCATCATCTTTCAAAAGCAGTAAAACACAGTATTAGAAGTCACAGTTTATCTCAGTATTAGATACACCGTCATTTACGAACTAAAAGCTGCCGCTTTTTTCGCATGCTTTGAACCCTGCGGCTTAAACAACCAAAATACATCCATTAATGCATTGATTGGCAGGGTAAAATACACGTAGCAAATAGAAATTCTTACCTGTTAGTTTCAGTGGGATTCATCTGAATAAATAATCCACATAAAGCATCCTTTTTAAAATCCAAAACAGTGTCTAAACGTGAAGAAAAGTCCCTCCCTCTGTACACACAGCTGTGCCATGAGAGCTCCTCTCTGCCACCTAGTCTTGGCAATTAAATTACAGCCACAAAGAAATCAAATAAAATAATGCTAAAATTAGACTGTTTTGTTTTTGTGTCGAGTGGACAAGCCACTGTAATGTCCAAAGTGAACCTGAACTACACTACCCACAATTCTCCCTATGTCGACCGGCCAATCAAGTTTTGCTCTTAATGATGACGCCATCAGCAACTGACAAGCAGCCAGTCTGCTCAGTGGCTATAAACACACAACAAACAGACTACAATGTTTGATTTTAGGGTTTACAGATGTTTTTGACCGTTAAACATTGCCAGCAAAGAAAATGTTATCGGACTGAAAGTTATCGGAACTGAATTTATCAGAAGATAATTGGTCCGATGATGGTTTTAAAATTTATCTGAAAAGCTAATCCAATAGCAAAAACATTAGCTTTGATAATCTGATATCGGATTAGCTGAACTGTGCCCACCACTGGGTAAAATGCAGATCAACAACATTCATACAAACACTGAAGATGCACTACAGCAAGAAAGGTCTTGCATCATGTCCTGATGGTAATGGATGAAGTTTCCAAGGCATCAGATGTTGCCAGGCAAGTTAAAGATTTTATGTGCTTAACTGTTTTGATCTTGTTTTGAATTTACATAATTTTTGTGAATTTAAAAGATACAATTCTTGTGCTGTGACATTTTGAACTTAGATTGAGTGGAAGGCATGGTTTGTCTTTGAGTGTAGTCAATAAATCTGTGATGTTTTTCCCTTGTAGCAATATCTTATCGAGTACTGTACTGTACACATGCTGGACTTTGTCTCCCCCTTAACAAAGGCCACCCCTACATTTTTCACAACATCCCAACTTCATTGGAATTGGGGTTGTACATCACCTTTCCTTCTAAAAACACTCAATAAGCGTTTGGGAACTGAGGACAGTAATTGTGAGTGTTATGATTAGGTATAAAAGGAGCATCCCCAAAAGACAGCCATTCACAAGCAAAGATGGAGTGAGGATCACCACTTTGTGAACAACTGCATGAAAAAATAGTCCAACATTTTAAAAACAATGTTTCTCAATTTAGGGATTCCATCATCTACAGCCCATAATATAATCAGAAGATTCAAAGAATCTGGAGAACTTTCTACACGTACGCGGCAAGGCTGAAAACCAACATTGAATGCCCCTGACCTTTGATCCCTCAGGCAGCACTGCATTAAAAACCGACATCATTGTGTAAAGGATCTTACCATGTGTTCTCAGGAACACTTCAGAAAACCATTGTCAGTTAACACAGTTCATCACTACATCGACAAGTACAAGTTAAAACTCTACCATGCAAAGAGAAAGCCATATCAACAACATCCAGAAACGCCGCCACCTTCTCTGGGCCTGAACTCATTCACATTTCAAATTGTTTTGGGAAATCATGGACGTCGTGTCCTCTCGACAAAAGAGGGAAAAGACCATCCAGATTGTTACCAGCGCAAAGTTCCAAAGCCAGCATCTGTGATAGTATGGGGGTGTGTTAGTGCCCATGGCATGGGCAACTTACACATCTGTGATGGCACCATCCAATGCTGAAAGGTACATCCAGGTTTTGGAGCAATACATGCTGCCATCCAAGCAGCGTCTTTTTCAGGGACATCCCTGCTTATTTCTGCATGACAATGCCAAGCTACATTCTGCACTGTTACAACAGCGTGGCTTTGTAGTAAAAGAGTGCAGGTACTAGACTGGCCTGCCTGCAGTCCAGACCTGTCGCCCATTGAAAATGTGTGGTGCATTATGAAGCACAAAATATGACAACGGAGACCCCGGACTTTTGAACAACTGAAGTCGTACATCAAGCAAGAATGGGAAAGAATTCCACCTACAAAGCTCCAACAATTTGTGTCCTCAGTTCCCAAATGCTTATTGAGTGTTTTTAGAAGGAAAGGTGATGTAACACAGTGGTAAACATACCACTGTCCCAGCTTTTTTGAAACGTGTTGAAGGCATCCATTTAAAAATGAACAAATATTTGCACAAAATAAAGTTCATCAGTTTGAGCATTAAATATCTTGTCTTTGTGGTGTATTCAATTGGATATAGGTTGAAGAGGATTTGCAAATCATTGTGTTCTGTTTTTAATTTACATTTTACACAACGTCCCAACTTCACTGGAATTGGGGTTGTAGCAGTGTGTTTAAAAAATGAATAAAGCTCAAAATCCTTATAATAGCTTTTGTTTCCATACACACAAATACACTGGAAACTACGGTGGATTCCAAACCAAACTTAAAGAACAATTGATCAAATTTGTTATTACTTTACAGAAAGTAATGGGAATTTTAGGCTGTTCAAAAAACAGCAGTGTCTGCATTTAACTAAACTAAAAAGTGCTTGAGGATTTAGCTTTCCTGTGAATCACTGAACAAATGCTTGGTTGTATAACCACTGTTTCTGAGAACTGTTGCATAGATTCGACCAACTTCTGGCATCTGTGAACAGGTATTCCAGGCCAAGAAGACTCGACTACATTCCACAATTCCTCAGTATTTTTCATTTTACCTCACAAGTCTTCTATTGGATTAAGGTCCCGGGATTGGGCTGGTCACTCTGTAACGTTAATCTTGTTGGTCTGGAACCAAGATGCTGCTGGCTTGCTGGTATGTTTGGGGTCATCGTCTTGTTGAAATATTCATTTCTAGGGCATTTACTCTTCGGCATAAGGCAACATGACCTCTTCAAGTATTCTGATGAATTCAAAATGATCCATTATTGCTAGTATGCAATCAATAGGCCCGACATATAGTATTAGAAAAATCCCCATATCATGGCACTTGCTCCACGATGCGTCACTGTTTTCACAGTGTATTGTGGCTTAAATTCAGTTTTTGGGGGATATCTGACAAACTCTCTGCAGCCCCGAGACCCACAAGGACCAGTCTTTCTTTCATCAGTCCACAAAATGTTGCACCATTTCTCTTTAGGCCAGTCAGTGTGTTCTTTGGCAAATTGTAACGTCTTCAGCATTTTGTTTTTTCAACAATGGGACTTTACGGGGTTTCTTACCCAAAGCTTGTCTTCACACAGGCATCTTTTAATTATTACAGTACTCACAGGTAACTTTAGACCTTCTTTGTTCACCCTGGAGCTGATTATTGGCCACGTCTTTGCCATTCTAGCTATTCTTTGAGCCATTTGAATGGTGGTTTTCTGTCTTATTCCATGCCTTTCTGATTTTGTGGCCATTTTAAGACATTTGAAAACATTTTAGCTGAGGAGCCTATAATTTTCTGTACTTCTTTATATTTTCTCCTCTCCAATCAACTTTTTAAGCAAAGTATGCTGTTCTTATGAAAAATGTCTGGAATGGTACATTTTGCTCAAATTATGAGAGAACCGCAGTACAAGCAGCATGTATGTTTGCTGCCTTCGTCCTTAAATAAGGGCCACCTGTAAGGCTGTAATAAGGGTCACAGAAAGAAAAAAGCAGACACTGCTTTTTTGTTTTTGCTTTTTTGTTTTGTTTTGTTTTTTAGCCTAACATTCCTTTTTCTTCACTTTCTGTAAAATAATAAATTTGATAAATTTTTCTTTGTTTTCATTTGGAATAGAATGTGCATGGAGATAAAAGCCAATTTAAGGATTATGAGCTTTACTCACTTTTTTAAACACTGCTATTATTTTGAACACAACTGTATTTGGTGAAAGTGTTGAACTTGTACAGATATTCATTTATCTCTGTCGAAAAGCTCAAATCTGTTGGTTCTGTTGGGTGTGTGTCAGTGGCGGCTAGTGAAAAACAGTCTTGGTGGGGCTGCTGTGCCAATAGATTCCCTTGCCTTGTCCAGTACAGGCATTCAAGTGAAAAGTCGGAAAATTACTACAATTCCACAAATAATCATTTCATGTCCTTCTCAAAATCAGCAGTTTTACAGATAAAGTTAACCATTTACAGCTATATTAGGCCCCATTTCTAGTTTGGAAAGGAACAGTATCAAATACAACACTCAAGTTCTTGAGCAAAGAACATTTCACCATTTGACACCAATTACACACATAGTACACCAAACTGTACTGCACTGCCATTATCTTCAGACAAACAGATCCTGGGGTTCACAATGACACCGACCTTAACAAAATAGAAAATATCACCAAATTTACACTTTTTCAAAATATGGAAAAATTCTTCAATTGACAAAAGAACATTATGTACATACTACAATGTTCACACCACCTTCAGAGAGAGAGAGAGAGAAAGAGAGAGAATGTTTGTGTGTGTGAGAGAGAGAAAGAGAGAGAGAGAGAGAAAATTAAGATAATATTTTGCATGAACATTACTGAGTGGAATGGAGGCAAACTAAAGCTTGAAAAACTTAAATTAAATAACTTCAATCAATCAATCAATCAATCAATTTTATTTATATAGCGCCAAATCACAACAAACAGTTGCCCCAAGGCACTTTATATTGTAAGGCAAGGCCATACAATAATTACGTAAAAACCCCAATGGTCAAAACGACCCCCTGTGAGCAAGCACTTAGCTACAGTGGGAAGGAAAAACTCCCTTTTAACAGGAAGAAACCTCCAACAGAACCAGGCTCAGGGAGGGGCAGTCTTCTGCTGGGACTGGTTGGGGCTGAGGGAGAGAACCAGGAAAAAGACATGCTGTGGAGGGGAGCAGAGATCAATCACTAATGATTAAATGCAGAGTGGTGCATACAGAGCAAAAAGAGAAAGAAACACTCAGTGCATCATGGGAACCCCCCAGCAGTCTAAGTCTATAGCAGCATAACTAAGGGATGGTTCAGGGTCACCTGATCCAGCCCTAACTATAAGCTTTAGCAAAAAGGAAAGTTTTAAGCCTAATCTTAAAAGTAGAGAGGGTGTCTGTCTCCCTGATCCGAATTGGGAGCTGGTTCCACAGGAGAGGAGCCTGAAAGCTGAAGGCTCTGCCTCCCATTCTACTCTTACAAACCCTAGGAACTACAAGTAAGCCTGCAGTCTGAGAGCGAAGCGCTCTATTGGGGTGATATGGTACTATGAGGTCCCTAAGATAAGATGGGACCCGATTATTCAAAACCTTATCAGTAAGAAGAATAATTTTAAATTCTATTCTAGAATTAACAGGAAGCCAATGAAGAGAGGCCAATATGGGTGAGATATGCTCTCTCCTTCTAGTCCCTGTCAGTACTCTAGCTGCAGCATTTTGAATTAACTGAAGGCTTTTCAGGGAACTTTTAGGACAACCTGATAATAATGAATTACAGTAGTCCAGCCTAGAGGAAATAAATGCATGAATTAGTTTTTCAGCATCAATCTGAGACAAGACCTTTCTAATTTTAGAGATATTGCGTAAATGCAAAAAAGCAGCCTTACATATTTGTTTAATATGCGCTTTGAATGACATATCCTGATCAAAAATGACTCCAAGATTTCTCACAGTATTACTAGAGGTCAGGGTAATGCCATCCAGAGTAAGGATCTGGTTAGACACCATGTTTCTAAGATTTGTGGGGCCAAGTACAATAACTTCAGTTTTATCTGAGTTTAAAAGCAGGAAATTAGAGGTCATCCATGTCCTTATGTCTGTAAGACAATCCTACAGTTTAGCTAATTGGTGTGTGTCCTCTGGCTTCATGGATAGATAAAGCTGGGTATCATCTGCGTAACAATGAAAATTTAAGCAATGCCGTCTAATAAGACTGCCTAAGGGAAGCATGTATAAAGTGAATAAAATTGGTCCTAACACAGAACCTTGTGGAACTCCGTAATTAACCTTAGTCTGTGAAGAAGATTCCCCATTTACATGAACAAATTGTAATCTATTAGATAAATATGATTCAAACCACCGCAGTGCAGTGCCTTTAATACCTATGGCATGCTCTAATCTCTGTAATAAAATTTTATGGTCAACAGTATCAAAAGCAGCACTGAGGTCTAACAGAACAAGCACAGAGATGAGTCCACTGTCTGAGGCCATAAGAAGATCATTTGTAACCTTCACTAATGCTGTTTCTGTACTATGATGAATTCTAAAACCTGACTGAAACTCTTCAAATAGACCATTCCTCTGCAGATGATCAGTTAGCTGTTTTACAACTACCCTTTCAAGAATTTTTGAGAGAAAAGGAAGGTTGGAGATTGGCCTATAATTAGCTAAGATAGCTGGGTCAAGTGATGGCTTTTTAAGTAATGGTTTAATTACTTAAAACTTGACTAACTAATAACACCAAAACCTTTAAATTAAATTGGTTAAAATTAATTAACAGTGTAGAGGACAAAGCAAATTAAGTATACAAAACCACTTAATTAAATGCGTTGCTAAACCTGGGTTTGTCTTACTATAAGTGTCTTGTGTGTACTCAGTGGCTGATTTAGAATTTCTTTAAAAAACATGCAAATTGCTATTTTAGTGTTTTGTTTTGTTTTGTTTTTAAACTGAGCAAATAATTTGTTTTAGAGTGTGGAATACGCCAAAGAATATTTCACTTCTGTGAACTAATCCTCATAACGTGTAAAGTGAAATCAAAATACCAGCATGGCTGCAGCTTTGAACACTGTTACAACTGGTCTGCTGTCCCAATAAAGATCACAGCTTTGACCCCCTACAACAAACAAAAAAAACATCACTCATTCGTTTTATCTTAAATTTTCATCCTCGTTTCCACACCAGGCGCAACATTCGGGAATAAATCCGAGCAGCTCGTCAGCTCACCTGAGCTGAAGTGGATCCAGAGGAGTCAGTCCGCAGCTGGCAGAGGTGGATGCGCTCCTTTCCACCCCGCAGTAAAGAGCGCAGATCAGCAGCCTCCGTGACGTGTGCGCGCTGACAGTGTGAATGAAGCCTGACACGGTTTAACACGAGTCAGACAAACGACTCTCCTCCAACCGGGATGTGCAATTGTCATTAAACCACGAGAAAGATCCGATGTGTGCACCTCCATGCGCCTCCAAAAGGATCCCCGCGAAACTTTGGTGTCATTGATTTGATTAGTTTTGTCCCGTTTTATACCTCCGAAGAGTTCTTCAACTTACTCCAGCAAAACACACTGAGACAAAATAAAAATAAATAAATATAACCCAAATGTCGTCGTCACCATCATCTCTTCCTGCCTGACTGACTGACAGCAGCTGCAGCGTCACGTATATCACTGACTGTAGCAATCTAACATTCCCGCATTTTTGTAGCAAGGGCTAAAATTCCGGCGCCCCAAAGCCATTAATTTTGGCAATGTTGATTTGCCAAATATTTATTAATTTTCCCTAGCAACTGCATACAATTGGTTATTTCGCTGCACTTCAAGGGCACTTTGAATGATCGCCCAAGACGAGGAATGATACGTTCTCTGCTTCTGTCGGTGGAAATGCACTGTTGAATGAGAGTCAGCTGGAGGAAGTGTTGTTTTATTCATTTATTTTACATGTAGGCACATACTATAAGTAAAACTGACATTGATAATACTTTTTAAATATATATATTATGACTTTCCCCTCCACATCTAGGAGGGCAGCGCTCTAGCGCCCCCTATGGGCCAGCCGCCACTGGTGTGTGTGTATGTATGTGTGCGTGTGCATGTGTATGTATGAGTGTGTGCGCGCTTACGCGTGCTTCTGGTCCTGGGTTTATGTTGGTGTCCTGTGTTTGGTGTCCTGTCCCCTGTCCGTCTTGATGATTTATCAGTTGTCTCTTGTCGTCATCTCCTGCCTGTGTTGTTTCTGTTTGTGCTTTCCCCTGTCACCGTCTGTCATCAGTGTGTGTCCTCCAGGTGTCTGTTTGGTCTGTAAGTTCCCCTGTCCAGAATGCTACTTGTCCTTGTACTCCTGGCCTGTTAGGTCCTGTGTTGTGTTATTTATCTTGTTTTTTTTTCCCCTAGTTAGCACAGTGTTCACTTAGTTCTAATTTTATTTTTGTACTTATGTTCCTGGCTTCTGTTTTCAGTTATTTTTCAGTTCTTTCTGTAGTAGCATTATTTGAGTGTCTCTTTTCATGTGTTAGTTCATGTTAGTTTTGCCTCGGTTGCACATACGAGGGCTGTCAATAAAGTATAGGTCCTTTTTATTTTTTTTCAAAAACTATATGGATTTCATTCATATGTTTTTACGTCAGACATGCTTGAACCCTCGTGCACATGCGTGAGTTTTTCCACGCCTGTCAGTGACGTCATTCGCCTGTGAGCACTCCTTGTGGGAGGAGTCGTCCAGCCCCTCGTCGGAATTCCTTTGTCTGAGAAGTTGCTGAGAGACTGGCGCTTTGTTTGATCAAAATTTTTTCTAAAACTGTGAGACACATCGAAGTGGACACGATTCGAAAAATTAAGCTGGTTTTCGGTGAAAATTTTAACGGCTGATGAGAGATTTTGAGGTGATACTGTCACTTTAAGGACTTCCCACGGAGTGAGACGTCGTGCAGCGCTCTCAGGCACCGTCGTCAGCCTGTTTCAAGCTGAAAACCTCCACATTTCAGGCTCTATTGATCCAGGACGTCGTGAGAGAACAGAGAAGTTTCAGAAGAAGTCGGTTTCAGCATTTTATCCGGATATTCCACTGTTAAAGGAGATTTTTTTAATGAAAGACGTGCGGACGGGTCCGCGCGTCGGGATGCAGCCGGCGCGGTGCGGCGGCACAGGAAAAACACCTCCGTGTTGATAACCATTTGTAAAATCTAGGCGGCTTTTGATGGCTTTCAGTGGAGTGGGTATATGAGAAATTGTTTAACAGCTGGACATGTTCCAACTTGTCCTTAAGGCTTCCAACGGAGGTGTTTTTCCTGTGGCGGAGCGTCGCGGCAGCTGCGTCCCGACGCGCGGACCTGTCCGCACGTCTTTCATTAAAAAAATCTCCTTTAACAGTGGAATATCCGGATAAAATGTTGAAACCGACTTCTTCTGAAACTTCTCTGTTCTCTCACGACGTCCTGGATCAATAGAGCCTGAAATGTGGAGGTTTTCAGCTTGAAACAGGCTGACGACGGCGCCTGGGACCGCTGCACGACGTCTTGCTCCGTGGGAAGTCCTTAAAGCGACAGTATCACCTCAAAATCTCTCATCAGCCGTTAAAATTTTCACCGAAAACCAGCTTAATTTTTCGAACCGTGTCCACTTCGATGTGTCTCACAGGTTTAGAAAAAATTTTGATCAAACAAAGCGCCAGTCTCTCAGCAACTTCTCAGACAAAGGAATTCCGACGAGGGGCTGGACGACTCCTCCCACAAGGAGTGCTCACAGGCGAATGAAGTCACCGACAGGCGTGGAAAAACTCACGCATGAAATCCATATAGTTTTTGAAATAAAATAAAAACGACCTATACTTTATTGACAGACCTCGTATACGCTTGTTGAGTTCCACGTTAGTTTCTGTATTTTGCACTTGGATTTCTGCTTTATTTTTGTTGCTTCCTCTGTTGTATTTTATTATGCTTTATTTTCTATTTACTCTTGAATTCGGTTTTAGTTTTCGGTCACCTTATGTTCATTTAGTTTTCATGTGTATTTGTTCTTCCTCCTTTCCATGAGTTGATGCACCTGTTATTCATTAGTTTGTTTTTGTATTTAAGCCCTCACCTGTCCATGTTTCTGTTGCCTGTAGATTCACTGGGGTACCTGCTGTCCTGTTTTGTGAGTATTCTGTGATTGCCAGTTGCTTCTCATCTTCCGTGTTAATCCAATTGTTTATTTTTTTCCCTCTGGGTTATCTGTGTTTGGACTCTGTTCGCATAGCCTCGTTTTTGTCACTGTTTGGACTGTTTGTCACTTTGGGATTTTTGTGGATAAATAAATCACCTTGGCATTTGCACCTACCTCCTGTGTTTTGCTGCCTGCATTTTGGGGTTCAATTTTGACTGTGTGAACAAAAATGTAACAGGTTCTTTGCTTTTGAAGTGAAGAGATGACTGGGAAGAGTTTATGGAGACATGAGGCTACTGGACAGAGGTATTTGGTGATCAATCAATCAATCAATTTTTTTTTATATAGCGCCAAATCACAACAAACAGTTGCCCCAAGGCGCTTTATATTGTAAGGCAAGGCCATACAATAATGATGTAAAACCCCAACGGTCAAAACGACCCCCTGTGAGCAAGCACTTGGCTACAGTGGGAAGGAAAAACTCCCTTTTAACAGGAAGAAACCTCCAGCAGAACCAGGCTCAGGGAGGGGCAGTCTTCTGCTGGGACTGGTTGGGGCTGAGGGAGAGAACCAGGAAAAAGACATGCTGTGGAGGGGAGCAGAGATCGATCACTAATGATTAAATGCAGAGTGGTGCATACAGAGCAAAAAGAGAAAGAAACAGTGCATCATGGGAACCCCCCAGCAGTCTACGTCTATAGCAGCATAACTAAGGGATGGTTCAGGGTCACCTGATCCAGCCCTAACTATAAGCTTTAGCGAAAAGGAAAGTTTTAAGCCTAATCTTAAAAGTAGAGAGGGTGTCTGTCTCCCTGATCTGAATTGGGAGCTGGTTCCACAGGAGAGGAGCCTGAAAGCTGAAGGCTCTGCCTCCCATTCTACTCTTACAAACCCTAGGAACTACAAGTAAGCCTGCAGTCTGAGAGCGAAGCGCTCTATTGGGGTGATATGGTACTACGAGGTCCCTAAGATAAGATGGGACCTGATTATTCAAAACCTTATAAGTAAGAAGAAGAATTTTAAATTCTATTCTAGAATTAACAGGAAGCCAATGAAGAGAGGCCAATATGGGTGAGATATGCTCTCTCCTTCCAATGATGCCAATACTTTTGCAGGAGAACAAAGATCCAAGTCTGTCAGGTCCTGTACTACCTGTCTTACTGTATGGTTGTGGGATTTGGATGCTAACCAGTGATCTGAGGCAACAACTGGGTGTCTTTGGTAGTAGTTCTCTTTGGGGGATCTTTGGGTACTGCTGGAATGATTTTATGTCAAATAAGTTGTTAATTTGGCAAACTCAGATAAAGAGTATCACTTGCATTGTGAGGGAATGTCAGCTTCAACATTTTGGCTAAGTGGTGCGTTTCTTTGTGCAGTCAGTGCTGAGGACCCCAGCGGCTGGAGAAGGCCAATGGGACGCCCATGTTCCACTTGGTTGCAGCAGCCAGATGGCTTCTTTTCAGAGGATGTTTCTCTGGGTGTTTACCATCCAGGACACAAGGCGGTTCCATATTTTGGTGGATGTAATGCGTGCTTCCAGACCTGGTTTGACTTGTAGACCAGTGGGTCCTTGCCTGTCTTGATGTCAAATGATTTATAAAGTACACATAAATGCTGCATAATACAGGATTAAAATGAAATACATTCAAGGCACTGAGCCAAAGTGGGATGCAAAAAAATGAGGAAAAAAGAGAGCAAATGGAAGTAAAAAGAGCAGGTCTTTATTATAGTGGGTAGCTTTGACACGCTCGCCTTGCACCCAGTGCCAGTCCATCCGTCATCCAGCTCTCCTACTGATGAGCACTGAAAACAAATCTGAGGAAGCCAGGCTTTATTTTGCCGCCTGGGTGACTTGTCGGAGCCATCACAGACCTATGTGTCCTTGCATCCTCCCTACATATGTCTCCCAGGCTCCTTTTCTCCCGCTGGGAATCTCTTTTTTTTTCATTATGCAAATATATTGTCCCCCCCCCCCCCCCCCCCCCAGTCCCTTGAGTTTATTTGATTTTTTTTTATTTATTTTTTATCTACAATGTTTCACTTATTATCGCAGCATGCATGTATATGCGCTTGATAAGTTGTGCAACACAGAGGACATCAATCACTGTCACTTGGCTGCTCAACAGCAGCCGGAGTACTCTCCACCGCCGCCGCCAAAAGTTTCATTCTCGGTCTTAGCTCTGTGAGTTTAAAACTCTTTCATTATGAATCTGTGAGAGAGGAAGACAGAGTCAAGAGAAGGGAGACTTTTGTGCAATATGACTCAAATATATGTTTACACGATTACAAATGAGAAAGCCTGGAGCGCCACGTCACTTTTCATTCCCCACACCCATACGCCCCGCCTGCCACTGCGGCCTCCTCTGCTGGCAGACTGCTGCAACAGTTATTTAGATGAATGATTAAAGTTAAGGCGCAGCCGGCACAAGACTCACCACTCTTATTTAAGGAAGAATGCGAGAGCTGTCATCTTTTGATACATTGCCTGCCATCCCGCATGCAAACGAGACTCCCTCCGCAGCGCTCGCCTCACTCGGCTTCACACCCTCGTCGCCTTTAGCCCCTCCTTTTCTCTTCCATGGGTCCCCAAAGAGTTGCTGTGGGTGATTGATCAGGTGTTTTGGCATCAGTGGAGACATGTGGGAAGTTTGCCCACCCAGTCAGGCAGGAACACTCCGGCATGCTGATCAGATGTGATCAGTGAGATAGAAGAAACAAGGGGAGGACGACTGCACACAGTTGATCTATGGCCACTGAA
Source organism: Thalassophryne amazonica (assembly GCF_902500255.1). Taxonomy (NCBI): domain Eukaryota; kingdom Metazoa; phylum Chordata; class Actinopteri; order Batrachoidiformes; family Batrachoididae; genus Thalassophryne; species Thalassophryne amazonica. The sequence continues at coordinate 43,067,569 of NC_047105.1, read as the reverse complement.
GCCAGGCTCCTCAGAGTGAAGTCTTCTAATGGCTTTATAGATAAAACATATTGCAGCTTGTATGAAATTCCCCACTGCTGTACCACAGGGCAGGGGCCATAGGGAGACATCAGGAAATACACAACTTGAGACAATTTCTAGGTTTTCAAAGTGCTGTTTGGCCGCTGATTTAAAGAGTAATTCTTTGTTTTGCTTTTTTTTTTTTTGTTTTTTTCTTATTTTCATTTTAATTTTTTTTTTGCACTGCAAATATCACCACCTTTGGTAAGAATCACCAAAGTTATGTGCACAGTTGATTATTTGTTTTATTATTAATATGAGATGAAATATGAGATGATTTTAAAAATGTCCATGTATTTTTCAAATCGGAGTGCTATACGCCCAGCCGTTGGTTCAGTAAAGTAAATATGTGAGCATATATGCCCAACCACAACGCAGGAGGGAAAAAAGGCGGATATGTTTTGCCAGCTGTGGGAGGGTTCGCACCCCACGGAGGGGCTGTGATCTAAAGCTGTTCTGTTTGGCTCATCACAGCCAGGGAACAGTGTCAAACTAACGCCATATTACAGCCAACAAGCAGCATTTTGTTCAAAAACTGTTTCATCGTTGTTAACAGGCTTCCGTTCAAAATGCTTATGAAGTTTGTCTGTTTTGATCCATTGCGGTGTTTCTGCAGTAATTAAAGACGGCACCGTTACATGTGTCAAACATACGCCACAATAGAGCCTTAAAAAGTGGTGTAAAAAATGTAGTTTAGATGCACAAAACGTGTCAAGTACACAATCATGGTTGGGCGAATAAGATAAGACATTATATTTATCTGCCCAACGGTTGGGCGTGTAATGTTCAATGTATGACTGATCTGGTGTATAGCCTTTGCCTTTTCAAATACCATATTTTCTGGCATATAAGTCGCATTTTTGTTATTAGTTTGGTAGGTCCTGTGACATATACTCCAGTGCGACATATACCACAAAAATCATGTGCTCATTATTAATAATAATTATAATTATAACAACTATTTATATACAGTAAAACTCACCTAAACCATCATCATATAAACCAGATACTCGCACTCACCGGACAAAAGCAAAAGTCCCAATGTTTCTGTATGGTTTTCCATGTAATAAACACTGTATATACCAGATTTTGTACAACGGATTTTTGCTCACATTGGACAAAACATCCCATCCCATTGCAATGCATTTTCATTAAAAACCCCTCACATGTACCAGACAGAGCAGTCTGGATGTGTCCAGTCACAAAAGAGTTATGAAATGAAGTTCTAGCTAATTCGGGGAAAGTGGCTACTGTATTTCCTTGATTAAAAACCCAAGCGTGTATTTTTTTCAAACCGTGCTCTGACTCGGAGCAAAAATGAGGCAGACCTTTATTCAAGGCCAGCGATTATTAAAGAGTTGATAATACAGAGAAAAAGTATGACTTAAACTCCAGTGTGATTTCTTTGTTTTTTCCTCTTCAAGAGGCATTTTTTTAAGAGCGTTTTTTTATCCTCAGGTGCAACATATACTCTGGAAAATACAGAACACAGTACTGTACTGTGTTCTGTATTTTCCCGAGTATATGTCACATCAGTTAAAAAAGGCCTCTTGTAGAGGAAAAACCCATCTATAAGTCACACCAACTGTAGTATGTCGCACTGGAATATAAGTTGCACCTTTTTCAGTATTATCAGCTCATTAATTTGGGATTTTTGTGGATTGTTGAAATGTATTATTGCCATTTATTCTTTTAGAGTAATAGTAATAAATAATAGAGTAATAGAGTAAAATACACTATTATGAAATCAGCTCTACCATCTTGTCAAATCAAGTGTTTCTACTCCAATAAGAGTTGATTTTACACTGTAATAGAGTATATTTAACTCCATTTGGACTGGGACCAAATGTTATCCCAACAGAGTAAATTTTACTCTGCAAAATTTACTGTGTATTACTAACCCTACCCCTCTCCCTAACCCTAACACAACCCCCCAGACCCCCCCCCCCCTCGCATCACTTCTCATATCGTGCTTAGAAGGAAAGGTGATGTAACACAGTGATAAACATATCACTGTCCCAGCTTTATTGGAATGTGTTGCAGGCATCCATTTCAAAATGAGTAAATATTTGCACATAAACAATAAAGTCTTTCAGTTTGAACATTAAATATCTTTTCTTTGTGGTGTATTCAATTGAATATAGGTTGAAGAGGATTTGTGAATCATTGTATTCTGTTTTTATTTACATTTTACACAATGTCCCAACTTCATTGGAATTGGGGTTGTACAAGAGGATCCAAAAAGTGCGTGTTTTATTTATTGTTTTGGTTCCTTTACCTACATTTTAGGTCTAAATGTTCATCAAGCTGATGTCTTTGTTTAAAGTCATACTGTCATTAAAGAAAATGGATTGGCAAAAACCTATTGTACAACTTGTCTTTCACATCCTGTGCAGCATAGAACCTTAATCATTATTGACTTTGCTAAAGTCTTATTTCACCATTTCAAATTTTATTGATTCTTCTATATGTGTTTTGTGTCTCTGAGAGGATTGTGTCATCACACACAGCAGACTGACATCAGTTTTCTTCTCATCATTTTCTGCTGTCTGATTAAAGGAAACAAACTTCTGTAAATGTGGGCTGCACGTTTTATAATTTTAAAAAACCTCACTGATAGCAGCAGCAAACACGATGCAGTTCTATGATCGATGGACAAAAACTGAAGTAATAATAAGTAAATCCCTTCAGCACTTTGTCCACTGAGTGAAGCAGAGGCTTCCGCTCGTGCCACATCGGCGCGTGAGCAGTGTGAGCTGAACCACACAGATAAAGCACTTTTTATGTAGGATTTCAACTTTTACAATATAAGTAACATAGCGGCTGATAGTTACTCATTTTTATTTCAAAATACTACCACAAGTGATACTTTCTACAGAGAATGAGGTTGACAACCATTCATCCATCCATCCATCTTCTACCGCTTAGTCCAGTTAAGGGTCACGGGGGGCTGGAGCCTATCCCAGCAGTCATAGAGCGTGAGGCGGGGTACACCCAGGACAGGACGCCAGTCCGTCGCAGGGTCACAAACAGACAAACAAACACAGACACACCCACACGCACACCTAAGGACAATTTAAAGATTCCACTCCACCTAACCCACGTCTTTGGATGTAGGAGGAAACCGGAGCACCCAGAGGAAACCCATGCAAACACGGGGAGAACCCACGACCTTCTTGCTGTGAGGCAACAGTGCTAACCACTAAGCCACCGTGCCGCCAAAACCGTTCATAAAAAATTCCAATTATTGTTTCTTAAATGAGAACTGCTGACTCAAATCTAAATTCTTGAAAATTTATATCTTTTTAAATACAATATCACTCACTCACTCACTCATTTTCAACCACTTACTCCAATTAAGGGGCGGGGGCGGGGTTGGAGCCTATCCCAGCAGCCATTGGTATGAGGTTGTGTACACCCTGGACAGGATGCATGGCCACATATAGAGAGACAAACTCATTCACACCCACACGCACACCTACAGTCAATTTAATGTTTGCAATTCACCTAACACATATGTCTTTGGATGTGGGAGGAAGCCGGAGCACCTGGAGACAATCAACGCAAACACGGAGAGATCATGCAAACTCCACACAGAAAGGCCACAGGTGGGAATCAACCCCTTTACCTTCTTGCTGTGAGGCAACAGTGCTAACCGCTAAACCACCATGCTACCCTAAATACAATATCACTTATGAAAAATAATTTATCTACTGGTCCACTATGCTGATATTATGTTTCTTTTTGAATCACTGTCAAATATGTTTCGGGAACCAGTGGTGTGGCTTTTTGTAGTCTTTACCACAGCCACCAGATGGCAGGTTTTATGCAGTAAATTTATCTGATAGTGACTTGAGTTATGGATCTTGTTGTTGCTGTCACTATATATATATATATATATATATATATATATATATATATATATATATATATATATATATATATATATATATATATATATATATATATATATATATACACACTCAACAAAAATATAAACGCAACACTTTTGGTTTTGCTCCCATTTTGTATGAGATGAACTCAAAGATCTAAAACTTTTTCCACATACACAATATCACCATTTCCCTCAGATATTGTTCACAAACCAGTCTAAATCTGTGATAGTGAGCACTTCTCCTTTGCTGAGATAATCCATCCCACCTCACAGGTGTGCCATACCAAGATGCTGATTAGACACCATGATTAGTGCACAGGTGTGCCTTAGACTGTCCACAATAAAAGGCCACTCTGAAAGGTGCAGTTTTGTTTTATTGGGGGGGATACCAGTCAGTATCTGGTGTGACCACCATTTGCCTCATGCAGTGCAACACATCTCCTTCGCATAGAATTGATCAGGTTGTCAATTGTGGCCTGTGGAATGTTGGTCCACTCCTCTTCAATGGCTGTGTGAAGTTGCTGGATATTGGCAGGAACTGGTACACGCTGTCGTATACGCCGGTCCAGAGCATCCCAAACATGCTCAATGGGTGACATGTCCGGTGAGTATGCCGGCCATGCAAGAACTGGGACATTTTCAGCTTCCAAGAATTGTGTACAGATCCTTGCAACATGGGGCCATTTTGTGCAGAAAATTCTTTGGTTATGCAAACCGATTGTTTCAGCAGCTGTCCGAGTGGCTGGTCTCAGATGATCTTGGAGGTGAACATGCTGGATGTGGAGGTCCTGGGCTGGTGTGGTTACACGTGGTCTGCGGTTGTGAGGCTGGTTGGATGTACTGCCAAATTCTCTGAAACGCCTTTGGAGACGGCTTATGGTAGAGAAATGAACATTCAATACACGAGCAACAGCTCTGGTTGGCATTCCTGCTGTCAGCATGCCAATTGCACACTCCCTCAAATCTTGCGACATCTGTGGCATTGTGCTGTGTGATAAAACTGCACCTTTCAGAGTGGCCTTTTATTGTGGGCAGTCTAAGGCACACCTGTGCACTAATCATGGTGTCTAATCAGCATCTTGATATGGCACACCTGTGAGGTGGGATGGATTATCTCAGCAAAGGAGAAGTGCTCACTATCACAGATTTAGACTGGTTTGTGAACAATATTTGAGGGAAATGGTGATATTGTGTATGTGGAAAAAGTTTTAGATCTTTGAGTTCATCTCATACAAAATGGGAGCAAAACCAAAAGTGTTGCATTTATATTTTTGTTGAGTGTATATACAGTACAACCCCAATTCCAATGAAGTTGGAATAAGACAAGATATTTAATGTTCAAACTGATAAACTTTTTTGTTTTTGTGCAAATATTTGCTAATTTTGAAATGGATGCCTGCAACATATTTCACAGAAGCTGGGACAGGAGCAAGAAAAGTCTGGGAAAGTTGATGAATGCTCAAAGAATACCTGTTTGGAACATTCCACAAGTGAACAGGTTAATTAAAAGTAAAAAAAAAAAAAGTGATGTGTCATTAAAAATAGATGAAATGGACATTCAAAGGGTAAAAGAAACGAAATTTTTAGGAGTTATGATTGATGAAAATTTTACATGGAAGTCGCACATAAATTACATAAAAGGAAAGATAGCGAAAGCCATTGCTGTTTTGTATAAAGTTAAATATTCATTAAATAGTTATGGCTTATTAACATTGTACAATTCATTGATTGTTCCATATTTGACTTATTGTGAAGAAATCTGGGGATCATGTACAACTTATACACAACCTTTATTTATTTTACAGAAAAGAGCTTTAAAAGTGATTAGCAACAGTCGTTTTAGAGATCCATCTAGTCCATTGTTCATTAAGTATAGGGTACTTAAATTTCATGATTTAGTTGATTTGAAATTATTGCAAACAATGTACCAGCGAATAACAATACCTTACCAATAAACATTCAAAATATGTTTGAAAAAAGAGTAAGTAGTTATAATTTGAAGGGCATAGAAGTCTTTAAAAAACCAAGATTCAGAACCAAGATAAAGGAACGGAGTATTGCAGTGAATGGTGTAAAATTATGGAACAACCTCAACAAAGAAATCAAAGAATCAAGGTCGCTTAAATTATTTAAAAAACATATTAAACTTGATGTATTTCGTAAGTATAAAACTATGAAATAAGTCAGTGGGCTGTGACAAAGCCAAAAATGGAATCTGTTAATAGTGTTTAGAATGTTTGAAGTTTAAAATGTAATCTGTTAGGGATGTAGTCTTTTTAATAAAGGTGAAAATTATGAAATAAATCGGTGGCATGTGACAAAGTCATAGAAATGTAATCTGTTAAATTATGTCGATTAATGATGCTTGATATTGCAAGATTGTATTGTAAAAAGGGGGCAGAATATATAAGACTTGTTCTTCCAATCTGCTCCTTTTCATTCAATGGTTTGTAATGTTTTGTTATTTCTGCTTTTCAGTGTTTTCTTTTAAATGAATGAAATAAATATAAAAAAAAAAAAAAAAAATTGGAAACAGGTGAGTGTCATGATTGGGTATAAAAGGAGCATCCCCAAAAGGCTCAGTCGTTCATAATCAAAGATGGGGCAAGGATCACCACTTTGTGAACAACTGCGTGAAAAAATAGTCCAACAGTTTAAGAGCAATGTTTCTCAATGTTCAATTGCAAGGAATTTAGGGATTCCATCATCTACAGTCCATAATATAATCAGAAGATTCAGAGAATCTGTAGAACTTTCTATACGTAAGTGGCAATGCCGAAAACCAACATTGAATGCCCGTGACCTTAGATCCCTTGGGCGGCACTGCATTAAAAATCCACATCATTATGTAAAGGATCTTACCGCGTGGGCTCAGGAACACTTCAGAAAACCACTGTCAGTTAACACAGTTTGTCGCTACATCTACAAGTGCAAGTTAAAACTCTACCATGCAAAGCAAAAGCCATACATCAACAACATCCAGAAACGCCACCACCTTCTCTGGGCCCGAGCTCATTTGAAATGGACAGACACAGAGTGAGAAAGTGTGCTGTGGTCTGATGAGTCCACATTTCAAATTGTTTTTGGAAATCATGGACGTCGTGTCCTCCGGACAAAAGATTGTTGGCAGCACAAAGTTCAAAAGCCAGCATCTGTGATGGTATGGGGGTGTGTTAGTACCCATGGCATGGCAACTTACACATCTTACACAATGATGGTGATGGCACCATCAATGCTGAAAGGTACATCCAGCATTTTGGAGCAACACATGCTGCCATCCAAGCAACGTGTTTTTCAGGGACACCCCTGCTTATTTCAGCAAGACAATGCCAAGCCACATTCTGTATGTGTTACAACAGCGTCGCTTCATAGTGAAAGAGTGCGAGTACTAGACTGGCCTGTTTGCAGTCCAGACCTGTTGCCCATTGAAAATGTGTGGCACATTATGAAGCACAAAATACAACAATGGAGACCCCGGACTGTTGAACAACTGAAGTCGTACATCAAGCAAGAATGGGAAAGAATTCCACCTACAAAGCTTCAACAATTAGTGTCCTCAGTTCCCAAATGCTTATTGAGTGTTGTTAGAAGGAAAGGTGATGTAACACAGTGGTAAACATACCACTGTTCCAGCTTTTTTGAAACGTGTTGCAGGCATCCATTTCAAAATGAGCAAATATTTGCACAAAAACAATAAAGTTTATCAGTTTGTTTATATTTACATTTTGCCCAACGTCCCAACTTCATTTTAATTGGGGTTGTAAGCTAGAGCTGTTAATGTGTAACGCATGTGTGGTACTGAAAATATGACTTGTACTGAAATATGACTTGATTCATATCATGTACCAAACAAGACTAATATCATGGTGTGTATTATTACTATTCAAATGCATTCTTTAAAGCCAGAAGCCAATGGTTTGCAAATGGTGTGTGTTTTAGAAGGGGGGATTAATACTCAGTTTAGCCAAATTTATTCAGGCAGCAAATCAAAATGGAACATACAACCTGAAAAGATTCTTTTTGACAAAGAAGAAATGAATAACAAGTGGTGATCATCAATCAAATGTGTCAGTTACAACCAAAGTTCGATAAATCCAATTCCATTAACTATCTTGTCTTTGTGGTGTATTCAACTGAATATAGGTTGAAGAGTATTTGCAAATCATTGTATTCTGTTTTTATTTACATTTTACACATCCAAGCTTCATTGGAATTGGGGTTGTATATATATATATATATATATATATATATATATATATATATATATATATATATATATATATATGTGTGTGTGTGTGTGTGTGTGTGTGTGTGTGTGTGCCGACCTCAGCTAAGTACCACAGTAAACCATTTTAAACTACAGAGCCGTACATTTGTGTCCAGCCATTCCTGTCCACCACGCCTGATAATTTCATGTATTTTCAGAAACGGTGATGGCATTTTGTGGTATTTTGTAGCATAAGGTGTGGTTTTTTGGTGATGTTTTTGACTTTTTTGCTTTAAGTCATTTTCAGAAGGGGTATTGGAGAGGATTCTTCTGCTTTTAAGCTATTTTTCACAAAAGGTGATGGCATTTTGTGGTATTTAAGTTTTGCATTGGCACGGTAGCCATTGTTGTTCTGCTGCTACTTCATTCGAATGCTGAAGAGAAACATGTCTTCTCATTGATCAGAAAACAAAACTCCCTTCCGTCTATCATTGCAGATAGATGGCACCCCAGCATCATTAATAACAGTGAAGATGGCAAAGAACCCTGCTATGAGTTTGAGCCCCCAAGTGAACTGTTGAAAAAAAGCCAAGAAAGCTTCAAAGAACTACAACAAAACAACACATGTAGCATAAATTAATCAAACTTTGCAAAATCAGGAAGTGAAATTGTGCATATTAAAGGATTATTAACTGAGGTCTTTACAGGAAAATATCAGACTGAGGTGTTGACAGTATGGACCGAGCATTTAGCGAGGTCCATGTGAAAAACACAGAGGTCTGATATTCCCGTACAGACCAAGCAAGCAAGGTTAATAATATATGGCTATCATATATAAAAACACAAACTTATGTTATCATCCGAATATGAAACCTGCTGACGGTTTTGGGCTCGTAGTCAGACCTGTTCGTCTTCTTCACCTCCATGAAGAAGTTGCTAACAGATGGTCCAGTATTTAGCTGGTAAGTTTTCTATCTGTGTGTTTTTTCTGATGCTGTTTAGATATTTGTGGAGCATGTTCATGTCCAACTTAGTTTTTCTCATAATGTTTTTAGCTTTCTGGTTTGTAATGAATGTGATACGCAATCTGGATTGTCATGGTAACAGTCTAATATGGGTAAATATCAGACTGAAAATCAGCCAATCAAAGTACACATAGCATCGTAGCCATATAATAAAGTTGATTATTATACATCTGACTGAAATCCTTTGTTCAGATTGGCTGATTCGTGTGTAATAATTGCAATACTTTTCACAATAAATCATCCAAAGTTAACAATAGCCACATTACTGACTTGATTCTGCACCATCTTGGGCAACTTTATGAGTGATTGCGGACCGATTTTGTCATAACGGAGCAACGTTTCGCACATGTGCAGGGGTGATGCGTCGCAGATGACATCATGGCAGAGAGCAGAAGGTTCGCGTCCGTGGATACTGATGGAATAAACGCTCTTCTATCCAAGAAAGAAAGTGAGAGTACTGCAAAAAGTATCAAGAAAACTTCGGCACTGTTCAAGGAGTTTTTAGCGAAGGGCGATGGGAAAGATTTGCATGGTGTTTCACCCGACGAGTTCGAGAAGCTTCCCACTGCCACACTTGACCATGAACTGGGACAGTTCTACGCATCATTGCGCTCCAAGTCTGGCTAGAGGCTGAAACACAGTACCATGAACTCACTACAGTACAGGATATCCAGGTATGTTAAGGATAGTAAATTTAAATTATTATTTATTTCTAATAAAAATAACCTAAAATAAAAAGAATAAAAAATGACTTTGCAAATTGTAAAGATAAATTTATTAACTACACAGATGTATAATCAAACAAATGGTGACTGGTTTGGAGGGCAGCATAATGGAATGTCAACCCGAGGGATCATTGTTGCCCAAGTATATTGTATATTAATAGTTTCGCTTCGCTCGATGACAATCTCACTCCTTGAGAGCTCTAGAATATATGACACCCTTTTTCAGTCAGTTCTCAGATTCATGACACCATTAATTTCTTCTTTCTTGTACTAGCTAAAAAGCTATCATGGTTTCTTCACCACAATGTTTTTTATGCTATTTTACAGACAACAACCTGTCATAGTAATAATAAGTCAGCTCAAAATGCTGTTCTTCCAAAATACAAACCAATTAATATAATCTGTCATCAGATGCAGCAAAAGAAATATACGAGGTCTGTCCGTAAAGTATAGGTCCTTTTTATTTTTTTCAAAAACTATATGGATTTCATTCATATGTTTTTACGTCAGACATGCTTGAATCCTCGTGCGCATGCGTGAGTTTTTCCACGCCTGTCGGTGACGTCATTCGTCTGTGAGCACTCCTTGTGGGAGGAGTCGTCCAGCCCCTCGTCGGAATTCCTTTGTCTGAGAAGTTGCTGAGAGACTGGCGCTTTGTTTGATCAAAATTTTTTCTAAACCTGTGAGACACATCGAAGTGGACACGGTTCGAAAAATTAAGCTGGTTTTCAGTGAAAATTTTAACAGCTGATGAGAGATTTTGAGGTGATTCTGTCGCTTTAAGGACTTTTCACGGTGCGAGACGTCGCGCAGCGCTCTCAGGCAGCGTCATCAGCCTGTTTCAAGCTTAAAACCTCCACATTTCAGGCTCTGTTGATCCAGGACATCATGAGAGAACAGAGACGTTTCAGAAGAAGTCAGTTTCAGCATTTTATCCGGATATTCCACTGTTAAAGGAGATTTTTTTAATGAAAGACGTGCGGGTGGATTGCAGCGTCGGCTCGCAGCCGCCGCGACGCTCTGTCACAGGAAAAACACCTCTGTTGAAAGCCTTAAGGACAAGTTGGAACATCTCCAGCTGATAAACAATTTCTCATATACTCACTCCACTGAAAGCCATCAAAAGCCAACTGGATTTTAACAAATGGTTATCAACACGGAGGTGTTCTTCCTGTGCCGCCGCGCCGCGTCGGCTGCGTCCCGACGCGCGGACCCGTCCGCACGTCTTTCATTAAAAAAATCTCCTTTAACAGTGGAATATCCGGATAAAATGCTGAAACCGACTTCTTCTGAAACGTCTCTGTTCTCTCACGACGTCCTGGATCAATAGAGCCTGAAATGTGGAGGTTTTAAGCTTGAAACAGGCTGATGACGCTGCCTGAGAGCGCTGCGCGACGTCTCGCACCGTGAAAAGTCCTTAAAACGACAGAATCACCTCAAAATCTCTCATCAGCTGTTAAAATTTTCACTGAAAACCAGCTTAATTTTTCGAACCATGTCCACTTCGATGTGTCTCACAGGTTTAGAAAAACTTTTGATCAAACAAAGCGCCAGTCTCTCAGCAACTTCTCAGACAAAGGAATTCCGACGAGGGGCTGGACGACTCCTCCCACAAGGAGTGCTCACAGGCGAATGACATCACCGACAGGCGTGGAAAAACTCACGCATGCGCACGAGGGTTCAAGCATGTCTGACATAAAAACATATGAATGAAATCCATATAGTTTTTGAAAAAAATAAAAAGGACCTATACTTTACGGACAGACCTCGTACTACCTTCATGTCATTTTAATCTGGCTAGCAGCCATGCTAGCTGGATTAGTAGTGGCTTGGAAATAAGCCCGTAAGAGATCAAATGATTAATTTATTGTGGTATCACATATTCATCTGGTAACATTAGGAAGCTACCCAGTAAAATAAAATAGTAATACTAAATTTGGAATTGGCAATTCCTGTGACAGCAGCATTTATCAAATGCTGAAGCCACAGAAGGAATATTGTCAAAAGTTGTATCTCTCCAAAATTAAAAATAGCATGTCATCTTTTGAATGTCTGTCTTTTCACAGAGATCCTCGTTTGTGAAGTCACATCCAGTTTTAAATGCTCACATAACTCATGACACAAAATTCCAGTGAAATATTCATTTCTCCTGGGAATATGTTCACAATGTCTGTTTCTTTTACTTTGATGAGATTTCAGGCTGAGCTCCCATCCAGGGATTTGTGTCATATACAGATTCCATGATATCAGCAGGTTCTGTACCACAGGATTATAGGTAGACTTGAACATGAACATTTTTGACTTTCTACTTGAAAAAGTACCTTGGAACAACACTTGAAGTCGGAGCTCTAACTGGGTAACTTAGACCAATTACATCTACCCTGAGATCACTGACAGCCACTGCTTTGACATTACTGCCTTACTGGCACAAATATAAGATGACCCTGATTATAAGATAACCCCATATTTTTAAGATGTATTTCCACAAAAAGGCACATTTGGGCCGATACTGTAAATAGGGCATTTTTCCTGTTTTCTGCAGGAGATTGAAAGAGAAAGGTTTGCAAATAGTGCAGATTACATATGTATTCTAATATTAAATGTTTCTCCAATTTACAGATTATCTGTGGATTATATGATGGGTATACATACGTGTCTGATCTGGGACTTCGGGACTTGGTCATCATTGGCGGTATCCCACAGCCGTCGTCAGGGTTCAGGGTTCTTGAAATGGAACAATGGAACAATGGACATTTACCATTATGCAGGTTCCACCAATCTGCATGGGTAGATAGAACAAATACCTAGTAGGACTTTTACTCACTGAAGCTGGGGTTGTCCTCTTCTGGTGTTCTTTAGTTATAGATGAAGTTGGCAGGAAATCAAGCTTTTGTTTTTTTCTGCTATTTGCCCATCAAAACTAATATTTAAAAAAAATGAAGAAAGAAAGAAGTGGTCCATGCATTTTGACTCAGTGTTGGGTCAAAATGCATAGAACACTGCCATCTACTGGATGGGAATGTGAATAGCAGCCAACAATCACGTGGTCACTTTACGCTGAATCACACTTAACAAACAGAATTTTCAGTTTTGAAACTGCCTTTTTTACAAATGAAAAAAATTACATATTTACATGAAAGTTTACACATGTATTTGTAAAAACCATCACACACATTACAGTAACGTGTGTTCATTTTTACAAATAAATAAACCAACCAGCTAGTGATGATCAGAGGCTCATTTTCCCATAATTCCTTTTGGCATCTGTTTGTGTTAATGCTCAAACCTTCAGAATTGGTGCATTACTTTTAAACTAAAAGATATATGCGATATTTTCACTTTGGAAAAATGACAGAGTTGACATTAATGTTGATAAACTGTCCGGAATTAGTTTGGTTTATAAATAACACCATAAGTCAAACGTGCTTTGTTTTTGATATCTTCTGCCACACGTCTGTGGCACTGTATGTTGAATGTAAATGATTTTTTTTTTTGTAGCAGCCTGGCAGCCAGGCTCCTTCTACTGGGGTAGGGTTGAGCTCAGCTCTTCAGTTGCCTGACTGCTGCAATACACGTAACAGACAGGAACTAACATGTATGATCTTAGGGTTTGCAAATGTTTTTCAATCAATCAAACTTTATTTGTATAGCCCTTTACAACAGTGAGTACTGAACCAAAGTGCTTCACATCAATGCATAAAATCAACAACAAATGAACAACCACAATAAAACTATGTACTAAAAGCAACTCTGAACAAATAGGTTTTTAGTTTAGCTTTGAACAGAGATAGAGTACTTATCAAGCGCAACTCAATGGGCAAAGAGTTCCAAAGTCTAGGCCCAGCCACCGCAAATTTTTGACTGTTCGGTTTTACAAACTGTGGCAGCAAAAAATGCCAGCGGACTAAAAGTTAGTGGAACTAAATTTAGCGGAAACTAATTGCTCCATTGATGGTTTTTGAAGTTACCTGAAAAGCTAATCCGCTAATAAAAAAGTTAGCTTTGCTAATTAGCAGTTAGCGGATTAGCAGAACTGTAGCCACCACTGGCCAAAGGATTCTCTAGCCTCTGAGACCAGAGCCCGGGTTTTAGCCAACTGGTTAGAGCATCCGCCTCCCATGCCGGAGATTGTGAGTTTGTCTCCTGAGAGGAGCAAGTGGGAGGAGTCAAACACAACAACACAAAGCAGAGAAGCCAAACTAATAATGCTTGTTCAAACATTTTGTTTACATTTGGTGTCAGCCAGTGGCGGCCCTAGAGTGATTTACTCCCCGGGCGAAACCCCCTGCGTGCGCCCTCCCCCTCCCGCGCACACTAACGTGGCCACCACCTCCGCCCCACCACCCATGAAAACACTAACTTCATCCAGAACACCCACAATCCCACAAATTAACTCACAACAGCTATTTTCAATAACAAATTTCCAGTTTTAATGACTACTGCAATAACAAACACAAAGAAATTGGCACAGTCTAATGTGTCATCATCCATGGACTTATCTGCAATGATCATCTCAAAAGTTTGCAGGAGGGCATCATAATTGTTTGCCACAGTGCTCACTATCCGTGATGTGAAATTCCATTGAGTAGGAGCATTTCTGGGCAACCTTGAGCAGCCTGCCGACTCAAGAAAAGACATCCTCTTTGTGGATTTTGAGAAAAATGTGGCAAACCCAGGGAGTGATGCAAAAAATATTCTGTACTCAGATAAGCGTTTAGCCCCCTGAGACAGAACCAGATTCAGTCTGTGTGCATAGCAATGCACAAACATTGCACTGGGGGCTATTGCTTTAACTTTGGCCTGCAAACCATTGAGAGCTGAAGCCATGACAGCAGCCATGGCTTCTTCGTAAGGAAGACTATCAAATGGCTTCGCCAAAATCCGGTCCACAACATTCAAATTGTCTGCCATTATGTGCAGCTTGCTACCTAGCTAGCTCGCTAGCTGGGACTGGCGCGAGGCTAGTGTGAAGTTTGTCCGCCTGTGAGTGCTTTGTGACAGTGAAGGAGCTCATCAGCACCCGCTGCTCGGTAGGGACAGAAACTGCGATAGAAGTCAGAAAGAGTGATAGAAGTCAGTCTCCAAACACAAGCAGCTACAAAAAAATCCACCAGAAATAGAAGCTGGATTTGTCGCTAGTCGTTTTTAACAAAGAAAATGCCAAGGATTAGGAAAGTCTCCGATTCAACTCAGAAAAGAATGAAAATGCTCCCACGGATGTTTACACCAAAAGATCGCTGATTTGCTCATTTCGCTGTCAATCAAAAAGGGATTCAGCCTCAGACAGATCATCCAATCATCATGCAGAAGCTGAGCGTCCGGGCCAGCCGAGGCCAGCCCACAGCCCATAGACCCCCAGACATGCTGAGCGTCCGATGGGCGGGACAAAGCCCAGCATTTATCCAATG
This sequence comes from Thalassophryne amazonica, assembly GCF_902500255.1. NCBI lineage: Eukaryota > Metazoa > Chordata > Actinopteri > Batrachoidiformes > Batrachoididae > Thalassophryne > Thalassophryne amazonica. The sequence goes on along the minus strand of NC_047105.1, from coordinate 43,052,249 downwards.
ACTCGTCTCGTTTCACTGCAGTCTTTGCTTCACTACTGTTTATAGCACTGTGAAGCTGCGGGAATGAGTGAGAGGAAAGCCGCCATGGGACGGGAAGGTGGGGGCGCCACTCTGCCGTAACGTAATGTAACCACGAACCCCCCCCCCCCGTCAGGACAACCCCCCCCCCCCCCCCCGCGATGCCGCCCCGGCCCGCCTCCAGGGCCGCCCCTGGTGTCAGCAGTGGTGGGCACAGCTCCAATAATCCGATAACCGATAATTATCGAAGATAAAGTTTTCATTATTGGATTATCTTTCCAGATAACTTTAAAAAACATTATCAGATTAATTATTTTCCGATAAATTTTGTCCGATAATTTTTAGACCATTAACGCAGTAAACAAAGCTTAACAGCTATAAACTCTTGTAAAATTTAAAATCTGTTAAACACCTCCCTGTTAAATGTTTTGTAGCAGATGTGTAGTTCTACCCTCTGCAAAAAGAGAAGAGCTGCTTCTAGAAGAAACCGCTCTATCCTCTGCAGGCAAAGGAGAACTGGTCACACAAAAATACTCATTTCTTTTAATCCTATACTGATACGGCAATATCACCCAAGTCATCTAGAGGCATACATTTTTAACTTATGGTTGAAATTTTAACCAAACTAATTTCGGACAAGTTATTTAAATTAACGTCACGGCCGAAGTTTTATAAAACAATTAAAACAGGCACATTTTACCCAGAATCCTTTGCGATCTGTCTGTGTTTGTTACAAAACTTCAGAATTAGTGCATTATTCAACATTAAAAGATATATGTTATATTTTAACTTTGTACAAATGACAGAATTGACATTAATGGACTTATTCTATCAGTATTAATTTTATTTATACACCAAACCGTAACTCAGCATTGCTTTATTTTCCAAGACCTCGGCCTGTCGGAAGCATTGTGACTGAGTAGAGTTGAACTTCATGGCTCCTCTCAGCTTGCTTCTGTGCTGGAAGCCATGTAGTAAACAGGAGCATCCAGCAGGGGGCAGGATGTTCAAAGACAGAAGTGCTGGTTCATTGTTTGGGTCTGTTGTTGTTTTTGATGCTACCAGAAACTATCGTGGTGTTAAAACTCAAAATCAGCTTGTTAGTAGTTGCAAGTGTAACAGTAATGATGGCAATTTCTAAGCCTCATGAACCAATGAGCCACTGCAACACAACTGGCTGAAAATCGACACACTGCTTCGACGCGTTTGATACAGTTTGAAGGGTGACATCTGCTGGATTGCTTTGAGAATTACCTTGAGCGAGTGCTCCAACAAATGTTTGCATTAATTCATGACTGATGTGGTTTGTTCTTGAAAAATAATAATAATAAAAGAAAATGTCATATGTATATTGTGTCTTCTTAATGTAATAAATAGTCCGTACAGATGCACACATAATGGTTATGAAAGCCTTTATTGTAGACTATATGTAGATTTGTGTTATCATTCCTCAAACTATATGTGGATAAAATGTGACGGGAAAAGTGAGGAAGACGTGCTTCTGCAACTGGTGCTTATGTTTCTGTAATTTGTAAATTAGAATAGAGGGGATAGGAGATGGTGATTGTGCAACTTTCAACAATTTTTATTCAAAAAAAAAATAACGTCAACGGTGCTGGACTTTAATCGGCTCCTCTTCTGCCTCACCACCTCTCCAGCTTTGGAGAAGACCCGCTTGCAAGGCACTGATGTTGCCGACATCGACAAATATTTTTTTGCCATTCTCTGTAAATTGGGATAGACTGCGACTCGTGTCGCCCAGTATTTGAGCCGGTCTTCTCCTCTGGAGGTGGGCATATGTTGGGTCAAACCTTTGTAGTAAAGCCCTGAAGACTTTGCTCTCCACCGTTTTGAACGGTCGTGCATCTTCCACAACATAGTCCACCAGTGCCTCATCCAAATCAGCTTGTCTGCCTTTAATGGAAATACAGTCTGACATGCTGAGCTACTTTTGTTTATGAGTATGTTTTAATCTTAGATAAAGGATAAAATACAGGTTACATGGCCTGATTCCTGCTCCAGGAGCAACAACAGAAGCAGCAGCCATTGATGTCTCGGGATGTTTGGACCTCATGTGTCGCAGCATTGAAGACGTATTGTTACTGTACGTCAACTCTTGAGCACAAATCAAGCACTTGACCTTTTTGGTGCTTATTAGATCAAAGCGCTCCCAAGCAATTGATCGTGCTCTTTTTGGAACTGGCTCCTCCATGTCCCTTCCTCACCACTACTCACTCTCTCACACACACACACACTCACCTTTCTCACACCTTTCACTTCAACTAAATCACAGCTCTTCAGTCACTCAGCTCAGTCTCTGATCTACCTATAATATATAATCTAACCTATAACTGTGTGAATAAATGTTGTATATGAATGGATGCCTGTTGTGTATGGTGTGTGTCTGTCTATGTTAGATCCTATGTGTATGTACTAAATGAACTCTAAACTAGACCTAAATATAAACTAATGCTTTCCTTGGCTTCGATTCACGTGGTAATTGGCAATAACAGTGTCGCTAGCAGTCTCCTCCTCTCAAAAACCCACCGTTTGAGCTGCGATTCAGATCTCATTTAAATACTTGGCGGGTCGTATTGAAACGCCCAGATTATGCGAAGCTCGACACGTGGTGTGACGTAACGAGGCCTCGCTCGCAGTGGTCACGTGATGGGGGCGTGCTCGAAACGCTGCTCACTGACACTTCTGGTTCAAAAAGCTCGATGCTGTGTCGAGCAGACTGACTCGAGCTTAACATCACTATGTAACAGAGACAATACTGGAATTTATCAGTTATCTGTAACTTCGGATACATTTTTGGGTGGTTTATCGTTTTATCTTTATCAAAGATAACTTTTCAGTTATCTGATTATCTGTTATCGAAGTTAATTTTTTGGTTATCTGTGCCCACCACTGGGTGTCAGGTAGCTGGAATACTTTGTCACATATATAGGGACTACTTTGAAAGTGAGAATGTTAAACTGTGAAATTCCAACAGCCCAACTGCAGCTAGTCCAATACTTAGTCTTTTCTAAGGCACTGTGGCCAAATGCTCCAGAGTTTTAGTGTTCTGAAAAATTAACACAGTCTATCTAGCCTGAAGAAGACAGTAAATGAATCAGGCCACTGGCTGTCAGCTGCTTTTAAACTTCAATCATTGGCATATGTTAACATTGCAGAGTGTCTGTAAGCACAGCATATGACTTGTATGCAGTTTCTATAAGGGGTTTAGTCGTCCAAAGTCCTTGGCTTTCATCCTATGATACAAAAAGTAACCGTTTTTATTTTATTGCTTTATTGTTAATGAATAAAACTTCCAAGATAGTTGCACAGTGTGCTGTAAGCATTATACATTTACTGTGTGTGGCAATGCTTTATTCCCACTTTGTGATCATTCAGATTATTATGTTATTTACTTACATAGTCCTGTCCCAGATTCTTTAGAAAACACTTTGTCTGCTTTGGCTCCTTACTGTCTGAGGTTCAATTCTGTAAATTTATTACCTTATCTTAATCCCTTTTGTTGTACAAACAGCAGATCAGTTCATTTTTCTACAAATATGGAAAACTGTTTTACTACTATCATATTATTGATTGCTGGTTTTGCTGACTTGTTCTTCTTGGATATGCAACTCACTGGACTGTGGTCGTAATGCATGCCGAGTAATACACAGATGAGTGCAACAGTTGACAACTGTATAGATTTTGTTGAAAGCTATAATAAACTGCTTCAAAAAATGCTGTTGTCTTGATTAGAATAATAAAGTTTTCTATCCAGTATAAGGTGTCTTGAGTTTACAGAGTGTTTTGACGAGTTCTTTCCAACATGGCCCTCAGTTTGGAGATCTAAGAATTTACATTTCTAGTCTATATTTTATTAGACTTAACTGAAGTAGTGTTTGCATCTCATAAAGGTATCACTCATGCCCCACAGTGTAGTGTACCTGGCCCACTTCAGTTTAAGGAAGTGCACTAGGACTCCATGCTGGTGTCCAGGTCGGGACACCAGCATGGAGTATATTTGTATTGTCAAACATGTTAGTAGCATGGCCCAAGCAGAGGGTCACCCTTTTGAGTCTGGTCTGCTTGAGGTTTCTTCCTCAACCACTGTCGCCTGTGTGTTTGCTCTAGGGATTGATCAGGTTAGACCATACTTGTGTGAAGCGGCTTTGTTGTGATTTGGCGCTATTCACGGTTTTAGAATATCACAGAATCCTTTGCGCGCTGGGGAGGGAGGCTTGATAATGGCTCAGCTTAATGCTAACTTTAACACTGAAAATGTCATAGACATGCTAACGCATTAGCATCGGTCCCGTTTTTAAGTTATAAAATACATCTATGAACTGTTTCAGAAGACCACAGGTTGGTTTAACATAAAAAAGGTAAATATTACTAACAGATATATGCTCTTTAGGGTTTTAGCGGGGAAAAATTAAGATAAAGCAAAATAAAACAAAGAACCAACGAAGCAGCACATTGAAGATTGAAGCACTGCTTCATTGCTTCAAGGTTCAAAGCAAAGCTGCACTGCAGAAACGGTTGATTATACAGACCCGCTGCAGGGTCTGTAATCAATGTAGCGAAATGATCATTTTCCTGACAAACACCCCCCAAAACAACAGCCACTCTGAAGGACCAATAAGGAAATCATTAAGCAAAAAGGCTATTGATGTGGATGGATCGAATCATTTCTTAAGGATAGCCGAAAAGAACTGGTTTATGACACGCAACCCTAACAGCAACACGCTTTTTTTTTAATAAAAATCACATTAAAGACTCACGATTATCTTAGTTAAACACCTAAATACATTTATTTTGTTGAACTAACCTCCATAATGATGCAATGTTGCACAAACAAGTCGCTTGTTGCTTGTCCACTCCACCACCCTCAAATGCTTGTTTACACTGACAACAAAATCTCGGCCTCCCCAGTGAGAATGTGATTACACATGAGATTTGACACCATAAAGGCTTCTATATAAATGAAATAAATTGAAATTGAAGGTAAGGACAGGGGGCAGCACAGTGGCTTAGTGGTTAGCACTGTTGCCTCACATCAAAAAGGTCATGATTTGATTCCCACCTGTGGCCTTTCTGTGTGGAGTTTGCGTGTTCTTTCCGTGTTTGCATGGGCCCTCTCCAGGTGCTCCGGCTTCCTCCCACATCCAAAGACCAGGTGAGGTGGATTGGACACTTTAAATTGTCCGTAGGTGTGTGTGGGTGTGAATGTGTTTGTTTGTCTATGTGGCCTTGCGACAGACTGGCATCCTTTCCAGGGTGTACCGCGCCTCACGCTCTATGACTGCTGGGATAGGCTGCAGCCCCCCGCGACCCTTAATTGGAAAAGCGGTTGAAGATGAATGAGTGATGAGTGGAAAGGACAGATGGCTCTGATTGGTTTATATCATATTCAGTCTACAAAACATGCATTAATAATGAACACGGTAAACCCAACCCGTTTGTGCACAGTGACCAGCTTGGCTCTGGTATTTGCCAGGGTTGAAGTAGCATAATGGACAGGGACACACCCCAAATGGACGTGCACCCTCTGCGCAAGTCGTTTATGCTTATGCTGTTAAAAGGCTGTAAGAGTATGAAACCCTATTACAGACTTAAAAATAGAATGTGTTTGTTAACTTTAGGTCCACCTCAAGACGTTTTACAGTAAAAGGTGTAATATTCAGTAAGTTTAGCTGGAGCTCCTCATGAGATGGTGCCTTGGGGGTTGAGAATTTATAGTCTATGAGCCAGTCATCAATTTTTTACCTAATCGGTACCACTGAAGGTGACTAAACGACACTTAGAATCCAGCCTCAGTGTACCATGGCCTACACAAAAATGTATGATAGCCATCCCAGGGTGGTAGCTGTAGCCAGGTTGGGGTCAATGAAGAATTACATAGAGGTCAAAATTTTAAAATGCTCCAGTCACCTTGAAACCTATATCATATTATTTGTCTGATCATAACAATTCCAAAAAAGTATAGTTTGTACTATCTATGATGGAATGTTCTGGGGTTATGGGGAAAAACAGCAAAAACGGTGACAAAGGTCAATTTCAGTTTGTACAGGGGTCAAAAGTTAAAGTTGCTCCAATTTCAGTAAAAAAAATTATGCAAATTATTGGTTGAAAGAAAAGGATTAATAAATGGAAAGTTTTGACTGTGTTGACTGTTTGGTCTCCAAAGTAAAGGTCAAACAAAGTCGACGTTCATTGGATTCTATGACAGGTGACATATGTTACACTGTAACATGATAACTAAGCATGACAGATGGTGCAAACTATTCCTTATTAGAACCCTATTAACCCAAACAATAATTTGCATATTTTTTAATGAAATTGGAGCAACTTTAACTTTTGACCCCTGTACAAACTGAAATTGACCTTTGTCACCATCTTTGCTGTTTTTACCCCATAACTCCAGAACATTCCATCATAGATAGTACAAACTATACTTCTTTGGAATGGTTATGATCAGACAAATAATCTGATATAGTTTTCAATGTAATTGTAGCATTTTTAAATTTTGACCTCTGTGTAATTCTTCATTGACCCCTACCTGGCTACAGCTACCACCCAGGGATGGCTATCATACATTTTTGTGTAGGCCATGGTACACTGAGGCTGGATTCTAAGTGTTGTTTAGTCACCTTAAGTGGTACAGAAAACCTGCTTGGCCCATGGACTATTATAGATGGCCTGTCACCAGAGCGCCAACTCATTGAGGTGTCCTTGAATAAGGTCTTTAAACCCCCAACTTGCTTCCAGTTCACTGTTAGGTGCTTTGCATGGCATGAATGTGTGAATGTGAGACATCATTGTAAAGAACAATGATAACCTCCATTAGATGGAAAAAAAAGTACTACAAACACTGTAAAGGCAGTCCATTACATTTATCATGTTATCCTATTGGAGCATACTTGCAGAGGGGTGGGGCACACCCTCAACAGACAGACAGTTTATCTCAGGGCAGATGTGCACATCATTGCAAAATGTGCTGTGTAAATATTTTAGTTTATGCCACAAAGCTCACTGTGACAAATGAAAAAACTGAAAGTGTAATTGACTGAAGAGTTTGAACCTAGACCCTTACTGCAGTGGAGACAACTGTGCTAAACACGACACCATTGTGCCATGCTTCAGAATTAAACTACTCTATACACAGTACATCATAGTAGATATAATCCATCGTAATGACTAATTTAACATTTGATTCTTCAGATACACTTTAATGGTAACAGATTTCACTTATGCAAGATTAGCATGTCTATAATGAACACGGGTCATATGGCATTTACATACTTGGATCATCAGACACTTACACTCAGGTGATCAATTCCCCTGCTTGCATTCACGATGCAGGCCTCTCGATCTACAGCCATTTTGAAGCCTTTTCAGCAACTTCAAGAATGTGTTTGATAATAACACAAAGATCCTACGGAGCTTCAGCGGGTCAGAGGGACCTTCTGCAACCCATTTTAATCTGGCCTTCCCAAATGACAGGTTGCTAAACATTTGCATGCACCACTCATAACGCTAACATTTGTATCAGTACAACCCTCAGGAACTTCAAAGTCGACTGACAGCGAGAAATAAATACAACAAAATGAAAATGTACAGGTCACATCTTCTGTAAGGATTTCTGCATTTTCCTTTCAGTGCCACTTTATTTGCATCTGCTAGATTTTGCGATATTGTCACCATGTTATGTTTAAGACATCACACAGAGCCTTTATAAAACCTCTTATGTAGACATCAGATGACAGCCAACAGTCTTCTATATTTTTCTGCTATATTTTTCTTATATGTTGGCTCTAAAAGTAAAAATAAATATATAAAAGTTGGATGTAATGTTATCTGCTCACTCCAGAAAGTACTGCTTCATATAAGTGACACTTTTGCTCATAATCAACCAGAGTGCTTTTAAAATTTTGTCTGATACAAGAGGGGAAAATACTTTATCTGTTCTTTAAGTAAAATTATTTCAGAGCTGAGCTGGTCCTCTCGAAACAATATTACAGATATTACTTCTCAAGAAACCACTGATTATTCTCTGTGGGGTGAAGTGATTCTCATTTTTGTCTTATTGCACTCATAATCTCAGTGTGTGTCGTATATATATTGTCTTTTTACCTATTCTCTCTTTCTTTGCGCTTTCCCCTCATATTGTCTTACAGACCCCTTGCCTTTTCTACACTGGTTCTCTTATTCGTTTTCGGCTTCTCGCTTACTGTGTTATCTGCCTCGGCTCCATTTCCTTGCTCTCTGATACTCCCTGACTCAGTAGCTTTCATTTTCATGATAATCCAGCAACACCACTGGAGTGCGAAATCGCTTTTAAGGCCTTCTCTCACTCTCATGTTCTCTGTAGTAGTTTATCTGTTCCCTCCTGGCTTTATTTGTTTTTATAAAATTAACTTTATATAATTAAATGTCTTGTTTAAGCTCTTTTTTTTGGGGGGGGGGGGGGGGGGGGAGTAGAATGAAGAAAACTATTATTATTTATTACTACTACTGAGGAAATCATTGTCAAAACTGAATGGTTACTTCCTGCTTGTCAAACTGAACCTTTAGCAGGATTCATGCTGCCAACAACTAAATATGTATCATTTAGCTATCTTCAAGTTGTTTCAAGCCTTTATCTATTAAAATCTCCCATTTTGCCTGAAAAAAGTTTAGCTTAATTTCACACAAGTTTTTCAATTTACATAGCTGCTAGCTTAAGTGACGTAGTAACAGGAGTGTAGTTGCTATAGAGGGTTTTCAATCACGTGACCGATTTGCTGCAGGACAGGTGTCGTCTCCATTCTGAATTACAAGGAGGCTGGCGCGTGATAGAAAAATGGAGAGAATGTACGGTTATTACGATGCTTTAAATCCTCGAGATAAAGCTATTTATCATGATAGATGTGTAGCAGTTGGTTCAGTGAATCCGTATCTTATACCAGATAGTGAATTTAGTGGTGATGTAACGAACTGGCCGACAGTGTCACACTGCGATATTGTGAACTAGGAAGCTGCCGACCAGGTCAGCCTCGCCGGCCTCCTGCAGAGCATCACAGCGGAGCTCTGAAAGCGGAGGTCGGTCTTGAAGTCCTGACTGATTTCTCTCACCAGGCGCTAGAAGGGCAGCGTGCGGATCAGCAGCTGCTCGAGGACCACAATGTAAATAAGCATCCATTTTGGAAGCGTTCTTGTGTTATCCTCAGCAGTATTTTTATGTATTGTTATATAATTTTATTGCTAAAATTCTGGTAGCAGTGGATTTCTGTTAGCGGCGGATCTCTCTCAGCACCACGGTGCCGTGAGGCTTCTTCACACCGATGTTGAAACTTCTCACCAAATGCACATAGTGTATCACAGCGGACACTGCGTTGTAATCCAGAATGGGCGCGGGACACAAAATTACGTGACCGATATGTCACATGAAAACCCTCGGATTACTCATGATAAATCTATATTTATAGTCACAAATCAAGGTTAAATTTGTCAAATCACCAACTCAGACAATAGATTACATTATTGTTTTCCCCCTAAACTAGCTCAAAAGCTACTTTTCTCGACATTACATTTGCATACTTGGCCAGTATAGCGACTGGGCTAAGCTAGCTTGCTACCTAGCTTGGGTAATACCTGGAAAATGAATTAAGAAAGGAGTGAAATGTTTTTCTGCTGTCCACTCATGTTTTACAACTGACTGAAAATTAATTTTGGCCTCTTTCTGTCACCTTAAGATGTAAGAGTATTATAATTGACATTTGGTATTTGCTAATGCAAATTCAGTCATTCATTCATTCACTTTCTATGACTTATCCGGGGCAGGGCAGATAATGCACATTGCTGGGTCAAATCTTTTAACATGCCATGAAATATCAGCAGTCTTCAGTCACATCTTCAGTTAAACCCCCATCACACTAGAGCATGAATTGCACAAATTGCCGTACAAATTGACAAATAATGTTTTTTTTTTCATACAGACCTGCTGCTGCTCTATAGTGTGAATCACAGTACCTCATTCAGCATACAGGAGCAGCTTGTCACGCATGTAGACAGTGCAAGCTTTTGGTCATAGGTGATCGTGCAATTTTTTTTCATAAACAAGTCACGCCAGAATTTAAGTCACAGGACCTCCCAAACTAGTAAGAGCCAGTATAACATACTCCAGAAAATACGAGGTCTATTAGAAAAGAAACCGACCTTTTTATTTTTTCAAAAACTATATGGATTTGAATCACGTGTGATTGCGTCAGACAAGCTTGAACCCTCGTGCGCATGCATGAGTTTTTCCACACCTGTCGGTTGCGTCATTCGCCTGTGAGCAGGCTTTGAGTGAGGAGTGGTCCACCCCCTCGGTGGATTTTCATTGTCAGTGCTTACCAGTCGAGTGAGTATAAGAGAAATTGTGGAGAGCTGGGCTTGTCCCAACTTGTCCTCTAACACTCCAAAACGGAGGTGTTCCTTTGTCTCGCTTCATCAGCGAATCGGTCGTGACGCGCGAAGCCTCCGCGCGGCTTTCCATGACAAAATCTCTTGTTAAAAGTGAAATCTGCCGGAAAATGGCTGATGTCCAGCTCTTGTGATAACCAGAGAAATTGCACACGGCGGTCCCGGCTCCACACAGCGATCCGTTTAGAAATGATCTGGTGGTTTCTGCCTCTCGATGGCAGCTCGGAGCGCGGCGCACCGTGCGCCATTGTGGGCCGTCCTTAAAGCTGTAGTAACACTCCTTATTCTCTGTGAAGCCTGTAAAATTTTCACCAAAAGCCAGATAAATTTTTAGAATGGTTTCCAGCTGCCTGTCTCCAACAGTTTCTGAAAAAATTCTGATGGAAAAAAAGCCCAAATCTTTCCGCCATTTCCTCGCAATGAAACAACGACGAGAGGGGTGGAGCAGTGCTCACTCAAAGTCTGCCCACAGGCGAATGACGCAACCGACAGGCGTGGAAAAACTCACGCATGCGCACGAAGGTTCAAGCTTGGCTGACGTAAAAACATATGAATCAAATCCATATAGTTTTTGAAAAAAATAAAAAGGTACGATACTTTTCTAACAGACCTCGTATTACAGTATGGTACCTTAATGTAGTAGGTTTAAAAAGACTTTGAACCATCCACCTGCTGAGTTGTAAGTTGGTGTGAATCACATCAGCTAAATCAGCCAAATGGAAATGAAGTGGGATGATTGATGTGAAGCATTTTAAGGCTTTACCGTCATGGCCCATCCTCCTGCTTCCAATGAAGCAGCTGAAATTCTTACATATTTCATCTTTGAAGTTCAGTACTACAATGGAGCAACTTTTTTCCTCCAACACACTCAGCTTTCCACCAGCCTCTTAAAATATTTACGGTATTTAGAACTTATGTGTCGTAGCATTTAAGGTAAACATAACTTCAAAGTAAACACTGTTGGGTATTCAGCTTCACAACATCTGTAGCCTGAATATGCACCGACTGACTGCTTGCAAATAGTTTGGCAGAAGGAGAAACATCAGAGTCTCCTCCATCAAGTAAGAAAAAAAAAGAGTAAATCCAACCTCGGGTTTTTCAGTTTGAATTTTTCACAATGAGGTGGTAGAAATGGTGAACCGTTGGCATCCGAGCTCTCGGTTTATAGTTGAGTGCGGTAGGAGTGGAAGTGTACATGAGTCTTCTCCGTGACAGCAGATCAATGCAGCCTGGAGCACAGATAGAAATGAATTGATTGTCACCAATAAAACTCCAATTAAATAAAGGAACAAGCCTAGGAGAGAGCTCCGAGACAACCAGCTCTCATCTTCTCATCAGTCCTCAAGGAAAGATAGCGGAGAGGGAGGGAGGAGACAGACTCAAATGTGAGATGAGGAGCTCATGAATGAGGCTCAATACTTCCGAATGGTCTCAGTATGAAGGACTGAAACTTATGAATGAGTGGTGCTACTTCAGATCCTAAATTTCATTCGTAATGAAAAAAAAACATTTAATTTTGGTGATGTGATATATCAGCCTTCAGCAGTCAATTCTGGAGCACATCTGACCTTCTTTTCTTTATTAAAGGGTCTCACTGCAAAGAGCAGGGAAAAGTAAAAACAGGAGGAGAATCTGTGTTGTTCCTCTGCGAATTCTCAGGGATGTATTCTGGCTTCTACACTGTTGAATGATTGCATGGACTGTCGGGTTGGTGCCTTTGCAGGCAAAGAAAAGTTTACTTTCTTCACTTTGTCGATAATGTGATCTTTGCAGGATGAATGGATCTCTAAATGCAGCACTTGAGAAGCTGGGTGAGGAGTTGGAGTGTTTAGGTTTGCTATTGTCCTGGATCAAGACTTTACATGTGTCCCAATTCAAGGTCTGCACCCTTCTAAAGGCTGTGTCCCATGAAACTCTTCAGACATCAGCCATTCAAACACAGTGGAGGCCAGAGCAAACCACTCTGAAATGAGAGCTAAATGCACTGTGGGCTTGACTGCTGCGTCATTATGTTTCCCGGTCCCTATCTACTGTCGCTTGGCAATCTTGACAGCTTCCACATGCCAAGCTAGAGTAGTGGACGTAACACGTAGTTTTATAACAGGTTTTCATTACTTATTTATGCTTTACTTACAAATATTATTGACAGTTGTATATACAGAGCCTAAAATTGTCCTTTACCAATGTTTTGTCTTGAAAAAAAATTCACACCATGACTCATGGGAATGTTTGGCTTGTGAAGGTCCACCATACTTTGTGTCCAGGGAAAGAAGGCTGCAAACAGAAGCCACTTCACAAGCAGCCTTTGAAATGGGATGGCCGATGATTACAGCCTTCATTGAGTGCATCTGCTGAATTGGGAAACAGTCTACATTCCAGGTTTCAAAGACTTCCTAGTTCTAGCCATCAGAAGTATATTTGTGTGTGGCAGATGTGTCAAATTTGTAGCTAGATTCACTTATTATGGTATTGATGTTCATGTCTTCAAAGACCTTATGGAGTCATGGTCAATGGACAGATGTGATGACCGATGCTGATACCTTTGCAAGAGAATAAAGGTCTGAAACCCCGTTCACACCAGGCCTGCTTCGAGTTGCGTCATGTGGCGTCATGACGATGCCAAGTTGATGCAGCCTAATGCCACAATGCCATGAGGGATGCAAAGGACAATGTGAAACGGACACCAAAAATTAAACATGTTTAATTTTTCTGCGTCAAACACAGGATACATAAAGGAAGTAGTTTTCTCGCAAGTTGAGGCAACTTAACGGTACTTAACATGACTGGATGGCACACCCGCACAATATAACGTTACCCAACGCCAATTTATGATTCCTACTGTGCTCCATTGTTGCTGAGCTATAAATTACGCAGGATTGTTGTCAAACTTTTGATACATTGTACACAATGCTGTAAAACTACACGGCTCAAAGAGCACATGTGAACAATTAAAAGAAAAAAAATGTTCCTTACAGCCTGGCTGCAGCTCTTCCCGCTCACCTCCTCAAGTTCTCTCATGATTGTGTTCAATAAAGTCCATACGTCCTGCTCACAAACTGATTGCCAGCAACAAGACATGTCCACATCCAGTACACTCCTCACAGAGAACATCTCCACATCCACTCACGGACTGTTTGCGTGACCTAAGGATACAAGGGAATGTCTTTGGTCCTATTTATCTTTGGAGGATCATTGGGTATGACTATAATGACTATGTATCAAATAAATGATGAATTAGAGAGACTCAGATGAAGAGTATCACATGAACTTTAAGGAAGCGAGTACATTTTGGGCATTTGGCACATTTTTCTGAGCATGATCACCTCAGCTGCCAAGGAGATGTCCGCATATCACATCACTGTGGCAAGACTGCACAGTATTAGGAAAAAACTGACACTGCAATATAATTTTTTTTGTGTGTGTGTAATGTATCGCAATATGAAAATATAACGCAAGGCTAAAATACCCCTGGCTGTATGAGCACTGTCTCCTTTATAATTTGCAGTGTATCCTTGTGCAGTGTGTGTGTGTGTGTATATATATTTGTACAACCCCAATTCCATTGAAGTTGGGATGTTGTGTAAAATGTAAATAAAAACAGAATACAATGATTTGCAAATCCTCTTCAACCTATATTCATTTGAATACACCACAAAGACAATATATTTAGTGTTCAAACTGATAAACTTTATTGTTTTTGTGTAAATATTTGCTCATTTTGAAATGGATGTCTGCAACACATTTCAAAAGGATCTTACCGCGTGGGCTCAGGAACACTTCAGAAAACCATTGTCAGTTAACACAGTTCATCGCTACATCTACAAGTGCAACTTAAAACTCTACCATGCAAAGGGAAAGCCATACATCAACAACATTCAGAAACGCTGCCACCTTCTCTGGGCCCGAGCTCATTTGAAATGGACAGACGCAAAGTGGAAAAGTGTGCTGTGGTCTGATGAGTTTACATTTCAATTGTGTGTTAGTGCCCATGGCATGGGCAACTTACACATCTGTAATGGTACCATCAATGCTGAAAGGTACATCCAAGTTTTGGAGCAACACATGCTGCCATCCAAGCAACGTCTTTTTCAGGGACGTCCCTACTTATTTCAGGAAGACAATGCCAAGCCACATTCTGCACGTGTTACAACAGTGTGGCTTCATAGTAAAAGAGTGCGGGTAGTAGACTGGCCTGCCTGCAGTCCAGACCTGTCGCCCATTGAAAATGTGTGGCACATAATGAAGCGCAAAATACGACAACAGAGACCCCGGACTGTTGAACAACTGAAGTCGTACATCAAGCAAGAATGGAAAAGAATTCCACCTACAAAGCTTCAACAATTAGTGTCCTCAGTTCCCAAATGCTTATTGAGTGTTGTTAGAAGGAAAGGTGATGTAACACAGTGGTAAACATACCACTGTCCCAGCTTTTTTGAAATGTGTTGCAGGCATCCATTTCAAAATGAGCAAATATTTGCACAAAAACAATAAAGTTTATCAGTTTGAACATTAAATATCTTGTCTTTGTGGTGTATTCAATTGAATATAGGTTGAAGAGGATTTGCAAATCATTGTATTCTGTTTTTATTTACATTTTACACAACATCCCAGCTTCATTGGAATTGAGGTTTTATACATATATATATATATATATATATATATATATATATATATATATATATATATATATATATATATATATATATATATATATATATATATATATATATATACACACACACACACACGTTTATTGTTATTTACATTCATTATTAAGATCCTTTTGTCTTACGTACAATTTGCACATGTTCAATAAAGGCCTTCTATCAATCAATCAATAAATCAATCATAAACAGTATTTACATTTTAACCGCGTCTGCAGAAGAGCATGTATGTGCGCATACATGAGCTTTTGACAAGGGCAGAAGTTAGCTTTGAGTTAGCGGAGGTTCGCAAAATGTCTTGTAAATCACTCCAGAGATATCAGGTTACGCAAACAGTGTTTTCAGTTTTAAAAGTGTTTATTTCTCTCTAGCTTTTACATGATATGTGACAAAAATGTTATATTTACACACAAACGAAACAGAGTTTACAGCTAGCTAGAACAGCCTCTGATGTCACGGTGCCACTCTACTCTGATTGGCTGTCACCCCTGCCCCTAAAAAAAAAGGGAACAGAATGAAACTTTTTAACCTCTTAAAATACTGTAGGTCAAGGTTAGCCATCACTGAACTTGTCCAAGGTCCGTGTCTCAAGAATGTTCCCTGTGAGTTTGAAGAAACTGACAGTAATAGGACTGGACTTGTGTTGAGCACAAACAGGCCGATGGACAGACTGACAGACGGGCGGACGGATGCAAAGTCTTCACAATACCTGATGGCCACATTTGATGGCCATCTAAAAATAGAGGAATTTACACCGTATAACTTGAATAGCTTGATTTGGAATGAATGAAACAAATGAGAGAAGAATTCTACAATGAGTATGCTGATTCTGTAGGTAAATTTATCTGCACAGAAAATGTAACTGCAAATTAAAAACAGTTGAAAGACTCAGCAAAGAATACTCAACAAATGACCTATTTATGGTGAACATCATCCTTTCTGCATAAATTCCACATAACTGACATTGATGTTTTTGGTGCCATTTCTGTGGTTTTCTCCTGTTTTTTCACAGTTCTGCTCAAAGATAATCAGACTACACTAAACTAACCTCTGCCACTCCACCGCAGAGCCTTTTTCACAGTGAGATACATCACAAAGAAAACATGCAGTTCTTCTGTTCTGACATTTCACAGAAAAGTCCACAAATATAAATGCTGCTAACAAGTGGGAAGTTACATCAATTCAGAGCATTTTGCTTAGATTTTGCATTGGAAATTTGCGACAACTTGTGGTTAACTTGACATGCAGCATTTGGAAGTCCCTTACTTTGAGGAAAAAAAACTACAAAATAAATAAGTAAATAGATAAGTAAATAATAAAAAAAAATAAATCCTCTGTGTATGCAATAATCCTCTGGGAGTTTTTTTTATTTTATTTTTATTAACTCGAGCCAAGAAAAAAGTTGTTGTGTAATGTGTTTGATTTAGTCATGGCTAGGCAAATGACCCCAATGCAGAGAACCACAATGGAAGGCAGGTAAAAGCAGGTTTATTGTCCCACGGTGTTATTAGAGGAGGCACAGACTTGGTGGTAAGACAGGCAGAGGACATGCAAACAGGGGATCAGTCCAACAGGGACCAATCTTTCTATGAGAGTAGCAGAGTCACCCAAAATACAGGCAGTAGGTCAGTTCACAGAGTGCCAAGTCCACAAATCCAAGACAGCAGGCAAAAACTCAGGAACTCAAAACTGCAGCAAATGTCTGTAACAAAGGCAAAAACAGTAGAAAAGAATTGGGAATATATCGCAAGAGAACAAGAAAAACCTAGGCAATCTGGTGGTGAGGAATGATCTAATGGTGGTTATTAGCTGTTATTAGCACTGTTGCCTCACAGCAAGAAGGTCATGGGATCGATTCCCACCTGTGGCCTTTCTGTGTGGAGTTTGCATGTTCTCCCCGTGTTTGCGTGGGTTTCCTCCAGGTGCTTCGGCTTCCTCCCACATTTAAAAACATGCAGGTTAGGTGAACTGGAAGTTTTATAATTGTCCAGGTCTCCCTTGCAAAAGAGATCTCAATCTCAATGACACTAACCTGGTTAAATAAAGGTTAAATTAAAAATTTAATTGAAATAAATGCAATCAAACATATAAAGTGCAGAGACACATGAACCTGGAAGGCCAAAAACAGGGAGTTAAGCGCCATGCAACAAACAAAAGAAATGTCAAACTAAAAGCGCCAAATATAATTTAATATAGGACAGAATTAACCAGATAACATGGAAAATAACAGTAATATGCAGAGAATAAACTAAATTGAACTCCAAAATGTGAGCCATGACAGATTTAATTTGCTTTACTTGACACTACACGTCCCATGGTGTGACTATTGCGCATGCACACGTCATGATGCACTGCTGAAACAAGATATTGTGTAGTTACATATCATGTGAAAGGATTAAATACTGTGTAAGTGAAAGTATTAAGTATTGTGAAACAATTGTGTGTTAGTGGGAAAGGAGCTGTTGTCTGCCTGTGTGGTTGCCATCGAGGATGCAAGGTGGATCCATAATGGGGTCTATGCAGCAACTACCCAGACCTGACCTCATCTCAATAATACACAGCTTCCTTCTAGAATAACTAATTTTCTCTTTTTTTCTGCCATTTGTGTCATCACTGCACTTATTATCTCCTTATCAAAGTTTCTTTATGTCATTCTCACATGCTTGGATTGAGGTTAGAGGATTCCCACACCAGCATTTATGGATGCTTTTTACTCATATGAACCTTCGAATGAAGTTAAAGTTGATTAATGGTCTGTGTTCCTCGAAAATGTACAAGATCTCCTTACACTATCCTCCCCTCATCTCACTTCCACACTAATGGCATTTTCTTCACTATCTCCCTCTGTCTCCAAAGTTCTGTAATTTGATTGTTCATCCTATGATTCCTCTGTTATTGAGTTTCCAGCATCATACATATGTATAAGTTCACCACAATGCGTATTCCACATTTTATTCATTTCCCCTACATCATACCAAACAGGAATTTTATTCCTGAATAGAAGCAGTACCACTGATGTATTAATGTGTGTAACAGATTGGTTGCCCCTAATGACTTGATTATGTTTGTCAGCCTACCAGGGTCCCCAAAATCCAGTTTTTATTGACCTTTAACGTAGACTGGACAAATCTTGCTTGGCATCACTCATCGGTTTTCTATATAGACCCGCAAAAGTATTTTGAAGCTCAAAAAAATTACTGCTCTGGATGTTGGTAGTGCTTACTCTGCTTTCATCACAACTAATCCAAAAATGGATAAAGAGGTAGAGCGTGGGTGAGAATATGTATTACCTGGGTGGGACAAATAAAACTTTAACATGAGCCTGTTTTCTAGTCCAAACCA
Source organism: Thalassophryne amazonica (assembly GCF_902500255.1). NCBI lineage: Eukaryota > Metazoa > Chordata > Actinopteri > Batrachoidiformes > Batrachoididae > Thalassophryne > Thalassophryne amazonica. The sequence continues at coordinate 43,033,782 of NC_047105.1, read as the reverse complement.
GCTAAGCTAATAGGCTAACCTCAGTTCAGGTGCTTATTAAATCATGATTTTGGGCGCTGAGCAGTGGTTCTCCTAACAGTTTGCAAATTATAACCCAATTATTTCTGTAGTAATTGTGGATTAAATGGACTGAACATCATGACGCTACCAATAGCTGCTAAAACTGCTAATGCAGTTAGCATCCAAAATTAAATCAGAGGATAATTTCAGTCAGTGGAAATACTGGCACACAGACATCTTGGATGATCTGTTAGGACATTTCACCACACAACCAGCCATATTATTACAGATATTTGAAATAAATGGGTCAAAAAACACAGAGACCAGCTTCCATAGCTAATAGCTGCAGCTAGCAGCCCCTGTAAGTGATGCCGAGACGACTACACACTGCTGTCACTCAAAACAGCCACGCCCTGTTTTCAACTGGTCATCTGGGCATTTAACCTCTGGTTAAACATCACCGAACTCATGTAGTTTGGTCACTTTTCAAAAGGGTCAGACTCCTCAATGAAGTCAATTTAATGCACAATGTTTCATTTCAGATCAGCTTGGTGTATAAATCTCACCGTTCCAGGCAATGATAGCCGTCAACTGGCTGTTAGAAGCAAGCTAGAGACAAAAACAAACCAGCTGATTTCAATAGAACAGCATACAGACTGAGCTTTCACCGAGTGGCCAGTCGCAGAAGTATGAATTCTCGCCTTTGGATTGGCCACTTTGCCAAACTGACGTAGCGCCGACCCCATGAATACAGCCATGCATAACTTTATGGCTTAATTTTTTTGTATCAGGCTGTAAACATATTTATTACTGTTCTAAAGTTGCATATTCTAATATGGGCTTCATGAGAACCTGCTTGTGTTTGTGTAGAGTCCCAGAACCAGCTGGCTGAGGGGCATCTCTCTACAATCTCTCTGTGGATCAGGGCTTTGTTATGGAGCGTATTGAGGTCACTATTTTTAAGGTGGTCATAAAATTGAATTGCTCTCTTTTGAACTTTAATAATTACTGAGTATCATCCTAATTCTGCTCTGCATGCATTGTTTGGTGTTTCCTGTTACACGTGGAGGATGGATTTGCAGAATTCTGCGTGCAGAGTCTCAATTTAGTATTTGTCCCATTTTGCAAAATCTTGGTTGGCGAGCGGCCCCAGACCCCGCAACCATAGAGAGAAATGGGTTCTATGATGGAGTCCAATATTTTGAGATTCACAGTCAAGGCCCAGGTTTATGAGAAATGGAGTAGAAGGTCAAGTTGTTATAGTAGCCCTTCTTTGGCTGGAGAAAGCAATACCAGGTCATCTGCGAAAAACAGACATTTGATTTCTGTGTCCACTAGAGTGATGCACAGTGCTACAAATTGTTCTAATGATTTGGCTAATTCATTGATGTATATGTTGAAGAGGTTTGGGATCAAACTGCATCCCTGTCTAACCCCCTGCTCTGACAAAAGAAGTCTGTGTGTTTTTTGCCAGTCTTTACGGTGCACTTGTTATTTGTGTACATTGAATTTATGATATCATGTATTTTTCCTCCAACCCCACTCTCCAACCATTTGTACAGCAGACTCTTGTGCCAAATCAAATGCTTTTTTGAAATCTACAAAACAGGAGAATAGTTTGCCTTTGTTTTTGTTTGTTTGGTTGTCATTCAGAGTGCTGAGTGTGAAAATATGGTCTGTTGTACGGTAATTTGGTTTAAAAAAACAATTTGGGATTTGCTCAGGGCATTGTTTTCAGTAAGGAATTGTAGGAGTCTGTGGTTGATTATTATGCAGAAGATTTTCCCAAGGTTGCTGTTGACACAGATTCTACAGTAGTTATTAGGGTCAAGTTTGTTGCCGCTTTTGTGGAGCGGCATTATCAGTCCTTGGTCCCAAATATTGGTGAAGATCCTGGAGCGAAGGACAATGATAAAAAGCTTTAATATGGCCAGTTGGAATTTGGAATGCATGAATTTGATCATTTCATTTAAGATGTTGTCAATACCACAGGCCTTCTTGGTTTCAATTGATTTTATTTTGTCCTGCAGTTCTTTTAGTGTAATGGGATAATCTAGTGGGTTCTGGTAATCTTTTGTGGCTGACTCTAAGCTTTGTAGTTTGTTTTCTATGTTATTTCTCTTTGTTTTTCTCTTTTACCAAATAGACCAAATAGCTTGTTTAAGTGGTTTACCCATACAGCTCCATTTTGTATGGGTAGATATTCATGTTTTTGTTTATTTAGGCTGTTCCAATTTTCCCAGAATTTATTCGATTTTATGGACTCTTCAATAGTGTGCAGCTGGTTTCTAACATGTTTCTCTCGTTTTTCATTACCATGTTTTTAGTGAAGGTGTGTGTTCTGGTTGTCTGGATCTTTATGTTTTTGGTTTGATATGTTTCTTAACTTCTTTCTCTCTTCCTTTGTCTGTCTCTCTCCCTTTCTTGCTCTCGCTCTGGTTTCTGGCTTCCTCTTGTACCCCCCTTCTACAACAACCCATTTCACATGTGTTTCAATTAGCTTAGTTGCCACAGGTGCTCCCTAGTGTTGCTGGATTGTTAAGCATTTTACCATTTATTTGTAGCATCCCTTGTATTGGTTCATGTTACTGCTTTCCTGCTGCAGACCTTTGCTGCTGTCCAGTGTTTTGGCCCACAGTTTTGGATTGATTGTCTGGTTTAAAAGCCTCTTGTTACTGAGCATTTTCTGTTTTTGAATAACCATCTGCCATCTCCCTGTGAAAGACTGTCGACTGTTTGGACTGATCTCCTGTGTTTTTTTACCTTGGACGGATTCCTAATTTTGAGTATAGAACTTCGGATTAAATCATCAAGTCTGTTGTAGTAAAGAAGCTTGAATCTTCGACTGGACTGGGTTGCTTGACGCGAGGACATTTCGCTTCAAATCGCAGCAGCTTCCTCAGCTGAAAACTGAGAGCCTTCACAGAAACATCAAGTCTGTTCTTTACCTTTTTATCCACCATTACATATACTGTAGATGTGTTTTGGCCATGACCTGAAAGAAACTGTCATCACTGGCATTTGTTCTAACATTTAAGAGCTGGGTACACTGGAATCCTGATACATTGCTGTTGAGATGGTGGACTCAAGTGATAGATTTTCTGATCAGGAAATGGGTGTGTACACAAAGTGCATAAGTGGAACGTATGCATCCAACAAAGCTCCCTGATTTGAAGCAGTAGGGAGAAGTTTTGTAATTTTCTGTTAGTGCTTACTTTTCTTTAGTTTTAAATTTTTCTTTTCTACTCAAACTCATTGTTGGGTGGATACACAATCCTTTTTTGCTGTCAAGTATCAAGTACTTTCTGTCAAGTATATGCTCTCTCGTGATAGTAATGTGCCAGCACTGGACTTGACCACACCTCAGATAAGTGCATGTAATCTTGCTACTGACACCATGGGTGAAAATGATGGCTGTGCAGCTGGAAACTACCAATGATACTTGTGCTGTACCATGTGACACCTTGTACAGAGTTTCTGTGAAGGCTCTCAGTTGTCCAGGTGGTTTCCATAGTAGAGAAGCTTGACTCTTCGACTGGACTGGGTTGCTTGATGTGAGGACGTTTCGCTTCTAATTGCAGAAGTTTCCTCAGCTAAATTTCTTGCTCTGGTAGTCTGACTTCTGTCTTGACTCTTGTAGAGAAGAAAAAAATATTAAAAATTAATTTCTTCTCTACAAGAGTCTGTGATTAGAAGCGAAACGTCCCTGTGTCAAGCAACCCAGTCCATTCAAAGATTCAAGTGTACAACCCCAATTCCAATGAAGTTGGGATGTTGTGTGAAATGTAAATAAAAACAGAATACAATGATTTTCAAATCCTCTTCAACCTATATTCAATTAAATACACCACAAAGACAAGATATTTAATGTTCAAACTGGTAAACTTTATTGTTTTTGTGCAAATATTTGCCCATTTTGAAATGGATGCCTGCAACACGTTTCAAAAAAGCTGGGACAGTGGTATGTTTACCACTGTGTTACATCACCTTTTCTTCTAACAACACTCAATAAGCGTTTGGGAACTGAGGACACTAATTGTGAGTGTCATGATTGAGTATAAAAGTAGCATCCCCAAAATGCTCAGCCATTCATAAGCAAAGATGGGGCGAGGATCATCACTTTGTGAACAACTGCATGAAAAAATAGTCCAACAGTTTAAGAACAATGTTTCTCAATGTTTAATTGCATCCATAATATAATCAGGAGATTCAGAGAATCTGGAGAACTTTCTACACGTAAGCAGCAAGGCTGAAAACCAACACTGAATGCCCGTGACCTTCGATCCCTCAGGCGGCACTGCATTAAAAACTGACATCATTGTGTAAAGGATCTTACTGCATGGGCTCAGGAACACTTCAGAAAACCATTGTCAGTTAATGACATCATACAGTGACATCATACAATCATTTTTGGAAACCATGGACATTGTGTCCTCTGAACAAAAGAGGAAAAAGACCATCCAGATTGTTTCCAGTGCAAAGTTCAAAAGCCAGCATCTGTGATGATATGGGGGTGTGTTAGTGCCCATGGCATGGGCAACTTACACATCTGTGATGGCATCATCAATGCTGAAAGGTACATCCAGGTTTTGGAACAACACATGCTGCCATCCAAGCAACGTCTTTTTCAGGGACGTCCCTGCTTATTTCAGCAAGACAGTGCCAAGCCACATTCTGTAGGTGTTACAACAGCGTGGCTTCATAGTAAAAGAGTGCGGTATTGGCCTGCCTGCAGTCCAGACCTGTCACCCATTGAAAATGTGTGGCGCATTTTTAAGCGCAAAATACGATAATGGAGACCCCGGACTGTTGAACTGAAGCCATACATCAAGCAAGAATGGTAAAGAATTCCACCTACAAAGCTACAACAATTAGTATCCTCAGTTCCCAAATGCTTATTGAGTGTTGTTAGAAGGAAAGGTGATGTAACACAGTGGTAAACATACCACTGTTCCAGCTTTTTTGAAACATGTTGCAGGCATCCATTTCAAAATGAGCAAATATTTGCACAAACACAATAAAGTTTATCAGTTTGAACATTAAATATCTTGTCTTTGTGGGGTATTCAATTGAATATAGGTTGAAGAGAATTTGCAGATCATTGTATTCTGTTTATATTTACATTTTGCACAACGTCCCAACATCATTTTAATTGGGGTTGTAAGCTAGAGCTGTTAATGTGTAATGCATGTGTGGTACTGAAAATATGACTTGTACTAAAGCATGACTTGATTCATACCATGTACCAAACAAAGACTAATATCATGGTGTGTATTATTACTATTCAAATGCATTCTTTAAAGCCAGAAGCCAATGGTTTGCAAATGGTGTGTGTTTTAGAAGGGGGGATTAATACTCAGTTTAGACAAATTTATTCAGGCAGCAAATCAAAATGGAACATACAACCTGAAAAGATTCTTTTTGACAAGGAAGAAATGAATAACAGGTGGTGATCATCAATCAAATGTGTCAGTTACAACCAAAGTTCGATAAATCCAATTTTCTTCTGGGATTCACTGTCAATTTTGCAAGAGAGTATTGGAGGGGAGTGCTAACTTTATTTATTTTTGGCATCCAAAAGGTACAGAACAGAAAATTCCTAGCACCGACATCTTTAGATTAGACCTGCAATTTTCTTTACGGGCTCTGCACACTGCTGCTGTCTACAATGTGTTTTGTGTGTGTGTGTGTGTGTGTGTGTGTGTGTGTGTGTGTGTGTGTGTGTGTGTGTGTGTGTGTGTGTGTGTGTGTGTGTGTGCGTGCGTGCGTGCGTGCGTGCGTGCGTGCGTGCGTGCGCACGCACATACTTGTGTGCATTGACCATCATCACCTGAACAACAGCCCTCCAGCTATTGCTGCACACGTTGCCTCTCACTCATTGTAGCCTAAATGAATAGAGGATGAGGAGATAAAGAAACGCACAGCTGTATTTTCCAAACCGTCAATCTTTCCTTGGTTGCTACAGCCTGATATGACCTTTTTCCAAACTTCCGCTGGTTTGCAAAAAGTCTATAGCTTATGGATTTCATGTCAGGAGAAAATATCTGATATTTCTTCTAACAAATCCTCAGCCTTTAAATGGATTTGCTGTCAAGCACAAAAAATTACATATTTATGCTAACAGAAAGCCCATCTATTTATTGGTGTCTGCTGGCATTTTATTACTTTCGCGCCACGGCAAACGAAGTAGCCCTTTCTCCGTACTAGTCTTCTTCCAGTCAGTCAATGTTTGTTGAAGTTGCTGACTGTGTACAGTTGCTCTTCCCCCTTCAGACAGGCTCATGTCAGCCTCAGACCCCAACATTAAATCACTTTAGAGCGGGACGTACTCGATACTGTTGACCATGAAGGTTAGGTTGAGGCTCATGGCGTGATGTTGCTGCTGATCACGGTGAGATTATGATGATGGTGCGGCTTTGAGCTCAGCTAGAGAAATGATTAGGACTGCACCAGCAATGTTAGCTTGACAGATGGCAACACATGGAGCTAGCTGACAGCACTGCTGACAGCGCATTCACAAGTCCCCCATCTCGCATGCACTGTACACACTTTCTAGCTGCACATATTCTTATGGTTTTTTTCCCCTGCCATCGGCTGAAGCCTATCCCTACATATCTGCGGCAAAGCCAGCTCACATCGACAGTATGCTGAGGTGAAACTGAAAACCCACAGTGTAGACCTTTTGTCACATTATCAGTGGTCCTCAGCCAGTGGGTGTCAATATCTTCTTTTTTGTTAATGAATTCCTCTCATGCTCAACAGAGAACCTAGATTCATACACTTAGAAATCAGCTCTACAGGCACGTTAATGAATGGCCAATACACTGTTAAATACACTGTTTTCATTGGGGAAAAAAAACAGCAGCTGTGCTGTACAGAACAATTTTGTAAAAACTACAGTAAAAATACATAAATACCTTTATAGAAACTACTGTAACGTTTATTCACCATGGGGTATGTTAGTTTTGAAGTTGGAATATTTTGTTTGGGAAGCAAGTACAGTAACTGCTTGTGTCACCATTCTGTCACCTGGTGTTAATTTCTCTGAAAATGTAATGAACTACGGAATCCGTTTTATCCTATTGATATATTGCCTGCTCAGTTCTACATTCTAAACAGATTGGGGGGTGGGGGTTAGAACTCATTTAACAGTCTTTCGACAAATACTCTAAAAAAAAAATATGCTCATATGGCAGTTCATTGTATTTTCAGAGTAGTTGCTATTGTGTGACAGCACAGGGGTGCAAAGAGTGAGTGTGCTTATCTTCCATTCCAGGTTCAAGGCTGCCCAAGGTCTATTTACCTTATACAGCTGGAGCTGGGTTAGCAAAACCAGATCAACATGTGGATCCCATGCCAAACCCCCTGTGGTGGCTCAGAGCACATGGAATACACGGCATTACAACTGCTTTTAAAAACTGGAGCAGAAAAAATGTTTTTTTTATTTATACATTCATTTTCTATACCGCTTACTCCAATTTAGTCAATTTAGTATCACAGAGGGGCTATCCCAGCACTCATAGGGCAGAAGGCAGTGCACACCCTGGCGAGGATGCCATCTATCACAGGGCCACATATAGGCAGAGAGACAAACAAGCATATTCACACTCGCATGCACACCTATGGCCAATCTAGAGTCACCACAATCTCCCTAACCTGTATGTTTTTGGAAGTGAAAGGAAGCTGGAGCACCTGGAAGGGAAACCAAACAAACATGGGGAGAACATGCAAATTCCACACAGAAAGGACCATGTGGGAAGCGATCCCACGACACCACCGTGCCGCCCCTGTTGGATTTATTAATTTAAAATGAAAATTACATTAGTTTTATATCTGTAAAACTAATTACATATTTTTACCTCCGCCAAGGAGGTTATGTTTTCGGTCGCATTTGTTTGTTTGTCTGTCTGTTTGTCAGCAGGATAACTCAAAACGTTTTGAACGGATTTTAATGAAATTTTGTGGAGTGGTTGGAAATGACAAGAGGAACAAGTGATTAAATTTTAGTGGTGATCCGGATCCCGATGCTAATGCGTTAGCATGTCTATGGCATTTCCAATGTTAAAAGTTAGCATTAAGCAGTTGCAGCTGTCATTTGTTTTCAAATTGTAATATTTCTTAAATTTATTTTTGTTTATATATTAATAATCTAATGATTATTATATACAATTTTAGAGAAAGAGACAAAAAGAATTAGATCACTGTGCCAAGGAGGGAATCTCTTTAGGGTCAGTGACCCTATGGCCTTGTTTAAAGAAGTGTTTCATAAATGTTAAAAAAATTAATATATTTGCAGTTTAGTTGAATAATTGAATTTTGTCTCTTATTTGTTTTTGTCTATAAGCACATGCAATATCAATATCAGTGCTCAGATGACAGTAGCTTCTGGGAAAGGTGCAAGTTGCAATAAACTGTGATGCCAAGTGCTAAGGATACATGCTATCCAATCACAGCAGATGAAACTTTTTTTTACTACTGAGCAAACATTGTTAGACTTTTTTAGGTTCAATGATTCCATGGCGTGTACGATGTTATGGCGTCAGTGACCCCATGGCCTTGGCGGAGGTTTGCACTCACTGAGTGCTTCTAGTTTACTGTATGTTTTACAGAACTATTCAAGCAACTACAACTTCCTTCAGGCTATCTCCATTTGGGTCACTTTTATGCCCTTCCTGCCCCAAGTCCAGTTCTCCTGGCTCATGTGGTCTCTCAGCCACTAACAAATCAAGTTTCACTAGTTAGCCTAGTTGCTTCACTTTTGAGATCAGACGGGATCAGGTGTGCTCAAAGCAACATGGGTGCAGCCATACAGTAGTTTGTATTATGTTGAGTGATTGACAGCATGGTGGATCAAGCAGTTCGCATTCTTGAGCCCCAAACAGAAAGTCCCCACTTCCAGCCCACCTGTGTCTTGTTCAGTGTTGCCACAGTTACTTTGAAAAAGTAACTTAGTTACTTTACTGATTACTCAATTGTAAAAGTAACTAAGTTAGATTACTAGTTACTTTTTTAGTTACTTTTCCCAGCTGCCGACAACAACCCTCTGTCACCTCAACATGACAATGATACCTGTTTTGCCAAAACTCACTTTATAGTCACCCTTTCTTGACTTCAATGAAAATAAATACTTGTTTTATAAAAAGTAAAATAAAGACGTCTTTCTTGACCTCATATTTAACTGTTGACAGCACTGTAACAGTAAAACTTGCAATTTCGAGCCTACATTGTTTATAAAGGTAACTATTAAATTCTAACATTTTTCTAACATTTAAATTCTCTCTAAACATTTTACTTGTCGAAATTATTATTATTTTAAGCAATATTAGTTGTAGTAAAAAACGGCTTCAAAATTGCACCTTTAATCTAGGGGTGTTGTGGGGGAGGGGGCACATCCTTGCCCCACGCCCCCATTCCATCTAGATTCGCCCCTGCTTTGGCGTTTCAATCAATCAATTTTTCAATCAATTTTTTTATATAGCGCCAAATCACAACAAACAGTTGCCCCAAGGCGCTTTATATTGTAAGGCAAGGCCATACAATAATTATGTAAAACCCCAACAGTCAAAACGACCCCCTGTGAGCAAGCACTTGGCTACAGTGGGAAGGAAAAACTCCCTTTTAACAGGAAGAAACCTCCAGCAGAACCAGGCTCAGGGAGGGGCAGTCTTCTGCTGGGACTGGTTGGGGCTGAGGGAGAGAACCAGGAAAAAGACATGCTGTGGAGGGGAGCAGAGATCGATCACTAATGATTAAATGCAGAGTGGTGCATACAGAGCAAAAAGAGAAAGAAACAGTGCATCATGGGAACCCCCCAGCAGTCTACATCTATAGCAGCATAACTAAGGGATGGTTCAGGGTCACCTGATCCAGCCCTAACTATAAGCTTTAGCAAAAAGGAAAGTTTTAAGCCTAATCTTAAAAGTAGAGAGGGTGTCTGTCTCCCTGATCTGAATTGGGAGCTGGTTCCACAGGAGAGGAGCCTGAAAGCTGAAGGCTCTGCCTCCCATTCTACTCTTACAAACCCTAGGAACTACAAGTAAGCCTGCAGTCTGAGAGCGAAGCGCTCTATTGGGGTGATATGGTACTACGAGGTCCCTAAGATAAGATGGGACCTGATTATTCAAAACCTTATAAGTAAGAAGAAGAATTTTAAATTCTGTTCTAGAATTAACAGGAAGCCAGTGAAGAGAGGCCAATATGGGTGAGATATGCTCTCTCCTTCTAGTCCCCGTCAGTACTCTAGCTGCAGCATTTTGAATTAACTGAAGGCTTTTTAGGGAACTTTTAGGACAACCTGATAATAATGAATTACAATAGTCCAGCCTAGAGGAAATAAATGCATGAATTAGTTTTTCAGCATCACTCTGAGACAAGACCTTTCTGATTTTAGAGATATTGCGTAAATGCAAAAAAGCAGTCCTACATATTTGTTTAATATGCGCTTTGAATGACATATCCTGATCAAAAATGACTCCAAGATTTCTCACAGTATTACTAGAGGTCAGGGTAATGCCATCCAGAGTAAGGATCTGGTTAGACACCATGTTTCTAAGATTTGTGGGGCCAAGTACAATAACTTCAGTTTTATCTGAGTTTAAAAGCAGGAAATTAGAGGTCATCCATGTCTTTATGTCTGTAAGACAATCCTGCAGTTTAGCTAATTGGTGTGTGTCCTCTGGCTTCATGGATAGATAAAGCTGGGTATCATCTGCGTAACAATGAAAATTTAAGCAATACCGTCTAATAATACTGCCTAAGGGAAGCATGTATAAAGTGAATAAAATTGGTCCTAGCACAGAACCTTGTGGAACTCCATAATTAACTTTAGTCTGTGAAGAAGATTCCTCATTTACATGAACAAATTGTAATCTATTAGACAAATATGATTCAAACCACCGCAGCGCAGTGCCTTTAATACCTATGGCATGCTCTAATCTCTGTAATAAAATTTTATGGTCAACAGTATCAAAAGCAGCACTGAGGTCCAACAGAACAAGCACAGAGACGAGTCCACTGTCCGAGGCCATAAGAAGATCATTTGTAACCTTCACTAATGCTGTTTCTGTACTATGATGAATTCTAAAACCTGACTGAAACTCTTCAAATAGACCATTCCTCTGCAGATGATCAGTTAGCTGTTTTACAACTACCCTTTCAAGAATTTTTGAGAGAAAAGGAAGGTTGGAGATTGGCCTATAATTAGCTAAGATAGCTGGGTCAAGTGATGGCTTTTTAAGTAATGGTTTAATTACTGCCACCTTAAAAGCCTGTGGTACATAGCCAACTAACAAAGATAGATTGATCATATTTAAGATCGAAGCATTAAATAATGGTAGGGCTTCCTTGAGCAGCCTGGTAGGAATGGGGTCTAATAAACATGTTGATGGTTTGGATGAAGTAACTAATGAAAATAACTCAGACAGAACAATCAGAGAGAAAGAGTCTAACCAAATACCGGCATCACTGAAAGCAGCCAAAGATAACGATACGTCTTTGGGATGGTTATGAGTAATTTTTTCTCTAATAGTTAAAATTTTGTTAGCAAAGAAAGTCATGAAGTCATTACTAGTTAATGTTAATGGAATACTCAGCTCAATAGAGCTCTGACTCTTTGTCAGCCTGGCTACAGTGCTGAAAAGAAACCTGGGGTTGTTCTTATTTTCTTCAATTAGTGATGAGTAGAAAGATGTCCTAGCTTTACGGAGGGCTTTTTTATAGAGCAACAAACTCTTTTTCCAGGCTAAGTGAAGATCTTCTAAATTAGTGAGACGCCATTTCCTCTGTATCTGCTTTAAGCTGCGAGTTTGTGAGTTATACCACGGAGTCAGGCACTTCTGATTTAAAGCTCTCTTTTTCAGAGGAGCTACAGCATCCAAAGTTGTCTTCAATGAGGATGTAAAACTATTGACGAGATACTCTATCTCCCTTACAGAGTTTAGGTAGCTACTCTGCACTGTGTTGGTATATGGCATTAGAGAACATAAAGAAGGAATCATATCCTTAAACCTAGTTACAGCGCTTTCTGAAAGACTTCTAGTGTAATGAAACTTATTCCCCACTGCTGGGTAGTCCATCAGAGTAAATGTAAATGTTATTAAGAAATGATCAGACAGAAGGGAGTTTTCAGGGAATACTGTTAAGTCTTCTATTTCCATACCATAAGTCAGAACAAGATCTAAGATATGATTAAAGTGGTGGGTGGACTCATTTACTTTTGAGCAAAGCCAATAGAGTCTAATAATAGATTAAATGCAGTGTTGAGGCTGTCATTCTCAGCATCTGTGTGGATGTTAAAATCGCCCACTATAATTATCTTATCTGAGCTAAGCACTAAGTCAGACAAAAGGTCTGAAAATTCACAGAGAAACTCACAGTAACGACCAGGTGGACGATAGATAATAACAAATAAAACTGGTTTTTGGGACTTCCAATTTGGATGGACAAGACTAAGAGTCAAGCTTTCAAATGAATTAAAGCTCTGTCTGGGTTTTTGATTAATTAATAAGCTGGAATGGAAGATTGCTGCTAATCCTCCTCCTCGGCCCGTGCTACGAGCATTCTGACAGTTAGTGTGACTCGGGGTGTTGACTCATTTAAACTAACATATTCATCCTGCTGTAACCAGCTTTCTGTTAGGCAGAATAAATCAATATGTTGATCAATTATTATATCATTTACCAACAGGGACTTAGAAGAGAGAGACCTAATGTTTAATAGACCACATTTAACTGTTTTAGTCTGTGGTGCAGTTGAAGGTGCTATATTATTTTTTCTTTTTGAATTTTTATGCTTAAATAGATTTTTGCTGGTTGTTGGTGGTCTGGGAGCAGGCACCGTCTCTACGGGGATGGGGTAATGAGGGGATGGCAGGGGGAGAGAAGCTGCAGAGAGCTGTGTAAGACTACAACTCTGCTTCCTGGTCCCAACCCTGGATAGTCACGGTTTGGAGGATTTAAGAAAATTGGCCAGATTTCTAGAAATGAGAGCTGCTCCATCCAAAGTGGGATGGATGCCGTCTCTCCTAACAAGACCAGGTTTTCCCCAGAAGCTTTGCCAATTATCTATGAAGCCCACCTCATTTTTGAGCACAAAGAATGGATAACATTTATTTATGCAGAAAACATGACCAGATTTACAGGTAAGAAAGTTTTATTGCGTTTTCACATCATGTGGTCCTCAGAAAGAGAGTTTAGGTGCATTTGAGTGGAAAATAGTGTTAGTTGTTGACGCGTCGCGGAGGATCAGCTGTTTTTAACGACCAGATACAGAGCGGCTCAGCTCAGAATTCTAAATAAAGGAGGAAAAAAAGTATAAAAATGTCTTTGTAAAGTTCAGTGCAGGTGTGCTGATCACCGCGCTTTAAGAGGTGAGGACGAGTCGAGCAGCTGCAAAAAACCGCAGATTAAAAGCTCACAGCTCACTTAAAGTGGGCAGTTCAGTCGAACCCCGACCTCCTGCCCACGGACCAAGTTTAATGCTGTTATCGACCCACAATGAAAAATAATAGTAACGCACAGTGACATGGAGAAGTAACTTTAATCTGATTACTGATTTGGAAAGATTAACGCGTTAGATTACTCGTTACTAAAAAAAGTGGTCAGATTAGAGTAACGCGTTACTAAGTAACGCGTTACCGGCATCACTGGTCTTGTTCCCTATCTGAAGTTGAATTGGGAATGGCACGTGACAAAATCTTGTGCCACATCAACATGTGAATCCATACTGGATCTGCTGTGATGACCCCCAGCAAACACGGGCGCAGCCAAGAGAAACATATTATGTTGAGAGACCGAAGCATTTGGAGGGATGTGGCAGAAACCTGTCGGTTCCAAAGCCCCAGAAAACCATGAAGGCAGGCAGATAATGATTTTGCATGGCTGGATGCAAAGATTTGATCAAGGACTTATGTTTTGTTTCCTTTATTTATTTTTTTTACTTGTTTATCCACTTGGATAACAGTTTCAAACTCAATCCAAATGCATCCTCGGGGGACGCGTTTGTAACCCCTCTGAATAGTTGCAACACTTCTCACTGCACTTTTTGACAGCTCTGAGGTTGAAATAAGGCATCTGTATGAGTGTGCACATGTTCAAATGTGTGCACATGTATGGCAGAGTGGCAGCGATGTGATTGATGAGACATGAAAGCAAGCAAAAGAAGATTTCCAGTCAGTCAGGCCCGTGAATAACCACATAGGCTGTGGATTAAAGGCACAAAGCTGTCTGAACAAACAAAGTAACACATCCATTATCATACACACAGAGCTGTTTTGCTCTCTTGAGCAACACTGACAACAAAATTAAAGTGTGTTAACAAAAATAGATAGTATTGTTTTCTTGAACTCAGGAGATGAAACATGGCGACGTCTAACAAATTGTATGCTCACAAAAAAGCAAACAAACAAAAAAACAACCTCATAATCTTAAGAGAGCGCTTACAAAACTGTCAAAAACTGTGTTTAGGATTAAAAATATAACACAATGCTAAAATACCCTTGCCGTATGAGCATTGTGTTCTTTATAATTTGCAGTTGTTTAATTCATTATTAGGATCCTATTGTTTTATGTAAATTTGTACATGTTCAATAAAGCCCCTCTATCGATCAATCAATCAAAAACAATATTTATGTTTTAAGAGCGGAAGTTGTGCAAATCAAGGAATATTTGTAGATCACCCACGGTACATTTGCAGGTATTAATGAGACAGATGTAACTCCACAGAAAGTTAGCTTTGATTTAGCGGAAGTTAACATTGCAAAGGTGTTATCGGGTTACATAAACACTGTTTTCAGTTTTAGGAGTGTTTATTTCTCGCTAACGTTTACATAATATATGACACAGAAGTTATATTTACACACAAAATGGCGTTTTGCTGCTAGCTACCAACCTGTGATGTTACCATGCTAACATCCGTGAAATGGCTTGTGAATAAGTTCAGAGGTGTTATTAGGTTTCAAAAACAGCATTTTCAGTTTTAGAAGTCTTTATTTCTCACTAGCTTTTACATAGTATATGAGAAACATGTATATAAACACACAAAACAAAGTGATTTTGGAGAGACCAGCCACTGAAGGTCACAGTGCAGCTCTACTCTGATTGGCTGTCACGCGACTCACGCCCGTCACTCAAACACAGAACTGAACAGATTGAAACAGAATGTGACTTTTTAACCTCTTAAAATAGGTCAGGGCTAGCCATCTTTGAACTTGTCCTAGGTCTGTGTGCCAAGAATGTTTCCTATAAATTTGAACACTTTGGGAATAATAGGACTGGACTTATGCTGAGCACAGACAGACAAACAGAAGGACGGACAGAAGTAAAGTCTTCGCAATACCCGATGGCCATATTTGATGGCCTCGGGTAATAATGTGTATGAAATGTTCATGAGTATCATAATTATTAGGTATGGGGAGTAACAGATTTATGTAGGCAATCAAAATTTTAAAATGCACATAATTCTTTTTCATTAGATTTACAGGGAAAAATATGGAGTCTGATTATAAATGCATTTTATTAAAATAGAGATTATATTCTGGCTCATATAATTATTCTGCAGAAGTATAGCTGTCATGAATGAATGAATGAATGTATCACTACAACACAGATACATCTGTTGTGAGGTATTGGGAAAAAGCATCAAACCATTATTCGATCTTTAGGATATTTACACAAGTTTCTTGGAATTACATTAGCAGTTTATTGCAGAGTTATGATGTGTTGAATGACATGATACAAAAATAGGACATTAAAAAGTTAGGCTCACCCAGAAAATGTCACAGGAGAAAGATTGTTCTTCCACTATTTCTCAACATAGTCTCCCTTAATGTCAGTGCACTCGATCCATTGATGTTCAAGCTTTGCTATATCTTTTTCTTGCTTGAGATGTACAGAATGTGTTTTTCTGGCCATGTTTACCTTGGCCTTGACCTTTGACCAAACTACTCCAAAATCTAATCATCTCTAGATATCTGTACAGATACGTTTGATCCATCTTGGCTTCTTGGTTGTTGTGATAAAAAAGTGCATGTTCTTTCAGCTTTTCCAAAGAATTGAAATACAAGAGGTGATTGATAAATTTTGAGCCCGTTTATCAGAATGTGAAAGATGGAGAACCATGCTCGACTTTTTCTGGGTCAGGCTCAAAACGTATTAATCACCCTTCCTAAAAAAAAAAAAAAAAAAAAAAAAAATCCCAAAGTCTTTTCACAATATAGAGACAAACATTGAAAATATGCAAACAACCAAATACATAATTAGGAATGTCACAACAACAACAGACTTTAACCTTCTTCTTCTTCTTCTTTGTCTTTCGGCTGTTCCCGTAAGGGGTCGCCACAGCAGATCAATCGTTTCCATCTCACCCTGTCCTCTGTATCTTCCTCTGTCACACCAACCACCTGCATGTCCTCTCTCAGCACATCCATGAACCTCCTCTTTGGTCTCCCTCTTCTCCTCCTGCCTGGTGGCTCCATTCTCAGCATCCTTCTCCCTATATACCCTGGGTCCCTCCTCTGCACATGTCCAAACCATCTCAATCTCGCCTCTCTGACTTTGTCTCCAAACCGTCCCACCTGAGCTGTCCCTCTGATATGTTCATTCCTAATCTTGTCCATTCTTGTCAGTCCCAAAGAGAATCTCAACATCTTCAGCTCTGCCACCTCCAGCTCTGCCTCCTGTCTTTTTGTTAGTGCCGCTGTCTCTAAACCATACAACATAGCTGGTCTCACTACTGTTTTGTAAACTTTCCCCTTCACTCTTGCTGATATTCTTCGGTCACAAATCACTCCTGCCACCTTTCTCCACCCACTCCACCCTGCCTGCACTCTCTTCTTCACCTCTCTACCACACTCTCCATTACTTTGAACAGTTGACCCCAAATATTTAAACTCATCTACTTTCACCACTTCTACTCCTTGTAACTGCACTATTCCACTGGGCTCCCTCTCATTCACACACATGTACTCAGTCTTGCTTCTACTGACTTTCATTCCCCTTCTCTCCAAAGCATATCTCCACTTCTCCAGATTAGACTCAACTTGCTCTCTACTCTCACTACAGATCACAATGTCATCTGCAAACATCATAGTCCATGGGGACTCCTGTCTGATCTCATCTGTCAACCTGTCCATCACCACTGCAAACAAGAAAGGACTCAGAGCTGATCCTTGGTGAGTCTGTCATTCCGACTGCGCATCTTACCGCTGTCACACTATTCTTGTACATGTCCTGCACTACCCTAACATACTTCTCTGCCACTCCAGACTTCCTCATACAATGCCACAACTCTTCTCTTGGCACCCTATCATAAGCTTTTTCTAAGTCCACAAACACACAATGTAACTCTTTCTGTCCTTCTCTGTACTTTTCCAACAGTATTCTCAGAGCAAACATTGCATCTGTAGTGCTCTTTCTCGGCATGAAACCATATTGCTGCTCACAGATCTTCACCTGTTTTCTAAGCCTAGCTTCTACTACTCTTTCCCATAACTTCATGCTGTGGCTGATCAGCTTTATGCCTCTGTAGTTACTGCAGCTCTGCACATCACCCTTGTTCTTGAAAATAGGAACCAGCACACTTCGTCTCCACTCCTCAGGCATCCTCTCACTTTCCAAGATTTTATTAAACAATCTGGTTAGAAACTCTACTGCCATCTCTCCTAGACATTTCCATGCCTCCATTGGAATGTCATCTGGACCAACTGCCTTTCCACTCTTCATCCTCTTCATAGCAGCCCTCACTTCTTCCTTGCTAATCTCTTTTACTTCCTGATTTACTCTCACCATATCATCCAGCCTTTTCTCTCGCTCATTTTCTTTATTCATCAACTCTTCAAAATATTCCCTCCACCTTCTCAGCACAAACTCCTCACTTGTCAGCACATTACCATGTGCATCTTTTACCACCCTAACCTGCTGCACATCCTTTCCAGCTCTGTCCCTTTGTCTGGCCAATCGGTACAAGTCCTTTTCTCCTTCCTTACTATTCAACTTCTTGTACAGCTCGCAATATGCCTTTTCCTTTGCTTTTGCCACTTCTCTTCTCGCCTTACGCCGCATCTCCTTGTACTCCTGTCTACTTTCTTCATCTCTCCGACTATCCCAAAACTTTTTCGCCAACCTCTTTCTCCTTATGCTTTCCTGGACCTCTTCATTCCACCACCAAGTCTCCTTGTCTTCCTTCCACTGTCCAGATGTCATATCCAGTACTGCCCTAGCTGTCTCCCTCACCACATCTGCAGTACTTTTCCAGTTATCCAAAATTGCTTCCCCTCCAACTAGTGCTTCTCTCACCTGCTCGCTAAATTTCACACAAGTCTTCCTCCTTCAGCTTCCACCATCTGATCCTTTGTTGAGCTCTCACTCCCTTCTTCTTCTTTACCTCTAAAGTCATCCTACAAACAACCATCCTATGCTGTCTAGTGACACTCTCTCCTGCTACCACCTTACAGTCTGTGATTTCTTTTAGCTTGCATCTCTTATAAAGAATGTAGTCCACCTGTGTGCACCTTCCTCCACTCTTATATGTTACCCTGTGCTCCTTCCTTTTATTAAAGTAGGTATTCACCACAGCCATTTCCATCCTTTTTGCAAAATCAACTACCATCTGTCCTTCCCCATTCCTATCCTTGATACCATATCTACCCATTACTTCCTCATCACCTCTGTTCCCTTCACCAACATGCCCATTGAAGTCTGCTCCTATCACCACTCTTTCATGCTTGGGCACACTCTCCACCACCTCATCTAACACACTCCAGAAATCTTCTTTCTCCTTCATCTCACAACCTACCTGTGGGGCATATGCACTGATGATATTCATCATCACCCCTTCAATTTCCAACTTCACACTCATCACCCTGTCAGACACTCGCTTAACCTCCAACACACTTTTAACATACTCTTCCTTTAAAATGACTCCAACACCATTTCTCTTCCTGTCCTCACCATGGTACAACAACTTGTACCCACCGCTGATGCTCCTGCTCTTACTTCCCTTCCACTTGGTCTCTTGCACACACAATATGTCTACCTTTCTCCTCTCCATCATATCAGCCAGCTCTCTCCCTTTACCAGTCATACTACCAACATTCAAAGTCCCCACTCTCATTTCCACCCTTCTAGTTTTCTTCTTCTCCCGCTGTTCGTGGCAACGTTTTCCTCCTCTTCTTCGTCGTCTTCGCCCAGCAGTAGCCCAATTTCCACCGGCACCCTGTTGGGCAATAGCACCGGTGGCGGACGTTGTTAACCCGGGCCGCGACCGATCCGGTATGGGAATTCGATTCTGAGTCTGCATAGTTGGGTTGGCTTGTTTTACGCCGGATGCCCTTCCTGACGCAACCCTCCTCATTTATCCGGGCTTGGGACCGGCACTCAGAATGTACTGGCCGCACACCCCATGTGGCTGAGTTCAACAGACTTTAACCAATTTTTAAAATCTGAAGACATTTGGTTTCAATGACAGTTTGTCTGAGGGTTTTCAAAACTTGAAGAGTAACAGGAGCAAAAGCTACAGAACCCGTAGACTCCTCCAAGTGGTTAGAATGAACTGTTTTAATGTATAATTTAACCTGACTTATCTCGGCATAGTGTTCTAAGGAAACCAAACAGGTGCCCGCTGCTTTTGTTTGTTCAACACCCAGCAATGAAAACTGAATATCCCAATTAGTCCATGAGCCCAAAGCCCATTTTAACCCAATTGGTGCCACTTAAGGGGACTAAACAATGCTTACAGTCCAGTCTCAGTATACCATGGCCTTCACAAAAATGTATAATTAATAAATGGAATGGTTTTGACCATGCTGAATGCTTGGTCTCTAAAGTAAAGATAAAACAAGGTTGACATCCATTGAATTCTATGACATATGTTAACATGATAATTAAGCATGACACATGGTGCAAACTATTCCTTCTTAAAACCCTATTAACTAAACCAATCATTTACACCAGTTTTTAACAAAACTGGAGCAACTTTAACTCTTGGCTCCTGTGCAAACTGAAATTGACCTTTGTCACCATTTTGGCTGTTTTTACCACATAACTTCATAACTTTGCTTCATAGATAGTCCAAAATCTTTATGATTGTACAAATAATGTGGCATACTTTTCAATATGATGAGCATTTTTAAATGTTGACCTCTGGAGAGTTCTTAACTGACCCCTACCTGGCAATAGCTGTCAATCTGGAAAGGCTATCATGCATTTTTATGTAAGCAATGGTATATTGAGGTGGGATTGCAAATGTTAAGTCTTCTTAAGTGGTACAGAAAGCCTGCTTGGCCCATAGACTAACTCATGAGAATAGCACACTTGACAAGACTATTCTGTCCTAATACACCTGTTGTGTGGGTGCTCTGCTCTGGGTTGCCCTATGTTCTGAGTGCATCAACAAACATATGAGCACCAATTAGCAACTAGTAAGAACTTGTGAAACACATGAGGATGATAAATGCATTTGTTCTTTGTTTCGCCTCCAGGTCCAGGGGTTGGAAAAACAAGTGGATTTCTCAGATCTGGGTCCAGTGGGTTCTGTGATGAAAACGCATGGTGTGACATATGGCATGGGCAGAGGCACAACGGGAGGAACAACAGGTGGAGTGGTTAAACCTCCTTACCAAACACGTATCTTCTCCACCTCCATTGACCAGACACCAATGAAATCCAAGCCACCCACCTACAGTTTCTTTAACCCATATGACAGGGTCCAGAACCAGTCCCTGCTCCTGGATCAGACAGGGTACCGGTCTAAACGTAAGCCATCACTAAAAACAGCCCTGAAAACCAAGAAGATCTTCGGATGGGGGGACTTCTACTTTAACGTCAAGACGATGAAATTTAGCTTGTTGGTGACGGGGAAGATTGTGGACCACATCAACGGGACGTTCACCGTTTACTTCCGCCACAACTCATCCAGCTTGGGGAATGTGTCAGTGAGTATCGTGCCACCAAGCAAAGTGGTGGAGTTTGAGGTGCTCCACCAGCAGCAGCACCTTCACCCGCACACCCAGCAGGACATCCAGATCCAGGAGACTCAGCAGTCAACCATCGACCCCAAAGAGACGAAGACCTTCAACTGCCGGGTGGAGTATGAAAAAACCAACAGATCTAAGAAGCCCAAACCCTGCCTCTATGATCCATCGCAGACCTGCTTCACAGAGCACACCCAGTCCCACGCTGCGTGGCTGTGCGCCAAACCCTTCAAGGTCATCTGCATCTTCATCTCGTTCTTTAGCATTGATTACAAGTTGGTTCAAAAAGTGTGTCCGGACTACAACTTCCAGAACGAGCACCCCTACTTTGGATAAAGTAACAAAACTGATGTGAATGGGAAAGGGGAGGGATTTGGGGAGCAGTGATGATATACTATTGATGATATTAATGATGGAAGTGATGTTCATGAAGAAGAAGGGGACATGATTTTTTTTTTTTTTTTTTTTTTTGCCTCTGAACCTGTGAATTGTGGATTTAAATCAAATATAATCAGACTCACGGATGGTTAGAATAAGGTTGATTTTTTTTCCCCCTCAAGATATTTTTGAACTTAGTATTTGTTTAGTTTTTTTTTTAATTCAATTGTTTTGTGTAAATACTGTTCTCAACCTCAGCACACTTATTGTTTTTAGATATTTGTTCCTCTGTGTTATTACTTTTTGCAGTTGGACAGTTTTCTTGAATCAGTATGCCCTCTGAGTACAGTGGCTGTGCTTCGCCGTCACTGTATGGCAGACTTAATGTTATGGTAGACTGACTGTTAATCATCTTTCTCAGCTCTACGTTTCAAACCTTGACTATAAGAGAGTTATATGTATGAGAAATGCTATGCTGGATACAATATACTGTATGAAAAAGCACATTAAAATTTCCTAAACTGTCTGTCTGGCTATTCATTCAAAGCAAGTTGCAGAACAGTCTGCATGTACTACGTTCTCTTTTTTTTCTATGTTTCTATGTTTTTAAGCGTGCTATTACTAATGGGGCATTTCACTCTGATTAGAAATTCATCTCCAAGGTTTCTGTGAAGATAATAATTTTAATTTTCTCAAATATGTTGAAGGAAACTCCGTTGTGACTTCTTTTAAGGAGAACTGTATCTGGGAGAGGTATCTAATATATTTTTAATTACATATACCCTGAAACTGAAAAGAAGCCAAACGCTGGAAGAAATAGTGTATGATTGGCAGATTTCTATTTTTCTCTACTTTCTGTTACTTAATCCTCCACATGGCTTCCACAAGCTACTCTATACAGTATGCTACAGTTAGTATCAGCTACTTAATGATATTTACTGCACTGTTGCTTTCTATTATCATCAAAATATGAGATTTTTGCAAAATCTCATGTGAATGGACACCTTCACAATGAAAAAAATTGCATGATACATGCTAATTTGGGGTTATAAGCCAGTACCCACCTTTTTCCTTAGAAAGACAGACATGTAGTGCCCTACCTTGCACTTGGAGCACAACAGCACACAGTGCAACGTAAGCATCATTCCTACTTTCCAACTGGCACAATTGTCATTTTCATATCATGCATCTGTTCTGTGAATTGCAAGGTCACTTCCATTTGCTTGCGTGTCTACGGGCATGCTAGCCTGTAATTAGGTGTGATCAGGTGCAGTTATAGTGCTTTGTTATTGTCTGGCACAGAAAATTTGCATTATTTGCCAGCAAAATCTAGGTTTAAAATCCAGTGCACTGTGTGTCTGCTATTCATAGGACAAACCAGTCACATAGCCCCACATGGAGGGGACACGTCATGCCCACACTCTGCACATAACGATGTCCTTTAGTGTGTCACAGGGCCATGAAGCAGAACTGGAAACAAAAATGGTAAAAAAAAAAAAAAAAATACAAGTAATTTCAACAACTCTGGTTTGTACTGTATTTTTATGCTACTTTTCTTTCTCCACACAACTAGGTTGAATGGATGAACAGGAGGAGATTCCATTTTCACAGGCGGTCACAGGAATGGACACTCAAATCATCTGCACAAAAGCGCACAACAGCACACATGACAGAGTGCACCATAGCAAATTTCCAGACAAAGACAGAATGAACAGTTTTTAACTTACCTTAAAAAGTACTGCCAGTGATGGGTCTTCATGGTCAGCTGAAACTACACTTATTTGCTTCTCCTTGTACAGTGGTCAATGAACATTTTTTCCGTATAGCAGATGTGGCAGATGCTCTGTCAAAAGAACTTCCAACATCATATCACTTTTCCCTACTGATTTTGAACACACATGAGCTCACAGTCTGTCTGTGCAGACCCATTTCCTATCACAAAAACTTTTTGCTGAATCTGAATTAAACTTATGAATAATAATGCCACAAGCCTTTGGTATATGTGTATTTCAAAGACAATGGCAAGTAAAACTCTGATTAGTTGATTTTGTTATGCCCACAATACCCCTATAACTAATGAAGAGGATGAATCCAACACCTTTGTGCCTTTGTGCACTGTGCCCAACTTTGCACTCAGTTTACTTGGTCTCTAGTTTCAAAAAGTACTTGGGCACCCCCCAAATCCACCTGCACCAAGTGTTGCATTCCATTAACATAATGGCGTCAAGATTGGACCCATAATGTCTGTCTTCCACACTTACGAGTTGAACACCTGGGTACAAGAAGCACCTAAGTCACATTTTTGATAAAAATGAGCTGGTACCAGTATTGTAATTCATTATGGCCAGAGCATCATTTGGTACTAAAAACATGGAAAAATGAGAAGTCAAGTCTGGTTTATTGATGTACAGTTACTGGTGAATTCACTAAAATGTAGTGCAAGAAATACTCAAGTCCATAATTTCTTAAGTTTCTAAGTCCATGCGTGACCAATCAAAATGGTGTGACAAGCTATCAAAATGGCAACATCATGCAAGGCAACCACCCTATAAGTTATAACATGATGACAGGAGATTGTACAAAAATCTTCTTGAAATGTGGTGTGAAGTCTGTCCATCCTGCATATGTGAATTTCTTGCCGATCATTTCAGCACTGATGTGGAAGCTTTGTTCCAGAACTTCAGTTTGCCACCAACTGTTACCTTCCACCACCAGCACCTCAAGGGAGATGACAGAGCTGAAGATGATGTTAATGAATATGAACAGTGAAGTTTGTGGGTACAACTGAATCAGTGTCACCTGAAGTGTATAGGTTGTGTTTTTTCCTTTAAGGCCAAGATATTTTGATACTCTTAACAGTTGACTTTGTGGTTATATTTCTGATCAGGTATGATTTTAATGCAAACTTTCTGAGCAGGAGAACTTTACTGGATGAGGGATGTGATTTAAAAAGCCTTGACATCAAAGTTAAGTTTTCTTTTATTTAGAACAATAATTTTGAGTAATTTTGGGATTTATCGTGTAATATTGGAGTTAACTGAGGATTTTTGCATAAAATTAAACAATGAAAGGAAAGGAGACACAGCAAAACTTGCTGTTTTGCAATCAAAAATGAGCAAAAGAAAAAAAAGGCTTCGTGGAGTAAATGTACGTAAGCCCAGGTCCTAAAAAGTCCAAAACAAATTTTCCCGTTTCCTTTACAAAAAAAAAAAAAAAATTCCACCAGAAAAGTGTTTTTGTTTACTCTGTATGACCCCTGGAACTAGCAAGAGATCCCATAGTATGGTACCTAAGTATCTGCATCAGGTTGTGAAAACTTTGATGATCAATATCTGAAAACTGTTATTTTGTGACCAAAGTACTTCTTGTGCACAGGACTTCAGAGTCTCTTTTCTCTCTCCCTCAGATCACAGGTTATTTGCTCGCCATAGTTTTGATCTAACTCAGAATTTCATTAGAAAACACACAGTCAATGCTAACTGAATCTTCATTTTACTCCTGTTCAATATCCTATTATGCTCCTGATCAATGCTTTTGACTCACAGATCCAGGTAGATCCATGTATCTTAAAGACATTGCAGTGGACAGTCGATGCACAAAGATTGATGGACTCACTGCAACCCAGCTTCCACTTTAGTTACAAAGCTTCTTTATGGCAGGTTGGTGAAATACTGCAAAAAAAATCAGTTGTTGTGGGCACCACTCTATTCTGTGACTGTACTTGTCCTTCATTGTGTGTCTGTGGTGTGCAAACCATGTGTGTGGATTTGGTTACATGAATTCAGTGTAGATGTGCATGTACATCTGCGCATGTATCTGTGTGTATGCATGTTCATGCTTGTCCATTGCTATCTGAATCACAGTAAAAAGAAACATGTAATAAAATGAAAAACAAACCCCTGCACCATAGTGGGACAATCTGGTTATCCACCCATCCATTTTCTATACCCGCTTTCTCCAATTAAGGGTCACCCTGGACAGGACACCAGTCTGTCGCAGGTCCACATATAGGCAAACAAACACATTCACACCCGCACGCACACCTATGGTAAATTTAATGTTTCCAATTTACCTAACCTGCATGTCTTTGGATGTGGGAGGAAGCCAGAGTACCCAGAGGGAACCCATGCAAACACAGGAAGAACATGCAAACTCCACACAGAAAGGCCCTAGATGGGAATGGAACCCACAACCTTCTTGCTGTGAAGCAACAGCGCAACCACTAAGCCACCATGCTGCCACAATGTGGTTTTAAGTTCAAGAATCACTGAATGCATTGGTCACATGAATGCCTTCCGTCAAAGATTGTTGTATGTCCTCCACAAAACCAGTGAAAGTATGTATTCCTGCACACCGTATCTCAGTGAATCATTCTAATCCATCTAGACTGGTAAACACATTATTTTTTATTTTTTATTAACACCAGAAACATCACATAACATTTTTTGAACATTTGTATTTTTCAATATAATGAATATACTCATATAATGTCACAATTCCCAGAGGGTCTTCTGAATGTCATCCAAAATTGCTGGTAATACTTTCCAGCTGTATAGGGAGCTGAGCAAGTGGACTGTGATGTCTCCAAGGGTAGACAAGGAGGCATTAATAAGAGGAATCTGTGAGCAGAAGACACACCATCTGTGGTCTAGTGACCTTCAGCCTATTTACAGATAGACTGAAGTACTGCAGTCTTCCAATCCTACACCTTGTGCCACCGCATTTAAGTGTCAGCACGGTCCTCACAGATGACTGCTGTACTGTTCCATAGGGCAGGCTGCTATGAGCATTTGCATAACACTGATTATCCGACCAAGATGTTGGACATTTCCTGTGACAGGGTTCAGGTTTTGATCCACCAGTCAGATGTGAACCAGTGAATCTGTGAACCTGTGGGATTTATAGTATCAGAGCTCAAATTCTTCAAGCAGGTGAAGCTGCTGGTCTTGTGACATTGCAGGCGATGTTTATCATTTAGGAGACAGTTATTCTAATAGGTCAGGTGTGGGAGCATGCACTGGTGGTGCACGACAGCACCACATGGCAATCTCCTAGGCAGAAGTAACTAATTATCAGATGAAGTGAGTCCAGCAGCCTCCAGCCTTGGCCTTTTCCAGTTGCTCGAGACCTCAACATTGAAGCAGAAAAATACACCCTCATAGCCCAAATGCTGTAGCTAATGTTCCCTTAGAATACAAGTGATACTCCTCATCTTAACCTTCCTAAGTAACTGTTAATTTGACACAAAGACATTCTGGTACATATGGTACCAAAGATGTAATTGCTGTCTCAGGTAGTTGGCAAAGGTAGTAGCTCACTGGGAGCGACTGTTGCCGAGTAGTTGGAGACACAAATTTGCACCAAAACATGCAAAGTAGCAACAATTTTCATATGGAATCATGATGAAATGATGATACATTTGTGAACAAAGTGGTCAGGATGGGTATGGGCTGCTATTATGTGAAAAGAGGCTGTGGAAATACCCCAAACTGTACCCACAGAAGGTAAAGCCATGTAACTAATAATAAAATAAAATAATCATAAATAAAGAGCAGCACAGTGGCTTAGTGGTTAGCATTGTTGCCTCACAGCAGCAAAGCCATGGGATCGCTTCCCACCATGAATTATTGGTGGGATAGGCTGAGAATTCCAGCCCCACATAACCCTTCACTAGAGTAAGTGGTTATAGAAAATGAATGAATAAATAATAATAAAAAGAAAGGCCTAGTGTGGCTCCATGGAGGAGAAGAAATAAAGGGTGTTGTGTGGTGGCAGTGCATTCACTGATTTGTAGAATGATGTCCAGCAGAGTGATAGGCCGCTGCATCTCGTTATTACTGTACCTGGTAGATCCACTCTCCTCTACTCTTAGAAATGTCTAGTATATGATCCTCCACTGGCTGGGCTCTGGTATCACTTCCTGTTCCGGAGCACAGCGGTGTTTTTCTGTATCTGTTAGCTGTTTAATCTGCGCAGTTAGATTGATCTAGTTATCTAGATTACGATTTGTTTCCCAGTGTAATCTTTACGTGCCTTAACTAAAGCACTCCTTCTGCTGAATCACCTCTAAATTATTTACACATTATTCACTTTGCGTGTTTTTAGGAATCCGCTAGCTTAGCGTAGCTACTAGCTCTTAGCCGATTTAGCATGGCGGCTTCTCCTGTCTCTCCCGCACTTTTCTGCTCTGGGTGTGAAATGTTTAGTTATTCCTCGGCCTCCTTTAGCAGTAACGGTACTTGTAATAAGTGTAGCTTATTCGTAGCTTTGGAGGCCAGGCTGGGCGAATTGGAGACTCGGCTCCGCACCGTGGAAAATTCTACAGCTAGCCAGGCCCCTGTAGTCGGTGCGGACCAAGGTAGCTTAGCCGCCGTTAGTTACCCCCTGGCAGATCCCGAGCAGCCGGGAAAGCAGGCTGACTGGGTGACTGTGAGGAGGAAGCGTAGCCCTAAACAGAAGCCCCGTGTACACCGCCAACCCCTTCACATCTCTAACCGTTTTTCCCCACTCGGCGACACACCCGCCGAGGATCAAACTCTGGTTATTGGCGACTCTGTTTTGCGAAATGTGAAGTTAGTGACACCAGCAACCATAGTCAATTGTCTTCTGGGGGCCAGAGCAGGCGACATTGAAGGAAATTTGAAACTGCTGGCTAAGGCTAAGCGTAAATTTGGTAAGATTGTAATTCACGTCGGCAGTAATGACACCCGGTTACGCCAATCGGAGGTCACTAAAATTAACATTAAATCGGTGTGTAACTTTGCAAAAACAATGTCGGACTCTGTAGTTTTCTCTGGGCCCCTCCCCAATCAGACCGGGAGTGACATGTTTAGCTGCATGTTCTCCTTGAATTGCTGGCTGTCTGAGTGGTGTCCAAAAAATGAGGTGGGCTTCATAGATAATTGGCAAAGCTTCTGGGGAAAACCTGGTCTTGTTAGGAGAGACGGCATCCATCCCACTTTGGATGGAGCAGCTCTCATTTCTAGAAATCTGGCCAATTTTCTTAAATCCTCCAAACCGTGACTATCCAGGGTTGGGACCAGGAAGCAGAGTTGTAGTCTTACACACCTCTCTGCAGCTTCTCTCCCCCTGCCATCCCCTCATTACCCCATCCCCGTAGAGATGGTGCCAGCTCCCAGACTACCAATAACCAGCAAAAATCTATTTAAGCATAAAAATTCAAAAAGAAAAAATAATATAGCACCTTCAACTGCACCACAGACTAAAACAGTTAAATGTGGTCTATTAAACATTAGGTCTCTCTCTTCTAAGTCCCTGTTGGTAAATGATATAATAATTGATCAACATATTGATTTATTCTGCCTTACAGAAACCTGGTTACAGCAGGATGAATATGTTAGTTTAAATGAGTCAACACCCCCGAGTCACACTAACTGTCAGAATGCTCGTAGCACGGGCCGGGGCGGAGGATTAGCAGCAATCTTCCATTCCAGCTTATTAATTAATCAAAAACCCAGACAGAGCTTTAATTCATTTGAAAGCTTGACTCTTAGTCTTGTCCATCCAAATTGGAAGTCCCAAAAAAACAGTTTTATTTGTTATTATCTATCGTCCACCTGGTCGTTACTGTGAGTTTCTCTGTGAATTTTCAGACCTTTGGTCTGACTTAGTGCTTAGCTCAGATAAGATAATTATAGTGGGCGATTTTAACATCCACACAGATGCTGAGAATGACAGCCTCAACACTGCATTTAATCTATTATTAGACTCTATTGGCTTTGCTCAAAAAGTAAATGAGTCCACCCACCACTTTAATCATATCTTAGATCTTGTTCTGACTTATGGTATGGAAATAGAAGACTTAACAGTATTCCCTGAAAACTCCCTTCTGTCTGATCATTTCTTAATAACATTTACATTTACTCTGATGGACTACCCAGCAGTGGGGAATAAGTTTCATTACACTAGAAGTCTTTCAGAAAGCGCTGTAACTAGGTTTAAGGATATGATTCCTTCTTTATGTTCTCTAATGCCATATACCAACACAGTGTAGAGTAGCTACCTAAACTCTGTAAGTGAGATAGAGTATCTCGTCAATAGTTTTACATCCTCATTGAAGACAACTTTGGATGCTGTAGCTCCTCTAAAAAAGAGAGCTTTAAATCAGAAGTGCCTGACTCCGTGGTATAACTCACAAACTCATAGCTTAAAGCAGATAACCCGTAAGTTGGAGAGGAAATGGCGTCTCACTAATTTAGAAGATCTTCACTTAGCCTGGAAAAAGAGTCTGTTGCTCTATAAAAAAGCCCTCCATAAAGCTAGGACATCTTTCTACTCATCACTAATTGAAGAAAATAAGAACAACCCCAGGTTTCTTTTCAGCACTGTAGCCAGGCTGACAAAGAGTCAGAGCTCTATTGAGCTGAGTATTCCATTAACATTAACTAGTAATGACTTCATGACTTTCTTTGCTAACAAAATTTTAACTATTAGAGAAAAAATTACTCATAACCATCCCAAAGACGTATCGTTATCTTTGGCTGCTTTCAGTGATGCCGGTATTTGGTTAGACTCTTTCTCTCCGATTGTTCTGAGTTATTTTCATTAGTTACTTCATCCAAACCATCAACATGTTTATTAGACCCCATTCCTACCAGGCTGCTCAAGGAAGCCCTACCATTATTTAATGCTTCGATCTTAAATATGATCAATCTATCTTTGTTAGTTGGCTATGTACCACAGGCTTTTAAGGTGGCAGTAATTAAACCATTACTTAAAAAGCCATCACTTGACCCAGCTATCTTAGCTAATTATAGGCCAATCTCCAACCTTCCTTTTCTCTCAAAAATTCTTGAAAGGGTAGTTGTAAAACAGCTAACTGATCATCTGCAGAGGAATGGTCTATTTGAAGAGTTTCAGTCAGGTTTTAGAATTCATCATAGTACAGAAACAGCATTAGTGAAGGTTACAAATGATCTTCTTATGGCCTCGGACAGTGGACTCATCTCTGTGCTTGTTCTGTTAGACCTCAGTGCTGCTTTTGATACTGTTGACCATAAAATTTTATTACAGAGATTAGAGCATGCCATAGGTATTAAAGGCACTGCGCTGCGGTGGTTTGAATCATGTTTGTCTAATAGATTACAATTTGTTCATGTAAATGGGGAATCTTCTTCACAGACTAAAGTTAATTATGGAGTTCCACAAGGTTCTGTGCTAGGACCAATTTTATTCACTTTATACATGCTTCTCTTAGGCAGTATTATTAGACGGTATTGCTTAAATTTTCATTGTTACGCAGATGATACCCAGCTTTATCTATCCATGAAGCCAGAGGACACACACCAATTAGCTAAACTGCAGGATTGTCTTACAGACATAAAGACATGGATGATCTCTAATTTCCTGCTTTTAAACTCAGATAAAACTGAAGTTATTGTACTTGGCCCCACAAATCTTAGAAACATGGTGTCTAACCAGATCCTTACTGTGGATGGCATTACCCTGACCTCTAGTAATACTGTGAGAAATCTTGGAGTCATTTTTGATCAGGATATGTCATTCAAAGCGCATATTAAACAAATATGTAGGACTGCTTTTTTTTTTGCATTTACGCAATATCTCTAAAATCAGAAAGGTCTTGTCTCAGAGTGATGCTGAAAAACTAATTCATGCATTTATTTCCTCTAGGCTGGACTATTGTAATTCATTATTATCAGGTTGTCCTAAAAGTTCCCTAAAAAGCCTTCAGTTAATTCAAAATGCTGCAGCTAGAGTACTGACGGGGACTAGAAGGAGAGAGCATATCTCACCCATATTGGCCTCTCTTCATTGGCTTCCTGTTAATTCTAGAATAGAATTTAAAATTCTTCTTCTTACTTATAAGGTTTTGAATAATCAGGTCCCATCTTATCTTAGGGACCTCGTAGTACCATATTACCCCAATAGAGCGCTTCGCTCTCAGACTGCAGGCTTACTTGTAGTTCCTAGGGTTTGTAAGAGTAGAATGGGAGGCAGAGCCTTCAGCTTTCAGGCTCCTCTCCTGTGGAACCAGCTCCCAATTCAGATCAGGGAGACAGACACCCTCTCTACTTTTAAGATTAGGCTTAAAACTTTCCTTTTTGCTAAAGCTTATAGTTAGGGCTGGATCAGGTGAGACTGCTGGGGGGTTCCCATGATGCACTGTTTCTTTCTCTTTTTGCTCTGTATGCACCACTCTGCATTTAATCATTAGTGATCGATCTCTGCTCCCCTCCACAGCATGTCTTTTTCCTGGTTCTCTCCCTCAGCCCCAACCAGTCCCAGCAGAAGACTGCCCCTCCCTGAGCCTGGTTCTGCTGGAGGTTTCTTCCTGTTAAAAGGGAGTTTTTCCTTCCCACTGTAGCCAAGTGCTTGCTCACAGGGGGTCGTTTTGACCGTTGGAGTTTTACATAATTATTGTATGGCCTTGCCTTACAATATAAAGCGCCTTGGGGCAACTGTTTGTTGTGATTTGGCGCTATATAAAAAAATTGATTGAATTGATTGAATTGAATTGAAGAATTTCTCAACACGCTTCTGTGTGACCAGCAGTGCTTCGGGGTTATGTGTCTTTTCATTTGATTTGATTATTTGACATTAAGATACATGTATGTAAAATAAGCAATACAGTATCTAAAATTGCCAAGGATAACACAATAAAGCGTTACATTTTTCCAATCATATCAAAGGAAGAGTGTGTCACTAACCCCTCACAAGTTGGCGCTCATGTTTCTGACTTACGGAAACAAAACTGAGGATGGTTCAAGATGCTCGCAATGAATCAGTGGATATTTTGAGAGAAAATGTGTCATGCAAATTTTTTGGTCATGTTCAAAATTCAATCAACACGAGAGCACCCCCGTGACTCACACGTGGAGATTGTGAACCCCTGCAAAATTTTAGGAACTCCCTCACAAATGCCGTTTGCAATTTGTCACAGCCCGGGGAGATACTATAGTGGCTAAGTCTCACAACCAGGAAGAACCAGGACCTTAAAGTCTTGGGCCATTAGTCCTCTGGAAAGGCATCAGCATCACCAAACACTTCTGTCCAGCAACCTAAGCTTCCCAGGTGTCTCTCAATCTCAATGACTCTGGACCCAAATTTGACACTTTTGCACAGATACTGACTGAGTCCAGAAAGTCACTCAAAACCTGTCTTAGTCTTGAGGAAAATCTCAAACCCAGATACAGGGGAGGTGTTGGGCTTGAGACCAGAAGATCCTCGATTCAAATCCCGGCCTGACTGGAAAATCACTGAGGGCAAGGTCTTTAATCCCCTATTGCTCCCGGTGTGTAGTGAGTGCCTTGTATGGCAGCACCCTCACATCGGTGTGAATGTGAGGCATTATATGTAAAGCACTCTGAGCGTCTGATGCAGATGGAAAAGCGCTATGTAAATTCAATTTATTTTCATTTATATAGCACCACATCACAACAGAGTTGCCTCAAGGCGCTTCACACAAGTAAGGTCTAACCTTACTAACCCCCAGAGCAGCAGTGGTAAGGAAAAACTCCCTCTGAGGAAAAAACCTCAAGCAGACCAGACTCATAGGGGTGACCCTCTGCTTGGGCCATGCTACAGACATAAATTACAAATCCAAGTCCATTTACCATTTACTCCTAACTAACTTCTCAAGTGGTTCAATTAGGGGATTCACAGATCCTGAAAAAAATCACAGCATCATCAGCAAATTCAAGGACAGTAAACCTTTCCTCACTGAGAAAGACCCAAGATGCTCGCCTTCGTGACCTTACCTTAAAACCCAAAACATATTCATGATTAAAGTTACTGAGAAGAAAATAAGAAACAATGCCTCCACCTCATTGCTTACAATGGTCATGCATAGGTTATATAAAATATTGTGTGATGCATAATGACACCAAGTGGTGGAAACCGGGCTTTCACTTTGAGGAGTATCTCCACATGAAAACTACAATTCCCATCATGCCTCTCGGCAGGTCAAGCAGCCGTTGCCGACAACTTCAAGTAGCCTTTTCTGACTGAGCTTTCTAGCCGTGTGCTCCTGTTTTGATTTTCTACAGAGATGCTCTCTTTAACTTTGAGACAACTCGCACGGGTGAGTGTGAATTTTTTTGCGTCATTGTGTTGTTTTCGTTGGGGCTTTATTGGAGTTTTGTAGCTCACTTTTCTTTCTTTTGGACTGCTAGCAGTAGCCTTATGCGTTCAGTCAGCACAGCTGTACTGGTTCAAGTTTATTCTCCTGATTTTGCTCAGCTCTGTTGAAGGCTTTTGTCACAGGACAACCTAACATTCTTTAGTGCTTCACTCTAGCTAATTGCCACGTTCGTTGGCATGTTTGTTGTTTGCTGCTTGCTAGCTGGTAAGCTAACAAACAGTTGTGCACGTTGCTGTTGCAGTGATGCAACAACCTAAACGGTTTCAACAAGTGTGAAAATGCAAGAGGTCACAGTGACCAAGTTTAACCCTTCACATCCTAAAATACAGAGTTTATGGTAATTATTTATCACATGAACTGACATGCTCAATGTAAACGTGGCAGCACACAGAAATGTGGATAAATTAAAGTTTAAATCTAAATACAGATGAAGTGCGTCAAACTGCAAAGAACGTGGGCTTATTCAGTTATTATATGCTTTATTGTTATTGATTAGCCTAAAATGTCAGGAAATAAAACGTTTTAGTTTTCCCACATATGCAGTATGTCGTTGAATTTACCTGCCTGCACCCATCCAAAAAAAATAACATAAATAATAAATAAAGGTGCTCTAACTCTATTTCACACATTAATATTGCAGCCAGCAACTACATTCTGTGTAACGATTTAGTGGCTTTATGGCGTTCTGTGCAGAAAATGAAACATCCTCTGTCCACTTAGCTTTTCTGTCCTCGTTTGCATTCACAGTCTGGCCACGTGTGCACATTTAATCCCTGAGTTTTCTAAATGTGCGCTTTTCATGGTCTCAAGTCCTGCCCTGTGAAACTGTTGCCTTTTCCCACATTTAGGTTCACCATAGAAATCAATGATTTCTGGTTTGTTACCAACTACAATTTTATGAGAATTTAGGCATTTTTCAGCTTTCGTCGTTTTGTTTATAAGAGCAGGTCCAGTGGTCCAAGTAGACACCACTCTGTTCGCTGCTATTTCAGCAGAAGTCCCCCAAAAACAAATTTCACAAGCATTCACTTTATATTGCTTCAAATATGCAGCGAGTTGATTTTAATGATACAAATTATGATCAGTGTGCATTTACTCCGTTTTAAAATACGGAGTGCCTATACACCCAACCGTTGGTTCAATAAAGTAAATACTTGAGCATATACGCCAAACCACAACCAACCAATGAGCGTGCTTGTAAGTTCACTTCCGATTTTAACGTGGCGGGGGGGCGGATATTTTCTAGCTGGCTGCGGGAGGAGGGGCTGTGATCTAAAGCGGTTAGAGGTGTCCTATTGGATTTAGGTCAGGCGAGCGTGAGGGCCAGTCAATGGTATGAATTCCTTCATCCTCCAGGAACTGCCTGCATACTCGCCACATGAGGCTGGGCATTGTTGTGCACCAGAAGGAATCCAGGACCCACTCCACCAGTGTAGGGTGAACGTGTCGCGCCTGCATTCAGGAATCTCCCTCACCCACCCCCTTCCTCACAGTCTGCAGCCTGTTAACTCCACGCGCGTGCACACACAGGCACAGGCACACACACCGACAGCTCCGCATTTTAGACGGCTTTTGAAGAAGACGGCACTGTTTTAATCGGCCGTCAGCCTCCTTGTTATTGTCCCGCCTTAAGACGAGAGCGAGGCTGCAGCACAATGACGTCAGATTCTGAGTCGTTTTATGCTTTGTGGATAAAATAAATAATTCACGGTAATCGCGAATATGAAAAATACCCACGGCACCCCTGACGATCGATCACGGCACCCTAGGGTGCCGCGGCACCCCGGTTGAGAATCACTGGTCTAGCCTATAGAGGTCTGTGCACTTTCCAGTCATATGCCTCCCCAGACCATCACTGACCCACAACCAAGCCAGTCTTGCTGAATGATGTTATAGGCAGCATAACTTTGTCCACGGCCTCTACAGTCTCTCACGTCTGCACATGTGCTCAGGTTAAACCTGCTGTCATCTGTGAAAAGCACAGTGCACTAGTGGTGGACCTGCCGATTCTGGTGTTCTATGGCAAATGCCATTCGAGCACCACGGTACCAGCCAGTGAGTACAGGGCTCACTGCAGGATGTCGGCCCTCAGGCCACACTCATGAAGTCTGTTTATGAGTGTTTGGTCAGAGTAATTCACACCAGTGGCCTACTGGAGGTCATTTTGTAGAGCTCTGGCAGTGCTCATCTTGTTACTTCTTGCACAAAGGAGGCAATTCTGGTCCTGTTGATTTGTTAAGGTAACTTGACACTTTCACAAATTTGTTCCCTGCACTGGTAGACAATCTGGCATGCCAGAGAGTAAACTTGTTGTAAACTGTGCGCAGCTGTGTGCAAAGAAAATTTTGAAATGTTCAAAATCTGTGACATGCATTCATTTTGTGAACTACACGTGAATATTACGCAGTCTATTCGAAAACATTGTGGGTCATTGCGTCAGCACAGCGCAGCTCATCTGAACGATTATGATGAGATGTTAACTTTGCAGATACTCATAAGAAGGAATGAAAATGCAAGTGTTTTACCAAGCCCTTAACACCAAAGGATCTGAAACTGATTAACAACCCCCCTCTGCTACTTTACTGACCAGATCAATATCCCAGAAGATGAAATTGACTTGATGCTATACTCTTATTTTAAAAAGTGTTCCTTTAATTATTGTGGTCGGACTTTTACATACATTCATTGTGGGCATTAATGTCATGGTAATTTTTGGGTTTTACTGATGTCATTTACCTGTTCTTTTGCCAGGGTAGAATGATTGTACAGCATACATATTAATAACTCTAAAAAACAAGAATTTGGTGCACAAGTTGGAATTTATTTTGGCTCTTCTGTAATCCTCACAGGGTTAAAATTATAGATACAGGCTCAAATATATACATACACCTTCACTAATATTTGTTTAAAAGTCCCTTAGGAAGCTGCACCTTGACTAGACAGTTTTGAAACTTATCAACAAGCTTCTACCTTAATTTGGCTTGATACAGTGGATCCGGAAAGTACGAGGTCTGTGAGAAAAGTATTGTACCTTTTTATTTTATGCAAAAAATATATGGATTTGATTCATATGTTTTTACGTCAGCCAAGCTTGAACCTTCATACGCGTGCGTGAGTTTTTCCATGCCTGTCGGTTGTCATTCGCCTGTGGGCAGGCTTTGAGTGAGCACTGGTCCACCCCTCTCGTTGTCGTTTCATTGCGAGGAAATGGCGGAATGATTTGGGCTTTTTTTCCATCAGAATTTTTTCAGAAACTGTTAGAGACAGGCAGCTGGAAACCATTCGAAAAATTTATCTGGCTTTCGGTGAAAATTTTACGGGCTTCACAGAGAATAAGGAGTGTTACTACAGCTTTAAGGACTGCCCACAATGGCGCACGGCGAGCCGCCATCGAGAGGCAGAAACCACCACATCATTTCTAAACGGATCGCTGTGTGGAGCCGGGACCATTGTGTGCAATTTCTCTGGTTATCACAAGAGCTGGACATCAGCCATTTTCCGGCAGATTTCACTTTTAACAAGAGATTTTGTCATGGAAAGCTGAGCGGAGGCTTCGCGCATCACGACCGATTCGCTGAGGAAGCGAGACAAAGGAACACCTCCGTTGCGGAGTGTTAGAGGACAAGTTGGGACAAAGCCCAGCTCTCCACAATTTCTTTTATACTCACTCGACTGGTAAGCACTGAAAGCCGAGATAGGCATGGATATCCGACACTCTTACTATCCAGTAATATGAGCTTTTTCATATTACTGGATAGTAGGGGTGTCGGAAAAAATCGATTCATGTCCAAATCGCGATTCTTCTTTATTACGATTCTGAATCGATGTTAAAAAAGCATTTTTTAAAACATTTTCTTGCTTACTCGCTGCGTGTACTGTTTGTCAGGCAGCGGCTTCCGTACTACAGCGTCCCCGCGGGGGGTGGGGGGGGGGTGGTCCGCTGTGCTTCAAACACTTGCGAGCTGCAGAGTTCAGTGACTGTAGCTTAGCATGGCGGACGAAGAGCTAATTCAGCCAGCACCGTCTTTGCTGAAGGCAAATGTTTTTTTTATTTTATTATTTGCTGCTTAAGAAGGAGCTTGACTTGATTTATGCAGTGTGCAAAATCTGCAAAATGAAAGTCAAGTACTTCGGAAACACTTCAAATCTGCAAGCCCACATGCTACGTCATCACCCAGAGCTAAAAGAGGGGAGCAGCGGTATCTGCCGACTACTGACCAACGCTTCGCTAAACTGCCAGACAACTCTTAACGAGCAAAGCAGATGATTAAATTTACATTTAGAATCACTTGATTAACCTTGTAAAGCTCCATTTTCTTAAACATAAACATTTTTTAAGTAATTATTTCTCAGAGCTCTTTGAATCGAAAATTGATTCTGAATCGAATCGTCACCCCAAGAATCGGAATCGAATTGAATCGTGAGTTGTATGATTCACATCCCTACTGGATAGCTCATTGGCCCACACACTCCGTACAATCCACTGAAGCAAACTGGTGGCCATCTTGCTACTCCCAACTTATGCGAACCGTACATAGACAGCTTATTAGAACGTCAACAATTTCAAGTAATAACTATGCTGATTCTCTCATTTACTTATTTTTGTTCTTCGGCTAATGTAAGATTGAGCCCTCCTAATCTATGCCTGCTATTCGCTATTTGATTTGTTTTCTTTCTTTTATTACTTTGACACTTTCTTCTCTTTTATTCTCACTTACTCGTATCTAGGGCTGTGCATAAAAATCGATACGATATATATCGATTTTTTTTTAAACGATTTGATATCGATATTCTGGCATTCAATATCAATACACCCCCAACCCCTAGGGGGTGGTATTACAGCGCGCCATTCCTGTTCACAGCGAGGAAGTGCAAGTGACATGAATAAGCAAAATGGCCGAGAGGATTCTAGAAGCGCCGCTGTCTCTAAAAGCAGATGTTTGGGCACATTTTGGTTTTAAAGCCAGTGAAAAAGGCCAGGGACTGGACAAAACAAATGCAATATGCAGGCACTGTAATGGTACGGTACGCTATTCTGGAAACACTACCAACTTGCGGGCTCACCTACATAGGCACCATGCTGATTCTGCATTAGTGAAAGAAATAAAATCAGCCATTTGTGAGGACCTGAGCAAGAGATACAAGGATGAGCAGAAAAAGACTTTATATGTGTGTGCCGCTATGGATCCAAGATTCAAGGCACTTCCCTTCCTCTCCGATGATGAATGCCAGGACATCTACATGAGGGTCATTGCAGAGGCAGGAGGGATCCAGCAACCATTTCAGGTAATATCTTTGTTTAAATTATCACTAAGTTACTGACTTATAAAAAAATATTTTTTGTGTATGTCACATACGTCATATGTTAAGGGTTAAAAGAAAATGCTTATAAGGGATACTTTTATAATGTTAAAGTTGGGGAAAATACACATTTGGCAGATTATGTTAAATTAGAATGGTGAATTTAATAATGGAAAAACACAAGTTATATTAAACCTGCTTTTTCTCTTTCGGATTTACTTCTATAGGAACAGGCTGAAATGGAGACAGCAGACCCCGATGAGGTGCTAGTGCAGGATGACAACAAGCAGGACATCTCTACTGGTCCACCCACCAAGAGAGCAAGGTCATCATGCAGTCTGGCTGATCTTCTTGGTCAAACATACAGTAAAGGTACTGCAGCGAGACATAGAACCACACAGGATCGTGCTGAGGAGGAAATGACTCGATACAAAGAAACTGCTCCCATGTCCCTTGTAGGTGGTGATCCACTCAGCTGGTGGAAAGAGCACCAGACCGAGTATCCACTTTTGTCACGTCTTGCAAAAACCTACCTGTGTATTCCAGGGACTAGTGTCTCTTCAGAGCGAGTATTTTCCACTGCAGGAGATATAGTCACTGCACAGAGAAGTGCACTTAACCCAGAGCATGTTGACCAACTACTGTTTCTACACAAAAATATAATGGAGTAGAGTGGCATTTGTGAAGTCCACATTACTGAGAGGAGTTCTTTAACATTGTGTTCTATTTATGTTCAATACTGATGTTTCAGCCAGGAGTTTTAATAAGCTGAGTGGACACCACTCATGGTTTTCAATATGTTTGGTTAAAAGCATTATAGATACACTTTATTTTTTTTAATCTATGTTAAAAATGGTCCCTTTTTGGTTTCATATGTTAAAACCATTAAACCAAATGCACTTTATTTTTCTATTAAAGTTACAGTTATTATTACTGTTACTTAATGTATCATTCAATAAATTGAACGTAAATATATTTGGTTGGTTTTGTTGATTGAATGGCTTTGAGCATACATTTTAAAGTTTAAATATCGATAATCGAATCGAGCTGCACTATATCGAGAATCGTATCGAATCGGCTTGTCCTAGACGATACCCAGCCCTACTCGTATCTCACTGGGAGAAATACTCAATTCTAAAAATTATCCTATAGGAAAAGCTGTTTGTCCGGACAACCTCGCGCCACAGGCGCGAGCCGCGTGAAGTGTGCCGAAGGCACGCCATACATACGCCAATGGTGCATGTCACCTAGGGGTGTCTGGGGCATACTACTGTGGAAGTCCTGAAATTACACTTTATCATAAATTGCTTTTCTCCGGTGTGGGTGGTAAAACTGAATTTCCGAAAAACAAATTTTATTACATATTGCATGCATAGCCTCTAGCCTTTTAATCTGTTAACCAAGACATAGCTCATAATGTTTCTCTCCTGCGATTGTTGATAATTGGGGAAAAATTTTAAATAATTGGTAAATGCCAGTATGCATCTGCTTCTCTCCTGTGTTTTCTGAATTCATCACTGCTCAATGCATGATCATTTGCCAGTATGTTTTTTGATAAAGCAAATCAAATTCTTTTATTTCAACATTTAAAAATGCCTTACTGGTCCGCAGTTGAAGGAAAATCCTGACAGACATGGCAGTATATTGTGTTGTCCTCTTCCTTGTGCCCCAGCCATGGATAATCTTGTGTCCAGCTACTCACAAACTTCCCTCTCTCTTCCTTTCTCTTCATACCTCTTTTTTGAAGCTTCTACACTTGCAGGGGTTGATGCTTTGCATTTCCCTGGTATTTGGGTTGGTTTCGGAGGTTTTAGAAAAGACATTCTGTTCAATATATTCTTCAAAAGGCGTGTTAATCGATGCAATGTTCGTTATCTAATGTTTCCCGCCACAGCATCTTACAAGATGCTACGAACGCACACTCCATACAGTGGTCTCGTGCACACATGATACAGGGTTCTCCCCAGAAATTTTTAGTCTAGCTGTGCTGTTGGCAATTACCGCCCGAGGCGGCGCGCGATGCGAGTCATTTTGACTCGTTTTAGATGCATTGAAAGCAAGTATAATAGACAAAAAATTTACACTTATGTTGTAATATCAAAGTTCTTTTTTTTCTGTATGTTAAGAAAATAAATGACATTGAAAAATTTAAAAACACATTAATATTTGATTGACATAACATTTGCTCTCTTCTTTAAAAATGACACACTGTACCTTTAGTCCAGTAAGAGTCCAGGCAGAGTTTTTTTTTCTGTCATGTTGACAGTTTAGCTCTTTTTTTTTTTTTTTTTTTCTTTTCAACATTTTTGAGTGGAATTGCATACTTATTTTAAAAAAAAACAAAAAAAACAATATAACCCCAAATTGTCTTGTTTGAACAAGAGCTAAATCTGGACTGATTTGATTGTCAAATCAGAATCAAATTTATTGCCAAGTAAGTTCTCACATACAAGTAATTTGATCAGGTGTCATTGGTGCATAAACAACAATAATAAAAAGAAAATGAAAAAAATAATTCTGGAAGAATCACTTTTTCACACTTTACTGTTTCACTAAGGCTGTCTGGTGAAGATGATGGTTTATTAAAATTGTTTCGCTGCTTTTTTACGTCTAATAACACTTTTTCCTCCTCTTCCTCTCTCTCTCTCTGTCTCTCTGTGAGGGAATGAGAGCCTTCATTCTCACACCGTATTTGAGCAAACTTTTGAAACATGAAGGCTTTCAACTGTAAAAT
Source organism: Thalassophryne amazonica (assembly GCF_902500255.1). Taxonomy (NCBI): domain Eukaryota; kingdom Metazoa; phylum Chordata; class Actinopteri; order Batrachoidiformes; family Batrachoididae; genus Thalassophryne; species Thalassophryne amazonica. The sequence continues at coordinate 42,992,283 of NC_047105.1, read as the reverse complement.
AAAGCCTATAAATTAATTTCTGGAGCTATGCAAGCAAAAGGAGCTTGTTTTATCTGAAGACTTTGACAGAGTTTTTTCCCGCTGCAGCGCTGCTCGGCTCTTTGTCTGTGGGGGAGGGGGAGCGGCCAGTGCAGCACAAACAGCCTGGCTGTATTTTAGAAAAACTATCTGATAGCAGTGTGGCACGGCGCCGTAGTTCCATTGTCTGGGGAGAACCCTGTGTTATCATGTTTTCCGATTGTCCGCTGCGTGGAGAGTGGCGGGAAAAACTGAAGATGCTTTCTTGCGAGGTGCGAGAAGAATTTGAACGTTTTAAACCAAAAAAAAAAATAAAAAAAATGCCACTTGTCCAGTCGGACAATGATTTAGAGCTATTGCTTGTCCAATCACATTTTACACTTGTCCCGGACAATCGGACAAGCGTTAATGTCGATGGTAGGTGTGTGTGTGTATGTGTGTGTGTATATATATATGTATGTATATATATATATGTATATATATATATATGTATATATATATGTATATATATATATATATATATATATATATATATATATATATATATATATATATATATACTTCGCACAGCCATTGAAGAGGAGTGGACCAACATTCCACAGGCCACAATTGACAACCTGATCAACTCTATGCGAAGGAGATGTGTTGCACTGCATGAGACAAATGGTGGTCACACCAGATACTGACTGGTATCCCCCCAATAAAACAAAACTGCACCTTTCAGAGTGGCCTTTTATTGTGGACAGTCTAAGGCACACCTGTGCAATAATCATGGTGTCTAATCAGCATCTTGATATGGCACACCTGTGAGGTGGGATGGATTATCTCAGCAAAGGAGAAGTGCTCACTATCACAGATTTAGACTGGTTTGTGAACAATATTTGAGGGAAATGGTGATATTGTGTATGTGGAAAAAGTTTTAGATCTTTGAGTTCATCTCATACAAAATGGGAGCAAAACCAAAAGTGTTGCGTTTATATATATATATATATATATATATATATATATATATATATACACACAACCCCAATTCCAATGAAGCCTCGTCCACAATTTCTCGGATAGCCACACGACTGAAAAGCCACCGAAAGCCGTCTGAATCTTCCGAATGGTGGAAAGAGCTGGGCATTTTACAGCATGTCCTGTGAGGCTTCAACACGGAGGCGCTTTTGCTGCTCCATCAGCTTCATGCCGATGAATTTCGCTGCAGCTCTTTTCATGGCAAAATCTTCTGTCACAGTGGAATGTGCCGAAAAAGTGCTGATGTCCACCTCTTCCGCAATTTTTCGGATAGTAACACGACGGTCCCACATCATCACAGCGTTCACTTTGGAAATGATCTGGTCATTTCAGCATGTTGATGGCTGACCGGAGCGTGGCTCGCTCTCCACCGTTGTGCGGACGTCTTTAAACCGGTTGTACCGCTCCTTAATCTGTGTGATGCCCATAGGATCGTCACCGAAAGCCGTCTGAATAACTGAATGGTTTCCACCTGGCTGTCGCCTATTTTCTGGCAAAATTTGATGCAGTCGCACTGCTTCAGTCGTTCCACCATTTTCCTTGCAAAGAAAAAACGACGAGAGACTACACCCATCCTCACACAAAGGCTGCTTACAAGCAAATGACGCAACCGACAGGCGTGAAAAAAATCACACGTGCATGAAGGTTCAAGGTTGGCTCATGCAAGCACATGTGATTCAAATCCATCAGGTTTTTGAAAAAAATAAAAAGGTCAGATACTTTTCTAACAGACCTCGTATATATGTATGTATTGGTACCATATCATGAACAAAAGTGGATGGATAACAAAGGTCATGATGATGGATAATACAGAAATAGTGGATTTTTTTTTATTTAAATAGTTGCACTGAAAGAATTAAGTACCACTTAACTAGCTACAGGAGAGTTTTCCCTGCAGTGACATTTATTACACACAGCTGTATGAGCTTCAGCCTAATATAAGTAATCCAGCTTTAGTATTAAGGCAATACTAAAGCAATTAGTATTGCCTTAATCCATCATACCAACAATGCTGAAAGCTCCAAAACTAGGCACAGGTAGACCTAATAAATGTCTTATAGTTCGTCCAACAGAAAACACATGTGGCTACAGGTTTTGTGTTAATAAGCCACTTATTATTATCTTTGCCTATGTGCTGGAATAAAGGATAGAACTCTTCAAATTATTGTTCATTACTTCCCATTTCAATCATACTCACAGGTGAAATGTTCATCCACAGACTTTGATCTGGCAGTTTGCGTAGGTTATACCTGTACACAAAGGTTTTTTTTTTTTTTTTTTTAACAAAATTACAAAGAATAAAGTTGCATGCACCTTATTAAAGTTCAATAGAAAAGAGTGTTCAGGAGCGGGACATCGGAGTGTTAATATGGCAGCCGGTTTGCTTCAAAAATATTGGCCAATGAGCGATGTGTTGCAAAGCCATTGACTGAGAGGTGGAAACTCTGTCGCCACCCACAATACAGCAAACCTAATCAAACATTTCAAAAAGGGCCACATTAGTAAAAGGTACATGGTAACCTGCCTGGAGTTTGCTAAAAGGCCCCTGAAGGACTCCCAGACCATGAGAAACAAAATTCTCTGGTTGAAGATTGAACTCTTTAGCGTGAATGCTTTTTGTCATGTTTGGAGGGAACCAGACACCATCCCTACAGCGAAACAGGGTGGTGGCAGCATCATGCTGTGGGGATGTTTTTCAGTGGCAGGAACTGGGAGAATAGTCAGAATGGAGGGAAAGATGAATGTAGCAATGTACAGAGACATCCTGGATGAAAATCTGATCCAGTGCACTATTGACCTCAGACTGGGGCAGTGGTTGATCTTTCAGCAAGACAATGACCCTAAGCACACATGCAAGATATCAAAGGAGTGGCTTCAGGACATCTCTGTGAATGTCCTTGAGTGGCCCAGCCAGACCTCATACCTGAATCCGATTGAACATCTCTGGAGAGATCTGAAAATGGAGCTTGAGAGATGCTGCAATGAGGAATGGGCGAAACTGCCCAAAGATAGGTGCACCAGGCCATCACGTTCAAGAAGACACGAGGCTGTAATTGCTGCCAAAGGTGCATCAACAAAGTATTGAGCAAAGGGTGTGAATACTTATGTACATGTGATGTCTTAGTTTATTATGTTTTAATAAATTTGCAAAAATAAAAAAAAAGCTTTTTTCATGTTGTCTTTATGGGGTGTTGTGCGTAGAATTTTAAAAGTGAAAAAATGTATTTACTGTATTTTGGAATAAGGCTGTAACATAAAATGTGGAGAAAGTGAAGTGCTGTGAATACTTTGAGGATGCACTGAATTTGACCACTCTTATTGGTAGAGTTCATTTAAAGTGGTTGGTTTCCTGGCACAGAGCTGACTTTTAAGCATAGTTCACACATTTTCAGTAGGGTTAAGATTGGGGTTTTGGGAAAGTCATTCCAACTTGCTTTATCCACCCTGCAAACAGTTTTGATGTGTGTTTCGGATCATTGTCCTGTTGAACCCCCCCGGCCAATTTTCAACCATTGAGCTGTTGATTTGAGGTGACAAAGAATTTTGAGGTATTCCTCCTCCTCCATTATTCAGTCCACTTTGTACAATGCACCACTACCACAAGCAGCAAAACAGCCCCAGAGCATGATGCTAACCACCACCATGCGTGATAGTTGGTGCAGTGTTCTTTGGTTTGAAAGCCTCCTCACCTTAATTTCTCCAATCATACCTCTTGCCATTTTGACCAGATCTTTGTCCTTTCTGACCATAAAAGTTTTCTCCAGAAGGCATTTGGCTTGTCCATATGGGCAGCTTCAAATTTCAGTCTCGCTTGAAGTTAGCTGATTTGGAGCAGGGATTCTTTCTTGGTCAGTACCCTCTGTCCATGGAGACATAAAACTCGTTAAGCCAATTTCCGCTCATCTGGAGGTGACAGTTTAGGTCAGTGGTCTCCAAACTATTCCAGAAAGGGCCGAGAGGGTGCAGGTTTTCTTTGCAGCCACTGACTCCAGCACGTGATTTCACAGATGAACTCATGCCACCTGCTCCAAGTAATGTTAATCAGTGAAATCACCTGCTGAAGTCAGTGGCTGCAAATAAAACCTGCACCCTGTCGGCCCTTTCTGGAATAGTTTGGAGACCACTGGTTTAGGTCTTCTTCCACATCTTGGCCAAGTAGTGACACGTTCGACTAACTTGTACTGATTGTCTTGGAATCTGCAGTTGTTAAGAAATGGCTCCAAGAGACCTTCCAAAGCCGTGTAAATCTGCAGTTCTCTTTCTGAGATCTTTGAGTTTGATCAGTCCAATGAGTGCCGTCAAACACATTTTTAGGCTGGCAACGAGAAACTACCGGTTGTAGTCGATCATGGTCACTAACAAGGAGTTAATAAGCAGGCATTGACATTAAGCTTTTTAGTGTACTTGTCCATAGGACAAGTAACCCTGGCAGTCTACTTGTCCAATAGGAAAAGCTGGTTGTCCGGACAACCCGTGACTGAGATTCAAATTATATATTTATCACATGTACTTTGCTCTGACTTGTCACTTAATAAAAACCTGTCATACTTTTGTAAGTACTTTAACTTTAATATTGCAACATAAGAATTGCAGCTGAAATAGAAAAGTCATTACATTTCAACATTTTCTGGGACTGAGATTCAGATTAAATATTTATCACATCTACTTTGCTGTGACATATCACTTCATGAAAAAGTTAATACTGTCATTCTCCTGTGTGGGTGGTAAAATTCAATTTCCAAAAAATATTTTTTTTTTTACATATTGCATGCATAGCCTCTAGCCTTTTAATCCGTTAACCAAGACATAGCTCATAATGTTTCTCTCCTGCAATTGTTGGTAATAATTGGTAAATGCCAATATGCATCTGCTTCTCTCCTGTGTGTTTTCTGAGTTCATCACTGTTCAATGCATGATCATTTGCCATTTGCCAATATCTATTTTATAAAGCAAATCAAATTCTTTTATTTCAACATTTTAAAAATTACTTACTGGTCCGCAATTGAAGGAAAATCCCGACAGACATGGCAGTATATTGTGCTGTCCTCTTCCTTGTGCCCCAGCCACGGACGTCGGATAATCCTGTGTCCAGCTACTCACAAACTTCCTCTCTCTTCATACCTCGTCTTTGAAGTTTCTACACTTGCAGGGGTTGATGCTTTGCATTTGACTGGCGCTTTCCCTGGTATCTGGCCTGGTTTCGAAGGTTTTACAAAAGACATTCTGTTCAATATATTCTTCAAAAGGAGTGTTAATTAATGCGATGTTTGTTATTTAATGTTTCCCACCACAGTATCTCGCAAGAAGATGCTATGAACTAGAGGGTGACCCGGGAGTAGATTTTCACTCCTGTCCCGTCCCACTCCCACAGAAAAATTCCTGTCCCATCCCAATCCCTGGCCAGATTAAAAAAAAAAAAAAAAAAAATCCTGTCCTGTCCCGCTCCTGTACCACTCCATTTTTTCCTTCTTTTAGTTTTTAGGCTTTAGACATTTAGTTTTAGGCTTTAGAGAAGCCACCAGGACACAACTCGTGATTTTTGAAAATTATAAGCAGTAACTTACTTTGAAATAAATGAAACTCAGAACTGCAGCCTAATAATTTTGAAAAATAAAAATCGGCTGTAAAATAACAGCCTGTTAAAGTTCAGAGTTCTCAGCTGCTTTGTGATTTCTATACTTCTGAACATCACTGCAGAGTTTCTCCACATCAGGTCTTTTTTTAAAACACGTGTGTGTGTGATTTTTTTTTTTCTTTTTTTTTTTTCCATTCTGTTCATCCATATATTCTCATTTTAAGGAATTTTGACCAGTTTATTTCATCTCATAATTTCAGTATAACTGTCACCAACATGTGCACACGGTGTGAACAGGACGTACCATTAGAACAGTCCAGAGAGAAATAAAGGCAGCGCCACAGTTTAGTGTTTTTCACTCTGTGCTCCCCCCCACACACACACACACTTCCTCCTTTCAGCCAGCCGACTCTCTCTCACAGACACAGACACAGACAGCTGCAGTGCTCTGATCCAGTCTTAATTTTAAGCTTTAAGCAAAGCCGCCCGCTATTTTTTTCGGCGTCTCTTTTCGAAAATTGACCGCTCAAATGGCAGCAGGACAGCTCGCTGCCTAAAACCATCTGCTCCCATGAATTTTTAATCTTGTACTGTCCCATTCACGTGATAAATAGCAAAGTTGACTCCCATGACCCGTGGGATTCCCAAAAAATGTCAGCCTCTACTACGAACACACACTCCATACACTGGTCTCGCGCATACATTGATACCGTGTTTTCTGATTGTCAGCTGCGTGGAGAGTGGCGGGAAAAACCGAAGACACTTTCTTGCGAGGTGCGAGACAAGACGTGATGTAAATAAGAATACAAAAAGGCGGCGGTCAGGTATTTTGGTTCCAAGCGATCAAAATAAAGAATGTGAACGTTTAAAACCAAAAAAATGCCACTTGTCCGGTCGGACAATTTAGAGCTATTGCTTGTCCGATCACATTTTACACTTGTCTCGTACAAGCATTAATGTCAATGCCTGATAAGCCTTGTTACTTTAAAAGACATTGTAGAACCTTGAGCACCATTTAATGGAATGTATATATTTGAACCTGTATGTATAATTTTTACCCTGTGTGGATTAAAGATGTGAAACAAATTCACTTATGCAGCCCAATTCTTGTTTGTTTTTTTTTGTTTTCATACAGTATGCTTTACAATCATTCCACCGTGGCAAAAGAGCAGTTCAGAGACATCATTAACAGGCAAAAATGACCAGGACATTCATGTCTACGATGCACATGTGTAAACATCTGACAACAACCGTACACATCATTTTAATGATCAAGTTACGGGTTCAAACCCTACCCCTGCCACACTTCTCCATGTAATGTAGAGTTGCATCAGGAAGAGCATCCGGTGTGAAACTTGTGCCAATTTAACATGCAGGTCCATCTTGAATCTAGTGTGGCGACCCTTAATGTGGTGAGCCTTAATTAAAGTGGTTAAAGTAAGGGTTTGTTTAAAGTATTATTATTATTTTATTTTTTTATTCAAGGTTTCCCTTCCTGGTCTTAAGTAAAAATAAATTAAAAATACTGTAGCTTAGCCGCCGTTAGTTACCCCCTGGCAGATCCAGAGCAGCCGGGAAAGCAGGCTGACTGGGTGACTGTGAGGAGGAAGCGTAGCCCTAAACAGAAGCCCTGTGTACACCGCCAACCCGTTCACATCTCTAACCGTTTTTCCCCACTCGACGACACACCCGCCGAGGATCAAACTCTGGTTATTGGCGACTCTGTTTTGCGAAATGTGAAGTTAGCGACACCAGCAACCATAGTCAATTGTCTTCCGGGGGCCAGAGCAGGCGACATTGAAGGAAATTTGAAACTGCTGGCTAAGGCTAAGCGTAAATTTGGTAAGATTGTAATTCACGTCGGCAGTAATGACACCCGGTTACGCCAATCGGAGGTCACTAAAATTAACATTAAATCGGTGTGTAACTTTGCAAAAACAATGTCGGACTCTGTAGTTTTCTCTGGGCCCCTCCCCAATCAGACCGGGAGTGACATGTTTAGCCGCATGTTCTCCTTGAATTGCTGGCTGTCTGAGTGGTGTCCAAAAAATGAGGTGGGCTTCATAGATAATTGGCAAAGCTTCTGGGGAAAACCTGGTCTTGTTAGGAGAGACGGCATCCATCCCACTTTGGATGGAGCAGCTCTCATTTCTAGAAATCTGGCCAATTTTCTTAAATCCTCCAAACCGTGACTATCCAGGGTTGGGACCAGGAAGCAGAGTTGTAGTCTTACACACCTCTCTGCAGCTTCTCTCCCCCTGCCATCCCCTCATTACCCCATCCCCGTAGAGACGGTGCCTGCTCCCAGACTACCAATAACCAGCAAAAATCTATTTAAGCATAAAAATTCAAAAAGAAAAAATAATATAGCACCTTCAACTGCACCACAGACTAAAACAGTTAAATGTGGTCTATTAAACATTAGGTCTCTCTCTTCTAAGTCCCTGTTGGTAAATGATATAATAATTGCTCAACATATTGATTTATTCTGCCTTACAGAAACCTGGTTACAGCAGGATGAATATGTTAGTTTAAATGAGTCAACACCCCCGAGTCACACTAACTGTCAGAATGCTCGTAGCACGGGCCGGGGCGGAGGATTAGCAGCAATCTTCCATTCCAGCTTATTAATTAATCAAAAACCCAGACAGAGCTTTAATTCATTTGAAAGCTTGACTCTTAGTCTTGTCCATCCAAATTGGAAGTCCCAAAAAAACAGTTTTATTTGTTATTATCTATCGTCCACCTGGTCGTTACTGTGAGTTTCTCTGTGAATTTTCAGATCTTTTGTCTGACTTAGTGCTTAGCTCAGATAAGATAATTATAGTGGGCGATTTTAACATCCACACAGATGCTGAGAATGACAGCCTCAACACTGCATTTAATCTATTATTAGACTCTATTGGCTTTGCTCAAAAAGTAAATGAGTCCACCCACCACTTTAATCATATCTTAGATCTTGTTCTGACTTATGGTATGGAAATAGAAGACTTAACAGTATTCCCTGAAAACTCCCTTCTGTCTGATCATTTCTTAATAACATTTACTCTGATGGACTACCCAGCAGTGGGGAATAAGTTTCATTACACTAGAAGTCTTTCAGAAAGCGCTGTAACTAGGTTTAAGGATATGATTCCTTCTTTATGTTCTCTAATGCCATATACCAACACAGTGCAGAGTAGCTACCTAAACTCTGTAAGTGAGATATAGCTACCTAAACTCTGTAAGTGAGATAGAGTATCTCGTCAATAGTTTTACATCCTCATTGAAGACAACTTTGGATGCTGTAGCTCCTCTAAAAAAGAGAGCTTTAAATCAGAAGTGCCTGACTCCGTGGTATAACTCACAAACTCGTAGCTTAAAGCAGATAACCCGTAAGTTGGAGAGGAAATGGCGTCTCACTAATTTAGAAGATCTTCACTTAGCCTGGAAAAAGAGTCTGTTGCTCTATAAAAAAGCCCTCCGTAAAGCTAGGACATCTTTCTACTCATCACTAATTGAAGAAAATAAGAACAACCCCAGGTTTCTTTTCAGCACTGTAGCCAGGCTGACAAAGAGTCAGAGCTCTATTGAGCTGAGTATTCCATTAACTTTAACTAGTAATGACTTCATGACTTTCTTTGCTAACAAAATTTTAACTATTAGAGAAAAAATTACTCATAACCATCCCAAAGACGTATCGTTATCTTTGGCTGCTTTCAGTGATGCCGGTATTTGGTTAGACTCTTTCTCTCCGATTGTTCTGTCTGAGTTATTTTCATTAGTTACTTCATCCAAACCATCAACATGTTTATTAGACCCCATTTCTACCAGGCTGCTCAAGGAAGCCCTACCATTATTTAATGCTTCGATCTTAAATATGATCAATCTATCTTTGTTAGTTGGCTATGTACCACAGGCTTTTAAGGTGGCAGTAATTAAACCATTACTTAAAAAGCCATCACTTGACCCAGCTATCTTAGCTAATTATAGGCCAATCTCCAACCTTCCTTTTCTCTCAAAAATTCTTGAAAGGGTAGTTGTAAAACAGCTAACTGATAATCTGCAGAGGAATGGTCTATTTGAAGAGTTTCAGTCAGGTTTTAGAATTCATCATAGTACAGAAACAGCATTAGTGAAGGTTACAAATGATCTTCTTATGGCCTCGGACAGTGGACTCATCTCTGTGCTTGTTCTGTTAGACCTCAGTGCTGCTTTTGATACTGTTGACCATAAAATTTTATTACAGAGATTAGAGCATGCCATAGGTATTAAAGGCACTGCGCTGCGGTGGTTTGAATCATATTTGTCTAATAGATTACAATTTGTTCATGTAAATGGGGAATCTTCTTCACAGACTAAAGTTAATTATGGAGTTCCACAAGGTTCTGTGCTAGGACCAATTTTATTCACTTTATACACGCTTCCCTTAGGCAGTATTATTAGACGGTATTGCTTAAATTTTCATTGTTACGCAGATGATACCCAGCTTTATCTGTCCATGAAGCCAGAGGACACACACCAATTAGCTAAACTGCAGGATTGTCTTACAGACATAAAGACATGGATGACCTCTAATTTCCTGCTTTTAAACTCAGATAAAACTGAAGTTATTGTACTTGGCCCCACAAATCTTAGAAACATGGTGTCTAACCAGATCCTCACTGTGGATGGCATTACCCTGACCTCTAGTAATACTGTGAGAAATCTTGGAGTCATTTTTGATCAGGATATGTCATTCAAAGCGCATATTAAACAAATATGTAGGACTGCTTTTTTGCATTTACGCAATATCTCTAAAATCAGAAAGGTCTTGTCTCAGAGTGATGCTGAAAAACTAATTCATGCATTTATTTCCTCTAGGCTGGACTATTGTAATTCATTATTATCAGGTTGTCCTAAAAGTTCCCTAAAAAGCCTTCAGTTAATTCAAAATGCTGCAGCTAGAGTACTTCAGCAACAACTTCAACTTTTTTCTTATATAGCGCCAAATCACAACAAACAGTTGCCCCAAGGCGCTCTATATTGTAAGGCAAGGCCATACAATAATTATGAAAAACCCCAACGGTCAAAACGACCCCCTATGAGCAAGCACTTGGCTACAGTGGGAAGGAAAAACTCCCTTTTAACAGGAAGAAACCTCCAGCAGAACCAGGCTCAGGGAGGGGCAGTCTTCTGCTGAGACTGGTTGGGGCTGAGGGAAAGAACCAGGAAAAAGACATGCTGTGAAGGGGGGCAGAGATCGATCACTAATGATTAAATGCAGAGTGATGCATACGGAGCAAAAATAGAAAGAAACAGTGCATCATGGGAACCCCCCCACAGTCTACGTCTAAAGCAGCATAACCAAGGGATGGTCCAGGGTCACCTGATCCAGCCCTAACTATAAGCCTTAGCGAAAAGGAAAGTTTTAACATAGTTTTAACAAGTTTTTACATAATTATTGTATGGCCTTGCCTTACAATATAAAGCGCCTTGGGGCAACTGTTTGTTGTGATTTGGCGCTATATAAAAAAATTGATTGATTGAATTGATTGATTGACTTCAATTTTTCCATGTTTTATGTTACAGCTTCATTCCAAAATGGATTAAATACATTTTTTTCCTCAAAATTATACACACAAAACCCCATAATGACGGTGTGATTTTTTTTTTTTTTTTTTTTTAGATTTTTGCTATTTCTATTTAAAAAAAAAAAAAAAAAAAAAAAAAAAAAAACTACGACACTACATGTACATACAGTGAGGAAAATAAGTATTTGAACACCCTGCGATTTTGCAAGTTCTCCCAATTAGAAATCATGGAGGGGTCTGAAATTTTCATCTTAGGCGCATGTCCACTGTGAGACATAATCTAAAAAAAAAAAAAATCCAGAAATCACAATGTATGATTTTTTTTTTTTTTTTTTTTTTTTTTAATTTTTTAAAATTTATTTGCATGTTACTGCTGCAAATAAGTATTTCAACACCTGCCAATCAGGAAAAATTCTGGCCCTCAAAGACCTGTTAGTCCTCCTCGAAAAAGTCCGCCTCCACTCCACTTATTATTCCAAATTAGAAGCACCTATTTGAGGTCATTGGCTGCATAAAGACACCTGTCCACCCCACACAATCAGTAAGACTCCAACTACTAATATGGCTAAGACCAAAGAGCTGTCCAAAGACACCAGAGACAAAATTGTAGACCTCCACAAGGCTGGAAAGGGCTATGGGGCAATTCGCCGTTTCAAATCCCGCAAAACCTCGGAGAGGTCGCAGCGCTGCGAGATCTCAGTAAGAGATCGGCGTCACTTTAACCGCTGCACACAGACAACACCATTAACATCGCAACATAAAACAATTTTTATATTGTGCCTAAAACTCTCATGAATATATTCTCTGGGTTTATAGACGTTATTGGGTTTGTTTTATGTAAACATGCGACAATCACAGGCTGGCTCTTCGTTATTTTCAATGGGAGCTGCTGTGAGCTACGCTCGCTTCCTGATCATGTTGTTCTGGGGGAAAGTGAAGTTTGCTCTTTAACGTCTTGATTATTGTTCTTTTCAACACTGTTTGTCCTCTTTGTTCCAGACTAATATATATATGTCTGAAATTCGGTTTGCGCTTATTAAATTCCACGCAGATTATACGTAGCAGACACAGATTTATTATAATTGTTTTAGCAAGTTTTCAGGGTATCATGCAGCAGTCTTTTATTAATGTGACGAAAAGCATAAAAACAATTACATTATTGTAGCATAATATTCATTTACAATTGTCGTCATGTGGATTCTCTGTTGTTTGACTGCAGCGATTCTCTGGCGCGCAAGGGATTATGGGATACGTCAGTAGGGGGAATTGCCAAGCAGCTTGGTGGAAAAAAAGATCAACTGTTGGAGCAGTTATTAGAAAATGGAAAAAGCTAAACATGACTGTCAATCTCCCTCAGACTGGGGCTCTATGCAAGATCCCACCTCGTGGCGTATCTATCAGTGATCCTAAGAAAGGTGAAGAATCAGCCCAGAACTACACGGGAGGAGCTGGTTAATGACCTGAAGAGAGCTGGCACCACTGTTTCTAAGGTTACTGTGGATAATACACTGAAGTTGTGTTAAAATCATGCATGGCACAGAACGTTCCCCTGCTTAAATCAGCACACGTCCAGGCCGTCTTAAGTTTGCACATGACCATTTGGATGATCCAGAGGAGTCATGGGAGAAAGTTATGTGGTCAGATGAGACCAAAATAGAACTTATTGGTCTTAATTTCACTTGCCATGTTTGGAGGAAGAAGTATGCTGAGTACCATCCCAAAAACACCGTCCCTACTATGAAGCATGGGGGTGGAAGCATCATGCTTTAGGGGTGTTTTTCTGCATATGGGACAGGACAACTGTACTGTATTAAGGAGAGGATGACCGGGGCCATGTATTGCGAGATTTTGGGGAACAACCTCCTTCCCTCAGTTAGAGCATTGAAGATGGGTCGTGGATGGGTCTTCCAACATGATAGTGACCCGAAGCACACAGCCAGGATAACCAAGGAGTGGCTCCGTAAGAAGCATATCAAGGTTCTGCAGTGGCCTAGCCAGTCTGCAAACCTAAACCCAATAGAAAATCTTTGGTGAGAGCTCAGACTCTGTGTTTCTCAGCAACAGCCCAGTAACGTGGCTGATCTAGAGAAGATCTGTGTGAAGGAGTGGACCAGAATCCCTGCTGCAGTGTGTGCAAACCTGGTGAAAAACTACAGGAAACATTTGACCTCTGTAATTGCAAACAAAGGCTACTGTACCAAATATTAACTTTGATTTTCACAGGTGTTGAAATACTTATTTGCAGCAGTAACATGCAAATAAAAAAAAAAAAAACATACATTGTGATTTCCGGATTTTTTTTTTTTTTTCGGATTATGTCTCTCACAGTGGACATGCACCTAAGATGAAAATTTCAGACCCCTCCATGATTTCTAAGTAGGAGAACTTGCAGAATCGCAGGGTGTTATTTTCCTCACTGTTGCAATGAAGCTCAAAATTGAGCTTGGGTGCATTTTATTCTTCAATTTCCTTTCATTTATATAGCGCCATATCACAACAAAGTTGCCTCAAGGTGCTTCACACAAGTAAGGTCTAACCTTACCAACCCCCAGCGCAAGCACACAGGCAACAGTTGTGAGGAAAAACTCCCTCTGATTTGAGGAAGAAATGTCAAGCAGACCAGACTCAAAGGGGTGACTCTCTGCATGGGCCATGCTGTGAAACAATTTACAAAACAATTCCCAAAATGAATATACAAGAAATTTGCCCATGCACAGGACAGGAGGGTTGCAGAAACAGACAGCACACCCATCTCTGGATGGAGCCGCACCTCAAACGGAGAGGGGGAAAAAAAAAACAATCGGGCATCAGAAAGACAACAAATACAGTATAATTTGTCAGCATTAAGCAACAAGAAAAACAAAAGAAATACTATGGTGATCGCCAGTCACTAGCCCTAAGCTTCGCTAAAAGACTCAGAATTTAGATAAAGTTGAGGCAGTGGCCCGCTCCCTTTCCTAACAAAATGAATTTTAAAAAGTAAAAAGCATAGTAACATACTATGCCAGTATGCTAGCTGTATGGAAGGGAAAATAAGTGCGTCTTAAGTCTTGACTTGAAAGTTTCTACAGACTGTTTTATTGACGCAGGGAGATCATTCCACAGAACAGGGGCACGATAAGAGAAAGCTCTATGACCCACAGACTTTTTAGTCACCGTAGGGACACAAAGTAGTCCTGCACCCTGAGATCGCAAGTCCCGGGCCGGTATGTAGGGTTTAATTCAGCCCGCTAGGTAGGGAGGTGCCAGTCCGTGAACAGTTTTATTGGCTAGTAGCAGAACCTTAAAATCTGATCTCACAGGAACAGGAAGCCAGTGAGGAGATGCCGAAATGGTGTAACACGGTCAAACTTTCTGCTTCATGTCAAAAGTCTGGCAGCAGCATTTTGAACCAATTGGAGACCCCTAATGCTGGATTGCGGTAAACCAGAAAATAGAACATTGCAATACTCCAATCAAGAAGAGACAGTTACTTGAATCAGGGTCTCAGCATCAGCAATAGAGATGAGACGAACCTTCGCTATAATTGCAGGTGGAAGAAAGCAGTCCTCGTAATATCTCTAATGTGGAGGTCAAAGGACAGCGTAGGATTTAAAAATTACCCCAAGGATCCTCACTTTGTCAGTGTGGTGTACGACACACGAGCCTAGGCTAAGTGTTAGCTGGTCAAATTGATGCCGATGTCTCACTGGACCAAGAACCATCATTTAAGTCTGATCAGAGTTTAAACGTAGGAAGTTGCTAGACATCCAGCTTATCACTGATGCAGGGCCATCTTCTAAGGATTTTATGTGGATGAGATTACCAGCAGTTATCAGCCTGTAACTGAGTATGATCAGCATAGCAGTGAAAGGTAATCCCAAAACACTGCAATATGTGCCCAAGGGGTGCTATATAAAGGGAGAAAAGCAGGGGCCTAAGATGGACCCCCGTGGTACCCCAAATTTCATGTCACTAAGGTTAGAGGTAGTGTTGTTGTACAAAACACACTGAGAACGACTGGTCAGGTATGACGTCAATCATGCAAGGGCACTCCCAGTAATCCCAAAATGATTCTTCAGCCTGTGGAGTAGAATATAATGATCTACGATATCAAATGCAGCACTGAGATCTAACAGCACCAGAACCGTAGTGGTGTTATGGGCCTTTCACACTGAAAGCTTCAGGCCAATGCGTCAAAGCTTTCCAATGTGTCATAATGCCAGGCCAGTGCATTTCCAACGCGTCGTGACATCAGTTGCTTCGCTTCGGAAGCATCAAGGGGGGCGGAAATTGCTACGTCACACTCTGGCTGTTTCCACAACATGAAAAAAGTTGAGCAATCGCCATCTTGAATTTGCGTCACCTGAACCACAAAAAAAGCTTTAAAAAAAAAAAAAAAAAAAACAGCAGTAGAATGATTCTCCCACCACCCTGCTGGGAGAAGCTTTTTTCCAGCTACTTTTCGGAGTGACGCCGACCGAGGGAGGACTGACGACTTGGTGGGATATCGATCGAACCGCGACCCGCAAGGAGAAGCCGGGATTTTGGGCATCATCCTTGTGCAGAGCGAGGCAGGCAGCCAGGGTGATGGAGCAGACCCACTCAGTCCAAAATCTCCCACTTTTTGGATATATGCGAAGTCCCAGTTTGACCAGTGGAGTTTAGTTCTGCAGCTTTATTGAGGTGAGAATAATATAAAAGTAAAACGTGACGTTTACTGCACTGCTGTGAAGGTTTAATGATTGGCTAACGTTAGCTTAGCCTTTTAGCACAGTTGATCTGAGTGAACACTTTAATTTGTAAATGGTTCAGTCTTTATTTTTACCAGATAAAACTACGGCTTTTTTCGGAGCCCACAAAAGCTCAACTTTAAATAACTTTTTTTGGGAGGGGGGCATTTTTTTCTCCATTGGTTATTTTTTCTTTTTTTTATATATATATAAACTGTTTAGTGTTTCTTTATATTTTAAGAAATATTTTTATTTGTCCCAATCAGAAACATTTGCTGTGCAGACAACCTAAATACAGATGCACTTCAAAAACTTCCATTGATGAGCTGAACACCATGAAGTCCAGTCGAAAGAAAACATCTCTGCTCTTCAAAATAGGAGAGAAGTGTCAGTCTTCAGCAACACCACCAGGGTTCAAAGCTGCAGAAGAGACCTTCATCTGGTCCTGAGAATACAGCATAACATCACCTGCTTCTAAATAAAAGGCTCTTTTAACAGCAGCTATTATTTTTTTTAAAAAGCTTTCATTTTAGATTTTAACAATAAATGAATAGATCATTAAAAATGTCCACGAAATTCAAGACATTTGCACAGGTAGAAGCTCTCCACTTATTGTGCTCAGATTCATATTTTAGAAATGACTCCCCCCTGATAACATTAAAGGCAATTACATATTTTGACGTAATTTCAAGTTGAATTGACTATAAAAAATTTCATGAGGTTTATGTCACAGAAATCCTACTTTACAATCACACTGCAGTCGCATTTATAATAAACATTTGTATTTATTTACATTGTCTGTTTTTCTGTTTGAAATGAGATATGAATAATCTACCAGACTTAAAAATGTATAAATTTCCATGTTATTTTATTTGTCTAAAAATAAATGTCCGAGGTTCCTTATGTTAAACAAGAAATTATCTAATCTGAAATAACAGGTGGTTTTAATTTACAGATGAAAGGTTTCTAAAGAACCATTTATTGATTTATTTAGCTATTTTAATTACAAGTGTTCTAAACTTTTTTTAAAATAGTAATCAGACATTTTGAGGTAACAAACAACAACAATAAAACATTTCCAAGGATTTTTCTTAAGACTGCTCTATAAATGAGCAGTCCTGTGACACGTTTCTGTTTTGTAGAGATCAGTGGTTTCTGCCACTAGTCTTCTGTGTTTTGGCCTGACGCGTCGTTCCTATTGGACAGTGCGAAGCTACGTCACAGCCCAAGCATCAAAAGTTGGATTGGGTTGAACTTTGACCGCGTCATCTTGCTGACAAGCGACAATGCCTGCTCCTGTCAGAAGCATCGCTTTAGCTCGGCTTTTGACGCAGCGCTTCTGACGCCTCTAAAAAGCAATGCTTCTCATTGAAAATAATGCCTTTTAGATCAGTTCCTGACGCTTCTGGCACATTCAGTGTGAAAGGCCCATTAGAATCCATTGCAGGCAGAAGATCATTCACCACTTTACTGAGAGCCGTCTCTGTGGAATGATATTTTCTAAAAGCAGACTGCAGTGGCCCAAAAAGATTGTTCTCAGTAAAGTGGTCCACGAGCTGCCATGAAACCACCTTTTCCAGAATTTTTGAGCAAAATGATTGATTTGATATCGGCTTATAGTTTTTAAGTGCACTAGGGTCAAGATTCGATTTCTTAAATAATGGTTTAATCACTGCAGATTTGAAACATTTAGGAACAGATCTAGAAGTTAATGAGAGATTAATAATTTCCAGCACAACTGGCCCAAGAGTGGGCCACAGACCCTTAAACAGTTTTGTTGGTATAGGATCAAATAAGCAGGTTGTGCTTTTTGTACAACCCCTGGCAAAAATTATGGAATCACCGGCCTTGGAGGATGTTCATTCAGTTGTTTAATTTTGTAGAAAAAAAGCAGATCACAGACATGACACAAAACTAAAGTCATTTCAAATGGCAACTTTCTGGCTTTAAGAAACACTATAAGAAATCAGGAAAAGAAAATTGTGGCAGTCAGTAACGGTTATTCTTTTAGACCAAGCAGAGGGAAAAAAATATGGAATCACTCAATTGAGGAAAAAATTATGGAATCATGAAAAACAAAAGAACGCTCCAACACATCACTAGTATTTTGTTGCACCACCTCTGGCTTTTATAACAGCTTGCAGTCTCTGAGGCATGGACTTAATAAGTGACAAACGGTACTCTTCATCAATCTGGCTCCAACTTTCTCTGATTACTGTTGCCAGATCAGCTTTGCGGGTTGGAGCCTTGTCATGGACCATTTTCTTCAATTTCCACCAAAGATTTTCAATTGGATTAAGATCTGGACTATTTGCAGGCTGTGACATTGACCCTATGTGTCTTTTTGCAAGGAATGTTTTCACAGTTTTTGCTCTATGGCAAGATGCATTATCATCTTGAGAAATGATTTCATCATTCCCAAACATCCTTTCAATTGATGGGATAAGAAAAGTGTCCAAAATATCAACGTAAACTTGTGCATTTATTGATGATGTAATGACAGCCATCTCTCCAGTGCCGTTACCTGACATGCAGCCCCATATCATCAATGACTGTGGAAATTTACATGTTCTCTTCAGGCAGTCATCTGTATAAATCTCATTGGAACGGCACCAAACAAAAGTTCCAGCATCATCACCTTGCACAATGCAGATTCGAGATTCATCACTGAATATGACTTTCATCCAGTCATCCACAGTCTATGATTGCTTTTCCTTAGCCCATTGTAACCTTGTTTCTTTCTGTTTAGGTGTTAATGATGGCTTTCGTTTAGCTTTTCTGTATGTAAATCCCATTTCCTTTAGGCGGTTTCTTACAGTTCGGTCACAGACGTTGACTCCAGTTTCCTCCCCTTCGTTCCTCATTTGTTTTGTTGTGCATTTTCGATTTTTGAGACATTGCTTTAAGTTTTCTGTCTTGACGCTTTGATGTCTTCCTTGGTCTACCAGTATGTTTGCCTTTAACAACCTTCCCATGTTGTTTGTATTTGGTCCAGAGTTTAGACACAGCTGACTGTGAACAACCAACATCTTTTGCAACATTGCGTGATGATTTACCCTCTTTTAAGAGTTTGATAATCCTGTCCTTTGTTTCAATTGACATCTCTCGTGTTGGAGCCATGATTCATGTCAGTCCACTTGGTGCAACAGCTCTCCAAGGTGTGATCACTCCTTTTTAGATGCAAACTAACGAGCAGATCTGATTTGATGCAGGTGTTAGTTTTGGGGATGAAAATTTACAGGGTGATTCCATGATTTATTCCTCAGAATTGAGTGAGTCCATATTTTTTTCCCTCTGCTTGGTCTAAAAAAGTAACTGTTACTGACTGCCACAATTTTTTTTTTCCTGATTTCTTATAGTGTTTCTTAAAGCCAGAAAGTTGCCATTTGAAGTGACTTTAGTTTTGTGTCATGTCTGTGATCTGCTTTATTTCTACAAACTTAAACAACTGAATGAACATCCTCCGAGGCCAGTGATTCCATAATTTTTGCCAGGGGTTGTAGATGTTATGAGTTTTGTCAGCATGCCTAGTTCTTATTGTTTTTTAAAAAAAAGTGGATTTTGAATTTTGGCTGGTCAGATGTCCAACACAGTGGTGGGCACAGTTCCACTAATCTGCCAACTGCCAATTGATAATTATCAAAGCTAATGTTTTCATTAGTGAATTAGCTTTTCAGATTTTTAGACCGCAAACATATTTTTGCGGCCATAGCGAATAAAGCTTAACAGTTAAAAACATTTGTGAAGTCTAAAATCAAAGATTTTAGTGCCTGCCTGTTACATGTTCTGTAACAGACAGACAGCTATCAGCTCTATCCTCTGCAGGCAGAGGAGAGCTGACTACCAGACAGATAGGGAGAGGAAGAAAAAAGATAATTTCTCTTCACACCATACAGACTCGCCAGCATATCACCCAAGTCATGCACAGGCAGTTTTCACTTATGGTTTAAAATTATAAACAAACTAATTCTGGACAAGTTATTTAAATGGACATCACGTCTGTCATTTTAGAAAGTGAAAATTTGAAGAGAAAAAAGGTAATTTGAAAACTGAAAATTCTGTTTAAGTGGATTCAGCAGTTTTAGCGAATGTGTGGCACTTGGTATTCATACTGCCACGAACACTGCCATCTACCGACCAAATGGAAAAAAAAAGACATATTTACAAATAGATTTATTTGTAAAACCCACCACACGTTTCAGTAAGTTGTGTGTTATACTGACCAACCAGTCACTCGTCAGGAAACTAATTTACCCATAATGCACTGCAGCATGTGTGTCTTAACGCTAAAACTTTCAAAATTAGTACATTTAAAGTAGACCTGCATTGAAATAAATGCAGTCAGATCTTTGGACCAAAAAATGACTTATATTTACACATAAGATCCTTCTGAATGTAGTAATGTAAATCTGCAAGCCCAGATCTGTCATTCAACGGAGAAATCTTCATTTGAAAATGACAAATTTACAGCTAACATTTAGCCCTCCGCAAATTGTCCCTCTCATCATGGACGCTGCAGAGACGTCAGGGACAAGACCCTCTCCCAGCATGCATTGCTCGCGCCAACTGTAACTTGTGGATTTACGTCAGTTTGCATCTGCACCTTTTTCTTGTCTTATACGGAAGGATCTACTTTTTAAAACTTCATATTGTCTTGCGGTACGCTTGGTGAGTACACATTTCTTTTATTTGTGCTTGAAAATTATTTTTGTGGACTTTTTCATACGCCCGTTTGAGTGGTGTCGCATTGAAAATCTACCGTCTTTCACCTTCGATGTACGGTCGCGGGCTACGGAGACGAGACCCGCAAAGAATTCAAGTTATTAAAAATATATAAACCTCTCTCAGCGGCCACGGAGCTCTGCGGCTCCGATTACCGAGACGTGCGGCGCTGCGGATTTTGCAGCAAGAAGTCTGTCCTTGCGAGCAACAGGTGTCACCGCCCGCACTGCATTAAAATGGCGAGCGTAGTCTCTGGACTTGTGCCAAGTTGGCTGCAACTCCATTCAGTAGACAGAGAGGTGGTGCTGGCTGCACAGCAGGCACGGGGGTGTGAGTGCCGCGGTGGAACTTAATGAGCGCATGCACTCGGTAAGCGTATCGGGGGCAGTGAGAGCGAGGCGTCAGGGAATAATGTCGCCCGCTGTCGATGCCGCTGCTGATCTGATCCCCAGATCTGAGCAAGCAGAGCTGTATCTCACATTCATTGCAGCTTACTTTTGGATGTTGAAACCAGGATGTGTATAACAGTAACATTACTAAGAGATAAAATCAATTTCAATGCGGAATCGGACTGAAGGCGGGAACGCGTCGTCTTGTCACCGACGTCATGGAAATGATCCGGATGTACAAACTGTTTTCACAGAGGGCTAAATGTTAGCTGCAAATTTGTCATTTTTAAATGAATATTTCTCCGCTGAATTACAAATTTGGGCCTACAGATTTACTTTACTGCATTCACAAGGGTCTTATAAATACATATCAGCTATTTCTTTTCTGAAATCTGACCACATTAATTTCAATGCAGGTCTCCTTTAAAATCTTATCAATACCCATTCGTAGTCATTCACATGCCAATTATCTATATATTAAGAGTGCATGCGTTTAGTTAATACAGGGCTGTGAAAACTCCACAGATCCGCGGGATTCCATGGATTTCATCATGGGGAGGGGTGTTGGGGTGTTAGTGATGTACTCTTTAATCGTGAACATCACTGAGTTTTTAAAATGCTTATTGCAAAATGTTCTCTTTTTTTACGACATGGTGTAAGTTTTATAAGTCCGCGGACACTGATCTGTGTGTTACAGATACAAATCAGTTTCCTCGGATCCGCGGAGTTTCGCGGAGGAAAAAAGCGTAGCTGTGACGACAGTTGTCATAAGCAGGACTGGTTGGTTGCTGCGGCGATGCTGTGTGGCTCCTGTGCGACGCTTAACCTAAACTTAACATGTGGACATCCCAAACTTTTAGAGCTTTCAAGTTTTTAAAAGATTTGTGCAGCATGTCTGTGTCATGGACTGACTTCGCACAGAGACAA
Organism: Thalassophryne amazonica; assembly: GCF_902500255.1. Classification (NCBI taxonomy): domain Eukaryota; kingdom Metazoa; phylum Chordata; class Actinopteri; order Batrachoidiformes; family Batrachoididae; genus Thalassophryne; species Thalassophryne amazonica. The sequence goes on along the minus strand of NC_047105.1, from coordinate 42,970,367 downwards.
GATGGCGAGAAAGACTGTTTGTTTGAAAAAGTCTTTAAGGATAAGAATCCGTGGAATTGTCGCTGGCTTCAACACACCTGAAAGGTAACAAACGGGAAAAGTGAACTGTGCCCTCTCAGGAAACACGGTAAGAATTTTTCTCTCCCTGGAAAATAAACATTCTGTTGTTCAAACAGGATTCTAGACAAGATTATGTGACCTTTTTTTTTCACTAATCTAGGCTTTCTTTCATTGTAAAAAAAAAAAAAAAAAAAAAAGACGTGGCTTTGAATGGATTTAGGCTGCATGAATTTACACAAGAATGTGACTTTTTACTATAAGGTATGTTATTGATATTTTACCATGATTTTCCAAATACGTATTCTACACGCTTTAGCTGTGGTTTTTGAAATACTGTAACAGTCTTTTCAGTCTTCATAAATTTCATGTAGTTTAATTGTTCTGAGTTAATGCATAATTTGGTTTACAATTAAAAGGAAAATCATTCCAGGTCCTACTTCCATGTCATATCCTGTTATTTCAACATCATCATTGACAGGTCAAATAAAAGGTTGAATATAGGATCATTTAAATATCCACTAATTTTGAGACTTGTTCTTAAAGGAGATGCTGAAAAAGTATCGGATAAAAATTTAATTCTGGGGCCCCACAGGGCCCTAGTCCCCCGGCTCCTGGGGAGCTGTAACTCCCCCCCCCCCCCCCCCCCCCCGCAAATTTTCCTCGGATTTCACAATTTTTATTTCACAGCCCTAGTTAGTAAGTTGACTGTAAGTACATAATATAATTGTAAATACTTTAAAAATAAATTTATGACACAAGGAAGTGAAAACGCCTGTTTCCATTGTGGTCCATTTAAAAATCAAATGACAAAATAGAAGTAAAAATAAAATAATACTGATGATAATACTGAAGATAATGATAATATTAAGGCTGAATCTCAATTCTACCCCTCGGCCTTTCCCCTTACCCCTTCCCCTCCGTTTTGTACAGGTACGAGAGACAGAGGGGTATCCCCATACTCTCTTTGGAGCGAAGCGGAGGGCTTCAAAAACCCCTTCAAACGGAGGGAATCTGGATGCACACTCCGTTTAGAGGGGTAGGAGGAGCTTACTGCTGTCTCCAAAGAAACAAACATGGCGCTGAAAGAATCGCACAAATGTAAGCGACTTTCATTACAAATTACACTGTTTAGAAAGTTATAACTTGCCAAAAAACTTTACAGGCAGTTGCCTATGACAGCAACGTGTATGCTGCTGGATGAATGTTGCTTATATTGTCGTTCTGAGAATATCGTAACTTTGCTCGTGTGCTGAGGCGTTATAATGCATATACACACGAATGCTACGATAAGACACTTTTATATCTCACAATGGAAATCATGATAAAGGATAAGCATGTTAACTTGTATGTTTATACATCTTTGGATTATAGCGATTCCTGCTGTTAGATTTCAAGGTCTGTAACGTGTGTATTTTGTAAACGAACAGGGAGCCCTGAGCACACTCGTCTCCTAATAAGCTTTCGGCCAGAAAATGAGAAGTTTCTGCATTCTAAGCAGTCAGCTAAAGACCAATGGGAGTAAGTTGGAAAATGTATGCACACACATGTATATGTGTAACACACAACCTGACGTCCTAATAGAGTGGTATTATTTTTGTCAAGGAAATTTCTAAAGGAAATAGGGCTGGATGCAAAAAAATGGGAGAAGTTGAAAAAGAAATATAAGGTTAACACAACTAGATGCAGCCCATAACATACATGCAGGTGCTGATCATATAATTAGAATATCATGAAAAAGTCAATTTATTTCACTGATTCCATTCAAAAAGAGAAACTTGTGTAATGTGTACATTCATTCCACACACACAGATATATTGCAGGTGTTTATTTCTTTTAATCACTAATTAAATAATTAATTACCAATCAATCTGTTAACAATAATAATTATTGCTATTAATTATTAGTATTATTAATATTAATTCATCAATTGTTGATTATTAATAACTAATTACATTATTAATACCAAAAATTCTCCAACATTGAAGAAATCTGCGTCTCCTATTTCTTCACATTGACACAGAAAGGCGAGAAAATAAAAAGAGGAAACAGGCTACTCCAAGTTTCACTTCGGTTGCCATGTTGACAAACAGTGAAGACAGCACTTTAAGCGACGCAACATGATGACGTCAAACTCATGAGATGGGCAGTTATGAGATCGATCTCTGTCGAAATGATCCAATTGCTGAAGGTACTGGAGTTCAAGGGTTTGTCAATTAATTTAGAAATTCACAATTATCCCTACGGTGGCATTATAACACATTTTCTTCCAAGACCTCAAGAACGTAAAAACTATTTTGAGGTTTTATTTTGGCATATTAATAGCGACTACTTTATGGGTTGAAAACATTTCTTGCAACCAAAATGTATGAATTATTATCAGTGTAAATTTTTCCTTTTCAATCTTGGGGGGGGTTAGCCTTTTGTAGTCAGAGACTTTTTAGTGTCATATAGACTAAACTAACACTGTCTCAGCGGTGTTTTGAATCCAGTTATATTCGGTTTGCAGGAGTAAAACACACACATTAAGTTATTGCTTGTTTCTTTTCCTTCAACAGGGGCATCAAACTTGGTGGAAGATATTCTGTATCAGTGATTACTACGACTACTTTGAATATGTGCATTGTAATATGTTGTCTGCTTCACTAATTGAGCTCAAAAGGCTGGTAATAGCTGAAGTTCAAGTTCACTGTGAATAGCAGGGTAAGCATAGGATGAATACAGTCAGTTAGTGGGTCTACAGAATTTTTTCTGTAGCTCTGTAAAAACTGCTGCATATTCAGCTCTGAAATTTGGGCTCCGATACATGGAGGTAAACCCAGTGAACCTCCTATTTTATCATCGTACACACTTATTGTCCTATAAAAGAAAGACAGAAAGACCTATCAAGTTGCACATGAAGCATCTTAGTGGCCAGTAAGGCCATTGTTGCTTGTTAAAAATTTAATCTAATATTTTATCCAGTAGAGAGCTCACTGTCTGCCAGTGGGTTGTTAAAGTATTTTTAGTGGGTTACATTAATTGGCATATGGAACTTGGTTTAAAGCTTATACAGTTGCATACAAGGATTTTCAATCAGAACCAAAATAGTTTGGTGTGCTTGTAAAGACACATTTCACTTGGACAACAGGTGGATTGTCAAAAGCCATGAGCCAAGATTGACCCCTCACTTGTGTCACAAGGGCACTAGGAAGTCTCTGGGCATGGGGTTCTTTCATCATCTTTCATCATCATCTTTACCACAGCCTACACCTCCTGGAGATTGACTTTGTTAGCAGGATTGCTGAAGTCTGATTGTTGCTCCGAAAACCCCTTAACCTAACTGGAGTGAATCACTCTTGGCTATGCCTCTGTCCTTTTACACATCTTCACCCAATCCAGATTTCTCAGTCCAGTGTCATCCAGACTGAGTTTCATGGCAATTTGTCACGAACAACACTGCTATTAGACAGTGATGAGGAAAGAGGCGACTGTGTATCAGCCTGACGGATGCTGCTGCCCTGCTGACATTTTTCCTCTGCTATGCTACATATCTTTTTTTTCTCTCTTCTGTAGTCTTGTTTTTCTTTTTTTCTTTTGTCATCTGTGCACCAAAATGATTATTTGGTTGCCTCTGATGGACGGCAGTCATCTGTAAAATTGACTCGCTGCTGAATGTCTTCAAGAGGTGGGCAGAAATACTCCAGAACTAGGATTAATGGAATGATTATCTTCATTCTGCTTTCTTCTCTGCCATTCTTTAGACGCAGATGTTTGACAGGAAAGCCAAACTGTCAACAGTTGCACTGCATCTGTGAGAAAGTGATGAGGCCATTATTTTGCGCTGAGTACCCAGGTTGATGTGGCCTGTCCCACCCTCCTTTTGTCACAGCAGAGTTTTCAAGTTCACTTTCAAACGATCGCATAATCTGTTGCCTAAAAATAGTTTTGCTGTGACATATTTGGTACTTGTATGTTGGCACTGACATTGCTTTGAGTAGTTTATCTTGGGTTTGTTAATTAATCTCTCATAATGATCAGTATTGGGAAGATGAGTGGGCCACAGGGACTGACCTGCGTGCCATTTAAATCCAGTGCTGTCCCACTTAGGTGCCACAGAACTGATATTGATGAAAAGAGCATCTTAAAAAAAAAAAAAATCACATGGTCACCACCATGATCAGTGTAGGGTGACAGGAAGGGAACAGGAGGAGGGTGGCAGTCAGAAAGAGGAGACAAAGGTGGTGGTGAGCGGGAGGGAGAAGACGTCCTGCATCTTCCGTCACACAGGCTACCCGGGCTGTTCTAGACTCATCAGTTGCACTGCAGTCATACCAGCGTACGTTCATGTTGGATTTTTCTGTCACTGTTTTTGCTGGCCTTGCTGTGTCCCAGCAGACAGCAAAGGACAGTTCCTGTCAAGATTTAATGACCCATTTGATTTCTCTGTGAGAAACTTGTCCTCAGAGGCAGGTCGACCTGTCTCCCCAGGCCCTTGTCTCTTCCGGAACCCTTGGGGAGGCCCTTTCCCCTCTTCCACCATCTCTACTGCCACTGGTGACAGAAAGCCAGGGCAAACTGTTTACAGTTTGCCATTAATGTGCCAGTTGCCTCCCCTGGGGTGCCACCATAATCCCCTCTGCCATCCGTGAGAGCGGAGGCAGTGATGGAAAGAGGATGATGCTGAACAGCAAAGTAGTAATTGATATGAAATCTGCTGCCTACGTCTGGGGAGAAATGTTTTGTTTTGTTTTGCACCTTTTAGATTTTATACTAAAGGTGTAACTATTTATTGCCTCACAATTTTATTCAATGCATAACTGACAAATCACAAATTTAGAGTGGCTGTTGTATAACTAAGGCCACAACTAATTAAAAAAATGAGTTGGAGATTATTTTCTGATTAGTGGATTAATCCTTTGGTTAATGTACCAGTAAATAAACAAAGAAAAAAGCCCACTACAATTCTACGACTTTACCAATTCTCTGACCAAATAGTAATTTTGCAAATAAAATATTTCCCATTTCATTTTAAAATAAAGTACCGGGAATTATTTCATTTATGAAGGGGGAAAAAAAATGTGTGTGTATGAGGACAACTTGAGGACAAGTTGCAGTGTGGCTTTTTTTTTTCTCTGAAAAGGCTGGACTTCAGTGAATTGCAAGTAGAATCCAAATTTAGGGTGCCTACTTTTGTCTCTAGTGTTAAGTTCTTTCTTGCTTTCCTTCTTTGAGTTCTTTTTTTTTTTTTTTTTTACTCGTGTCAAAGTGCAATTAATCCACTTCAAGAGATTAACTATGCAGTTTTGTGTTGTTTTTAAAACACTGCATGGAATAAGCATAATTGCATTTTTGGCCACATGGGTGTCCTCAACCAGTCCTGAGGATTGTGTTAATTGCTTTTTAATGGTGCTATTAAAGAGAAGTTGTCTCTCACACCCTGGCACACCTGTACAATTGCTAACTATAGGCTGGTAGTGGTGGGATTGATTGCAACACTGTGTCATAACTGTTGATTAAAATGGCAGACTGGAGCCAGTTTGTTCTGAGTGCAATCAAGTCATTGAGGGTCTTTTATTTATTTATAGTAGCTTCTTTTCCACCCAGGAGCAGCACTAATGATACTGATTTATAACGGGAGCACTATGAATGAATGAAAACTGTTTATTTCGAACATTTGATACAACAACAATTACAAGATAGATCAGTAAAGACAACAACAAAAAAGTTCCTACTGTGTACCCAACATGTCCGAAAAGGGGTAGGGTGAAGCATCAGCTTATTTATCCCTACTCCTTCTTCCCCACAACCAGTAATACCCTTTGCCACATATACACATAGATTCCTACACACCTAAACCGATATCAATATATATATATATATATACATATATATATACACACATACATATATACATACACACAACATACATACACATATATACACATATACATATATACACATATATATACACAAACATAAATATACACCTACACATACCTACTTACATACAAAATACTATATATTTACAAGCCGAAGCAAAAAACAAAAACACCCTAACCCTCATTACCCTTCCTCCTCCCTATACCCAGAAAAAAACATATTTTTGTACTGCTGTTTGAACTGGTTCATGCTTGGACATTGCTTGAGCCCCACTCCCAATCTGTTCCACATCCTCACCCCACAGACAGAAATACAGAAACCTTTTAATGTTGTTCGTGCCCACTGATGCTTTAAATTAAATTTCCCCCTCAGACTGTAATCCCCTGATCTGTTAAAAAACATATTTTTTAATGTTTGCTGGAAGTAAATTGTTTATTGCTTTATACACAATTTGTACTGTTTGAAAATGAACCAAGTCTGTGAATTTTAAGAATTTGGATTGTAAAAATAGTGGATTTGTATGATCTCTATAGCCAGTATTATGAATAATTCTTATAGCTCTTTTCTGCATTACTGATAGTGATTGTGTTGTACCTTTATAAGTATTACCCCATACCTCTGCACAGTACTGTAAATATGGTAAAACCAGTGAGCAGTAAAGAATGCGGAGTGAGTTGTGGTCCAGAATATGTTTCGCTTTGTTTAGAACTGAAATGCTTCTTGACAGTTTACTTTGTATATGTTTTATATGAGTCTTCCAGTTTATCTTATCTATTATCACCCCCAGAAACTTATTTTCATGTACCCTTTCAATATCTACCCCCTCGACTTGTAACTGAACCTGTATGTCTGTATTACAGTAGCCAAATAACATGTATTTTGTTTTACTTAAGTTTAATGATGATTTGTTTCTGTCAAACCATATTTTCAATTTTCCCATTTCTATGCTGATCCTCCTCAGTAACTCCTGCAAATCCCCCCCTGAACAAAAAATGCTTGTCATCTGCAAATAATACTAATTTTAATATTTTGGAAACATTGACAATATCATTTATATAAATTAGAAACAGTTTTGGACCCAATACCGACCCCTGTGGGACGCCACAAGCATTGTCCAAGCATGATGATGTATATTCCCCCAACTTCACAAACTGTTTTCTGTTACTTAAGTAGCTTCTCACCCAGTGCAACACCAACCCCCTAATCCCATACTGTTCAAGTTTATTGATTAATATGTCATGATTAATTGTATCAAAAGCCTTTTTAAGGTCTATAAATATTCCAACTGAATGTAATTTGTGGTCTATGGCGTTTATAATCTCCTCAACTGATTCTATTAATGCAAGTGATGTTGAACTATGTGCTCTGAATCCATATTGACTATCAGTAAGTAATTTATGTTTATTTATGAATTTGTCTAATCTATTATTGAATAACTTTTCTAATAGTTTGGAAAATTGTGGAAGCAAAGAAACAGGTCTATAATTTGTGAAGTGGTGTCTATCCCCAGTCTTATACAGCGGCACAACCTTAGCTATTTTCATTTGATTGGGAAATTTACCGGTTTGAAATGATAAGTTACAGATGTATGTTAATGGTTCTACAATCCATTCAATGACCTGTTTTACCACCACCATATCAATTTCATTTAAATCGGTAGATGTTTTATATTTACAATTATTCACAATGTCTATAATTTCATTTCCATCCACTGCTGTGAGGAACATTGAACAGGGATTTCTTTCTATGAGATTATTATCCCAATCCTCAGGTTGGGAATCGGGAATTTTTTCTGCCAAGCTTGGTCCAATATTTACAAAAAAAAATTATTAAAACCGTTGACTACCTCATCCTTATTTTCCTTCTTGACATTATTATCAATGAAATACTGAGGGTAACTCTGTTTTTTATTACCATTTTTGATAATGCTATTTAATATATCCCATATTCCTTTAATATTGTTTTTGTTATTATATAATATGTTACTATAATATTCCTTCCTACATACCCGTATAATATTAGTTAATCTATTTTTGTATTTCTTATATCTATTTTCTGCCTCTTTAGTCTTTAGTTTTATGAATTCTCTATACAGTGTATTTTTCTTATTACATGCATTTTGTAACCCTTTCATCATCCATGGTCGAGCTTGGATTTTTTGTTTTCTGTAGTCTTGTTTAATTGGACAATTTTTATCATATAATGATGTAAATATTTGTAAAAAAGTTTCATATGCACTATCAACATCACTTTCACTGTATACCTTTTCCCAGTTTTGCTCCTGTAAATCCTTCTTTAGTGTGTTCATGTTTTCCTCTGTCCGCACTCGCCTGTATTTTATTTTCTCCTCTGGCTGATTCCGCCGGTGGTTTCTATTATAAACGATGAAAACTGGTAGATGATCACTAATGTCATTGATTAATAATCCACTCAGTGTTATTCTCTATCATTGCTGAATATATTATCAATTAAGGTAGCACTATGGGATGTAATTCTGCTTGGCCTGGTGATTTTTGGATATAAACTCATACTGTACATTATACTGATAAATTCATCTGTTATTTTATGCTTATTTGGATTGAGCAGATCAATATTTAAGTCACCACAAATGAACACAGTTTTTTGATTAGTTTTTGAGAACATTTTTCCCATACAGTCAGTGAATGTTTCAATACTAGATCCTGGTGCTCTATATATACAGCTGACTAATACATTTTTGCTTTTTTCTTCACATATTTCAATAGTTATACATTCTAATAAGTTATCAATCACAGTTGTCATATTGTCTACTATTTTATAATCCATGTTCTTATCCACATACACAGCCACTCCTCCTCCACTCTTATTTTTTCTGTTTACACAATTAAATTCATATCCATCCAGTTCAAAATCCATTCCTTTATCTTCATTGATCCATGTTTCTGATATAGCAATTATGTTAAATATTTTTTTTAAACTGACTTAAATATTCTTTAATGTTGTTAAAGTTTGCATATAAACTTCTGCTGTTGAAATGGATTATTGATAATTTGTTATCCGTTTTAATGATCCGATTAAACTGTTCATCTGTATAATAGCAACAACTGTCATTGATATTTGAGAAGAAATTATTGTCCGGGTCTATATCGTGCTCCAAGTCCAGTACATTGTGGTCTGTGTATTTAAATGTTCTCAGTTCTACTTTTCCATGATCAGCAATCCTTTGAGTTATATCCTTCTTGTCTCCAGATGTAGATGAATAGGTTCCTCTGGTCTGTGTCATGGTGTTGTGATGTGTTTGTGTCCTCATACCTTATTGGTCATATTTGTCCAGATCCTCGCTTTAAGAAACACTATTGGTCATATTTGTCCAGCTCCTCGATGTTCCTTATTGCCATGACTTTTGCTTGTTCTGGTGATCCGTTCAGTTTGATGAATACGAGGGCTGTCAATAAAGTAACGGTCCTTTTTATTTTTTTTCAAAAACTATATGGATTTCATTCATATGTTTTTATGTCAGACATGCTTGAACCCTTGTGCGCATGCGTGAGTTTTTCCACGCCTGTCGGTGACGTCATTCGCCTGTGAGCACTCCTTGTGGGAGGAGTCGTCCAGCCCCTCGTCGGAATTCCTTTGTCTGAGAAGTTGCTGAGAGACTGGCGCGTTGTTTGATCAAAATTTTTTCTAAACCTGTGAGACACATCGAAGTGGACACGGTTCGAAAAATTAAGCTGGTTTTCAGTGAAAATTTTAATGTCTGATGAGAGATTTTGAGGTGAGACTGTCGCTTTAAGGACTTTTCACGGTGCGAGACGTCGCGCAGCGCTCTCAGGCGGCGTCATCAGCCTGTTTCAAGCTGAAAACCTCCACATTTCAGGCTCTATTGATCCAGGACGTCGTGAGAGAACAGAAGTTTCAGAAGAAGTCGGTTTCAGCATTTTATCCGGATATTCCACTGTTAAAGGAGATTTGTTTAATGAAAGACGTGCGGACGGATCCGCGCGTCGGGACGCAGCCGCCGCAACGCTCCGCCACAGGAAAAACACCTCTGTTGAAAGCCTTAAGGACAAGTTGGAACATGTCCTGCCTGTTAAACAATTTCTCATATACTCACTCCACTGAAAGCCATCAAAAGCCGCCTGGATTTTACAAATGGTTATCAACACGGAGGTGTTTTTCCTGTGCCGCCGCACCGCGTCGGCTGTGTCCCGATGCGCGGATCCGTCAGCACGTCTTTCATTAAAAAAATCTCCTTTAACAGTGGAATATCCGGATAAAATGCTGAAACCGACTTCTTCTGAAACTTCTCTGTTCTCTCACGACGTCCTGGATCAATAGAGCCTGAAATGTGGAGGTTTTCAGCTTGAACAGGCTGACGACGGCGCCTGAGAGCGCTGCGCGACGTCTCGCACCGTGAAAAGTCCTTAAAGCGACAGTCTCACCTCAAAATCTCTCATCAGACGTTAAAATTTTCACTGAAAACCAGCTTAATTTTTCGAACCGTGTCCACTTCGATGTGTCTCACAGGTTTAGAAAAAATTTTGATCAAACAAAGCGCCAGTCTCTCAGCAACTTCTCAGACAAAGGAATTCCGACGAGGGGCTGGATGACTCCTCCCACAAGGAGTGCTCACAGGCGAATGACGTCACCGACAGGCGTGGAAAAACTCACGCATGCGCACAAGGGTTCAAGCATGTCTGATGTAAAAACATATGAATGAAATCCATATAGTTTTTGAAAAAAATAAAAAGGACCGTTACTTTTTTGACAGCCCTCGTATTTTACAGTTTGAAGTCCATGTGTGCTGGATTTTTCCCTGTTTCTTCAAGAAGCGTGCTTTCCTGGCGATGTCGGCATTCCGTTTGGTGAGATGTTCATTGATGAATACGTTTGTCCCTTTCAGTTTTCTTCCTTGTTTTAACAGTGCTGTTTTGTGTTTTCTGTTGACGAATCTCATGATGACGGTTCGTTTATCACCGTCATTTCTCCGGGGCAGAGGGTGGCACGCGTCAATGTTATTTAAATCCATTTCTATACCTTTAGATAGGAGGAAATCAGCAACCTGTTTTTCCACAGAGCTGACCTCCTGTTCACTGGGCTCCCCTCCGCTCTCATCTGTTACCGCCCGTGCGTAGGACCGTGGTTTGATATGAAGACCTGTGATGATGACGTCGTTAATTCTGGTGTACTGCTCCAATTCAGCCACTCTATTTTCCAGCTGCACCAGATGCCACGCCTAATACAAAATACAAAGCAATATATTTTGTGAATGCAAAGATGTCTCTTTTTTGTGCACCCATCCAAAACACCCAGTATCATGCTTTAAAAACAGATGTGCTTCAAAAATCTGCCACAGGCATAGTGGACTGAAAATTGGTCTTTAGTGCTTGGCAGCTGTGGAAAAAAGAAATGGAGTGAGTAAAAATTGTATGGACTCTGCAAAGACTGTGAATTTGCCAGCTCCAGTGTAGATTAGATAAACAGGAAGTGCTGAATCTGTTTTTTTATGTGCCTCCTTTGCTGCACTGAGGCTCTAAAAGTCAGTCCCTCAGTTTGGGGAAGTGCTGATTGAAGCATAATTGGATGACCATGCTGATTATTGATATCATGCAAACATGCCAGCTTGTAATTATACCAGGCTACTCATCGGAGAGAATGAGGAACAGGGTGGGAGAAGAGACTTGTTTTTACAGAACAAATGAGGGTGTTAAATGTAATTTCTTTAAGTGACTTTACTAGTTACTTTGAGAAACATGCCTCAACCAGTTTCATCAAAACATGCAAGTAGGTTTTACTGTGGATCACATGGGGGAAAAATTTGAATGATTAAAAATTTTCTTACCTTGATAAATGTTTGTATTATTGCAACAGAATCTTGCAGTGACAGCACTCTCTCACACACACACGCCTATATTATAATAGCCAAGTGGCCGTTGTGCGTGTGTGTGTATGGCTTCGATCACACATAGTGCAGCGGATAACTGAAAAAAAATTGCATCAAATGGTGACGCAAGCACCAAATTTGGCACACATACTCCTTAGACATTACTCTTTTAAAAATGCCGGGTACCCACATGAACTTTCAATAGGCGGCCAAGAAGGGGTCAATTGAAGTATTACACAGGAGTCAAAATTTAAAAATGCTCCAATCATATTGAAAGTATTGCATATTATTTGTCTGATCATAAAGATTCCAAAAAGGTATAGTTTGGACTATCTGTGAATGAATGGTCTAGAGTTATGGGGTAAAAACAGCAAGAACACTGAGAAAGGTCAATTTCAGTTTGTACAGGGGTCAAAAGTTAAAGTTGCTCCAATTTTGGTAAAAAGTGGTGCAAATTACTGGTTGAGCTAATAGGATTAATAAATGGAATAGTTTTGACTGTGTTGCGTGCTTGGTTTGCAAAGTAAAGGTTAAACAATATCAGCATCCATTGGATTCTATGACATGTGACATATGCTACCCTGTAACATGATGAGTAAGCATGATACATGATGCAAACTATTCCTTTTTAAAACCGTATTCACCCAACTAATAATTTGCATCACTTTTTACCAAAATTGGAGCAACTTTAACTTTTGACCCCTGTACAAATTGAAATTGACCTTTGTCACTCTTCTTGCTGTTTTTACCCCATAACTCCGGAATATTCATTCACAGATAGTCCAAACTATACCTTTTTGGAATCTTTATGATCAGACAAATAATATGGAATACCTTTCAATATGATTGGAGCATTTTTAAATTTTGACCCCTGTGTAATACTTCAATTGACCCCTTCTTGGCCGCCTATTGAAAGTTCATGTGGGTACCCGGCATTTTTAAAAGAGCAATGTCTAAGGAGTATGTGTGCCAAATTTGGTGCTTGCATCACCATTTGAAGGATCCCTCAGTAAATATTCACTTATCTGCTGCAGTACAGAAACCGGGGGAGAGCTGACATTTGCCACTTGGTATGTTTATGTATATTGGGTCAAGGATGAATGGCGCCAAAATGGAAAGTTGATAGGACTAATATTTTTGGAGAAATAATCCATTTTAGCTAACCAGTAAACAACGGACATTGTGCTGCAATGCACCATGGGAGTTTGGGGTTTTTGAGGTATAAATGTTATTGTGGTTCTTTAGTTTAACAGGGCTGTTAGTGTTTTAATTTGTTTTTGTAGTTTAGTCAGTTTAGTTAAATGTCATGTTGTTGTTGGCATGAGTGAAAACTGTATTGCTTTTGATGTCTTCTGCCACCATCTGTTTTTGTGTGTGTAAAAATTAAAAGCACCTGCTTGCAGCAGCCACAGTTTCTGTTTGTGCATGTGTAAAAATTCAAAGCACCTGCTTGCAGCAGAATGCAGAGAAAACAAAAAGCTCTGTGTGCGTACGACTACTAGGGACATCTGACATTTGCCGTTGCTCATGTATTTTGGATCAAGGATGAATGGCACCAAAACGGAATGTTGATAGGACTAATATTTTTGGAGAAACTATGGATATTAGCTAATGTTGGTAATTACATTCTGGACTAACACAGTATTCCAGCAGGGTGTGGTAAATCATCTTTATATTAAGTGTGTGCGTGATTTTATTTAATAAGTTCAATGTAAGTACATAATATAGTTGTAAATGTGTTAAAAATACATGGATGACACAAAGTGAAAACATTTATTTCCATCGTGGTTCATTTAAAAATCAAATGACAAAATAGAAGTAAAAATAAAATAAAGCAATAATAATAATGGTGATAATAATAGTGTGTATATGATAACAAGAACCTGAACAATTTATAAGACAGTAAATTAATATTTAAAAAAACTACATAATCAACAGCAAATAAAAGGGATGAGTTCCTCTTCTAAAAATTTGTGAGGTCTCAGGTTCTAAAAATTTTTTGGACTTGCACGCCATTCCAACTCATTATAGAAACTTTGCTTAATTTATTACTACCCCTTGAAAATGTCAGTTACTTTTTTTTTTTTTCTTTACACTACCCAATCTAGAGCCACACAGGGCAACAAAGTGTGTGTGTGTGTGTGTGTGTGTGTGTGTTCGTTCCTGGTTCAAACCCCACCCCTGCTACATCTCTCCATGTAATGTGGAGGTGTGTCAGGAACGTCATCCGGTGTAAAACTTGTGCCAATTCAACTTGCAGATCCACATCGGGTTTGCTGTGGCAACCCCAAGTGCAAACAAGGGAGCGGCTGAAGGGACTTACTTTTTATTATTATTAGATTTTTAAACATTTTACAAGCTTCATGTCTTGACAGTAGCAAGGCTCCCGTTTTGATTTAAATGGGAATTGGTTAGTAAGTCATGCAGATAGTTTGTCCACAGTAGGTTCTGTGATGAATGATATGTGCACAACTTAACACTTTCTCAATTTACCTGGACTCTCCTTGCATTGTGACCCTTAACCTTCCACGTTTGTCTACCCTCAGCCACTTTGCCAGCGAGCCTCAGTGAGCCTTGGTGTACGTGGGCAGCATTCCCATGCTTCCACTCGCAATGTGGATGACGATCGTCCATGGACAGGCCAGGAGAGCCTAGCTCAAGATGATCCTGAGATGTGGGATCTGCTGCAGAAAGAGAAAGACAGGCAGTGCCGTGGTTTAGAACTTATTGCCTCTGAGGTAAACACCTTTGTTGATGCTGATTTATTTATTTATTTATTTATTTATTTAGAAGGGTGCTCATAACATGAGCTTTTTCTTCTCCCACTCAGTTTTGCAGTCACTGTAATAAGGAGTCGTCTTGATATTACGCTGTCACAGGTGACTGGCATTTGCAAGCAAGCAGGGACTGCTTTGTGAATCTGCTTATGCACATCTGACTATTGCACTCAATGTGCAGCACCAGAAAGCACAGTTTCGACAAGATTTTTGGTGGTCTAAGGTACAAGCACTTTCTGTTGACGAGGTAGCTCTGTGAATGACCACACTTTATTTGTACTTGTGCAGATCTTGTAATTTAGAGGACACTGGTCCTAGACATAAAAAAATAACTGTGTTCTGTGGCAACGTGCAGTGTTAAGTGTCTTTTTGCACTGGATATAAGATAGGGCCCTTTGTTATGATAAGCAGTGTGGTGGCTCAAGCAGTTTGTGTGCATGCCTCCCAACCAGAAGGTCCCTGGTTCAAGAACACCCATGTTCCATTTTCTATCTTCACCTGGAATAGGGCAGCGCAGTCTCGTGTGAACTCCTGCATGATGTCGCTGGATTTGACTACTACTGGGGACAACCTCCTGTGCGCAAAACAAACGCAGTATAACTTCACACGAATAAATGGTGCACTGTTTTGTTTTTGGCTGCAATCACTGCAGCAGTCGCGAAAAGTGCAGTGTTTTTTTTTTTTTGTTTTTTGGTTCCCAGTAGAGAAGGGAAGACGAGACAAATGGGAGAGGTTGTATCAGTAAGTTTACATACTTTGACAGAGTAGCTGCATTCTCTCGCCTGCACAACCGATTCAACATGTTTGAGCTCTGGGTCATAAACAAACCAATACATGTCCACTTTCCACCACATTGTCACTTTTTCTTTGCATTTTCACTTTGTTTGCCATGTAATTTACCCAAAAATTCTGAGAGGTCTGTCTCTGGATGTAGGATTATTACATTATGATGTAATAATCTTAATGAGGCCTGCCCAATGAAGCCTGCCCACTAGCATACATACATTTCAATAAATCAATCAATCAATTTTATTTATATAGCGCCAAATCACAACAAACAGTTGCCCCAAGGCGCTTTATATTGTAAGGCAAGGCCATACAATAATTACGTAAAAACCCCAATGGTCAAAACGACCCCCTGTGAGCAAGCACTTGGCGACAGTGGGAAGGAAAAACTCCCTTTTAATAGGAAGAAACCTCCAGCAGAACCAGGCTCAGGGAGGGGCAGTCTTCTGTTGGGACTGGTTGGGGCTGAGGGAGAGAACCAGGAAAAAGACATGCTGTGGAGGGGAGCAGAGATCAATCACTAATGATTAAATGTAGAGTGGTGCATACAGAGCAAAAAGCGAAACACACACTCATTATGGGAACCCCCCAGCAGTCTAAGTCTATAGCAGCATAACTAAGGTCCCTAAGATAAGATGGGACCTGATTATTCAAAACCTTATAAGTAAGAAGAAGAATTTTAAATTCAATTCTAGAATTAACAGGAAGCCAATGAAGAGAGGCCAATATGGGTGAGATATGCTCTCTCCTTCTAGTCCCCGTCAGTACTCTAGCTGCAGCATTTTGAATTAACTGAAGGCTTTTAGGGGAACTTTTAGGACAACCTGATAATAATGAATTACAATAGTCCAGCCTAGAGGAAATAAATGCATGAATTAGTTTTTCAGCATCACTCTGAGACAAGACCTTTCTAATTTTAGAGATATTGCGTAAATGCAAAAAAGCAGTCTTACATATTTGTTTAATATGCGCTTTGAATGACATATCCTGATCAAAAATGACTCCAAGATTTCTCACAGTATTACTAGAGGTCAGCGTAATGCCATCCAGAGTAAGGATCTGGTTAGACACCATGTTTCTAAGATTTGTGGGGCCAAGTACAATAACTTCAGTTTTATCTGAGTTTAAAAGCAGGAAATTAGAGGTCATCCATGTCCTTATGTCTGTAAGACAATCCTGCAGTTTATCTAATTGGTGTGTGTCCTCTGGCTTCATGGATAGATAAAGCTGGGTATCATCTGCGTAACAATGAAAATTTAAGACATTTACATTTAGTCACGTCCCTCATGATGCGAAGCAAGGCGGGGGTGTTGCTCTTATTTATAAATCTAGGTTTAGCTTATTAGCTGTTGGGGGTTACAAATATCACCCGTTTGAGCATCTGATTCTCTGCTCTGCTCAGGATATTACACATTGCCAAGTTCAGAAGAATAAAAATCAGTCGTATTACTTTGTCATTGTATATAGGCCTCCTGACCCATATTCTGAATTCTTAGATGAATTTGGTGCATTCATCTCTAACTTGTCAACTAGTGTAGATAACATTCTGATCATTGGTGACTTTAACATTCATATAAATAAGCCTTCTGATCTCCTCTGCAAATCATTTATGGAAATTGTGGATGCATTAGGATTTCAGAAATGCATTCGGGATTCCACGCACATTAGTGGAAATACCCTGGATCTGGTTCTCGCATGTGGTATTGCTGTCACGAATATTGACATCATGCCTCTTACATCAGTGGTGTCTGATCACTCACTTATTAAGTTTACAGTTTTGCTGCAGTGTTTAGTGGAACATCAACCTTATATATCATTACGGCGATGCATCAACTCCTCAACTAAGGCTGAACTCGAAGCTAGACTGCCTGATGTCTTAGCTTCACATTTGACAAATACCCAGTCAGTAGACAGACTTGTGTATAGTTTAAACTCAGTGCTCAAAACTACACTCGACATGATTGCACCACCTGTGTTAAAACCGCGCTCCCCCAAATCACAGTCACCTTGGTTCAATAATTATCTGCGTGACCTCAAGCATAAAGCAAGAGGTCTAGAACGGAAATGGTGGTGTTCAAAATTAGAGGTATTTCACCTTGCGTGGCGTGATGCTATCTTAGACTATAAGCATGCATTATTGGCTACAAAGCGGACTTACTACTCTGATTTGATCAACAAAAACAAGCATAACTCAAAGTTCTTGTTCGACACGGTGGCAACACTTATGCATGGACAACCACCTGTAGTTCGCTCTCCTTTTACAGCACAAGATTTCCTGGATTACTTTGGGAAGAAGATAGAAGACATCAGGTTAAACATATCCTGGCATGCCTTAACCTAGCCACTACACCCTGCTATTGAGGCGGGCGCCACTACTGAGGTATTACCTAGATTTACAGAATTTGACAGTATCTCACTAGGCATGCTGACAAAACTCGTAATGTCAACAAAAAGCACAACCTGTTTATTTGATCCTATACCAACAAAACTGTTTAAGGACCTGTGGTCCTCTCTTGGGCCGACTGTGCTGGAAATTATTAATCTTTCTTTAACTTCTGGATCTGTTCCTAAATGTTTCAAATCTGCAGTGATTAAACCATTACTTAAGAAACCTAATCTTGATCCTAGTGTATTGACAAACTATCGGCCGATATCAAATCTATAATTTTTCTCTAAAATTCTGGAAAAAGTGGTGTCAAGGCAGCTCGTAGACTATCTTACTGAGAATAATCTCTTTGAGCCACTGCAGTCTGCTTTGAGAAAATATCATTCCACAGAGACGGCTCTCACTAAAGTGGTGAATGATCTTCTGCTTACAATGGATTCGGACACCACTACGGTTCTGTTGCTGTTAGATCTCAGTGCTGCATTTGATACAGTGGATCATCATATTCTACTTGATAGGCTGGAAAATCATTTTGGGGTTACTGGGAGTGCCCTTCCATGGCTGACGTCATACTTGACCAGTCGTTCTCAGTGTGTTTTGTACAGTAACACTACCTCTAACCTTAGTGACATGAAATTTGGGGTTCCACAGGGGTCTGTCTTAGTCCCCCTGCTTTTTTCCCTTTATATAGCTCCCCTTGGGCACATATTGTGGCATTTTGGGATTACCTTTCACTGCTATGCAGATGATACTCAGTTATACATGCCGATAACTGCTGGTAATCTCGTTCACATAAAATCCTTAGACGATTGCCTTGCAGCAGTGAGAAGTTGGATGTCTAGAAACTTCCTACTTTTAAACTCTGATAAGACTGAAATGATGTTTCTTGGGCCAGTGAGACATCGGCATCAATTTGACCAGTTAACGCTTAGCCTCGGCTCGTGTGTCATACATCACACTGACAAAGTGAGGAACCTTGGGGTAATTTTTGATCCTACATTGTCCTTTGGCCTCCACATTAGAAATATTACTAGGACTGCTTTCTTTCACCTGCGAAATATAGCGAAGATTCGTCCCATCCTGTCTATGGCTGATAGTGAGACCCTGATCCATGCATTTATCTCTTCTAGATTGGTCTACTGCAATGTTCTATTTTCTGGTTTACCGCAGTCTAGCATTAGGGGTCTCCAATTGGTTCAAAATGCTGCAGCCAGACTTTTGACATGAAGCAGAATGTTTGACCACATTACACCCATTTTAGCATCCCTTCACTGGCTTCCTGTCCCAGTGAGATCAGATTTTAAGGTTCTGCTACTAACCTGTAAAATTATTTATGGACTGGCACCTCCCTACTTAGCTGACCTAATTAAACCTTATGTACCGGCCCGGGCTTTACGTTCTCAGGGTGCAGGACTACTTTGTGTCCCTAAGGTGAATAAGAAGTCTGCGGGTCACAGAGCTTTCTCTTATCGTGCCCCTGTTCTGTGGAATGGTCTCCCTGCATCAATAAAACAGTCAGATTCTGTGGAGATTTTCAAGTCCAGACTTAAGACGCACTTATTTTCCCTTTCATATGGCTAGCATACTGGTACAGTTTTGTTTTACGCTTATTACTCTCTTAATTAATTTATTAGTAATTGGAGCGGGCTGCAGCCTCAACTTTACCTAAATTCTGGGTCTTTTAGTGAAGTTTAGGGCTGGTGGCCGGCGATCACCTTAGTATTTCTCTGTTTTTCTTGTTGTTTAATGCCGGCAAATTATACAGTATTTTTTGTCTTTCTGATGCCTGATTCTGTTTTTTTCTCTCTGTTTAAGGTGCAGCTCCATCCAGAGATGGGAGTTGTATTCATTTTGGCGATCCTCCTGTCCTGTGCACCAATAGCATTTCTTGTATATTCATCCTTGAGTTTTTCTGTAATTTATTTCTATAATTTAGCATGGCCCAAGCAGAGGGTCACCCCTTTGAGTCTAGTCTGCTTGAGGTTTCTTCCTCAGAGGGAGTTTTTCCTTACCACTTTTGCTCTGGGGGTTGGTAAGGTTAGACCTTACCTGTTTGAAGTGCTTTGAGGCAACTCTGTTGTGATTTGGCGCTATATAAATGAAAATAAATTGAATTGAAAAATAGTTATATACGTCATATTGTAACCCTTTAGCGCCTGCCGTCCAACAAGACTGCGCTGCCCAATTGCTTCACGAAGGGCCGAATCAGTATGCGGAACCATACTGCATCTGCTGTGGTGACCCCAAGCAAAAACAGGAGAAGTCTGAATGATATGCAAGAACAGTCTTAAACTGTCTGACAGTCCTAAAATCAGCTGGACCTTACAATGTGCATAGTAGAGAAGCTTGAATCTTCGACTGACTGGGTTGCTTAACGCGAGGACGTTTTGCTTCAAATCGCAGAAGCTTCCTCAGCTAAAATTCTTGCTTTGGTAGTCTGACTTCTGTCTTGACCCTTGTCGAGAAGAACAAACAGGAGCCACAAAAGCTGGAGTTTTAAACCTAACCAGACCCCTCCTACCGAGAGGTAGACTGCTATTGGCTAGTGACTAAACAAGCGCTTTAATTAGCACCTGTTGTGCTCTAGTTAGCATCCTCCTAATGATAGGGTAGCTGTACCTCCTAACAATGGGACTGACGGCTCTCCTGACGGTAGTGATGGGATGAATAACACTGGTGCGTCAACACTGTGCCGACTCCCAAGCACACAAGAGTGAAACCCTCTATTGGTGCGTTTATCCCTTTAAGAAAAAATCATGTGACCGATACAGGAACTGTGTTGTTCGACTGCGCCACGCCAAATTGTGTTTATAAGGAAACAAACTGTATCGACGTGTTGTGGATTTGTTGGAGTTTTGCTGTTGGATTTTTGCTTGCCCTCACCTTGTTCCACTGACTTCATGGATCGTTCAGACGTTTCCCCAGTCTGGAATAATTTTGATCTTTTGACGCCAAATAAAAACCCTTCCAAGATGGCGCCACGTGAAGGCGCCCTGGTATTCTGGTGCTCCCTGTTTTGTCTGTTTTTGTGCGTGAATCGTGTGTCATCGTGTTCCTACACCCGCGAGGAGCTTCTAAACATCAAATCAAGACCCACGTACATTACGCCAGTTTTTTTTTAGTGCCTGCAGCTGAACTGGTTCACTTTTTGGCCACAAGAGTGAGACGCCGGCGGAGAGGGAAACGAGCTGGAGCTCTCGTGCGCCTCAGACAAAGGGGCACGCGCACGCCTCTACCTGGGATATTTCTCTCCAACGTCCGCTCACTCCACAACAAGATGGGTGAGCTGGCATTGCTGATGAAGAAGAACAGATTTCTCCTCATCTTGTGTACTGTGCTTCACTGAGACGTGGTTAAATGCACAGACACCGGACTGCACGCTCCAACTAGAGGGATTCCAACTCCTCCACGCAGATAGAGACTGAGCACTCTGGTGGAAAAACTAGAGGGGGAGGACTCTGCTTCTATATCAACAACGCCTGGTGCTCCGATGTGACTGTGATCTCCCAACACTGCTGTCCCTCTCTGAAATATCTCCTCATAAACTGCAGACCGTTCTACTCTCCACGTGAGTTTAACTCTTTCATACTTTGCTCTGTGTATATTCCACCGAGCGCGGACGTGCACGAGGCCGAGCGCGCGCTCGTGGATCAGATTGAGCATGGAGAGAGACTTTCCAGATTCTCTTGTTATAATTCTCGGTGATTTTAACAAAGGGAATCAGTCAGGAATTTCCAAAATACAAACAGTTTGTTAAATGCCCGACCAGAGAAAGGAGCATGTTAGATCATTGTTACACGACAGTGAGTGGCGTCTACCGCGCGGTGGCCCGTGCAGCTTTGGGACTCTCAGACCATGTGATGGTCCTCTTTATCCCCACGTACAGACAGAGACTAAAACTCTGTAAACCTGTTGTGAGGACATCTAAAGTGTGGAGCAATGAAACTGTAGAGGAGCTACGCGCGTGCTTGGCCACCAAGGATTGGGATATGTTTGAGGCTTCAACAGACAGTCTAGCTGACTACACGGACACTGTGACGTCATATATTCATTTCTGTGAAGACAGCATCATCCCACAGCGTACCAGGGTGAGATATAACAACGACAAACCCTGGTTCACACCTAAACTCCGGCAACTCCGTCAGCAGAAAGAGGTGGCTTTCAGAGAAGGAGACAGAGACAGCTATAGAGGTGCAAAGTATAGATTTAGCAAGGAGGTGGCAAAGGCTAAATCCATGTACAGTTCACGTCTGCAGCAAAGATTCTCTGCCGACTCCTCGGCCTCTGTGTGGAGGGGGTTGAAAGCGATCACCAACTACAAGCCTAAAGCACCTCGTTCTATTGACGACCTCAAGCTGGCCAACGACCTGAACATCTTCTATTCACGCTTTGAAGACAAGGACTCACCTCCCCACCCCCCACACAACTGGATATTCAAACACTCTGGACCTCCCCCCGTTGCCCTCTCGGTCCAAGAGGAGGACGTGAGAAGACATTTCAAAACGCTGAATCCACGTAAGGCCCCAGGCCCAGACTGTGTCTCTCCTGCCACCCTGAGACACTGCGCTGATGAGCTGGCCCCAGTCTTCACGGGGATCTTCAACACCTCCCTGGAGTCATGCCATGTTCCAGTCTGTTTCAAGTCCTACATCATAGTTCCAGTCCCCAAGAAACCACGCGTCACTGGACTTAATGACTACAGGCCTGTGGCTCTCACGTCTGTAGTCATGAAGACCTTCGAACGCCTGGTTTTATCCCACCTGAAGTCCATCACCGACCCCCTCCTGGACCCCCTGCAGTTTGCCTACAGAGCCAACAGGTCTGTAGATGACACCATAAACCTGGCCCTGCACTCCATCCTGCAGCACCTGGACTCCCCAGGAACCTACGCTAGGATCCTGTTTGTGGACTTCAGCTCTGCATTCAACACCATCCTTCCGGCTTTGCTCCAGGACAAGCTTTCTCTGCGCCATGTGCCCAACTCCACCTGCAGGTGGATCACAGACTTCCTGACGGACCGGAGTCAGCGTGTGAGGCTGGGAAAGAATGTCTCGAACACTCGGGCTCTCAGCACAGGATCTCCACACTGTCCACTGTGTCCTTTCCCCTCTGCTCTTCTCCCTGTACACTAACTGCTGCACGTTCAGCCACGACTCCGTAAAGCTCATCAAGTGTGCGGACGACACCACCCTCATCTGACTCATTTCGGATGGGGATGAGTCTGCCTACAGGAGGGAGGTGGACCGGCTGGTGACCTGGTGCAGCAGCAACAACTTGGAGCTCAACACCCAGAAAACAGTGGAGATGATCGTGGACTTCAGGAAAGCCACAACCCCCCTGCCCTCCCTCGCCCTCACCAACAGCCCCATCACCACTGTGGACTGTCACCGCTTCCTCGGCACCACCATCACCCAGGACCTCAGGTGGGAGTCAACCATCAGCTCCCTCATCAAGAAGGCCCAGCAGAGGATGTACTTCCTGCGGCAGCTGAAGAAGGCCAAGCTGCCTGTCCAGCTGATGGTGCAGTTCTACACCGCCATCATCGAGTCCATCCTCTGCTCTTCCATCACGGTGTGGTACGCCGGGGCCACAGCCAGGGACAGACACAGACTGCAGCGCATTGTGGCCTCTGCTGAGAAGGTGATCGGCTGTAGCCTTCCATCTCTCCACGACCTGCACGTCTCCAGGACTCTGGGCCGAGCAGGTCGGATCACAGCCGACCCTTCTCACCATGCACACAGTCTATTCAAACCACTCCCCTCGGGCAGGAGGCTACGGTCCATCCGGACCAGAACCTCCCGCCATAAGAACAGTTTCTTCCCCTCTGCCATTAGACTCATGAACACCTCATAACTCAGTCACCTTAACCTTAACTCTGTCACTTTATCATTTAATCACGGGTAACTTTAGACAATGTACTTTGGTTTTTAATTGCACTCCTCCCACTGCACTGTTTTTCTGTTCTTCTGTTGCACACAGCCTTTCATATTTCTTATTTTATCTTATTTTGGCATATATTTTATATACTCAACAAAAATATAAACGCAACACTTTTGGTTTTGCTCCCATTTTGTATGAGATGAACTCAAAGATCTAAAACTTTTTTCCACATACACAATATCACCATTTCCCTCAAATATTGTTCACAAACCAGTCTAAATCTGTGATAGTGAGCACTTCTCCTTTGCTGAGATAATCCATCCCACCTCACAGGTGTGCCATACCAAGATGCTGATTAGACACCATGATTAGTGCACAGGTGTGCCTTAGACTGTCCACAATAAAAGGCCACTCTGAAAGGTGCAGTTTTGTTTTATTGGGGGGGATACCAGTCAGTATCTGGTGTGACCACCATGTGCCTCATGCAGTGCAACACATCTCCTTCGTATAGAGTTGATCAGGTTGTCAACTGTGGCCTGTGGAATGTTGGTCCACTCCTCTTCAATGGCTGTGCGAAGTTGCGATGACGAACTGGAGTCAGGTCGAGACCCCGATGAGGACGACGAGCATGCAGATGAGCTTCCTTAAGACGGTTTCTGACAGTTTGTGCAGAAATTCTTTGGTTATGCAAACCGATTCTTTCAGCAGCTGTCCGAGTGGCTGGTCTCAGATGTTCTTGGAGGTGAACATGCTGGATGTGGAGGTCCTGGGCTGGTGTGGTTACACGTGGTCTGCGGTTGTGAGGCTGGTTGGATGTACTGCCAAATTCTCTGAAACGCCTTGGCTTATGGTAGAGAAATGAACATTCAATACACGAGCAACAGCTCTGGTTGACATTCCTGCTGTCAGCATGCCAATTGCACGCTCCCTCAAATCTTGCAACATCTGTGGCATTGTGCTGTGTGATAAAACTGCACCTTTCAGAGTGGCCTTTTATTGTGGGCAGTCTAAGGCACACCTGTGCACTAATCATGGTGTCTAATCAGCATCTTGATATGGCACACCTGTGAGGTGGGATGGATTATCTCAGCAAAGGAGAAGTGCTCACTATCACAGATTTAGACTGGTTTGTGAACAATATTTGAGGGAAATGGTGATATTGTGTATGTGGAAAAAGTTTTAGATCTTTGAGTTCATCTCATACAAAATGGGAGCAAAACCAAAAGTGTTGCGTTTATATTTTTGTTGAGTATATTTTATCTTAGCATTTTATATTGCTCTCTCCTTAATGTTGCACCATTATATCAAAGCAAATTCCTAGTCTGTGAATCCTGTTCATTGGCAATGGTAATAAACTTCTTCTGATTCTGATTCAAATAAGGTAAATCTTTTTCTCCTTTGGGCATTGTTTATTTACTGTTTTTCTAATTAGATATGTTTGTACTCCTTTACAATACTAGAAGAATAACCAGAAAACATATCCACACATTTATCAACTCGCACTGAAATTTTTATGCTCACCATCTTCATCTGTACCCTGTGAAAGAGTTTTTCTAAGGCAGGGGAACTGGTGTATAAGAGGAGAAATCGCCTTGGAACAAAGACACGTCAGAAACCTTTGTTCCTCAATAAAAATGCATAAATGAATCTATTTTTAGTCTTTTATTTCATATGCTTTAACACTTAAGTTAACAAATTTCTATACATAAGTTACAAATTTTAACTCTGAATTTTATTAGACAAATTTGCTTTATTTTACAAACCAACTCAGTTTAGCATTTAAACAAACAAGGTTTTAAGCAAATTTTAAGCTCTTCTCATGAACAGCTTAACTCGACACACAAATTGAGCACATGAAATTATGCAATGAGATCATATTTTAAATAGAGGACTGGCAATTTACTATTTCACAGGCTGATGTTGCGTTTGCAGCATGTTTGCTTTTCATCTTATTTTCATTTTATTTACCTGCAATGATTTTATAACTACTGCAGGGGTCACTATTGAGCGACCAACATAGTGTTGATACAGTGCCGACACAGTTTGTGTAGTGTGTCAGTACACTCCTTGAGGTATCATCATCCCATCACTACCTGACGGCTCTCCTGATGACGTGAATGACTCATTACCATGAACAAAAGACTGAAACTGCTTTGACCTAAGTACCACATTGTAAACAGGGGACAAAGCGTATTTCAGACCACTCCCCGGTTAAGGCTAGGTTTCAACTGTTTCACATACAATGCCTCCTTCACTCCTCTCTCAAACCATTTCTTCTCTCTGGCTAAGATTTTAGCTTCCTTGTCCTCAAACGTGTGGTTAGTGTCTTTAAGGTGGAGATGAACTGGCGCCCTCTGTGGTGCTGGTATAGCCTTTTGTGTAACGGCTGCTTAGTCTCACCTACAGTAGTGTTGAGAATAATAGTAGTGCTATGTGACTAAAAAGATTAATCCAGGTTTTGAGTATATTTCTTATTGTTACATGGGAAACAAGGTACCAGTAGATTCTCACAAATCCAACAAGACCAAGCATTCATGATATGCACACTCTTAAGGCTATTAAATTGGGCTATTAGTAAAAACAAGTAGAAAAGGGGGTGTTCACAATAATAGTAGTGTGGCATTCAGTCAGTGAGTTCGTCAATTTTGTGAAACAAACAGGTGTGAATCAGGTGTCCCCTATGTAAGGATGAAGCCAGCACCTGTTGAACATGCTTTCTCTTTGAAAGCCTGAGGAAATTGGGACATTCAAGACATTGTTCAGAAGAACAGCATAGTTTGATTAAAAAGTTGATTGGAGAGGGGAAAACTTATATGCAGGTGCAAAAAATTATAGGCTGTTCATCTACAATGATCTCCAATGCTTTAAAATGGACAAAAAACCAGAGACACGTGGAAGAAAATGGAAAACAACCATCAAAATGGATAGAAGAATAACCAGAATGGCAAAAGGCTCACCCATTGATCAGCTCCAGGATGATCAAAGACAGTCTGGAGTTACCTGTAAGTGCTGTGACAGTTAGAAGACACCTGTGTGAAGCTAATTTATTTGCAGGAATCCCCCGCAAAGTCCCTCTGCTAAATAAAAGACATGTGCAGAAGAGGTTACAATTTGCCAAAGAACACATCAACTGGCCTAAAGAGAAATGGAGGAATATTTTGTGGACTGATGAGACTAAAAGTTTTTTTTTTTGGGTCCAAGGGCCACAGACAGTTTGTGAGACGACCCCAAAACTGTGAATTCGAGCCACAGTTCACAGTGAAGACAGTGAAGCATGGTGGTGCAAGCATCATGATATGGGCATGTTTCTCCTACTGTGGTGTTGGGCCTATATATCACATACCAGGTATCATGGATCAGTTTGGATATGTCAAAATACTTGAAGAGGTCATGTTGCCTTATGCTGAAGAGGACATGCCGTTGAAATGGATGTTTCAACAAGACAATGACCCCAAGCACACTAGTAAACGAGCAAAGTCTTGGTTCTACACCAACAAAATGAGTGCCTCGCAGATGTGAAGAAATCATGAAAAACTGGTTATACAACTAAATACTAGTTTAGTGATTCACAGGATTGCTAAAAAAAGCAGTTTGAACATAATAGTTTTGAGTTTGTAGCGTCAACAGCAGATGCTACTATTATTGTGAACACCCCCTTTTCTACTTTTTTTTTTACTAACAGCCCAATTTCATAGCCTTAAGAGTGTGCATATCATGAATGCTTGGTCTTGTTGGATTTGTGAGAATCTGCTAAATCTACTGGTACCTTGTTTCCCATATAACAATAAGAAATATATTCAAAACCTGGATTAATCTTTTTAGTCACATAGCACTACTGTTATACTGGCCTCACTCTTCGTGCTTGAAAAAGCTTATCCAGCAAGCTAAACAATCAGACATGCTCAGAGAAGACTCAGACCGAAGAAGTTGCGTTGTCTTTGAGTTGACTGAGGGACATGACTTGACTGTGAAACTGTAATACAAACAATACAGAATACGATGAGACTGCCTAGCAGTACTGGTCACGAGTTCTTTTTTCAATAAATGAAACTGAAACTTACCTTAAAACGACAGCCACATTGTTATACTGTGCCACTAGATGGCAGTGTTTCACTAAGAAAACATAGAAAAGACATATCTTCTAAGACATGGCACAGTCCATGACAACTATTATTCTGAACACTACTGTATGTAGTGTTCTTTACAGTTTTCCTGACATCTGATAGAATACACTACATTGCTCTGTTTGTAACTAGGGATCCTGTCCTTAGGGTGAACTAATTTCTGTCTCAATGTGTTAACAGGTTTAAAGTAAACTGGGATTTTGTGCTGTGTGAAGATCCTCTCTAGTTTTTCCCCTACTCCTGCTAAATAAGGGAGAGACAATCCTCTTCTTCTTGTCTCCATCTCCTGTCTGTCTGGTCTCTTTGTCCTCTGGAAGTTCTGCACTTTATCCAAGGACCATCGTGGGTACCCACATATTGTGAGGGCTTCCCGGACAAGTTGTTCTTTAGCCCTTCTCTCTGTAGTTGTGGGCACCTGCAGGGCTCTTTGTTGAAGAATCCTGATCACCCCGAGCTTGTGTTCAAGGGGGTGGTTTGAGCCAAAGAGCAGATATTGGTCAGTGTGAGTGGGTTTTCTGTAAACCCCTGTCTGGAGCTGCCTGTTCTCTCCAATCATAACATCACAGTCTAAGAAGGCTAAATGGTTGTTTCTGGCATCCTCACGTGTGAACTTGATATTGCAGTCCACCGAGTTGGTGTGCTCTGTAAAGTCCTCAATTTCCTTTTGCTTGATTTTAACCCAGGCTGTCATCGACATATCTGAACCAGTGACTGGGAGAGATGCCCGTGAACGACGTCAAGGCTCTCTTCTCCACTAGTTCCGTGTACAGACTGGCCAAAATGGGGCATACCGGAGACCCCATCGCACAACCATGGGGTCTCCGGTATCCCCCATTGTAACTAGGGATATGATCCCTAGTTATAAACAGAGCAATGTAGTGTATTCTATCAGATGTCAGTAAAACTGTAACGAACACTACATAGGTGAGACTAAGCAGCTGTTACACAAAAGGCTATACCAGCACCGCAGAGAGAGCGCCAGTGGACCTCAGTCTGCAGTTCATCTCCACCTTAAAGACACTAACCACACATTTGAGGACAAGGAAGTTAAAATCTTTGCCAGACAGAAGAAATGGTTTGAGAGAGGGGTGAAGGAGGCATTATATGTGAAACAGTTGAAACCTAGCCTTAACCGGGGAGGGGGTCTGAGACACGCTTTGTCCCCTGTTTACAATGGGGTACTCAGGTCAAAGCAGTTTGTCTTTTGTTCATGGTAATGAGCCATTCACGTCATCAGGAGAGCTGTCAGTCCCATCGTTAGGAGGGACAGCTACCTTGTCATTAGGAGGGTGCTAAGTAGAGATAATATTTGCTAATTAAAGCATTTGTTTAGTCACTAGCCAGTAGCAGTCTGCCTCTCGGTAGGAGGGGTCTGGTTAGGTTTAAAACTCCAGCTTTTGTGGCTCCTGTTTGTTCTTCTCTACAAGGGTCAAGACAGAAGTCAGACTACCAGAGCAAGAATTTTAGCTGAGGAAGCTTCTGCGATTTGAAGCGAAACCTCCTCGCGTCAAGCAACCCAGTCCAGTCGAAGATTCAAGCTTCTCTACTGTGGAAACCACCTGGACAACTGAGAGCCTTCACAGAAACTTTACAATGTGCAGTAACTCCACATGCACATCGTCTTCTATTTCTATACTTGGACTTTTGTTTGATGACCTTCCCTCCCTCCTTGAATAGACCACTAACTCTTAATAGCATGGTACCGCCAAAGTCATAACGAAAATAGTTTTGTTTTTTGTTTGTTTGTTTTTTTTAAAATGGTTTTAAACATACACATTGGCTGGTGAAGTGATTCAAAAAATGTAAAGTCACTTGAAAATGATATTTCTTTAGGGCCCCTTCACACATACAACCCCTGGCAAAAATTATGGAATCACCGGCCTCGGAGGATGTTCATTCAGTTGTTTAATTTTGTAGAAAAAAAGCAGATCACAGACATGACACAAAACTAAAGTCATTTCAAATGGCAACTTTCTGGCTTTAAGAAACACTATAAGAAATCAAGAAAAAAATTGTGGCAGTCAGTAACTTACTTTTTTAGACCAAGCAGAGGAAAAAAATATGGAATCACTCAATTCTGAGGAATAAATTATGGAATCACCCTGTAACTTTTCATCCCCAAAACTAACACCTGCATCAAATCAGATCTGCTCGTTAGTCTGCATCTAAAAAGGAGTGATCACACATTGGAAAGCTGTTGCACCAAGTGGACTGACATGACTCATGGCTCCAACACAAGAGATGTCAATTGAAACAAAGGAGAGGATTATCAAACTCTTAAAAGAGGGTAAATCACCACGCAATGTTGCAAAAGATGTTGGTTGTTCAGTCAGCTGTGTCTAAACTCTGGACCAGATACAAACATGGGAAGGTTGTTAAAGGCAAACATACTGGTAGACCAAGGAAGACATCAAAGCGTCAAGACAGAAAACTTAAAGCAATATGTCTCAAAAATTGAAAATGCACAACAAAACAAATGAGGAACGAATGGGAGGAAACTGGAGTCAACGTCTGTGACCGAACTGTAAGAAACCGCCTAAAGGAAATGGGATTTACATACAGAAAAGCTAAACGAAAGTCATCATTAACACCTAAACAGAAAAAAACAAGGTTACAATGGGCTAAGGAAAAGCAATCATGGACTGTGGATGACTGGATGAAAGTCATAATCAGTGATGAATCTCGAATCTGCATTGGGCAAGGTGATGATGCTGGAACTTTTGTTTGGTGCCGTTCCAATGAGATTTATAAAGATGACTGCCTGAAGAGAACATGTAAATTTCCACAGTCATTGATGATATGGGGCTGCATGTCAGGTAAAGGCACTGGGGAGATGGCTGTCATTACATCATCAATAAATGCACAAGTTTACGTTGATATTTTGGACACTTTTCTTATCCCATCAATTGAAAGGATGTTGGGGGATGATGAAATCATTTTTCAAGATGATAATGCATCTTGCCATAGAGCAAAAACTGTGAAAACATTCCTTGCAAAAAGACACATAGGGTCAATGTCATGGCCTGCAAATAGTCCAGATCTTAATCCAATTGAAAATCTTTGGTGGAAGTTGAAGAAAATGGTCCATGACAAGGCTCCAACCTGCAAAGCTGATCTGGCAACAGCAATCAGAGAAAGTTGGAGCCAGATTGATGAAGAGCCGTGACCGTGGTCACAGATGTACAGTCATGAAATGACATGAATGCAGCAGTTCGCAGTTATCATGCCCACATCTGCTGGCCCGGTGTGTCCAGCCATCCCCACGCAAGTCACATGGATGTAGCTTTTTGCAAGACCACAGTCGGGGGCACTTAGACAGATTTCACCACCAGCACGAAAGTAATCGTCTGCTCACTTTTTTCATCGTAACAGCGCAAATGGCCACACGTGTTGGGTGAGCGATGTTAGATGTTCGTGTGTGTCACCTGGAATTTGGCAAACACCTGCCGCGAGAGGTATCAAATGGGCTCTCACAGGGTACTCTCTGTCTTTCAGCCGCTGGTGTGTGCGAATAGTTGTGGCAACACGTGTACGAGGCGTTGGAGGGGGCTCCAATTTTTTTACAAATGGCATGCAGTTCCTCCTTCGTGCGCTAGTTGGCTTTAATCTTGTGTGAAGGCACCCTTAGCGAAAATATTACCAAAGATAAAAGTAACAAATTAACAAGCATAGAGAGAATTATTAACATAATTTCCAATTGCCCACTGATACTTTTTACTGTTTTGACAAAGTTTCAGTAATATTGATAACACTGGTCAACACGATTTTCTTGCACGGACTTTTTTTCAACATTTTGGGTAATTCAGGGTGCTGAATGTGAATCTGGTGTTAGTTTTTGTCAATCACGTTTTTGAGATATGAAAACATATTTCTCGTATCAAGCATTCAAGCAAAAGCTGCAGTCTCGCACACCTCTTCGATGCCATAAACGTTATTGCTGCTGTTCACATTTCGTGCACCTGGTTTAAAAACTATGCTTTTGAAGCTGCTTTTGTGCATGATTATTGGGGTCAAACTCATGAGTGAATGAGCAAATTTTGCGTAATCAGTATGGAACAGATTGCAACAAACGTGAGGTGATGGAGGAAATCCGAACTCACGTTTCTGTTCAGCACCCCAAAATTACCCTAAATCAGTTCTCAAAGTCCATGCAAGAATTTTTTTTTTTTCGTTGACCAGCAGTGATTTTGGATGAGAGAGAGTATTAATTATAATTAATGCTCTCTCTTATCCAAAATCACTGCTAGTTTAGTTATTATTGGTCTTGTTGCAGTAGACTGTTGTTTTGCACTTTTGCAGAAATGGCAACTTTGCAGTTTGAGAACATGCAGTGTGTTAACAATCTGATTGTTAGAATGACTACTAGCCTCCTTCAGCACATGAAATTGTATATACTTTGCTGCTCAGATATAAACACTGAAACACAGTATATCCTTTCTGTTGTAAGCAGGTGAGTTGTTGCAGAGGTATTTTATTCTGAACCTGGGTGGCATGAAATGATACATTTTACTTTTATCAAGAGGAGACAAGGATTAGTCACTGCTGACTTCTCTGTTTCTGCTTTACTACAGTAGTTGCTCCAGTGGAGTATATCAGCCCCTCAATACAAACCTGACTGCTCTGCTGTGAGATCAAGATGATATCTTCATACCGTCCACCAGCCTCGCTCTGCTGGGCACGTCACAGTGCAATGCAGGCAGGCATTCCTTGAATAAAAAGTCATACATTTTCCCACAAGTGTCCACTCAGACACATTGTTTTAGTCACAACACACATACACACACTTCAAGACTTTGAGAAGGAAAGGAATTATTTTTTTTAATATATGCACAGTTGTTCAAGTGATAGACGAGAACCTCAGAAAGCTGTTAGCGAAGCTGTTATCTCCTGATCTCCTCATGGCTCCCAGGTGAACCATTAGCATAACCACACACAAACATGGAGGATGTACATATGCATGTGTTGTATCTGATTAGGAAGCTATTTAAAAAGGATAAAATCAGTTACAGTTGGTATTGAATGCATGCGTAAGTGTAAAGGGTAGTCAGACTTTGTTTTAGGTGTGCCTGTGCGATTCAGTAGCATGTACGAGTGGGTATACTCCAGTGGTATTTCTAAACCAGGAAATGGGGAGTGCCTCGCCCCCTTGTTGTGGCTGCACGCCGATATGCCTAAAATGTGTGTGTGTGTGTGTGTGTGTGTGTGTGTGTGTGTGTACCACTGAACTATACACTACGTGGAATGGGCCCGATTGATCACTGTACCTTGATTGGCTGCTGAGGCATGAAGCTGGCAGAAGTATAGAAAACGCCATCTTGTGTCCCCCAGAACTTCGAACGCCGATATAAAAAAGACGCTCGTCCCACAGGCACAATTTAGATTAATAATCGCCGATTTAGCTTTGTTTGATTTGATTTAGCTTTGTTTGCATCGCAAAATGCCGTCTTGCGCTGCAATTAATTGCATGAATCGTGATACTCGTGAAAATCGTGGGAGAGGACTTTCAGGATTTCAGTTTACTTTATTATTATGAGTTGTCCATGAAGTTGACGGGCCAGATTCAGTAATATACATTATTCAGTAATATACATATAATACATATATTATACAGTAAACATATAATATATGTAATATGATATAATAATAATAATACATGTAATATACATTTGAAATTTCAGCCTCTAAATTGGTCTGGCTTCTTTGAAAATGTCAACTTCTATATCAATCAATTTCAATCAATTTTTTTATATAGCGCCAAATCACAACAAAACTGTTGCCCCCAGGCGCTTTATATTGTAAGGCAAGGCCATACAATAATTATGTAAAACCCCAATGGTCAAAACGACCCCCTGTGAGCAAGCACTTGGCTACAGGTGGGAAGGAAAAACTCCCTTTTAACAGGAAGAAACCTCCAGCAGAACCAGGCTCAGGGTAGGGGCAGTCTTCTGCTGGGACTGGTTGGGGCTGAGGGAGGAGAACCAGGAAAAGACATGCTGTGAAGGGGAGCAGAGATCGATCACTAATATTAAATCAGAGTGGTGCATACAGAACAAAAAGAGAAATAAACAGTGCATCATGGAAACCCCCAGCAGTCTATGTCTATAGCAGCATAATTAAGGGATGGTCAGGGTCCACTGATCAGCCCTAACTATAAGCTTTAGCAAAAAGGAAAGTTTTAAGCCCCTAATCTCAAAGTAGAGAGGGTGTCTGTCTCCTGATCTGAATTGCGGAGCTGGTTCCACAGGAGAGGAGCCTGAAAGATGAAGGCTCTGCCTCCCATTCTACTCTTACAAAACCCTAGGAACTACAAGTAAGCCTGTAGTCTGAGAGCGAAGCGCTCTATTGGGGTGATATGGTACTACGAGATCCCTAAGATAAGATGGGAACTGATTATTCAAAACCTTATAAGTAAGAAGAAGAATTTTAAATTCTATTCTAGAATTAACAGGAAGCCAATGAAGAGAGGCCAATATGGGTGAGATATGCTCTCTCCTTCTAGTCCCCGTCAGTACTCTAGCTGCAGCATTTTGAATTAACTGAAGGCTTTTTAGGGAACTTTTAGGACAACCTGATAATAATGAATTACAATAGTCCAGCCTAGAGGAAATAAATGCATGAATTAGTTTTTCAGCATCACTCTGAGACAAGACCTTTCTGATTTTAGAGATATTGCGTAAATGCAAAAAAGCAGTCCTACATATTTGTTTAATATGCGCTTTGAATGACACATCCTGATCAAAAATGACTCCAAGATTTCTCACAGTATTACTAGAGGTCAGGGTAATGCCATCCAGAGTAAGGATCTGGTTAGACACCATGTTTCTAAGTTTTGTGGGGCCAAGTACAATAACTTCAGTTTTAGCTGAGTTTAAAAGCAGGAAATTAGAGGTCATCCATGTCTTTATGTCTGTAAGACAATCCTGCAGTTTAGCTAATTGGTGTGTGTCCTCTGGCTTCATGGATAGATAAAGCTGGGTATCATCTGCGTAACAATGAAAATTTAAGCAATGCCGTCTAATAATACTGCCTAAGGGAAGCATGTATAAAGTGAATAAAATTGGTCCTAGCACAGAACCTTGTGGAACTCCATAATTAACTTTAGTCTGTGAAGAAGATTCCCCATTTACATGAACAAATTGTAATCTATTAGACAAATATGATTCAAACCACCGCAGCGCAGTGCCTCTAATACCTATGGCATGCTCTAATCTCTGTAATAAAATTTTATGGTCAACAGTATCAAAAGCAGCACTGAGGTCTAACAGAACAAGCACAGAGATGAGTCCACTGTCCGAGGCCATAAGAAGATCATTTGTAACCTTCACTAATGCTGTTTCTGTACTATGATTTATTCTAAAACCTGACTGAAACTCTTCAAATAGACCATTCCTCTGCAGATGATCAGTTAGCTGTTTTACAACTACCTTTTCAAGAATTTTTGAGAGAAAAGGAAGGTTGGAGATTGGCCTATAATTAGCTAAGATAGCTGGGTCAAGTGATGGCTTTTTAAGTAATGGTTTAATTACTGCCACCTTAAAAGCCTGTGGTACATAGCCAACTAACAAAGATAGATTGATCATATTTAAGATCGAAGCATTAAATAATGGTAGGGCTTCCTTGAGCAGCCTGGTAGGAATGGGGTCTAATAAACATGTTGATGGTTTGGATGAAGTAACTAATGAAAATAACTCAGACAGAACAATCGGAGAGAAAGAGTCTAACCAAATACTGGCATCACTGAAAGCAGCCAAAGATAACGATACGTCTTTGGGATGGTTATGAGTAATTTTTTCTCTAATAGTTAAAATTTTGTTAGCAAAGAAAGTCATGAAGTCATTACTAGTTACAGTTAATGGAATACTCAGCTCAATAGAGCTCTGACTCTTTGTCAGCCTGGCTACAGTGCTGAAAAGAAACCTGGGGTTGTTCTTATTTTCTTCAATTAGTGATGAGTAGAAAGATGTCCTAGCTTTACGGAGGGCTTTTTTATAGAGCAACAGACTCTTTTTCCAGGCTAAGTGAAGATCTAAATTAGTGAGACGCCATTTCCTCTCCAACTTACGGGTTATCTGCTTTAAGCTACGAGTTTGTGAGTTATACCACGGAGTCAGACACTTCTGATTTAAAGCTCTCTTTTTCAGAGGAGCTACAGCATCCAAAGTTGTCTTCAATGAGGATGTAAAACTATTGACGAGATACTCTATCTCCCTTACAGAGTTTAGGTAGCTACTCTGCACTGTGTTGGTATATGGCATTAGAGAACATAAAGAAGGAATCATATCCTTAAACCTAGTTACAGCGCTTTCTGAAAGACATCTAGTGTAATGAAACTTATTCCCCACTGCTGGGTAGTCCATCAGAGTAAATGTAAATGTTATTAAGAAATGATCAGACAGAAGGGAGTTTTCAGGGAATACTGTTAAGTCTTCTATTTCCATTCCATAAGTCAGAACAAGATCTAAGATATGATTAAAGTGGTGGGTGGACTCATTTACTTTTTGAGCAAAGCCAATAGAGTCTAATAATAGATTAAATGCATTTTTGAGGCTGTCATTCTCAGCATCTGTGTGGATGTTAAAATCGCCCACTATAATTATCTTATCTGAGCTAAGCACTAAGTCAGACAAAAGGTCTGAAAATTCACAGAGAAACTCACAGTAACGACCAGGTGGACGATAGATAATAACAAATAAAACTGGTTTTTGGGACTTCCAATTTGGATGGACAAGACTAAGAGACAAGCTTTCAAATGAATTAAAGCTCTGTCTGGGTTTTTGATTAATTAATAAGCTGGAATGGAAGATTGCTGCTAATCCTCCGCCCCGGCCCGTGCTACGAGCATTCTGACAGTTAGTGTGACTCGGGGGTGTTGACTCATTTAAACTAACATATTCATCCTGCTGTAACCAGGTTTCTGTTAGGCAGAATAAATCAATATGTTGATCAATTATTATATCATTTACCAACAGGGACTTAGAAGAGAGAGACCTAATGTTTAATAGACCACATTTAACTGTTTTAGTCTGTGGTGCAGTTGAAGGTGCTATATTATTTTTTCTTTTTGAATTTTTATGCTTAAATAGATTTTTGCTGGTTATTGGTAGTCTGGGAGCAGGCACTGTCTCTACGGGGATGGGGTAATGAGGGGATGGCAGGGGGAGAGAAGCTGCAGAGAGGTGTGTAAGACTACAACTCTGCTTCCGAGCATTATAGAGCATTATCAAATAATATTACTATACTATTTTTTTTTATTTTGGATCCAAATAAGATGCTGCTCCATCTGATGATGAAAGTGAGTACACGCTCTGTACATACATAAAAAGGTATTTTTCAAAATGTGTTAATTAGATGCTGTAAAATTTTGAAATGCAAACTCATTTAAAATTGGGCCATTGCTCTAATAGTATTTTGTTGTTTCAGACACTAAAGCTGTCACATAGTTAATTTTCAGTTTGATAGAGTGTACATTGACGTGTGAATGGATTGACTGCTTTACGTCAATAGGGCTGTCACGATTAGGAATTTCTGGAGACGATTAATTGTCAGGCAAATGATTGCGATTGACGATTATATTATCTATTTTTTTCTCTTTTTTCCCTTTATATTCTACTATTGCAGTATGATTACACAACTCTGTAAGAACATTTGGCTTCTCTGAGTGGAGAAACCGGGAATAGTGCAACATTTTTATCTTTTTACATATAGTCCCAACTTTTTCTGATTTGTGGTTGTTTCTGTTGCATTTCTGAAATTACAGAACTGCTATAAAGAAAACTGAACATTTTGTTTTAAAAATTTGTGGAGCAAACGCAAACACCAAACTCTTGTAAAGAAGGAAAAATATCTGGACATGTGCAGGAAAACTGATATAAACTTAACAGAACAACTTAACAGACTCCCCATATTTTTTTATAAATAAATCAGAATACAATAAGAGGCAACTCACTTTGAAATAATTAAAACATATAGCTACAGCTTAATAACTTTGAAAAATAACAGCAATCAGCAGCTTGTATTTTTATTCTGACTCCAGTTCATTTTAGTGTGATGAAGTCATCCTTTTTTTCTCATCAGTCACGTTTTGTGCTTGAACACTACATTAAGCTCAAGATTGAACAAATACATACCTTTGGAAAATAACAGCTGTTAAAGTTCAGCTTTTTGTTATCTGTGCCTCTGAACATCACTGCACAGCTTTTCTGTAATTTTTGCTCAGTTCATTTATATATTCTCATTTTTTAAGGATATATGACCGTTTATTTCATCTCATGATCTCATAAATTCAGTATACGACACGCACATGGTGTGAACAGGACGGTGCCATCAGAACTGCACTGGTAGAGAAAGTACAGAGAGTAAAGGCAGCTCCACGGTTTGGTTATGTTTTTTTCTATATATGTTCACTCGAGTTAAAATCTTCTCTCTCTGCTCTGCGTTCGTTGTCTCACGTGATGGTTCACAGCAGAACGTAACGTCTCGTGCCTTCGTTCAGGAATCTCGCTCCCTCAGTCTGCAGCAAGTTGACACACACACAGCTCCTTCGGTAAACTGCGCATTTTAAAAGGCTTTGAACAAGACGGCTGCTGTTTTAATCGGCCGTCTTATTCAAAATTTGAACGTCCAGATGACTGCAGGACGGCTCGCTGCCTAAAACTATGAATGGAGAGAAAAATCAAAGACTTAAATAAAATAAACGACTTGTCAACTGCTAAATTAGTTAACGATATCAATCGTCGACGTAGTCGTGACTAGTCGAGCCAGCCCTACAAAACCAAAATGCATCCACAGCGGTGCGTGGCTTTGGAACCAGAACCTCCTCATGCTCCATGTTATTATCCAAGCCTCGCTAACCATCTGACCAAGACGAGAGGAAACAGTGAGGCAACGTGCGGCTGCTGCTGCACGATGACGTCAGATTCTGAGTCGTTTATGCAACTTTGTTAAAATAAATAATTCACGGTAATCGCGATTATGAAAAATATTTGCGAATATGAAAACTAATCACGATTGGCGAATATTGTAATAATTGTGACTGCCCTATACATCAACTGTGATTGTGATTTGTTGCAGTGTTCCTACTTCTGCAAAACTAAAATACATTCTAATATTTACTTTAACTGATTGACCAATTACTTGTGTGCCTTTCTGTGTGTGTGCGCACAACATTAAAAAGTATTTGTGCATTTGATTGTGGTTGATGGGCACCGTTTGGGGGGTGTTTTGAGTGTGTGTGTGTGTGTGTGTGTGTGTGTGTTGTCAAATGAACATTGTGTGTGACTGTATGTGTCAAATGAACATTGTGTGTGTGTGGGGGGGGGCTTTGTGCATGTTCACAAGTGTATAATATAATAGAAAATATTCCAATAGTGTTGCATTTCAAGAACTTATAATGTCCATAGATTTAACAAGTTTTTGTTTCTATTTACTTTAGTAATCTATCAAACTACACTGCGTGTACAAGTCTTATAAATGGCCTTAACAGAGCTTAATAATATTACATAACTCGACGAAGGGCTTAATTCTGCAGAAATTGGTGAGTTTGACCCTATACTATCGACCTGATTCCACTGTGCGGCGTTTGCGCCTTTTGGGGGACGCAAGATGCAGCAGCTTGGCTTCACTTGCTCAGCTGTGACGTCCATTCCACATAGTGTACAGTTCAGTGGTGTATACAGGGTTCTAGGTAGCGCAAACCTGCGTTACGGCCCATTACGCTATAATTTTGGACCGTTACGCTTATTTTGAATACAGCGTCTGTAATCAACCATTTCTGCAGCGCGTGTCCAGTTTGAAGCGTGAATCGAAGCATTGCTTCGATTCAATGGCTCGTGGCTCTTTGATTCGCTGCTCTTCAAAAGCGGTAAGTCCGCTTCTTAACCATGAAAGCCATTAAAATAACAAGTCACTTTTGTGTGGATTAAAATCACTAACTGGGACTCTTGTCTTGTTGCAATCGAGAAATGAGAATCGTCCTCCATTCTGTTGTCACAGCTTCAAACACTGCGCGGCTCTCTGCTGAGACAGGGTCCTCTCAGAATTAATAACTTAAAAACGAATTGCCGCTTTAAATAAAATGACACTTAACAAATGTTGCAATACAGACAATAAACTACAATTGACTAAAACGTTTTTTCCTCCCAAAATGAGATGTCCTGCATTCTTTATAAATTTGACCTGCAGCACAGCTGCAAGAGCTCAGCTCATAGGTATGGAAATACATTCATGCCAGTAATAATGTGTGAAAGGAAATGCTTTTGACAAAAACAGATTTTATTTGTTTATGTCCAGAGATCAAGGATCCACCATGTAGAGTTTAAGGATATTCATATTTATTTACTTTAAAGCTGCGTTCACACCAGGTGTGACGCGAGCGACTGCAGCCACAGGTTGCCATGTAATCCCTATGTAAGGACGCGTTTTGGCGCCAAACCGTGCAGCGCGACGCGATGGACGCGAGTGAAGCGATTTTGAGCATTTTGTGCGTTTGTGGCGCGATATTGCGTCACGTCGCGTTGCCCTCCTCCCCAAGTTCAAAAATCTGAACTTTTTCGTCTCGCCGCGCCGCGATGACCAATCAGGGACTGAATATGTAGTGACGTGGAGATGTCTGGAGTTTGACTGAAGATGTGAACATGTCCTGTATCTGGTAGCAGCCTGTGAGCAGGACTTATGTCTCTTCTGTCATTTATTTCACAATCATGACAGAGTTTTTGGAGCGAACAGCGGCACCACAGCAGCGGGGAGCGGAGTTTCTTTTTATTTTTATTTTACATGCGCGCGCGAATCGCCCTGCAGATTATTTTACTTATTAACTACACAGCTGTATAATAAAACAAATGGTGACTGGTTTCTAAACACAATTATGACAGTTTTTGGAGCGAGTAGCAGCCCTACTTGCAGCAGCGGGAGCGGAGCTTTTGCCTTTTTTTTTTTTTTTTTTTTTTTACGTGCACGCTCGAGCGAATCGTCTGTAGAGAATATTTTATTAATTAACTACACAGATGTATAATAAAACAAATGGTGACTGGTTTCTAAACACAATTATGACAGTTTTTTGGGGGAAGAGCCAGCTGCAGCAAGCAGCGGAGTTTCTTTCTTTTTTTTTTTTTTTTTTTTTCTTTTTTTTTATTGTTTACATGTGCGCGCACGAACGGGACAGTTGATCCTCAAACTGGGTCCCGCAGAGGTGGAAGGACCACTGAAAGCGGCCGTCACCCAGACACAGCTCCTGCAGCAAATAATGATACTCTCTGTATTGGGAGCTTTCCACAGCAACTCGCTCCGTGTGATCAAAGTCCGTCATGTTAGCTTGACTGACAACCGGAGCCGGCGAGCGGAATGGAAGCTCCTCCTATTTGATGACGCACCGGGGCGAATTTTCGCAGCGAAAGTCCACCCAAGCAGAGTGACACACCGGGTGAAGGAGGCGCGTCCGTCGCCTGGCGACCAACGCGAATTTGTAGCGTCTGATCGTACCCGGTGTGAACGCGGCATAAGACTCAATAAAATGTTCAGTTTCAATTTAATCAGCGTATAAAGCGCCAAATTACAACAAAAGCTGTCTCAAGGTGCCTCACACAGAACAGTTCAACATAATTTTATATGAATGAATTTTTTTTATGAATTATTTTTATTTTTTTATTTATTAATTTTTAATAAATAAAAAATAAAAATAAAATTAAAATACCTAATTAAAAACAGAAGTAAAAGAATAAATCGGAACAAAATAAAAGTTACATACACTACATAGGACTACAGGTGGAAAGTAGCTTTTAGCTAAATCTGGCATATTTACACTAATGCATGAAAATGTACAAAGTGTTCATTAATGTGCATTGTCCTTAAATTAAAAATGCACCACTTTTCGAAAGTCTTCAGAGTTGTGCCCAAACAACTGCTGCCGCAGTCGGTGGTGGTAATGCACTGTGTAACGCACCATCTGCGCCTCACAAGTTGTTCTTTAGACATCATTCCTCCTCGTCTCCTCAGAGAAGTTTTTGATTCGTTGGGAGTAGGGTTGGGTATCGGGAACCGGTTCTTTTCGGGTATCGCTAAGAAATGATTCGATCCACTGACATCAATAGCCTTTGTGCTTAACAACTCCCTTATTGGTCCTTCAGAGGCCGTTCTTTTGAGGGTGTTTGTCGGGAAAATGATCATTTTCTCTACATTGATTACAGACCCTGCAGCGGCTCTGTAATTGATCGTTTCTGCAGCGCGTCTTTACCTTGAACCAATGAAGCAGTGCTTTGATCTGCTGCTTCGTTGGTTCATTGTTTCGCTCCTCTTTAGAAGTGGCAACTCCGCTTCTTATCCTCTCTCACAGCCATTAAAATATGTCAGTCATGAGTCACTTTTGTGTAGATTAAAGTGGCTAACTGGGGCTCCTATCTTGTTGCAAGAAAGAAACAAGAACCGTCCTCTGTTCCGTTGCTCCAAATGCTGCGCCGCTCTCTGCTGAGTCGAGTCAGCTCAGAATTTAGAACTTCAAAGCTGTTTAAATCAAATGACACCTCTTTCCAAATGTAATACAAACAGTAAACTGCAATTGATCAAAGTGTGTTTTTCCCCCCCAAATGAGACGTCCTGCGCTGATGTACAGCAGCCCAAGACTGTATGACTGCAGACCTGTAGACTCCAGCAGCCAGCCAGTTCAGCTCAGATGTATGGAGAGATAATCATGCCATTAATGTCTGAAAGGAAATGCTTTTGACAAAAACTACAGATTTTGTTTATTTCTATTTATGTCCAGAGATCAAAGATCCAGTGACCAATTTCATATTTATTTACTTTAAGACTCAATAAAATGTTGTTGACATAGA
This sequence comes from Thalassophryne amazonica, assembly GCF_902500255.1. Lineage (NCBI taxonomy): Eukaryota > Metazoa > Chordata > Actinopteri > Batrachoidiformes > Batrachoididae > Thalassophryne > Thalassophryne amazonica. Next base: position 42,927,810 of record NC_047105.1, on the reverse strand, counting down.
AAACCTGTAAAGCCTACTTTTAGTACACAGAAAATTCACAGGAGGAGTCAATAAGGAATCGGATCAATAAGCGGAATCGATAATGGTATCGAAATCGATAAAATCTTATCAATATCCATCCCTCATTGGGAGCCACTATTTTGTTGCTGGTTAATGTCAGTCTTACCTCTGGGTGTGTGCCTTTAGCTTTTAAACATGCTGTGGTGAAACCTTTAATTAAAAAGAAAAATGGCGATCCTTTTTCATTTTAGGCCTATATCTCAACTCCCCTTTTTATCTAAGGTGTTGGAGAGAGCAGTCTACATCCAGTTTGCAGTCCTTTTAGCCCAGCATGGCATTTATGAAACGTTTCAGTCTGGCGTCAAACCCAGACATGCTACCGAAACTGCTCTACTGAGTGTTTTTAATGATTTGATTTTAGCTGCTGACTCAGGTAGTCCTGCCATCCTGATGCTTTTAGACTTGTCAGCTGCCTTTGACTCAGTGGACCATACGATTCTGCTGCATCGCAGTGTGTGGCCATTACAGGCTCTGCTCTCACCTGGCTCAGTTCTTACTTTACAGAGTGGAGCTGTTCTGTGTAGCTGGGCCGCTTTTCTTCAGATGTGGCCCCACTGACCTGTGGAGTCCCTCGAGGCTCCATTGTAGGCCCTATTTGTTTCCTTTTTTACATGTTGCCTCTCTGCGGTATCTTTCGAAAATACCAAATATCTTTCCATTGCTTTGCTGATGTCCAAATTTACCTGCCACTAAGGTTGTTAGGCAGTGACCCAATGCAACCACTATTGGATTGTTTGAGTGAGGTCAAATTTTGGATGAGTGCTAACCTATTAAATCTTAATGAATCCAAGGCGGAGGTTATCCTGTTTAGGGGAGCACTTCCACAGCCAGCTCTACTGATGTCCTGGATCCCTGGGTTCCAACATTCACTCCTGTGTGAAGAACCTTGGGGTGATTTTTGATGCAGTATTTTTAATTGTTTGCGCAATGTTCACGTGAAGTTCACATAATTAATGCGAGATGGAGATTTTGAACATTTAAAAAAAATTTTTTTTGCCTACTTGCATGAAGCCAGGCACAGTTTACAATGAGTTTGAAACAAGTTTATTCTCCTACCCGGTAGAGTGTGTGCACGTGCAAGGATTAAAGTCGTGCAAGTGTCGGCATCTTTTACCCTTTCAACATTCCTTCCCACTTTCAAGCAGTTTGTTGATTGTAAAACAAGTGGCACTAAGACAATAGACCTGCTGTACGCTAAAGTCAAGAAAGCATACAGTGCCACAGCCCTCCCCCTGCTTGGCAAAGCAGACCATAACCTGGTCTGTTTTGAGCCAATTTACATCCCTGCAGTTCAGTGGCAACCTGTGAACACAGGGGGCAAAGGACCGTCTTCATGTATGTTTTGGGGTGCACTCTGTAATGCGCAGGGGGAGGACATCGAAAGCATTACGGACTGCATAACGGATTATATCAACTTCTGTGCAGACAATATCATCGCAACCAAGACTGCGCCATTACCCCCATAACAATCCTTGAGTGACCAAGGACATCAAGGCACTAAACAGGAAGAAGGCAGCATTCAGGAGTGGAGACAGAGAGGAGCAGAAGAGAGTACAGCTTGAACTGAGGAAGACTACTGCAGAGGGGGAAAGACAGTTAGAGTAGGAAGCTGGAGAGCAAGTTCCAGCAGAACAACATGAGGGAGTTGTGGATGTGGGATGTGAACCATCACTGGTCATGGTAAAAAGGTGGACCAAATGATGAAAGGAGACCTACATGAGGCCAATGAGCTAAACCTGTTCTTCAAGTTTGAGAACTTGGACTCTGCCCACCCTTCCACCAGCTCCTCTCATTGCTCCCCTCCCCTCGGCACTCACCTCATACCCCAATTAATACCGCCCCCCTCCTCCCACCAACCTGCCCCTACTCTCATCCCTCCACTTCTCCCTCATTCTCCTCGACTTCCATCGCCATCACTGCTGAGGATGTGAGAAGGGAATTTAGTCACCTGTGTCCAGGAAAGGCTGCGGGTCCTGACAAACTCAGCCCCAGAGTGCTGAAGGGATGTGCTATCTAGCTGTATGGGATTTTCCAGCACATCTTCAACTTGAGCATGAGACAGATGGTTGTTCCTGAACTGTGTCCAAGAAGAAGAATACCAACACACTTTTGACCACAGGTCTGTAGTCATTAACATCACGTTATGAAGTTACTTGAGGCTCGTCCTGAGGCACCTGTGCAATTGTCAAATCATTGCTCGACGTGCAGTTTGTATACCAGGCTAACAGGGGAATGGAGGATGCCATCATCTTCATGCTCCACAGAGCTTACTCTCACGTGGAGGAGGCAGGCAGCACTGTGAAAGTCATGTTCTTTGACTTCTCCAGTGCGTTGAGCACCATCGGGCCTGACTTGCTCAGTGATAAGCTATGTGACATGAATGTGGAGGCTCTATTGGTGGTCTGGATTACCAACTACCTCACAGGCTTCCCACAATATGTGAGGCTTCTGGACATTACATTGGACGTCATCAAGAGCAGCATGGGGGCACTACGAGACGGTCCAGTCTCCCTTGGTGTTCACACTCTACACCTCAGATTTCAGGTTCTGGTCACGGACCTGCCACCTGCAGACATTTTCGGATGACTCTGCCATTGTGGGTAGGGATGTCCCAAGCCAATACTCTGTATTGGACACCAGTACAACTATTTTGCGAGAATCTGTTAGTATCTGATTTGGGAACGGTATCGGGCTCACTCACGTTAGTGTCACATAAAACGTCATCGCATGGATGCCATAAACACAGATGCAACACAAAAACATTGTGGCTACGATAGAGATTTTGACTCCACTGCTTAACCGCATTAGTGCCCGCGGAGTTTTTCGATCCAGGAAAACTTCTGTGTGAAGTGTCTGTGAACCTCTGCTCCGTTGCTGCAGAGGGCTGAGTGTCGGGGGTGGGGGTGTTCTGAGCTAAAGTGTGTCTCTCTCACTGTTCATGTGTAGACGTGCGATGCAGCCAGCACAGAGACGCCGACAAACAGCTCAGTGAGGCTGCAAAACAGCAGCGTTTGTTTTCAGAGTCACTAGTGTGCCGTCAGCTGCCTGTTCTCTGATCAGCTCGAGCACTCTGAACAGCGTCCAAAAAAATTCTCTGCCACTCCAGACTTCCTCATACAGCTCTTCTCTTGGCATCCTATCATAAGCTTTTTCTAAGTCCACAAACACACAATGTAACTCTTTCTGGCCTTCTCTGTACTTCTCCAATAGTATTCTCAGAGCAAACATTGCATCTGTAGTGCTCTTTCTCAGCATGAAACCATATTGCTGCTCACAGATCTTCACCTGTTTTCTAAGCCTAGCTTCTACTCTTTCCCATAACATCATGCTGTGGCTGATCAACTTTATGCCTCTATAGTTACTGCAACTCTGCACATTACCCTTGTTCTTGAAAATAGGAACCAGCACACTTCATCTCCACTCCTCAGGTATCCTTTCACTTTCCAAGATTTTATTAAACAATCTGGTTAGAAACTCCACTGCCATCTCTCCTAGACATTTCCATGCATCCACTGGAATGTCATCTGGACCAACTGCCTTTCCACTCTTTATCCTCTTCATAGCAGCCCTCACTTCTTCCTTGCTAATCTCTTTTACTTCCTGATTTACTCTCACCACATCATCCAGCCTTTTCTCTCTCATTTTCTTTATTCATCAACTCTTCAAAATATTCCCTCCACCTTCTCAGCACACACTCCTCACTTGTCAGCACATCACCATGTGCATCTTTTACCACCCTAACCTGCTGCACATCCTTTCCAGCTCTGTCCCTTTGTCTGGCCAGTCGGTACAAGTCCTTTTCTCCTTCCTTACTATTCAACTTCTTGTACAGCTCGCAATATGCCTTTTCCTTTGCTTTTGACACTTCTCTTCTCGCCTTACGCCGCATCTCCTTGTACTCCTGTCTACTTTCTTCATCTCTCTGACTATCCCAAAACTTTTTCGCCAACCTCTTTCTCCTTATGCTTTCCTGGACCTCTTCATTCCACCACCAAGTCTCCTTGTCTTCCTTCCACTGTCCAGATGTCATACCCAGTACTGCCCTAGCTGTCTCCCTCACCACATCTGCAGTACTTTTCCAGTTATCCAAAATTGCTTCCCCTCCAACTAGTGCTTCTCTCACTTGCTCGCTAAATTTCACACAACAGTCTTCCTCCTTCAGCTTCCACCATCTGATCCTTTGTTGAGCTCTCACTCCCTTCTTCTTCTTTGCCTCTGAAGTCATCCTACAAACAACCATCCTATGCTGTCTAGTGACACTCTCCCCTGCTACCACCTTACAGTCTGTGATTTCTTTTAGCTTGCATCTCTTATAAAGAATGTAGTCCACCTGTGTGCACCTTCCTCCACTCTTATATGTTACCCTGTGCTCCTTCCTTTTATTAAAGTAGGTATTCACCACAGCCATTTCCATCCTTTTTGCAAAATCAACTACCATCTATCCTTGATACCATATCTACCCATTACTTCCTCATCACCTCTGTTCCCTTCACCAACATGCCCATTGAAGTCCGTTCCTATCACCACTCTTTCATGTTTGGGCACACTCTCCACCACCTCATCTAACACACTCCAGAAATCTTCTTTCTCCTTCATCTCACAACCTACCTGTGGGGCATATGCACTGATGATATTCATCATCACCCCTTCAATTTCCAACTTCACACTCATCACCCTGTCAGACACTCGCTTAACCTCCAACACACTTTTAACATACTCTTCTTTAAAATGACCCCAACACCATTTTTCTTCCTGTCCTCACCATGGTACAACAACTTGAACCCACCGCCAATGCTCCTGCACTTACTTCCCTTCCACTTGGTCTCTTGCACACACAATATGTCTACCTTTCTCCTCTCCATCATATCAGCCAGCTCTGTCCCTTTACCAGTCATACTACCAACGTTCAAACTCCCCACTCTCATTTCCACCCTTCTAGTTTTCTTTTTCTCCCACTGTTTGTGGAACATTCTCCTCCTCTTTTTCGTCGTCTTCGCCCAGCAGTAGCCCAATTTCCACCGGCACCCTGTTGGGTAACGGCACCGGTGGCGGACGTTGTTAACCTGGGCCTCGACCGATCCGGTATGGAAATTTGATTCTTACTCTGCATAGTTGGGTTGGCTTGTTTTATGCCAGATGCCCTTCCTGACGCAACCCTCCTCATTTATCCAGGCTTGGGACTGGCACTCAGAATGTACTGGCTGCACACCCCATGTGGCTGACTTGCATCCTGCGCACTCTGATGGCGATATTTTGGCCTTGTGTTTGCGCTTGTGATTTGATTTAACTGTGATATCTAAATTAGAAATCAGAACCACGGTGGTTGTTGTTGTTTTTGTCAGACGTCCTGTGCGCTCCATTGGCAATATTTTGGCCCCCTGGCCCTTATTATTTCTTAATAAATATAACTATATTAATCTAGGAATGACAATCCAGCCCTTCTGTACATTTGGACACAGATAGACAACAGATAGATGATTCGGATAGATGATTATATAAGAGGTAAATAATTATAAACAAGAAGTGATTTCCTCTGAATATTCAAATTTTAAAATTATTAGTTTTATTTAGTTTTGCTGTTCTACTGTTAATTGAAGAATTATTTGTGCTGTTTATTTCCAGTTCTGTGTCCTCAAAGAATCTTAGTACGTTTAAAAAAAAAAAAAAGGAAATTTGGAGAAAGGTGCCCCCATCTTGTAATACTATAGCTGGCGAGAAATGGTAACTAAAAGAACATAAATTTGTAACTATTTGTAAATAAATTTATAATTAAATGTAAATTGGAGCAGTGGGATTTCAATTTAGCAGTATGTGTGCAATTGGTTTATGAATTAATGTAATGAATCTGCTATTAAAGTCCATATTTGATGTAAGCCCAATAAAGAGGTGATGTAAAATCAGCCATTGAACACTACCAATGACTCATTCATCAAACACTATTAATACTCAGTCAATTAATACAGTTGTATATTTAATAAATGATGCAGCCGATGCATCCATCTCGAGGTTGATGGAAGGTGGTTGTCTTTTTAAGCTTTCCAATGCATGATGTGGTATAAATGGTGATCTTATGGACTAAGTATGCCTCTTTTTGTCACAAATCATGCTTACTGAAAATTGTTTGTCTTAGCAAATGTGTTGAACAGTGATTAAACAAGCCACACAGATATATCTCAGTATGTGCAGAGAAGTTTATTACATTATCTGGTATCCTCTAGCAGTAAGGTGATAGGCATTGTAGAGTGTGGAGTGTTAGTCCATGAAAGTCCAGAGGTTCAATACTGTAATGATTGCCTTTAGCTGGAGGGGGATTTCTCACTATCACTTAACAGACTTTAATTTGCCGTCCTTGTCCCTTCTGTCTACTCTCACCATTGATCTTGTGTGTGTGTGTGTTGCACAGAATTTTTGCAGTCGAGCTGCTCTGGAAGCTCAGGGCTCCTGTCTGAACAACAAGTACTCTGAAGGCTATCCAGGGAGAAGGTGAGCATTTGGGCAGCCACACCTTGGCTTATTAACACCGTTGACATTCTCTCCTTTAGGATATCTGTCACAGGCATCTACTGCTTCCATAGTGTTGAAACGGACTGCACCATACTATCGCATCAGGCAGCTGGAGCCTGGTAACAGAAGAAGAACGTCCCAATAAAATTCAATGAAGCGGGTGGATATACTATGAAAATGGCAGCATTTTTCAAAGGACCATGGCATTGTACAAATCAGACACCATTTGGGGATAAAAGGAAGCTGCCTTTGCAAAATAGTAATTTTCGCAGCGTAGTGGGATATCTGCATATGCGTCAGCTGTAAACATCTGGGTCAGAGGACAGAGGAGATGCATTGGACTTGTACATCCAAATTCTGTCCCTACTGCTTGTTTATTTTTAGTGTTGCCACAGTAAGGATTGTGCAGAATGTACTAAATTGAACAAAGAGTTAGTTCTGGCAGGCCACAAAGTCCAGTTCAGCCCACAGCTGACTCTCTCATGCTTTCTATTGGCACATTCCTCATAGAGCAAACAGAGACGAAAGTCTTCCGGAGATTACCGGAAATCCGGGTTTTTAGTCACGTGTTAAACGTTTCCGGGGTTATTTTTGGTAGCATACATCAGAATCCATTCGTTCAGTTCCATTCAGTTACACGCCCAAAGAGTTGGTGGCAGTAATGCGCTGTGGTTGTTTATAAGCCGCCAATAATCTTCAAAGAAGAAGAAAGGTTATTTCATTTTGGAAGTTTAAGTCATATTTTTGGGCACTGCGCAGTGGTTCTCCTAACCGTTTACTTTGTTGTGGACATTAAAAGTTATGAGCTGCGTATTTCTTCCAGTAATGACACATTAAGTGGAGTTAACGGGTGACCGTTGCAGCTGCTACAAAATGCTAACGGCATTAGCATTCAGACAAGAGTTTAACTCTTACACTCATTCTGCAAGTCAAAACCACAACATTGAGTTTTTTTTTTTTTTAATTGTTACTGCCATAACTGCAAGAAAAGGCTCAGCTTTAAATAACTTCGAATTTTTTCATTTTATTTTTCTTTAACTATAAGCACAATACATTTAGCAAAATACACAATACACACTGTGTGAAAAGACTGGAGTGGAAAACTTGACCTGACCGTAATTTTTTTTTTGGGGGGGGGGGGGGGTTAAATAGATTTGAAAATGCACCAGAATGGATCTGAGATTTCAAATTTTTCTGGGGATAAACCCCCAGACCCCGTGCCAGGGGCTTTGGGCCTTTGGCCCTTGCCAAAAATTTTCAGGATTTTTTTTTTTTTTTTTTTTTCCCCATGGCCCACTTTCATCACTGGTAAATGATTTACTTGCCACAGCTGTTTCCTCCACAAGGTGGAGTTAGGGAATTTTTTTTCCTTACCACTGCTGCCTACATGCCAGCTCAGAGGTTTTCGTAAGGTTAGCCGTTACACTTGCAAAGTGCCTTGGGACAACTTATGTTGTGATTTGGCTTTCCTTTTCACTAAAGGAATCCTGTATGAACTGAAATGTTGGTGCCTACTATATATATAATATATATATATTTTCTCTCTCTGAACCAACTTATTCCAGTTAAGGGTCACCAGGGTGTTAGAGCCTATCCCAGCAGTCATTGGGCAAGAGGCAGGGTGCACCTGTACGGGCTGACACATATAGACTGATAAACACATAATCATTTTAAAGTCACCAATTCACCTAATCTGCATGTCTTTGGAAATGGGTGGAACTCTGCCGAAACCCACAAAAGCATAGACAACATGCAAAGTCCACACAGAAAGGGCCGGAAAGGAAGTGAACCTGGGACCTTCTCACTTTGAGGTGGCAGTGCTAACCACAAAGCCACTGTTCTGTCTGTTCAGATCCAGTGATTGGCTATGGCAGCATAATTTCTGGCTGACCCTAGACCAGTCAGAACAAAATCTGTCTGGCCTCAAGTTAAAATCAACCTGTAGTATTTGTATTGCTAGCCGGATGTGAGCCGTGGTTTTGACCAAGGTGTTGATGACGCGATTGCAACGCACACAGCACAGTAAACAAACTGCAATAAACAGGTTTGAGGCCATTTTCATAGATGAATTATGATTTGTCCATGTGACTTTTTATTTGTAAGGTATAACGTATTTTATTTATTTTCTGTAATTCATACCCTATTTGCAATGTACTTCAACAGGTACTATGGTGGCGCAGAAGTGGTTGACCAAATTGAGCTTTTATGCCAGAAGCGTGCCTTGGAGGCTTTTGACCTGGACCCGGCACTGTGGGGTGTCAATGTCCAGCCGTACTCTGGTTCCCCAGCAAACCTTGCTGCCTACACTGCTGTTCTCAACCCACACGACCGCATCATGGGCTTGGATTTGCCAGATGGAGGACAGTCAGTGGCCCCTTTATCTTTATGTTTTATCAGCACCCTGTCTCTGTTCTTTCTCTCATTTTAGTCCTACTGTAAATTATTGGACAGCTTAGTGTGTCACTTTCCTGGCCAGGGGAGAGTTGATGACATGCATTTCTCTTGTTCTGTTGTCATGCTTTAATTCACATTAATTAAAGCTAAATTTTGCTGACCTGAATATCCAGATGTTCAAACATGGGTATGTGAGTAGCAGATAGTATATGTTTCCTCTAAGTTGTAATATGCCAACAGTATCTCCTCATTCTTATGGTCAAAGTCCAGGATGTACAACAATAGGCAAAATATAGCTTGCTTTTGTTGATATCATAATTTCTTCTGTCTGTAATGAATCAAGCCCCCACCACCACATTATTTGTATCAGTGTAGTTCAGTGGGATAAGGAGTTGGGCTAATAATATGTAGATCTGGATTCAGTTCTCGGTTACATGACCTGTCTGTATACGTGCACAAGGGGCTTCATCTGCATCATCCCAGTCCACCTAGTTATAAATGAGTACCTGTCTTGGCTGGGAAAGTAACCTGCCCTAGACTAGCAGCCTGTCCAGAGAGAGTCATAGACTGTAATCTACTCCATGCTACCGAATCCAGGGTTAAGCACTGGTACCAATGAATCTATATCGGACTTATCATTTCTTCTTCTATCATAACTGTGTGTATATATTCTGTCTTCCCTGCATCTACACAGTAATTTTTTTTTCTTTGCAGTCTGACCCATGGTTACATGACTGACGTAAAGAGGATCTCTGCAACATCAATCTTCTTTGAGTCCATGCCCTATAAACTCAATGTAAGCACACACAGCTAATTTCCATTACCCCTCATCTGCTGATTTTTATGACAAGTCGTTTCTATTAAGACTACAATTGACAGTCAAGTTTATTTTGGAAAATTTTGGACTGGCAGGGTGCACGCAGTGCAGGAGACAGCTCTGTTTTGTACTGAGGAGTTTGTTGTCCTTCACTCATACCTCCCTGACCTCTATTCTTTGATCTGCTTCCACCATATGAAAACATCCAACCACTTCAAACCACACTCACAGGGCTTTGGGTAATGGAAATAAGTATTTTGTCAAAAGAATGCACACTGCAGAACTGTGATAACTGTGTGAATTAAGTCAAGGGGTTAATACTACTCATGAACATGTGCAGATTTCTATTATTTGGATGAAGTAGTTAGCAGGTCACCAAAGTCACATTGAATTTAATTATGTATCCAGTGCATGTCCATCCTGTGAGTCTAACAGATGCATGTTAACATGTATATCTTAACTGAAATAGAAGCACCTAGAAGAAATTATGGTCAATACATACATAATGTAAAAAAAAATGAGGCAAATTTTACTACCACAGTGTTTACAAAGAAATCTATCGGCAATGGGATTGTTTATTGAGTTTAATGGCGCAAAACGGATGAATGTAGAGGAAATCTTATTTGCTTCCCTGTTCTTGGTCAGCTAACTTTTATATATGGCTTTTATACTTGCTGTTTACCCAGACAGTTCCGTTAACGTAGTCAAATGTTTACATGTTTTTTCCTCTTTCCCTTTTTTCACCAACGTAGATATTTGTACTGTCGGAGCCCTGCAAACAGGACCAGGCATTTTCCCATTTAATGTAGCTCTGATCAGCCTGTCATACATTAGTTTGGGGTAGAGGTTGTGTGTTAGTGTGGTAAGGCTGATGGATGGTTAAGAGAGTCTGTGTGTCCGGGCCTGCTGATGTATGGGCAGGCAGGACCCCTCTGCGAGGAAGATAATGGGAAATCGACAGGCTGGCCAGCACTACTGGCTCTGTCTTCACAATGAGCAGCTTGATGGAGTGAGGGGCCATCCCGAGATGTGCTCTGGAGATGGGAGATTATCGGATTGTCTAAATAAAGCTTTTCCTCTTCCCCCCCCCCCTCACTCTTGAGCTTGTCTGCTTCTCTCTTATTCCCCATCTCTTCTGTCTCACACTTTGTTGTTCTGCTGTTTTTTTTTTTGTTTGTTTTTGTTTTTTGTCCGTTGTGATAATTGGAGGATATGACATGAGGCAGATCAGGAGATTTAGGCATGATGCACACTAATCATTGTACCAGCTCATTCTGCCCACCTGACTTTCATGTGATTCTGCATTCATTCAATGTAGTTAATTTACATAGCATCAGATCACAAGTTGTCCCAATTCATCCACCCCATAATGGAGAAATTGCTTATTAGGAGTCTCTTAAACAATATGCGACCTGTTCAGACAGAGCTGATCAGGCTTGTACATCCGCTAAAAGGTTGAATTAGAAGTAGAGGTGCATTAACGTGTAGGTGACACCAAAAAATGTGGACAAATCACTAAAAATGATGAAATGTTAATATTTTAAAAAATCCTAAACAATAAAAGTCTAAGTGCGCAGGTGAAGGATAAACAACAGCTGTCTGAAGCCTGCGCTGTATTTCAGCCCTCAGCCGCGGCCATATTGTTGCCACGTCATCACCAGAATGGCACCTGCTGATTCAAGCCAAAATCAATTGTGGATACAGTGGAGTTCGAGCTGTTTTTGGACTCTGTTTTGCGCCTTATTTAGATGACAATGAGGGAGACTAAACCTTCAGTCTGACAACAGTGATGATATTGGCGGAGTTCAGAACACAGAATGGTGATTATAAAACAAATAAATAAATAATGCAGGTGATTTCAGCATGCGGGTGGAGGTGATACTTTTTTGTGTTGGCCAGCTTTTTGGTCTAATCAACTGATATAATAATAATAATAAATAGTTTTACTATCTGTGACATCAGGGGAAAAAAGGTGGATTTTTTTTTTTTTTTTTTTTTTTTTTTTTTTGTGGGAAACAGGTACATTAAAATCTGAAAAATGTCACGAGGGCCTAAAATATCAGCTGTTTTTAAAATGAATGTTTCCTTCTTGAATACAGTTAGTGTGCTGTACGTTAGTAGCATAACATATTATTAAATATTAAAATTATAAATATTTATTATAAATTATTCTTGTATTCTTTTATGGTTGTCTTTCTTTTATGGTCTTTTTTTTTATTGTGTTAAAAATTTGTAATTGTTTTTTGTGTGAAGCGCCTTGAGATGATTTTATCGTGAATTGGCGCTATATAAATTAATAAATTTGAAATTTAAATGTATTAAAACTATTCACACAAGGAGAAAATGATATAGTCTTACCTGTCCGTTCCAGTGAGATCAACTTTAGTCTGATGAAAACATCTGAAAACTATTTAATTCGTTGTCCTGGCTGAAGAAAAGTCCATGATGGTTCGTGTCTCTGCTGTACTGATCCGTGACTGGCGCGGTCAGCTACAGGTGGAATCTGTTCATTGCTTCTGCGGCTGATAGATCGAGTTTCTCCTGTTTGCGCTGCAAGTTAAGACTGTGGAGAAGCCGCCGACGCAGTGTGAGTGTGCTCGTCAAAAGTGCTCTACCTGCCAATCAAAAGGATTCTGTTGGCGAGAGTAACCGTTCTGACTTGAATAAAAAAAAAAAAAAAAAAAGTGCATCTCTTATCATGCCCCTCTTCTCTGGCATGATCTCCCTGTGTCAATAAAATAATCAAGTCTGGACTTGAAAGTCTCTACAGAATCTAAGATGCACTTATTTTCCATTTCGTATGGCTAGCATACTGGCATAGTATAGTTCTATGCTTTTTACTCTAATTTTATTAGGAAACAGACCATGCCACGGCCTCAATTTTACCTAAATTCTGGGTCTTTTGGTGAAGCTTAGGGCTAGTGGCCGGCGATCACCTCAGTATTTCCTGTTTTTCTTGTTGTTTAATGCTGGCAAATTATACCGTATTTCTTGTCTTTCTGATGCCTGATTGTTTTTTTCTCTCTCTGTTTAAGGTGCAGCTCCATCCACAGATGGGTGTGGTATTTGTGCATTTCTTGTATATTCGTTTTGTGAATTGTTCCGTGGTTTGTGTCTGTGGCATGGCCCAAGTAGAGGGTCACCCCTTTGAGTCTGGTATGCTTGAGGTTTCTTCCTCACGGGGAGTTTTTCCTTACCACTGTTGCTCTGGGGATTAGTAAGGTTAGACCTTACTTGTGTGCAGCGCCTTGAGGCAACTCTGTTGTGATTTGGCACTATATAAATGACAATAAATTGAAATTGAATTGAAATCACCAGTCTGAACCACTCGGTGGAAACGGGGCTGTCAGTAGCCAGTAAAAATCCATAAATTAATCCATGAACTAATGGGGCTATTAAGATAATGGTTCCGGCGGTGATGTCACTTCCTCCTCCTTCTCTAATATCGGGACTCGCCGGGAAGTTCCTGGTTTTTAGTGGCTGCAGTTCAAAATTTGAATATTTATCTCTTCAGTAACTGTGCAGCATGAAAGGATAAATTTCAAACTGTTTTAATTTTAGTCTTAAATACTCAAAAAAAAAAAAACACACACACATATCGTGTCACCTACACTTTAATGAAATTGTGCCGTCTTCTTTCATGACAGGCCATATTGAAACATGTCCTTCAGATAGTGTCACATTTTAAGATGGCCAGTTTACTTTAATTTGAAGAAGAAAAAATGTCAATCTTTTGGTATGTGGTAGTTTTCTCTCTCTTATCCTCGAACAGCTCCCTTTTCATGATGACCTGCCTTTATGACTTGTCCTATCATTTGTGTGTTTATTATTTTTCTCTCACTTCTCTTTCTCATTCTCCTCAAATCTGTCTCCATCTTTGCCTCCCTCCAGCCTGCAACAGGACTCATAGACTATGACCAGATGGAGGTGACGGCCAAGCTGTTCCGACCCAAGCTCATCATTGCTGGTACCAGCGCATATGCTCGCCTCATTGACTATGCCCGCATCAAGAAGGTGCATACATCTCTGTGTCCTCACTCAAAACTCAGTTCGCTTTCACTCCACCTCCTCGTGGCACACGTTTAATGCTTTTGTTCTCTTTTTCTGTTGGAGAGGTCAGGCCAGCTCTGCTTTTAAAGCTCTGCCAGGCTTTTACTTACTGTTACACTTGACCCAACATGGTTCATGTCTAAAATATACTTATCTGTTTTAGACTTAGGAGCCTTTGTTGGCAAGCAAAGGATTACTGACTGTGTGGACAAGGCTATGATCAGTGCAGGATCAATGGATACCCTGATTGTAGCACTTGAGAAGCTGAGCAAGCAATCTGGGTGTCTGGGTTTGTCATTGCCCTTGATGAAGACTAATTATCAAGTGTTTCCGTTTGAGGTGAAGTGTTGAACTTGCAGAGACATTCACTTATTTCAGCATTGACATTCATATCTCCCGGTCCTCAGTTTTTGAAATTGGGAGATGCCTGAGAAGAGTCATGAGGTCACCGGACAGACACTGAACGACTCTAGTAAGAAAAAAGGCCCAAGTCTTTATGGTCCTTTTACTTCTTGTATTGTTGTGTGACCTGGACACTAACAAGTGACCACAGGAAGTGACCGGATGTGTTTTGTATTGTCACTTTGGAGGATCCTTGGGTACTGCTGGAATGTCTTTTTTTCTTCTTTTTTTTTCCCCCTCCCCCTCTCTCTTCTGCTTCTTCTTGCGTAAGTAGTGACTCAGGGAGACTCAGATGAGAAGTATCACTTGCATAGTGAAGGAACATCAGCTATGTCATTTTGGACATGTGGTGCATTTCTCTGTGCATGATCCAGGTGCTGAGGGACCCCAGCAACTGAAGAATGCTAAACTTATGCCCACGTTTTATCTGGCTGTAGCAAGTAGATGGTTACTTTCAAGAGGTGCAGATGGACCAATTGCCTACCTGGGTGGTTGCTATCCAGGGGTGGTTCTGTGATGTGGTGGATAAGACAAAGTACAACACCCGCGCATAGTTCCACATTTGACTTTATTTCTATCTCACGTTCAGACCTGCTGTTTGCTGTCAACACAAAAATCCAAACCTAAGCATTTCCACATATAGCAGTTTTTAGGTTCTTTACTACAACACAACATCACAGATGTTCTCTTCCCACGTGTCTCCTTAACTGCAGTCAACGTGGACACAAGTTAACGCGCCCACTGTCACTCTCATGCACGGCAGCAACTTTTAACCTCACACTTCACTGCTCCTTTTGACAGCGCACAAGAGGGCTCTTCCACCGTTTCGTTATATCCAGCCGCAGAATATCCATTCACTCCATGACTGCTTCCCTTTGTTGGAAAGCTCCACTTTTGCTTGTGCCATCAGATGAAGTGCCTGCCATTACAGAGCTGTGTTTTTATTAAGCACCATTACGGCTTTGCCACTCGGCCTGAAGTGGGGCCGTATTTTCCCCCTGGCAAGTCTCTGTGGAGCCGTTCATCGCTTTATGGTGGAATCTGCCAGGCCGGGCTTGTCTCCAGGTTTTCAGTGTTTTGTTACCGACGCTGGAGCATACTTCTCTTTACTTTTTTCCTGGAAATTTCTTTTACCATCAGCATTAATCAGCTTCTGCACATCTCTTGTGTTCTTTACCCCCTCCAGTAACCCTGTCATCTCTGTTGCCTTTTAATCTACAAAATATGTGCTGATCCAGTTTAGATATGGGAGGAAGTGAGATTGTCATGATAATAAATATTAACTGGAGCACTAAAAAGATTGTTTACTGCTCTGATCATTCGCCAGCAAGTCATTTGCATGTTAGCGAGCTATTTGTTTGTGCTGTTTTCAATAAGCGCTGGCAAGAAACGGTAACTATTTGTAGAAATATGCTGTAATATTTCAGGGCTGTGATGACTGCCGAGCAGAGTAATTACACCATCTCTACTTTGATATATCTGCTCTTTGAAAAGATCGTAGCTTCACAACAAATGTACAGGTCATTATAAAACCTCAACAGAAAATGGATAGGGTAAATACAGGACAAAATAAACAACGGAACTGAAAAGTATAAAGGGAGCCTGGATATTGATACAATATGTGAATGAGGATGACACAAAAAACTTTATTACTGCAAATTGCTGACGGCAAACTCAAAACGCAGTTTTCTCACATTTTGCAAAACCTGTGCTTCGTAGTGGAGATGCACATAAGGGTTTTCTTTACGGTGATGGTTTTCTGGAAATTCACGGAAATCCGGGTTTTTACTTACATGGTGAACATTTCTGAGTTGTTTTTGATAACATACTTCAGAATCCATTCATGTTACACACCCAAACAGTTGGTGGCAGTAATGCATTGTGTTGGTTTGTAAGCCACCAATAAACTCAAAAGAAGGGTTATTTTTGTTTTGCTGGCTTTCATAGGATACTTCTGGCATTATGTACATTTCTCAGCCAATCAGAAAGTCAAAACTCATTAATGCATCAAGGGGTGGAGCATGCGTATCTCTACTGTGACAAAAGATGCCCGACCACACCTCTCTATGAAGTCGAAACCACCTAACCTGTGTTCATGTGCTTATTAAATCATATTTTTGGGGACTGCGCTGTGGTTCTCCTAACAGTTTGCTTTGTTGTGGACATTAAAAGTTATGAGCCCTGTATTTTTTCCAGTATTCATACATTAAGTGGAGCTAACGGGTGAATCTGCTGACATCTGCTAAAAGTGCTAACACCGTTACCATACAATATTAAATCCGGCGAGTTTCATTTAGTGTGTCTACTGCAGCAGAGGTATTTGATCTGTTGGGGGACATTTGCACTCTATGAGCACAGTGTTGTAGTTTGGAGTATTTTATGATAAACACCTGGAATAATCTGGCTTGTGTGGTGAAACTGAGACTGAAGGATTATGTAACGTGCCACACCGTATGCCCACACAGCAACCAACGAAAGGCATGTTACAGATTTTACTGTGAACTATGCGCCATGCTGAAGATACAAAACAAATTGAAATGTTGTTCTGCTGTGCGAGACAATTTAAAGTTCCTCAGAAAATAGGGCTGGTTCGAACAAACGGACCAGACCGGCAACCCAACTTTTTTTTTAGTCATCGTTTTTATACAGAAAAGTTAACACTCTGGAAAGTTTTTGATCTTATGTTTCAAAATCTGGGAAGAATTTACTTCAAGTTTCTTCATGTAAACTCTAGCCTGCTAAATCTGCATTTTATGGTTCTTCTGGACAGAGGCTTTCTGAAGATTTGGGGTGAAAAATCAAACAAAATGGCAGATTTCACACTTTTGTCTTATGGTGATGATGTGAGGAACAAGTTTAGATGGAAGTGGTTAGAGAAAAAAGACAGTGGTTTGTATTTTTTTTTTTTTTTTTTTTTTTTTTTTTTTTGTCTTCCTGTATCAGGAAAACAAACCAGGGAGGTATAAGATATTTTTTATTTATCACTTGCATTATGTATTTTCCTACATTCCTCACCTCTATTTTTACATGAAATGAAAAAGTGAATAAATGAATTTAGTATCTTTAAATATAACCAATATTTGTATTTTTAAATAGAAATTGGCAAATGCCAAAAAAAAGAAAGATGAACGTAGGCAGGAACTGGGATTGTCTCTAGGAAAACAACTGAAAACCCAGACATCTGTACATAAGGTGGCCAAGAAATTAGAAAGATTATCAATAGCTCCAAAGCTTCTGCCAAAACTAGGAACACTCAGAAGTGCGTGAGAGTTTAATAAGTTGATGCATTAATGTGCCATAAATAGTTCTATTGTTCCATTTGAATTGACACTGAGAATTATTATTTTTGAGTTCTCTAAATTGTCATTTCCTTTACTGTGTTCTTTTCTGAGGCACAATATATGTGTTTTAGATTACAGACAGGTACCACAATACAAGTTGTGTGAAAAGACTGGGGTTGAAAGATTTTACCTGACCCAACAAAAACATTTTTGGAGACTTATTTTTTTGTTTTGTTTTTTTTTGTTGTTTGTTTTTGTTTTTTTGGTGGGTAAACGGACCTTAAAAATGCACCAGAATGCATCTGAGATTTCAGATTTTTCTTGGGGAGAACCCCCCAGACCCCCCACCAGGGGCTTCGGGTCTTCGACCCTTGCCAAAAATTTTCAGTTGTTTATTTATGTGCAGAATTTCTCCAGTCATAGCCACAGAGTGCTTCAGAGTTGTCTAGCTGTCTTGGTGGCTTCTCTCATTCCTCCTTGCCTGATCAGTTTTTGAGAAATGCTTACTACAGCATTTTTTACCATAGCATAACATACTGTTTGTATTTCTGAATGATTGTTGTAAATGAAGTCCAAGACATATCCAGTGATTTAGAAATATTCATGCATCCATCTACTTACTTGTCTAAAAGAAACAGGCTGTAAAAGTGATATTTGTATTAAAAGCCATTCTTATATATACTGTGTCCAATTACTTATGAGCTTGAAAAGTGGAGGGACTGTGTATAATAATAATAGTTCATAAGTCTCCATAGTCTCAATAGTTCAATAGTCTCCATTGTTTGAGTTCAACGCCATTGTGATGGTGATGCAAAGGCAAAGAGAAAACTAAATTAAAATAAAAAGTCACTGTCCAAATACTTAAGAATCCTGCTATATCATAGTTTCCAGTTACCTTCTGTCACAAAAAGGAAATAAATACAAAGAAAACCCCTGTTGGATTGTACAGTGAGTGTGTTCAAATCCCTTAATTGTTCAGCTGATGTGGATTAAACACCCACAAATATGAAAGCCTCCACTTCATTGTTTATCTTTACAGTGTCTTGCAGAAGTATTCGGCCCCTTGGTATTTCACGCATTTTAATTTGTTTATGGAATTTCAAATACCAAAAGTAAATCAGGCTTCTCAATATAAAAATTTCTAAAATGATCTTCCTTAGACTCAAACTGAAAGTAAACCTCTATAACTTGATATAAAATTAATTAAATAGGGTTTTATAAAAAAGAAGACCTGAAAGTTCAGCTACAATTTGCCAGAAGGTACATCTGAGATGCAAGCCTAGATTTAATGTTTTGGTGAAAGAAAATCCTCCTCTGTACCACTTAATCATGAAGCTGTATAACTGAGGATACAAAATGCAAAACATGCACTATGCACAATTTCTCCAATCACAGCCACAGAACCTATAACCTCTTCTGGGTGTCTTGCTGTCTTTCCTCACTCTTCTTCTTGCACAGTCACTCAGTTTTTGAGAACTGTCTACTCCACACAGATTTACCATAGAGTGCCATATTGTTTGTATTTCTTCATAACTAATCTAAATAAATTCAAGACATATTCAGTTACTTGGAAATGTTCATGTATCCATCCCCTGACTTGTCTGAAGAAAACTGGCAATTAAACTGATCATTTACAGGTATTATACCAAAGGGGCTGATTACTTATGCAGCCCATCATCTTGGCCTTTATATTTTTAATTAGTTTATATCAAGTTGGACAGATGTACTTTCAGTTGGAGTCTATGGAAGATAAATTTAGAAAATTTCATATTCAGAAGCCTGATTTACTTTTTGTATTTGAAATGCCATAAACAAATTAAAATGCATGAAATACAAAGGGGCTGAATACTTTTGCAAGCCACTGTACAGGTTTGAAGTAATTCATCTTCATTGATTATTAGATGTTCTTGTTTTCAGGTTGCACTTAAAAATCATTGTCTGCTAGTTTGCGCTTTAGCTGTGTGCACTCGCGCAATGTGCTCTCTGCAGAGTCATCTGCAGAGGCAGGTCATGAACTTTGCTTTTCTACTAAACAATGCAATTTCCTGTGATTTATGGGGCAGAAAATTATCATACATGTATGATTTTAATGTAGTTAGTTTAATC
Source organism: Thalassophryne amazonica (assembly GCF_902500255.1). NCBI lineage: Eukaryota > Metazoa > Chordata > Actinopteri > Batrachoidiformes > Batrachoididae > Thalassophryne > Thalassophryne amazonica. Next base: position 42,908,196 of record NC_047105.1, on the reverse strand, counting down.
CAATTTGCTTTGTGTAATTCCTGTTTCTGTCCCTCTTTTCCCTCAGCTGTGCACTGATGTTAATGCTTACATGCTAGCTGACATGGCTCATATCAGTGGCCTGGTGGCAGCCAAAGGCATCCCCTCTCCTTTTGAGCACGCTGACCTGGTCACCACCACCACACACAAATCCCTCAGAGGAGCCAGGTAAGACAGAGGCAATCCCTCTGGAGCTGATGGGAGATCATCAGTCAGCTAACAGAGCATGCAAAGCCGCTCAGGAACAACCGCTACAGTTTTGAAATCTAATTTATTTACTATGGTTGCAGGCCTTTTGAGGATCCAGCAAAAGATTTTTTTTTTTTTTTTTTCTTCCTATTGTTGTTGTAGAACTCTGTTTAATACAGAATACCTGGGCATTCTCATATCAAATGTCCATAATGGCAAACCAAAAGTAAGTCGAGGACAGCACCACAAATATCTGGTCTGTGTACATATTGGGGTTATATTCAGGAACTTTGACAACTTCTATAAAGTGTAGGGAATCATATAACTGTTTGTTACCACATAAACATGAAAACTACAAAAGCTTCTATTTCTTTTTAATAAGAGTATTTTGAAGCAAATTATGTTTCATTACATTTAGAGTGGCTGCAGTCAGTCGTCTTTTGTCCAGGGTCTGGAGTCCACTGGGGTAGATGCAGTCAGCAAAAGAAACTTCAGACTCTGAAGAAGAAAATATTTCCTTTCTCAGATCACTAAGTTCTCTATTGTACCCAGGGCTGGCCTCATCTTCTACCGCAAAGGTGTTCGTTCCGTGGACAAGAAAGGCCATGAGGTCGTTTATGATCTGGAAGACAAGGTCAACTTCTCTGTCTTCCCGTCCCTGCAGGGTGGACCTCATAACCACGCTATCGCTGGTGTGGCTGTGGCACTGAGGCAGGTCAGTATCACACACCCACATGTCCAGTTTCACTACAAACATAAGTTTTTCTTGCTCACTGAGCTGCTGCCATCTTCTCTTTCTGTTATGCAGTCTGCACCTGGCAGCTGCCATAAAATGCTTCATTTTATTCCATACCCTTCATAATGTCAGCAGTTGACCAAGTGAAGTTTTTTTCAGGTTATTACTAGTAGCAGGAGTGGTGGTGGCAGTTGTGGTGCCCAGTGCGCTTTGTTTCAGTACGGGGGAGTAGGGCCTTAGTCAGGGAGGTGACAAAGAACCCAATGGTCACTCTGTTAGAGCTCCTGCATTCCTCTGTGGAGAGAGGAGAACCTTCCAGAAGGACAATCATCTCTGCAGCAATCCACCAATCAGGCTTCTATGGTAGAGTGGCCAGGTGGAAGCCACTCCTTAGTAAATGGCACATGACAGCCCACCTGCAGTTTGCCAAAAGGCTCCTGAAGGACTCTCAGACAATGAGAAATAAAACTCTCTGGTCTGATGAGACAAAGATTGAACTCCAGGTGTCATGTTTGGAGGAAACCAGGCACCATCCCTACAGTCAGTGGTGGGCACAGCTAGCCAAAAAGTTAGCTTCGATAACTGGTAATCAGCAAACTGAAAAGTTGTCTTTTATAATGCTAAACCGATAAACTGCCTAAAGAATTATCGGAAGCTACCGGTAGCTGTCAATTTTGTCTCCCATACACTCTCAGCTACTAACAAGCCAATTTCGAGTTTAAACACAGCCAAAGCTTTTAATAGAATCAAAGACGATCACAAACCCAGACACAGCTACTGAGTCAACACTTCTATCTTTGTGCGCCCTGCCCACTACTGTAGGGAAATGTCATTTACCTTGACACCATACAGTGGTCCAGCCATGAGGCAGAGGCCTTAAAATGGAAAGCAGGTTTGACTTATGGTTTTGATTTATAAATCAAATTAATCCGGATAGATAACTACATTAATGTAAACTCTTAAAATGTACAAAGTGATATATAACACATATCTGTTAATTTTAAAATAATGCACTAATTCTAAAGATTTGAACATTAACACACAGGTTCCCAAAGGGATTATGGGTAAACTTAGCCCCTGCTCATACTGACTGGTTGACTAATTCATTCTATGTAAAAAAAAAATTAAGGAGTAATAACTTTTTTTTTTTTTGTGGCAGTCTGGCAGACAAGCCTTTCTGCTGGGGGCAGAGTTGAGCTCAGCTCCTCTTAACTACCTCACTGCTGCTAAATACATAGCAGACAGGAGCAAAAGGGATTATAAATGTTTCTCAACATTACTAGCTATGTAAAAAAAAAAAAAAAAGTCACCGGTCTAAAAGTTACTGGAACTAAATTAATCGGAAGGTAATTGGCCAGATGATGGTTTTAAAACTTATCTGAAAAGCTATTCCGCTAACAAAAACATTAGCTTCGATAATTATTGGTTCTCGGATTAGCTGAACAGTACCCACCACTGCCTACAGTGAAGCATGATGGTGGCAGCATCATACTGTGGGGATGTTTTTCAGAGGCAGGAACTGTGAGACTAGTCAGGATTGAGGATTGACTCTAAGCACACAACCAAGATATCAAAGGAGTGGCTTCAGGACAACTCTGTGAATGTCCTTGAGTGGCCCAGCCAGAGCCCAGACCTGAATCTCATTGAACATCTCTGGAGAGATCTGAAAACGGCTGTGCACTGACACTCTCCATCCAAGCCGATGGAGCTTGAGAGGTGCTGCAAAGAGGAATGGGCAAAACTTCCCAAAGATAGGTGTACCAAGCTTGTGGCATCATATTCAAGAAGACCTGAGGCTGTAATTGAGCAAAATACTTGTGTACTTGTGTTTTGCCCAATACACATGTATACACTTGTCTAAATGTGATTTCTTTTTTTAATCTTTAATAAGTTTGCAAAAAAAAAAAAATTGAAAATCTACTCCATTTTGGAATAAGGCTGGAACACAAAATGTGGAAAAAGTGAAGTGCTGTGAATACTTTCTGGATGCACTGTAATTTGACCAAATTTCACATGAGTCATTTTTACAAAGGAAATGTTACATTTTCTAGTTAGAAAAAAAACTATAACTTTGTGAATTAGAAAAGATTTTGTATCTCATGAACAATTTTTTTTAAACTCATATGATGCTGTTCTTGTGGCTGCCCATGTGCCCAGCTCAAGGCTTTCTCTTACATTTCCTGTCGGTGTCTAGGCCCAGTCTCCCATGTTTAAGGAGTACATTGCACAGGTTCTAAAGAATGCCAAGGCAATGGCAGCTGCACTCCTCAGCAAAGGTTATACGCTGGTATCAGGTAATCTGACTTGGGACCCCCCCCCCCCGATGCATTTTACATTTCCCAGAGAGAGACCACCTCAGCAAAATGGCAGGGAAACATTTAAAACACAAGTCAATAAAGAGAAATGTCCTGTCACAAAATGCAAATTGTGCTGCAAAAAAACCTGCATTTAAATTCATGATGTGCAAATAGGCTAGTGTCAGTGTAGTCGGCCTGTCAGTCAAGAAAATAAAACCAGATGAAATTGGTCACTTTCTAGTTGTGAGCAAATGCTGAATTTCCTGGGTGGTGGTGTGCACTTAATATGCTGGACTCAGTCCTTTTTTGATATATGGCCTTCAGTTAATGGAGTAAAAATTCAGACTTGACCTGTGTTCATACACAACATTTACAGTCTTTGTTCATGTTTGTATAAAATAATTTAAAAGGTTGTGTGCCATTACAATGCCGAAGAAAATTAAGTTTCTCAAAATGGAGTTACTTTGTTTAATTAATGAATAAAGTACAATTTGCAGATTATTTTGTGAGACGCTGCTAAATGTTTATCCGGTACTGTATTCACTGCAGTGTTGCCAAAATCTTGCCAGGTGTATTTGTCACAATATGTAATTGCACTTAATGTAAGACACGATCAGTTAACAAGTAAAATACCAGTCAGATATACACTTGTTTTTAGAAAATACATCTTCAAAATCTTGGAAGAGTCTTGGAGATCCCCAGATCCCCCTATAAAAACCTTATAGTAAGGCAGAAAGCTTACAGTTTTAGATGTTATTTAAAAAGAAGCCCTTTTGTAGAAGGGGCTAATTAAAGCTATAGTGCCACTAGTTTTTTTAAAGGACATGTCGCATGTGTTTTAACATCCCAGTTAGCAACACATCATCAAAGTACTCATGGTTGTAAGCCTCCCTGCGCACATGCACTCATAATTAGTGGTTTCTGATATATTTTTTTTAATTCCTCTCCCGAAGCGAGGTAACGGGTGCATTTCCGGATAATGTTTCACTCAGCAGTTGTCTGCATTTCTCTGCGCGTGATGTAGTTAAGAGCATAACAGAAACATCCCAGACAGAGAGAGAGAGAGGGAAACGAATGCGATTATGTCCAATAATGAAGTTTTTGAGCTTTTCTTTGAAAGCAGTGGCTCAGATTTACAGAGGAGACAACAACTTCACCCCAAAACTCTTAAACTTTTTCAGAGTCTGTTGGATTTTGGAACTTAAAGTATGGTGACACTGCTTTTTGTCACAGCTGCTGGTTTTACTGCTGCTGTGATCACAGACATGTCTAGACACGAAGATGTATGTCGTGTATTTGAAAACTCAGAAGATGCTATTTTCAGGATATAATGGACTCTCTAATGTGCCACAAGGCAGAGCTGCGATCGGACATTATGCACGCACCTGCGCTGTGGATCGGAGTGACTGAGGATGAGTGGACCGTTCAGTGGCTGGGGATCGCAATTGCAATCACGCGCGAGCATGAAGGCTTGTTTTTGTTGTGGATTTATTTGGAAATCTTTACACTGGGGTGAGTGGAATGTTATTTTTTTCCATCTTTTGCTTTGTGTTCTTTCAATGAAAGTACTTTCTGGCTGAATTTGAACAATATATAATCAGTATTAAGCTTGTAGATTCTCTCAGATGTCATAAAACTGTCAGTCTCTATAAGGAACTTTCAAAAGAGAATTAAGGTTGAATAATCCCTTTAAAAAAAAAAAAACAGCTGACCTGCGGGTTAAAACAGCTGTTACACTGTTTTAACCTGCATGTCAGCTGTTTATTGCCGCTTAGTGGACTTGGAATGTCTCCGTGACATTTGTACAGGCAACATGATGACACAGATAAATATATATTTATTCGATTTTTCACAGTTATATGACTAATTGCCACAGGTGCAAAAAACTTCTCACAGCTTCTGCTTTTACCGTGACTGCATCAAAATCAATAGTTATCACTTAAAAATGAGTCGCCAGAACACTACGTCACACTTGTGTAAACTTTGGAATTAATCTGTACCTCAGTTCTTAACGTTAACAGATGCATTCCATTGAAGCACACGCTGGGACGCTTCTAGTAAAGGTGCACTGGCACGTGCATGACTTGCACGATCTGTGTCATGCAGGAGAGTAAAGTCATCTTTAACGGGTGCAGACTGAATGTGAAAGGAGCTCCGGCGCGTGCAATTGCGCTAAGAGAATTTTGAAATGTTCAAAAAATCCTTCATGCATAAATGTCATGCTACGTGGCGCGATCTGCTTGCCAACATGACATGCAGCTTGTCAAGTGGAGTAAAGAAGTGAACAGAGCGAGTGGTTGCGTCAGCAGATCGCTTCAGAGTGCAACTCGTCTGAAGGATTATAACGAGATGTTAAATTGATCATAAACATACTTTACCAGCTCCAGACAACAAGGAAAGAAAATGCAACTGTTTTACCAAGGCATGAGAAATAATTACCTTTTTAGACTGCACCAAATGCTTTCTCCAGCTCATTCAGCGTGCGAAGGGCACTGCTGGAGCACTTCTTTTTGAGTCAGGAAGCGATTAGAGCCATTTTCAACAGACAACTTGCAGAGGAAAAAAATTAATCCGCTACAAAATAATTATTATATATATGCAGCATAGAGCATATGGCAGGCGGTGGAACAAAGCACGGTGTCCAGCTGGGAACACAGCGGGTGGGATCATCATGACGATGCGCGTGAATCAGTCTTAATATTGTCTTGTCGTAAACTCACGAGTACTTTGTTTTCGCAAGGCTCCATAGCTGTTTCTTGGAATGCCGTATACTTTGAAACCGATCACGCAAGTGCACAACGTAATCCCGGTGGATCATCGGATGGTCACTAACAGCCTAAATCTAAATTATGATTTCAGTGCGACATGTCCTTTAAAATTTAAGTCATATAAAGAATTTTCTTTGGCACCACTATAATTTTATTCCTTAGCATGTAGATGAGGCATTCATAATATATTGCCAATATGATCAAAATTCATGCTGTCTGGAAACCATTTAGAATTTCAACCCCTGATGGCGAGAAATTCAAAGGATCAGATGCTACGACCAACATTTGCTAACGGCTTATGGTTAACGTAAAATGGGTTACAGGTAATCTCAAAACCTTGCGCATACGCACATGCCCTTCCTCCTGTCTGCATGACTATGATGAAGGAAAAGACAACATCCACTATGGACTTCCCCCCAGATAAATATGTCCTCTTTCTTAATATGAGCTGTAATTTTGCAACATGTTACAAAGGTAAATCTGTATTATTTTGCTTGGATTTTGGTAGAACCCAAGTTTCTAAGTTTTGTATAATTTGAAAGGCCCTATAGTTATAATGTTATTGTACGTGACACAAAAAAAGAGTAAACTACTTTTTGTTGTTAGTTAGATTAAAAGTTTGGTGTGTAGGCAAACACATGCATGTTTACTTCACTAAATGTATATAAAGTTTTCAATTGATTGTACATTTTTAAATACAATAGTCAGCCTTTTCTTACCTTAACCATCATTCTTGTTGCAGGTCTGGTTGTCCCACAAAGTGCAGACGAGTAGAGTGCCAAATAGAATGAAGGCTGTTCCCTATCTTTATTCAAGAGTGGGGTCTTTCAGTTTGAGAGCATGATTTATTAGTTTTGCTCATTCTCTCACGTAGGATGTCCTAATTCAGATCTTCTTTTACGGCAGTTGGCATCCAGCTTAATAGTGCATAAGTCCACCTTCTGTTCCCAAGTGTAGATCAGATGGTACCTTATTCACATTGGCACTATGCAGGAGCAGCTTGTCATGAATGTAGTAGGTGTTAGCTTATGGCCGTAGGTGGTAATGCAGTATATCTTTGAAATTTTAAGTCACAGCACTAGCCAAACAATTAAAAATAAATATATAATAAATAAATAAATAAATTTTTAAAAGTGCATGACTTACAGTCCGACAAATAGTGTAAGATTTTGTGTAGCTTCTCGTAAAGTCACAGGAGTACTGTGACTTTATGTACTGTGACCATTCTGCATCACACTCTTCTTCTGTGCAGAAACATCTTTTTATGTAAAATGTCAAATATTTCAGGTGGGACAGACAACCATCTAGTCCTGGTGGACCTGAGGCCTAAGGGCATTGATGGTGCACGAGCTGAGAGGGTGTTGGAGCTTGCGTCAATCACTGCCAATAAGAACACTTGCCCTGGGGACAAGAGCGCCCTGACTCCTGGTGGCCTCAGGCTGGGTATGGAACAGCTTCACATTACACCACTTTTATGTCAACTCTTAGACTAATGTCCATCATGCCTGATTCCTAAAGGGAATTAGAGATTGAGATTTGATTTATTGTCATTGTCATTACACAAGTGCAACGACATTATCATCAACTTGAGACAGAGAAAAGAACATGGTATTTGGGGTCAGCACTCAAACATTTGTAATCATATCATATCTCAAGGCATGCTTGGCATTTACCTACAGGTTGAAGTGTGTGTGTATATATATATATTTTACATGGTAAAATTTACTCTAGAATATGATCAATCACGTGTATCTTTCTTAGATATGTGGATTATACTAGGTAATGGGAGTCTGACTACCACCTTATACAAGAAAGAAACTGACTGTAATACTCTTCTCTTAGCCACCAGCGCCCACCCTAGAGCTTTAAAGAATGGCCTACCTAAAAGCCAATTTTATAGATTAAGAAGACTGCCACTCTGACAATGACTTCATTGAGAAGACAGTAGAAATGAAACAGCGGTTTTCAGAACGGGCTATACAGCTCAGTGTGTGGATACGGCATATCAGAATGCTCTTTCTAAGTCCAGAGTTGACCTTCTGGGAAAAAAAAGTGTAAAAAAAAATAAAAACATTTTTCAGTCTCTGTTATTACCACCTACACTCCCCAGGCCCACATTATTAAAAAAAAAAAAACTATTAAACACTGGCATATTCTAACCACAGATCCAGCCCTGTCTGAACTTTTTCAGGACCCTCCTCTCTTTGTTCACAAAAGAGGACCAAACCTCCATAATAAATTGATTAGAGCTAACATCTTACCCCCTCCAAAACAAACTGTTAACTCCTATCAAAGAAGGGAATTATCCCTGTGGAAATTGTGCTCATTGTCATAATTCAGTGAAAACAAATACCTTTAAGCACCCTAGAACCGGTAAAAGTTTTGGAATCAGGGGAATAATCACATGCAATAGGAAAAATGTTATCTATTTGTTAACATGCCCATGTGACAAAATTTACATTGGTAAAACCACCCGCCCTCTTAAACACAGCATAAATGAACATAAGAGCTCCATTAGGAGAAAAGATGAAAAATATCCTGTTGCCTGTCATTTTAATGATCTGTCACACCCTCTTTGTTCCCTTAGATTCCAGGGTATAGAACAAGTAACCCTACACAGAGGGGGTGATGTTGACAGGAAATTATGCCGAGAACTCTTTTGGATATATACATTAGATGCACTACAACCATCAGGTCTAAACGAGGATTTTGACATGTGTGTTTATATAATTCTGAAGTATTGATTTAATTCTGAACTGTTTGTGCTTTGTTTTATGATGGCCGATGCCTGATGTGTACACAGCATGGACTTGTTCTTTTTCCTTTTTTTCTCTGTTTGTATGTTTCATGTCTTTCACTACATTTCCCATGATGCTCTACTGACTGAGTGCTTCACCACTGATTACAGGTGCCACTAATTAAGTGTATTAACTCCAAGCACTGTTTGTAACATGCACTCTGCCTGATGAAGGTCTCACAGACCGAAAGCTTGCAGCTTCAGTAAAGCTATTTTGCACAGACCTGAAGTGTGCAGATTTTTTTCCTTTTTACTTAGAAGTCTCTACTAAATCCTGCACCTTTTCAACAGATGAGCGGTGACCCTTCACTACTTTACATGGTATATGTATAAAATGCTAATTACTGTAAAGCAATTTTTCACTTAAACTTGCTATGCAGGTTTTCATGTGTTAATAAGTCTGCCACCAATTAAACCATAAGCGCTGAGCAGATCATGATTAATTGAGTATGTTTGGATTTTGAAACATTTTTCAGGAAGTTTAAGAGCTACAGAACTCTACTGCCTCAGTTTTAACATCACCTGAAGGCAAAGTTTAAACATACAGTACAGTACTCAGCACTTATTACTGTCTCATTTAATTTCTACAAAAATGTGTAGTCCACTGATTTAGTGTCCTGTTGGCCTTTAGTCAAACACGTAAGCGATGGTGAACCCGTCTGTTATTTCAGTCGCACCCTTGGTCCTGCATATTATTCGGAAGACTAAGTATTTATGGATTGTTGTTTTTGTTTAGTTTGGGGGGGTGTTCATATTGGAAAGCTTCAGATTTTCAGTGTGTAAATTCTTTAAATATATTCATTTGTGTTTCATGGTGGTTGTTTTGTGTTCTCTTTCCCAGGTGTTCCTGCCTTGACCTCAAGACAGCTCAAGGAAACTGATTTTGTGCAAGTTGTCGAATTCATGGATGAGGGCTTCAAGATTGCCTTGGATGTCAAGAAGAAGACAGGTACCAGTTACATGTTGAGTGCACTGTTTGAAATGATCTTTGTCATCATTAAAAATACATTACCATCTTACAGTAATGAATTTTGAATCATAGTAAGAAACAAAAATCTAATGATAGAACAGAGAGAGCTAGAAATGGAAGGTTAATATTTTCACTTTTTCCTTTCACTTTCTTCCTATACTGCAGGAAAGCTCCAGGACTTCAAGAACTTCCTCTTACAAGACCCAGAGACTGTGGCTCACATTGCTGATCTGCGTCAGCGTGTTGAAGCTTTTGCCAGGCCTTTTCCTATGCCAGGCTTCCACGACCATTAGGACAGCTGATATTTATTTCGGGGGCAGAAAAGCTGGATGTCAGAAAGGCGGCAGGAGAAATGCCGTGTTGGTGACGTGGTGGTTTGTGCCTCTGATGTGGGACGACTCCTTTTTAATCAAATCTGCTACACGACTTTTTACGATTTTGCAGGCATCTAAGAATAAGTTATTTTAAAGCAGCATAACTGAATTTCCAATAACATCAAGCAGTCAAGTTTCAGATTGCAACCCATACTGTACCGTGTAAATCTGTTTCTAAAAAGTATGCAGGTCAGATCCCTCTGGAAAAACCATATGTTTACATAGGCTGCATGTTTATACACGCTCGCGAGCGTCTCCTTGTCCTGCAGAGCCGGCGAGGTTCGTGCAGCTAACAACATGGACTCAGACGTTACTGTACTCCTCCAAATATTAGATCATATTGTTTAAAACTGACATTAGATTAGGATTAGTGGAATCTAAACCAAAGTGTGGCAATACATCTCATGTTGCGTCTAGTTCACTAACGTGCGTGGATTATCATTCAGTAACCTCAGCTCTGCAGATAGCAAAACTGGCTAGCTTGCTAACCCTTCCATTTCATAGTCTGCAAATGATTATAATCAGTAACGGTACAACATTTTCAGTTACCTCGTCTATGTTCTATGTTCTGCACGCTACAATGTGTTGTCTTTCTACTTCAGATTTTTCTTAAATGAATGTGTGCACGCTTGGCATAGTAGGAGTAAGGGTCCGTTATTGGTTTGGTTGTAGTTTGAAACCTCAACACTAGATGTTGTTGAACATTCCCTCAGGCTGCTTTAAGAGCACGGCAACTCCATTAATATAAATGCTATACATCTGCAGGATGCTTCAAATGGTTTTATATTAGATTTTTTTTTTTTTTTTTTTTTTTTTTTTTTTTTTTTTAAGCTGTTATTGTATCATCTCGACATTAGTTCGAGTCGGTGCAAGGTGTCAAATAACACAGCTTGCGGGGGAGGTGATAGTGTAGTTGTTAAGCGGTGGTCTTGAGACCAGAGGATCCTCTGTTCAAATCCCTGCCAGACTGGAAAATCTCTAAGGACCTTTGGACAAGGTCCGTAATCCCCCAGTTGCTTCTGGTGTGTAGTGAGTGCCTTGCACTCTGTGTGTGAGAGTACTTATGTATGATCGGGTGAATGGGAAGCATCATTGTAAAGCACTTTGAGCTTCTGATTCAGATGTAAAATTGCGATATAAAATGCAGTCCATTTACTTATGGAGTCAGATTTCAGTCTGAAGTTTATGACTGTGTGACTGGAGCAGTGGTTATAATTATGCACTCCAGACTCTTGATGCCGTAAAGCATCTTTACTAATGTGGATAATTCTTTGAACAAGCACACGTGAGCACGTGCACGCACAGCCTCATACTGTCATCATCTTGATCAGCTGTAGGCTTTTGTCTGAAATTCCTCTATCTGAAAATGAGTTTTCACACTAAACGCAAAGTGTTGTATGTGATTATGTTTGGATATGATGCCTTTACACGGCGGTGGTTTTGGGCACCTTGTTGCTAAACAGTATTTTATGCAGGAAGAGGACAAAGTGAGGTGAAATTCTTGTGTGCTTATGCAACAATGCTGTACACTGTGTCCTCAAAAATGGAGGTGGATGAGTTGGAGGTGAATTGTCACCTCTGAACATTAGAGACCGACCGATATATCGGCCAGCCGATATTATCGGCCATTATAAGCCCTTTTCAAAGTACTCACTATCAGCCGAAATTTTGCCGATAGAACGCAGATAATTTCTCATAAACAGAACAGTTACTAAAATAATGTTTGTCGACAATGTAAAATGTCCTTGCCCCATTTGTCCAGTAGATGGAGCTCTGACTCCATTCAACTGAGAGCTGCTTACGCCCCTGCTTAAATGTGTTCATCACCAGCCCATAGTTCGCCATCACACTGCACTGATCGGCTGACAAAAGCATACAAGTAAGTTTATAAGGATCTATATCCTTATCCTGAACCTATATCTAAGTTGCAGCAACAAGAGGTACAAGATCAGATGTATTTCACAACTCTTTTTAAGGATATGTATTTGCTAATTTCACAAAGGTTTAATTCTTGAGTGCATTTTTTGAACTTGAAAATTCTTCTCTGTTATAAAGGTAATCAATATGAGGACAAAGCTTCAGCTTTTAGCTCATACTTTTTTTGTTAAGGGTCCAAAAAAGAACATTTTATTCATTTAAAAAAAAAAAAATAATAATATCGGCTATCGGCAAATCAGCCGATTTATCGATTATCTGCATTTTTTTTTCATCCAGATATTGTTACCTCCTACACCGTGCTCTTAAGTACCTGGATGGGGGGGGGGGGGGTGCGCACTGTGAGAAGGTTTTTTTTTTTTTTTTTTTTTTTTTTTTTTACTTCTCCAGTGCTTTTAATACCATCTACCCCAGCCTTTTCCAGGATAAACTCAACATCATGGCTGTGGACCCCCATCTAGTGAGTTGGATCTCAGACTACCTTACCAATAGGCCGCAATTTGTCCGGGTGGGGGACTGCAGGTCTTCAACTCTGACTTGCAGTACTGGAGCACCTCAGGGCACAGTGCTCTCTCCTCTTCACCCTCTACACGATGGACTTTCGTTACAACTCCAATACATGTCACATGCAGAAGTTCTCAGATGACACTGCAATTGTGGCATGTATTCGGGAGGGGGACGAGAGGGAGTACATAGGCCTGGTGAAGGACATTGTGCAGTGGTGCCGGCTGAATAAGCTCCAGCTGAACACCACTAAAACAAAGGAGATGGTGTTGGACTTTCGCCGGGGCGCCACCCTCTGCAGCCCATTAACATCGGTGGAGCGGAGGTGGTGGTCTCCACGTATAAGTAACTGGGACTACATCTGGACAATAAGCTGAACTGGGCAGCCAACAATGTATTTTCTCAGAAGGCTGGCCTCGTTCAGAGTCTGCCCTAAGTTAGTGCACCTGTTTTATCTGGCTATTGTGTCCAGTGTTCTTTTTTATGCCGCGGTGTGTTTGGGGAGCAGTGCTTTTAAGGAGGACATTCATCGACTGAACCGGCTCATTAAGAGGGCCGGTTCTGTAGTTGGTCTGGGCTTGGACTCTGTGGAGACAGTGGTGGAGCAGAAAACACTCACAAAGACCCATGCCATCTTGTCTAATGAGAGTCACCCTCTGAACTCTGTGTTCTCCATCCAGAGAAGCTCAGTAAGCGCGAGATTCCTCTCATTGAGATGTTCTACAGAGAGACTGAGGAACTCATTTGTTCCGCGTGCCATCAGGCTGTTTAACGAGGCCTCTGCTGGGAGGAGCAGGAGGGAGAATGTGCCTTAGCAGCTAGTTTTTAGTAATTATTTATTTATTTTTGTGGTGGGCTTTGTTCCTTCCATTTTATTGTATCTTTTAATTCTATCTATCCTTGGAGCACGGACAATGCACAATTTCCTTTGGGATCAATATTTATCTGTTATCGGCATCGGTCGGGCTCTACTGAACATGGTAAGCTTCATAAAGCCTCGGTCACATGGCACTAACAAAGGACACCGAAGCCAAAACGAAACAAGAAATCTGGACTTCCGTTGACTTTCGGAGACATCGTTTAGCCATCGTCCAGCTTCGTTTCTGTAGCTGGCGCTTCATCAGAATTTTCTGACTGTTGAAAAATGTAAACGAATCCTAGCGACAACCTCAGTTTGTCTGTATTCCGTTTTGCTTTCTGTCTAGAAGGTTCCTCATCATTGCGTACTTCCCGTACTGTCAACACTCTGATTGCCATCCAGCCGTCCCCTCCCCCCTCATTCCGATGTGCATGTGCGCGCACACGTCAAGACAACACAGCTGCAGCGAGTTTGGACAGCACAGACCCGCTGCAGATATGGTCACACGCTGGCGCTTCGTTTTGATTTTGTTGATAAGCATCATGGTCGCTGTTCTGTTTCGTTTTTCTTTTGTTAGTTTCGGTCTTTTATGCGCTCTGCACTCGCAGGCTTTTCGTGATGGGAGAAGTCCAGGCTCATTTGTCCACTTTTTCTTGACCATTTGTGACTTTGGGACTTTATTTCTTTGTTCTGCTAACACCGTGTGACGGGGCCCTAACATAAATATTAAATAGAGTATTTCCTTTGCATAAGTTTCATATATATCACACAGGTGATGTTCTTCCTGCTCGGCACCTCTGCCTGCCTGTACTCGCTAGCTCAGCTGCAGCATCATCAGCTGCAGCCACCGTTCACGGTTTCTTTTTCTACCCTACCCAAGGGGCGAGTGGCTGGATGGAAACATCTCCTCACCACCCCCTTATTGCAGTGTTGGACCCCAGAACATATCCCTTCTCCGTAGCTACACCCAGTAGATGGCTTTCTCTTCCTCGTGTGCCAGTTCGCTGCTGGCCTTCTGCAGGCTCGCTCCAGGTGGAACGCTTCCATACCAAGAGTGGCAACAACTAGCAGTTTGAAACCATGTTGTTCTGTTGTGCTAATAGCCTGATTCAACTGGGCCATCTCGGTGTTGCACCTTTAGCCCACACCCACCCTGCACAGAGCACAAAAAGTGCTACATCCAGAGTGACCCACTGATCTGTATATATATTACAGGATTGTTCATTGGCTCACCCATCCATACAATCTGCGGAAGCAAAGTGGCGGCCATCTTGCCACTCCCAACTTATGCGGACCGCACATAGCTTATTAGAACGTCAACAATTTCAAGTAATAACTGAGCTGATTCTCTCATTTACTTATTTTTGTTCTTCAGATAATGTAAGATTGATCCCTCCTAATCTATGCCTGCCATGATTAGCTATTTGATTTATTTTCTTTCTTTCTTTTAATACTTTGACTCTTTCTTCCCTCCTATTGTCACTCATATCTCGCCAACAACGCCTAAAGGTCCAAAACTATGCACAAGTAGACCTAATAAATGTCTTAACATAGTTCATCCAACAAAAAACACATGTTGGCTACACACGTTGTGTTAATAAGCCACTTATTATCTTTGCCTATGTGCTGGAATAAGGGAGAGAACGCTTCAAATTATTGTTCATTACTTCCAATTTCAGTCATACTCACAAGTGAAATGTTTGTCCACAGCCTTTGATGTGGTGATTTGCGCAGTTTATAGCTGTGCACAAAGGTATTTTTTTAAGAAAATTACAAAGAATAAAGTTGCGTGTGCCTCATTAAAGAGCAATAAAAAAAGAGCGGAGTGGTAATATGGCGGCCAGTTTGCTTCAAATATATTGGCCAATGAGCGATCCAGTAATATATAGAGATCAGTGGGGTGACCAGTCTGATGGAATCGGGCCCCAGGTGTAGCACCAGCTTGCATCATTGCGTGATCTAAATACCAACATGGTTGACGGCGCAGCACCAGTCGAATGAAAAAAGTGTGGCAGCTCGGCTCAGTGTAGCACCAAAACGCCAGTCAAACAAGGCTAATTAAACACTGCAGTTACTGTGTTTATACATAGCAGCTCCATAGTCAGTACCTATCTTATCACTCAATAGGGTTAATTAAAATCTAGTAAAGACATTTGAGAACTTAATTACACAATTTGAGTTCTAAGGAGGAAAAAAAATGTACATTTTCTAGTTTCTTAAACTTTTTTAGGCGTGTGAATAAGAATGATGCATATCCTTGCATCATCTGCTCTAATGTGATATTTGAACATTAAAACCTGGATGAAAAATAACTTGAATCAAACATTTTTACAACCACGCTTCAGAGGTTTCTGACTGCTTAATTGTGTTTAAGGCTTAACAAGCGTTTTAATGTAAAACGTAACTCAAACACACACACAAAGCATAGTTAATTATATACATAATTCTATAAGTTACTAAAGAAAGTTATATAAGAAAATTAACAGGTGTTTGACTTGTGTGCAACAGAAGTTAAAAAATTTAAAAAAAAATGAAGGATCTCTTTAATCCTCACGTCTGCTGACACACTGAAATCAATATTGATTTCCAGAATATTGATATTTGGTGTTTTTTGTTGGTGCTATTAAATATGTATATTTTGTTTTTCCCCTGGTAGTGATGAAATTAAACATGTTTATTCTATGCTCCATAATTAGTTGATGTAAATTATAAAAGCCTAAAGGGTTGGACCACCACTTTACGTTTAAGCGTGAACGTGAACCTGTCTGACGGAGACATGAGCTAAATTTTGCTTTATTTTAATGTATTCTTCTACTTTCTGTATCTGCAGGAGATCTGTACATTTTACCTCCGTTTTCAGGTTGATTTTGGCATCCATGTGGACAGCATCTTGTCATTTTGAAACTTTTTGGAGAGTTAAACTGTGCATCCACCACCCGGCTGTGGTGAGATGTGTGCGATCACTCTGCCGTTGGAAACAATATGGAGCCTGTCATTCAAAACCCTGGGACACTAAATGTTGCCACTCTGAGTATGTATATTGCCGATTTTCCCACAAAGCCTCTGTATACTGCAGTACTTCCACTGGGTGAATGGTTGTGGTCCAGCCCACCTCATCACACTCCTATTAATATGTGCAAAAGGTTGGAATTTTTCCAGTCCTGTTGAGATTTTTTTTTTCTCCCAATCTGGTGTCAGAGTTTAATTCATGCATTTTAAAGCAAACTAAATATAATGAATAGAAATACTCATCTGGATTATTTCAAGTGTTTACAAACAGAATATATTGTATATATTAAAGCGCTAATCTCACCTCTTAGATTTTTTAATCGTATTTTTGTACTGAAAGTAGCTGTAGTCATTGCATCTGTCACATATTACACCATGTTGCTCAGTGATGGAAAAGGAAGCAGCGTGCTTTGATTAAAAAAGTTTTCAGTGCATTTTGTTTATCTGATTCTCAGATCATAACAGTTATCACTGCATCAGTGAGAAAGCAGGAATCTGGGAAATAGTCCCACACTACAATCAAGAAAAGAATATTTCAAATGTACTCTGGGTTTGAACAATTCATAGCTTCAGAAGTAAAGTCAGACATTTTCGCATCACAACTGTTTGACAGTCAATAGACTAGACTTTGTCAAAAAGCACCATTTAAAGTAGACCTGCATTGAAATAAATGTGGTCAGATCTCAGAAAGAAATAGCTGATATGTATTTATAAGACCCTTATGAATGCAGTAAAGTAAATCTGCAAGCTCAGATTTGTAATTCAGCGGAGAAATCTTCATTTAAAAATGACAAATTTGCAGCTAAAATTTGGCCCTCAGCGAAAACTGGTTGTACATCATTGCAGTGACGTAAGGCAGAAGACGGAGCGCTCCCGCCTTCAGTCCAATCCCGCATTGAAATTGATTTTATCTTAGTAATGTTACTGTTATACACATCCTGGTTTCAGTATCCAAAAGTAAGCTGCAATGAATGTGAGATACAGCTCTGCATGCTCAGATCAGCGGCGACATTGACAGCGGGCGACGTTCTTCCCCGACACCTCGCTCTCTGCCTCCGCTGCGCTTACTGAGTCTGCGTGCTCGGTAAATGTCGAAGCGGGCCACTCACATCGCCCCCGTGTCTGCTGTGCAGCCGGCACCACGTCCCTGTCTACTGAATGGAGGTGCAGCCAACTTGGCACAAGTCCAGAGACTACGCTCGCTGTTTTGATGCGGAGCGGCCGGTGACACCTGTAGCTGCAAAGACAGACTTTCCGCAGCGCCGCAAGTCTCGGTAATCGGAGCCGCAGAGCTCCGTGGCCGCTAAGAGAGGTTTATATCTTTTTAATGACTTGGATTCTTTGCGGGTCCCGCCTCCGTACCCCTCGACGGTAACACTGGAGGCGAAAGACAGTAGATTTTCAATGCAACACCACTCAGTCAAACGGGCGTATGAAAAAGTCCCCCAAAATAATTTTCAAGCACAAATAAAAGAAATGTGTACTCACCAAACGTGCCGCAAGACAATATGAAGTTTTAAAAAAAAGTAGATCCTTCCGTATAAGACGAGAAAAAGGTGCAGATGCAAACTGACGTAAATCCACAAATTACAGTTGGCGTACACAATGCATGCTGGGATAGGGTCTTTTCCCTGACGTCTCAGCAGCGTCCCGGATGTGCTGACAGTTTTGCGGAGGGCTAAATTTTAGCTATAAATTTGTCATTTTTAAATGAAGATTTCTCTGTTGAATGACAGATCTGGGCTTGCAGATTTACTTTACTACATTCAGAAGGATCTTATGTGTAAATATGTCATTTTTGGTCCAAAGATCTGACTGCATTTATTTCAATGCAGGTTTCCTGCAGCATTCGTGAATCTCTTTTACGTTGCCTGACTGTTGTGCAGAAACACAAGTTTTGCTTCAAACTTGTCTTTAGCACATTTTGTATTGGCTAAATTCTAATAATTTAAAAAATTGCTTTCATACTAATGAGACAAACTATCACATTTTATGACACGTTCTGTCACAAACCACTTCTAAGGAGTTGCAAAATTACCAATTGGTGTGTGGGAAGATTTCATTCTGTTGTAATCATGTTTATCGGGGCTGTGCTGTAATGGTGAGGTTTGTGTGGGAGTTTGGATGCATTTGTGCATATACTGAAAAATGAACTGTAGAATGGTTACATATCTTTAAGTGGATTAACAGCCGCAGTGATTAAGAGAGAAGGTACAGGAGGGTTGCTGTAAAGTTAATGGAAAATAAGTTTTTATCTGTAAACTTGGTAAAACATCTGGGATTTTTTTTAAGTGATGTTTGTGATGAAGCAAATGTTAGTTTTAATTAAATGACAATACTTCAGTGTTTTGTCTAAGATTCACTGATGTTTTCTTTTTTTAAAGCTCTATTTCATGTTTGTCCACTTCACGTAAAGGTGCGCTGATACTTGCACGACTTTGATGCGCGCACTTGTACGCAGTGTCATGTAGGAGAGTAAACTCATCTTTAACGGATGTAGACTGAACATGAGGGGCGCCGGCGCGTGCAACTGCAAAGAGAATTTTGAAATGTTCAAAAAAATCTTTCACACAAATGCAGTACAACGTGGCGCAATCTGCTCAACACTATGTGCAGCTTATCGAGTAAAGAAGTGAACAGAGTGAGTGATTGCGTCAGTGCACCGTATCAGAGCGTAGCTCGTCTGAACGATTATAACAAGATGTTAATTCTGTCATAAACAAACCTTTTCAGCTGCGCACAAGAAGGAAAGAACGTGCAACTGTTTTACCAAGCCATGACAATGTGAACATGGCAAATAATGACCTTTTTACCCAGCTTCACATGCTTTCTCCAGCTCGTGTGAATGGATCCGGCTGCTGCAGTCCTCTGATTCAGGAAGCGATTAGAGCTGTTTTCAGCAGCCAACGTGCAGAGAAAATGATTAAGCCACTACGAAATAATTACTTTATATACGCAGCATCCAGCGCAGAGCATGTGGCAGCCGGTGGAACACAGCACTCCGTCCAGCTGGGAACACAGAGGGTGAGATCGTCACAATGACACAGGGGCCTGGAGGCCTGTGCATATCCCCTGGATATTGTAGTGTGAAGCCGATAAAGTATAGGTCATGTTCTGATGGATTGAGGAAACACATGAGTAGTGTATATGAAATTTTGATACCTGTTCATGTCCAATTTTTGTTCTGTAGAACCTTTTTTCCCCCATTTGTCTGTTCCTTGCTACTGATGCACAGAGAGCCCATCAGTAAGTTTTGTGCATGCTCAAAACTGAGCATACATTACACAGAGCTCTTTCCCGGTGGTGCAAGTTTGTTTATCACAACGTCCTCTACTTGTTTGCAAGGATGCTTACTCGCCGTCTTTGGACGGTTTTCCATCTTTTTGTACATTCTTACTGTTTGAAAGAAATGGCGGAACATTATTTTTATTTCTTCAAATCGACAAACTAATATTTTGCCATAAAATGCCCAAATTCCTTTGAAATCGATCATCATAAAGTGGTTTGTTTACCGGAGAAGGAGGCCGCCAACAGTTCAAAGCGTATTCTTATTGGTTGAAAAATGACTCTCCACGCGGAATCGCTTTTCGCTGTAGGCTCTTGTGAAGGTAGTAAATGTGCAACAATGTCTCTGTTCCAGACACAGGGATCCCAGATGTCCGCTATTTAGCGGAATTCCGCTATTTTGTTTTTTCTGCCAGGATGATAAAACATTTGTTTTGATGGGTCAAAAGATGATCAGAATGCGTATTGCTCGTGTGGACAAGCTTTCGTATGTTTTGGTCGGTGTCGGTTGCTTCCGTTGACATTCGGGGTCGCTCGGGAGTAAATACAGTTTGGGTTTGGTATATATCGCCTAGTGCTTTTGTTTTGATATAATAACGTGTTGCTCACTCGGGCGAGCATGCGAGTATTCATATTGTAAGATGTCGTGGAAGAAAGATATCCTCCATAAGAGAGACAGGTGACAACTTTAGATGTGGGGATAAAGAATTCGTGGAATTGGTCACGGGTTGGAAAAACAAGTCGACGGATGACCGCTTTCAGATTTCATTTTCAAACACAAAGATCCGGGGAAAGCCTTTTGTAGTCTCTGCGATGGAAAGGTGATAAACTATGGTGGCAAAGGTTGGCTGTCACTGAAACAGCATTGCGAGGGAAGCAAGCACGCTGAGAAGAAGAGATTGAGAAAACAGAATTACAAACTACCTGGCGAGTCATTTTCATAAGTTACAATTCTTAGTAAGGAATGATGGGGCATATATACTGTGCTACTGTTGGCCAGTGCTCTTGAAACAAAAGCTCATGTAAACAAGGTGGCCAAGATACTTTCCAAAAAGGCACTGCTTAAACACCAAAAGAAAAAGAAAGCCAAGTCAGAGAAGCCAAGGAAAAGATCAGATTCCACTGCAGTACAATCTATCAAAAAAAGAAAGATTTAAATCCAAATGTGTCACGTTTTTACTATACATCATGTACATTTGTATATACCTATCATATATTCATGCCTTATAGTGATATAGCGAGATTTTCAAGCGAATCAAAACATTGAACTAATGAAATAAACAATGGATGTTGAACATTTGGGCATTGTTTATATTCAATGATATGGTAAAGTGAATGGCTCAACAAAAACAATGAACATTTGAAATGAGCTATGGATGCTGTTGTACATTCTTGGAATGGCTAATATTGATATGGTGATATTTTCTCAACAAAACACAGCTACTGATGCAGTGGTACAGTTGCATGAAAAAGAAGTGTAGCTCACAGTTTATGGCACCTAATAGAAACCACTTGTAAGTTTTCTTGCATTTTTACAAAACTGATATCAAGGAAATGTCTTCAAAAGCACCTTGAAATTCGGGGTTTTCATGTATCCTATAATCCCTTGCGTGCCAGAGTCGCTGCAGTCAAACAACATAGAGAATCCACGATGACAATTGTAAATGAATATTATACTACAAAAATGTAATTTTTTTTATGCTTTTCATCACATTAAGAGACTACATGCATGATACCCTGAAAACTTGCTAAAACAATTATAGCAAATAATCCATGTCTGCTACGTTTAATCTGCGTGGAATTTATTAAACGCAAACCGATTTTCAGATATATATATATTAGTCTGGAACAAAGAGGACAAACAGTGTTGTAAAGAACAATAATCAAGACGTTAAAGAGCAAACTTCACTTTCTCCCAGATCGACATGATCAGGAAGTGAGTGTAGCTCACAGCAGCTCCCATTGAAAATAATGGAGACACAGCCTGTGATTATCGCATGTTTACATAAAACAAATGCAATAACGTCTATAAACCCAGAGAATATATTCATGAGAGTTTTAGTCATAATATAAAAATAGTTTTATGTTGCGATGTTAATGGTGTTGTCCGTGTGCAGCAGTTAAAGTGCAGCGTGATCAGAGCGTCTCAATGCAGTTCTCAATGTTACTGAGATATCGCAGCGTGGTGATGTCTCCGAGGTTTTCTGAGATTTGAAACCTGAAAAGGGCGAATGGAAAAATCGCTTCAGCTTCAGGGGGTCTCTTGACCCCCGGCTAATATTTTCTTTTTCCTATTTTATTTTTACCTGGCTGGGATCCCTGCAGACAATTTCCTGCCTGCTTCCCGCGCCAAATCTCATAGCATCGTTCAACAAATTTTCTACCTCATCAGTTTCTCATCGTTAATTTCCTATATTACACAAGATAAATACAGATATGGCAATAATTTTAATGCTTATCATTTAAACAAGTAAATTCTGTGATATTTTGGTATTGTTGTATGATAAATGTAATGCTTAGTAAGGTTGGGTATCGAAACCCGGTTCTCTTTGGGTATCGTTAAGGAATTATTCGATCCACCGATATTAATTCCTTTTTGCTTAACGGTTCCCTTATCGGTCATTCAGAGTGGCTGTTGTTTTCGGGATGTTTGTCGGGAAAATGATCATGTCTCTACGTTGATTACAAAACCCCTGCAGGGTCTGTAATCAAGCGATTCTGCAGCGCGACTCTTCTTTGAAGCTTGACGCAATGAAGCATTGATCCGACCCACTGTTTCATTGGTTTTATTTTACTTGATCTTAATTTTTCCCTGCTAAAACCCCAAAGAACACATGTCTGTGAGCAATATTTGCACAATTCTATGGTAACGGAATTACAACAGCAGCAAAATCTGGACATATGGCATCTAACCACGACAGCTCAGATTGTAATTCCATTACCGTAGAATTGCCCATTTACACTTTTTATGTTAAACAGACCTGTTATGGTCTTCTGAAACAGTTGATAGATGTATTTTATAACTTAAAAACTGGACCGATGCTAACGTGTTAGCATGTCTATGGCACTTTCAATATTAAAGTTAGCATTAAGCTGTTCGCATCTCAGCATGTTTGTGTGCTTTTGTTTTCTGTATAATGACTCAGCGTTTGTTGTCATAGAAGTCAAATGTATTACAAATTGTAATTTTTAAATTTATTTTTTTAGATAATAGCAACAACATTGTAATAACTAATGCTACAATACAATTTTAGAGAAAGAGACAAAGGAAAAAAAAACAGAAAATATAAAACCAACTAACAATGAACATAAATATAGAAATAAATGTCTTCTGTGAACACCTAGTGACTCTTACACCTCCACTTCATCCCTGTTTTATTTAAGTTATTGACGATTTGTCAAACCATATTTTCAATTTGTTAAATTACTGCCAAGCTAGAAAACTGCTGCTTCTTAGTAAGGGCAAAATATTACTACAGTGAATTTGAATCCATTTCTCACCAAAATGGATGCTGCACTCACTGCAGTTTGTCCGGAATAGTCCCAGATTGCATTTCAGGGCTTCTAGAATTCAAAACTTTTTCTGCAGGTGGTGTTGGGAGGTAAAAGCTGACATTCTAGCTATAAAATGACTGATTGGATGCCATGTCAATGTTCTGAGTAGAGAAATATTGTGACTGAATATGCATTTACTACGATAATATGTATACATGGTAATGTCATCTGTGATGGCATGTCAAATGATGAAGCAGAATCAATCATCATCATTAAGCAGAAAGGTATTATATCTCTTTACCTAGTCTGAAAGCAGTTATGAAGCTATAACATGTTGGTTGAGAATCCTAATTTTTAACTGCCTAGTCTTTAAGCCCAGTCAAAAACTAAAGTTTTCATCACGATTTAGCTATATTTATAAACTATTGTGGTGTTATATTCTGTACATGCTCCTACAGGATGCACAACATGCATTCAAAAGCCACATGTGCCATACTGCATGAGATTACAAGAGAAATTTAACAGCTGTTTCAGGTACAAATTTAGTCCAATGAATGCACCAGAATGTACCACAGGTCACTTATATTCTCAAAATTTACCCAGACGCCCCCTTAGTTTTCCAAGCACCTACGGTGTTCGGGGGAGCTTTTGCTGTCTTGAATATTATAGATGACTCACATTGCTGTGTTTGTTACATCGACAATACTCATGCATTCATATCGTGTACTATCATATTGTCCAATGCTTGACTGGGGTGTGAATTCAGTGCCCAGTACCAGAGGAGAGAAGACTATTCCAGCTATTAATTTAGCCAAGGTCAGGCAAAAGAAAAAGACTTTGTGGCTGTGTCCGTTTTTATCTGGACATCAGTGCGCACTCTGCAGATTATCTTGGTGAAATGTCCCAGCAGAAAACAAAGGTTGCAGTAGGTTCACTGGAAAATAAACCAGACTAACGAAATAAGCCTGACTTATTTAGTAATCCTTTTTTATGGAACAGACCCCAGGCCTGTATCGTAGAATGGCCAGACGGAAGCCACTCCTTCGTAAAAGGCACCTGAAGGACTCTCAGGCCATGAGAAACAAAATTCTCTGGTCTGATGAGACAAAGATTGAACTCTTTGGTGTGAATACCAGGTGTCATATTTGGGGGAACCCAGGCACCATCCCTACAGTGAAGCATGGTGGTGGCAGCATCATGCTGTGGGGATATTTTTCAGTGGCAAGAACTGGGAGACTAGTCAGGATTGAGGGAAAGATGAATGCAGCAATGTACAGAGACATCCTGGATGAAAACCTGCTCCAGAGTGCTCTTGACCTCAGACTGGGGCAACAGTTCATCTTTCAGCAGGGCAGTGACCCTAAGCCCACAGCCAAGATATCAAAGGAGTGGCTTCAGGACAACTCTGTGAATGTCCTTGAGTGGCCCGGCCAGAGCCCAGACCTGAATCTGATTGAACATCTCACGAGAGATCTGAAAATGGCTGTGCACCGACGCTCCCCATCCAGCCTGACAGAGCTTATGGGGTGCTACAAAGAAGGTAAAATGCAAGAGCATAATTCTATTTCCAGGGACAGCCCTCATCTGTCCCCATCAGAAACATGTCACTTCCACTGAGTTTTTGGGGAAATTGAAAGTGGAAATGCAGTGGAAAGCAGACATTTGTTGCACTTAGTTTATGACCCGAAGCTCAAACAGGTCGGGCGGTTGTGTAGCTGAGAGACCACAGTTACTCTGTCAAAGTGTGTAGGCTAAAACATACCAACCGTAGTGAATTATTGGTGTGGTATAAACCGCAATCGGTTCACACTGGGGCACCAATAAAAATGTAGCTATTAATAAATTTATTAATAATTTACTGAATCGCACTCACATGGAGCACCATAAGAATGTAGCGTTTTTAGTGATAAAGCCTCCACCAATAAATATGTAGTGTTTTTTATTTTATTGATTTGAGTGGAGACACTTTGCTTTACATATATTCAGGTCTCACTATGGGGACCAATTATATGTAGCATTTAGCTGTAGTGAATAAGTAATTAAACTCCCAAATTGAATTAGCCTGGATTAGGCCCCAAAATAACAGGTCACCAAAATAATTAATTTAGGGTTTAACACTTATTATTTAAGCAATAATGGGGCACCACTTATTCTTTTTTATATGGCATAAGTACCATAATTTAAACATTCATTTATCAGTCTCAAATGAATTAATTAGTCTTGATTTAATTTCATCAATCTCTGATCTGAAAGTCATGGACTTTCACAATACGGTTGACCAAGAGTTTCCTTCTGTACACAAAACAAACCACAGCAGAAAATATTTACAATTTATACAAGAAATTAACATTTGACTGGCATTTTATAGACAGTGATGAAAATTAAGTTCATTCAAGGAAACAATTTTCTTACTCACTCATGAGACGTTGGAAGAAAGAGGTGAAGCTTAAAACTTTAAGTAAATAAATCTGATTGGAATTTAGTGATGAATTTTGAAGCCAATTATGAAGAAAAATACAAGAATGTTTTTAAAAAAAAAAAAAGAATGAGAAGCCATCTGTATCCATTGACAACAAACCTCTTTCATGGAGCCTGGACTGGGTCGATTAGGGCTGGTTCTGTTCGTCTGTCGTTGACATTTCTACTCGGCAGCGTGCTCACCTGGGTCGGAGGGGTTCACTCAGGTGTCCCCGGGTGATCCCAGGGCTGGTCGGCTGGTTTTACCATAGCTGCTGCAGTCAGGTTTGGAATCAGCTGCGTGTCAGCGTGCAGTGACCCAGAGGTGCAAGGTGTTTGTTGAAAAAGGGTTCTTAGTAGCTTTCAAAAAGTTTGTTTGGACCAGATTAAAAATCTTTGTGAATTAAAAAAAAACTTTAAAAGCATAAGAAAAATTTATCATGAAAAAGGAAAAGTTGCCTTTCTGTGAATTTGCTCTTAATTTGAAAAGTTCAGCTCAGGCGTTCTCTTAAAAATTCAAAAGCTTGACACCTTTAAAGCATCAGGTTAAACTTTGAGTTTGTCCCAAAAGTGAAGAATGAATGAATGCCGCGTGGTAGCTTAGTTTAGCTTAGCTTAGCAATGGCTCTTTGCCCAAAATAAAATTAGCGTTTACAAAGAAGAAAGGAGAGAAGGAAGAGTTGCCGGCGGAGAAGAGGGGCTGCAGAAGAGAGAGAAGAGGCAAGACTCTGTTCTAACTTTTAAAGGGGGACTTGCGTCACCAAACTCTGCCCATTTCGGGTGGGTGTAATCTCACAAAAACTTCATGTGTTCAAAAGAGGGCAGATCAAAATGAGTCACTATTTAAACACAATTAATTTGCGGTATATTTGTTCTAAGACACTCAAATGGACACATTATTACTAGACATTTAAACACATCCTTTGGATAAACAGAGTACTTCAACATCAGCATTTTAGATACTGCAGAAAGCAGTCATCAATAAATCAATTACTGCATCAATAAATGGAATGACTTTAGATATAAATGAAAGACACTGATGTAAATTCTTATTTCAAACCAAAGGTCTTGTCTTTGATTTACTCAAGATAAAAGTTAGTTGTGAAGAATCAACGATTTATGGCTCCCATCTGGTTGTGGGGAGGTTTTGCAGTCTGGAGTGGTTCCTGCCTTAATTTGTCTCCTCCTGTCCTGAAAATGCTCAGATTCTGACGTTAAGCCATTATCATGTCATGTAGTTCACGAATTACAACCTTGTTTTGTTTTTTTCTTTCTGGAAAGCAGTGCTGGACCATCGGGTGATGTCTCCAAAACTTATCTGAAGATCTCCAGATGACTTAGGAATTTCTCAACGGGGATGGAAACGCAGTCTCTGTCTCCAGTGGGTTTTTGTGGTTGAGACAGGATTAATATATTTTATTTAATCAAGTCTAATCAAGGCCATGGCGCTACACGACACAACCTCTCCCATTTGCCTGGTCTTCCCTTCTCCACTGGGAATGGAAAAAACACTCCATTTTTCGCGACTGCTTTGATGATTGCAGCCAAAAACAAAACAGTGCACCATTTTTGCGTTAGAAGTAATGCTGTGTTTGTGCTGTGTTACTCCATTTTGGAATAAGGCTGCAACATAACAAAATGTGGAAAAAGTGAAGCATTGTAATTAGTGCGTGAAGTGGTTCAAAAGTGGAAGTATTGCTCAAATTTACAAACAATTTATGTATTTTTCAAAAATTATACCTTAACCTACATTTGTATTCTGATCTTAATACGAACATTAAACCATTTCAATTAAAATAATCTGCAGAGTTGCTAGGCAGATGAGAATTTGTTTGGAGCCTCATTCTGAAACTGGAAGGTCTTCCAGAAATGGTGCTCATATTCTGGAGTTTAAAAGAAAAAATTCCTGCTTTGTCCCAGTTCGTGAATTGTTTTGAACACTTTAATTAGGGGACTGACAGCTCTATTTAAGGGCCTAACATTAGAACCACTGCCTTCTTGTGTTTAGGAGTTGGGGAATTGAAACAATTAATCCAAGGCGTCCACATCAAAATTTTGGATCTCCGTACTTCTGGTTTCTCCACATTCACTTATGCACTACATACCTTCTGTCTTGCAAGAATAAATTGCATATATGGGTATTAATGTTCATAAATGGTTCTGCCAGTGTGGCACTTATCATTACTATATATGCAGACGGGAAAAAAAATCATCTTGGAAATATTTATGGTACCACAAGTAACAATTATATAAAGTATAAGAACCTTGAGATGGCAAATAATTTACTTTGAGGAAGGATGCCCAATTGAACAGCCAGGAATGAATTCATTCTGTCCCAAAGATACAACTGATCAAGTTCACAAATATGGAATTTATGGAGTTGGAGACATCAGATTGAAATGTGACATCTTCAACTGTTAAGCGAGTACTCCACCACCATGACTTAAAAACAAAAATGTTGACCACGAACAAGGCCATTATGCTGAGTTCAACATGAAAAAGATAAATGAGTTTACAATTTATCAGCAGCACAGAGGCTGAGACTTTTTTTATGACAGTTTTGTATCAATGTCCTCCATCTTGTACCCAGAGGAGAGAGAAACTTGTTTTCCAGTGGCCAACGGTTCCAGGACTGTTTTGTGTTGAACTATTGCTGGGTAAGAACTTAGGCAGAAATACTTTCAAATGGTAAAGATGAATAAAAAGTATGTTGCTGTGATGCTGCTGCAAAACTATCAAGATTTAGGTTAACATGATTTATTTAGGGAGAAAAATGACATTTCATGTACAAGATGGACAGGTTGTTGACAGAAGGAAAAAAAGTGATGCTCATCAAGCAAAACGCATCAGTCAAAACCTGCTTTCAGGTTCTCTGTCAATGCTGAAAGCCTTGTGTTCTTTTGAGTCTAATAACTGGCAGTTTGGACAATGTAATGACAAAGAAATGTGTAGTTCATGTTCCACTGAAATGACAAATCTTTCAAGTTCTCATCTTGTCTCCATGTGTATGTGAGATATATTTTAAACAGTAACTTATTTTGTGTACAAAGGCTCTGTGTCTAGATTCATGAATGCTGCTGTCCAACTACATGTGCGTATGATCGCTGGTTTGTATGTGCATGTCTCCATTCTGTTTAGGGTTTGGGTCAGAGGTCAAGACTACAGTACAAAAGTGCATGCAAATAGTATTGGTACATATAATGGTGCAATTTGATGCATATAGTAACCAGAAGTACCAGGTGAACAAATGTGTCCAAAGGTCAGGATCTATATTGGACCTGCTGCACATGTACAGCCAGATGTGCTACTCTAGGTTTGAGTCTAGAATATAGCAACAGGGAGTATATAGGAATCACCCCGTCATCTGTCTGATGGTTCATCCGTCACTCTGTCCATAAATCCAAACTGGTCTGATATCATTGAAATTTGCATCATGAAGCTGTATAACTGGGGATACAAAATGCAAAACATGCACTATGCACAATTTCTTCAATCACAGCCACGGAAGCCTGTATCTTCTTCTGGGTTGTCTGGGTGTCTTGGTGTCTTTCCTCACTCTTTTCCTTCTTGCGCAGTCACTTAATTTTTGAGAACTGTCTACTCCACACAGATTTACCAGAGAGTGCCATACTGTTTGTATTTCTTCATAACTAATGTAAATAAATTCAAGACATATTCAGTGACTTGGAAATGTTCATGTATCCATCCCCTGACTTGTCTGAAGAAAACTGGCAATAAAACAGATTTTATATACCAAAGGGGCTAATTACGTATGAAGTCATCTTGGCTTTTATATTTTTAATTAATTTATATCAAGTTGTAGAGATTTGCTTCCAGTTGGAGTCTAAGGAAGCTAATTTTAGACATTTTTATATTGAGAAACCTGATTTACTTTTTGTATTTGAAATGCCAATAAGCAAATTAAAATGCGTGAAATACAAAGGGGCTGAATACTTTTGCAACCCACTGTACAGGCTTGGAATAATTCATCGTCATTGATTATTAGCTGTTCTTGTTTTCATGTTGCACTTAACAATCATTCTGATGTCTGCTTGTTTGTGCTTTAGCTGTGTGCATTCCCGCAAGGCGGTCAGCAGGCGGGACACCGGCTCGTGCTTCTGAAAAATTGCTTTTTTTTTTATCTGCCTTGTTCTCAATCCTGCACAAAATGTGTTTCACTGACATTATCCACTACAACACAACTGAACTCCTTTTGCCAAAGTAATTTAAATTCACACTTGTGCTTCAGTTCATAGGGGACTTTGTCATCACTGTTCTTCCAGGACAGCGCATGGACCTGTGCATGTGCACCTCTCAACTAAGATTAGAAGGCAACAAGATGTCTCACTCCTGGTTACTTTCATCAGCTCTGTCACGGTGTATGGGCTCAATAAGAATTTTATAATCCTTTTATTTCTTCGTTTTTATAACCTGCCTGTTCGAGAAAGTGGTGGTGTTTATTTTCTTGCCCAACCTGGCGCAAGCCTTATTGTGGAGCCCCATCATATGAAGATAAAAATAAACTTTATTGATCTCACAGAGGAGAAAGTCACATGTAAATGTACGACTGACAATAATTCTGGTCTCGTCTCTTCAACGGGAGATAATTAGACTTTTTGTTGTTTTTACTTAATATTATTATTACATCAAATTTGTCAACTACGGTACATACAAAAATATTTATTAGGATCTTCAATTCTGGAGGTTGTCTGCTTTAATATGATCATTTCAGTCCTAAAGATTTACTGCCAGGCAACATGGTGGATTAGTGGTTAGCACTGTTGCCTCACAGAAAGGTCATGGGATCGATTTCCACCTGTGGCCTTTCTATGTGGAGTTTGCATGTTCTGCCCGTGTTTGTAGGGGTTCCCTCCCACATCCAAAGAGGTTAGGTGGATTGGAACCTAAATTGTCCGTAGCTGTGAATGTGTGTGTTTGTTTATATGTGGCCCTGTGGCAGACTGGAATCCTGTCTAGGGTGTACCCTGCCTGACACCCTGTGACTGCTGGGATAGGCTCCAGCCCCCCCCCCCCCCCCCCCCCCCGTGACCGTGACCAATCAGTTGGATTAAGTGGTTGAAGATGAGTGAGATCTGCTACCACCAATTTATACATTCAAACGCCTCAGAGATTTTGTTAGGTGGCCCATAGATCTCTACCTGTTTTTTTTTTTTTATGTTTTGTTAATTTTATGCATATTAATGTACATCTGTGGTCCATGCCTCCCTACAGGGCATATAGATTATTTAATGCAACTAAATGTGATGTGGTGATTGGATGATTCCTCTCATTATTCATTTATTTTCTATACCCACTTTCTCCAGTCATAGGGCAAGAGGTTGGGTAGACTCTGGACAGGACGCCAGATTATCACAGGGCCTCATAGACACAGACAAAAGTTTCCAATCCACCTAACCTACATGGAGGAAGCCAGAGCACCCAGTGGGAATCCACACAAACATGGGGAGAACATGCATCTCCCACACAAGAACAATCAGGCAGGAAGCGATCCCAGGACCTTCTTGTTATGAGGTAACGGTGATAATCACTAATACACCGCACTGTCCCTCTCGTTTAAACATAAATCGCATTCAGATGTCTATACGTATATGTATCATATTTTCCATAGTATAAATTGTACCGGAGTGCAAGTGACACCTGTTAAAAAAGGCCTTTCAAAGAGGATAAACCCATATATAAATAGCACCAGAGTATACGTTTTTAGTATTATCACCTCATTATTTTGCATTGTTCTTCTTATTACCGGCATTTATTTTGTTTAGTGGTTTGATTCCTTTGAAAATCTGATATAAATATTTACTTTAATTATTATTATGAATAACACTCGTGATTTTTTGGTATACGTTGCACCTGAGTGTAAGTTGTAGGGCCTCCCAAACGATAAAAAAAGAGACATTTATACTCCAGAAAATACAGCAGATGTGATGAAAGATGAAAGCCCACTTGTTCTGAGAGTGCACAGTATCTGTGCATGTATGAACTTGAATATTCATAGGCAGTACTGGGAGCATTTTTATTTATTTATTACTAAATGCTGGCTTCTTTATGTTAGGAAGGCACTGGATGATTCTCCCCCCCCCCCCGGCCTTAACCATTTTTAAAAACAGATGAGCGATGTCTTTTAGCAGCGGAATGGATTACACAACTGCTCAGTATAACAAATAGTTCTACGAGTAAGAAAAAGTGCTCGTGGACTGTAATTGTCATAATTGTGCGCAGGATAGCCCATCTGGTACATTTCCTCATAACACTGGTCATATATCAAAGCCATAACGCTCTCCTCTGCTCTGCCCTTTGTCGTTATAGAAACATGCTTGTGCACACACTCAGAGCCGCAAATGAAAAGGTGATAAAATCCAGCTCCCCTGGTAGCTACTCTGACAATAAATCTTGTCTGTTTAATGAGAAGAGGGATAAATGACAATGTCAGTATTTAATTAGAGATGTGTGATCAGTCTGTCAGGTCTGTCTTCATTCATGTGTTCGTGCACATTGGTCACGCATGTAGTTCTCCTGTCACTGGAGTACCTGTTATCATTAAACACCAGAGGTTCTTGTGGGGCAACATGGTCCCTTAGCGGTTAGCACTGTTGCCTCACAGCAAGAAGGTCATGGGGTCGATTCCCACCTGTGGCCTTTCTATGTGGAGTTTGCATGCTCTCCCTGTAGAGAAGCTTGAATTTTACTGGACTGGGTTGCTTGACGTGAGGACGTTTCGCTTCAAATCACAGAAGCTTCCTCAGCTAAAATTCTTGCTCTGGTAGTCTGACTTCTGTCTTGACTCTTGACTCTTCTCTACAAGAGTCAAGACAGAAGTCAGACTACCAGAGCAAGAATTTTAGCTGAGGAAGCTTCTGTGATTTGAAGCGAAACGTCCTCACATCAAGCAACCCAGTCCAGTAAGATTCAAGCTTCTCTACTATGGAAACCACCTGGACAACTGAGAGCCTACACAAAAACAATGCTCTCCCTGTGTTTGCCCCGTTGTCAACTAGGGGAGGTGATGGTCTAGTGGTTAAGCGTTGGGCTTGACACCACAGGATCCCTAGTTCAAATCCCAGCCTGACCAGAAAATCACTAAGGGCCCTTGGGCAAGGTCATTAATCCCCTTATTGCTCCTGGTGTGCAGCGATTGCCTTGGGTGGCAGCACCCTGACACCAGGGTGAATGTGAGTGCTTGTAATGCGCTTTGAGGAATGAGTTAGTTAGTGAGAGCTTGATGAGATGGTAGAATTGTGACCATAGGACCTATCTTTGTTGCCGGGACAGTGGTGGGATTCAAACACCAGACTGCTCGAACTGAAGACCAAAACTCTACCAGGTCAGCCAAAGCGGAATTCCCCGCTAGCCAAGCTAGCAGGAATGTGTTTTCAATCTGGACTTCACCTTGCTACATGTTTCACCACCATTTTTGACTTCGTCCCAAAGTCACAGGTGCATTTAAGCATGTTCTGTGGCTACCCACATCCTGCTGACAATGCCAGTTTGTGACCAGAGGACCTATCTTTGTGGCCGGGACAGTGGTGGGATTCAAACACCAGACTGCATGAACTAAAGACCAAAACTCTACCAGGTCAGCCGAAGGGGAATTCCCCGCTAGCCAAGCTTGCTGGAACATCTTTTCAACCTGGACTTCACCTTGGTACAGAATGATGATGGTCCATGTCATGCTTAAACTCTGAAAACCTGCTCCCATCACGAAACACTGGCTGCTCTTCATGATCTACTTCAAGTACCAGACTACTGACAAAAAATCTGCTTATTTTACACTTGGAAGTGGACACATTTTAATAATAATAATAATAATGATAATGAGCAGCCGATCTGCTCTATGTAAGCCTGATCCCATCAGATCTCAGAATCTAAGCAGTGCTGGACCTGGTTAGTACTTGGATGGGAGACCTCTTTGGAACACCAGCGGCTGTGTGTGTTTCTCCAGGTAACACTGGAGTTGTGTCAGGAAGGGCATCCAGCGTAAAACATGAGCCAAATATCAATGCGGATCTGGTTGTATCTGCTGTGGCGACCCTGAACACAAAATGGGAGCAGCCGAATGGACAACCAATAATAATAATAATAATAATAATAATAATAACTTGGCTTTATAGAGTGCTTGTCAAGACACCCAAAATAGACAGAAACGTGGCTGCCAGTCTGCGCCTACCACCACCAGGCAAAGGTGGGTTAAGCCCAAAGACGCAACGGCAATAAGCAGATTTTTGACTGGTTGGGAGCTGAATTCCAACCGCCAACCCTTCAGTCACAAGACGGCTCACTCTATCAACTGAGCTATTGCCACCCCAGGAAATAATGAAAATACAAGAAATCAGGGCCGGACTGGGGAAATTTTTCAGGCCGAGCATTTTTAACCAAGACCAGGCCACCACCAGGTATCGAAGGGGAAAAAACATTAAGCCTGCTGTGACAGTGTGGTTTTTTTTTTGTTTGGTTTTTTTGGTCCCTTAACCGATCAATGTGCACCAGGAGACACATACATTTTAACACTATAAGAAGCATTATGAAAAGTTCTCTTGAAATACAGTTATCATAGGCTTATCAAAAGTTTGATCTATTGACAGTAGGTCACATTACTTTTTAGACATAATAAGCCATCATTTCATTCAGCCTTGTTACTTAAATTTAGAAATAGAAATTATATAAAAGCATTTGTTATAGAAATACTGTAGGCTATACAATTCATCATATAAAGCAAGAAATGACTGGAGGACTGGACCAATGACTGGATACAAAGGTTGAACTTTTGAAACTGCAATACACAAAAAGGCCACAAGATGGAGACAGTTGTCTATCTCACTACAAGCTACAAGTAACATCAAGGATTTCTTTTATTACCAATTTGTGTTGCTAATCAACTTAGAGAATGACTCTCAATTTAAAGTAAATGTTAGGTATGTGAAATTATGCCAGGACTTGGGAAAATACATTTTAGACAGGGACGCCATTATACCACGCCACCGCACCGCAGACTGTGCAAAACAGCATACTTCGTATGACCGACGCACGACCGTCATACAAATAGAATAAAGAATAAAAAAACAACCTGGCGGCGACAGCATGGTAGCTAGCCATGCACACCATTTGCACAGGTTACATTGCTAGGCTAGGTTACGTGACTGGCAGAGTTAGCATGAACGAAAATAATATCCAACCTTAATTCATATCTGAGTGACCCAGGTTAGACAGCACTTTACTTCGGACCAGAAGATCAGAATGTCTCTCTCACACACAGATGTCTGATTTATGAACAAGTTAGGTTGCTGTTCATCAATTAATAGCTGAAGTTAACCTTCACTTACCGTCATGGCCGTAGTGGTCCCCGCCTTGTTTTATAAAAAGTAAAATAAAGACCTCTTTCTTGACCTTATATTTAACTGTTGACAGCACTGTAACAGTAAAACTTGTCATTTCTAACCTACATTGTTAATAAATGTAACTATTAAATTCTTTCTAACATTTAAATTTTCTCTAAACATTTTACTTGTCGAAATTATTATTTTAAGTAGTATTAGTAGTTGTAGTAAAAAAAAGGCTTCAAAACTGGACCTTTAATCTAGGGGTGTTGTGAGGGGGGGACATCCTTGCCCCACGCCCCCATTCCATCTGGATTCACCCCTGCTTTGGCGTTTGAGCACAAAGAATGGATAACATTTATTTATGCAGAAAACATGACTAGATTTACAGGTCAGAAAGTTTTATTGCGTTTTCACATCATGTGGTCCTCAGAGAGTTTAGGTGCATTTGAGTGGAAAATAGTGTTAGTTGTTGATGTGTCGCGGAGGATCAGCTGTTTTAACGTGCAGATACGGAGCAGCTCAGCTCAGAATTCTAAATAAAGGAGAAAAAAAAAGCATAAAAATGTCTAAAGCTCAGTGCAGGTGTGCTGTTATCACCGCGCTTTAAGAGGTGACGACGAGTCGTAGCTGCTACAAAAAAAAAAAAAAATCCGTAGGCCATCAGGCCAGCGGGCAAATGCCCGGTGTGCAATACTATCAGTCCAGCGGTGCAATAAATAAACACAGAATTTGAGGATAAATTGAATGAATACAAGTGAAATTATCTGTTCTTGCAGCAAGATCATTTTACTGGACAAGAAATCTTAAACAAGTTAAAACAAGTCTTAAAAGAAGTTGGTTCCAGACTCGAAAAAATAGACTAATAAGTGTTGTTAGGGTTGAAATAAGCAAAAAATGCTTCTTTTTAGATAATGTAATATTGTATATTCCATACTGTAAGCTGCACTTTTGTAACACTTGTTTGGCTGTTCCTGCGATTTGTATTTTGAAGAGATTTGCGTGTCAAAAAAAAAAAATTGCATTATCATCAATGGCCAAAAGATGGTAACATCTTATATGCATGACAAGATGCGCCTGCATACTGAGCTGAATGATACTGCATACTGCATACTGACCATGAAGATTTAGACATGATGACTGTAAAAAGTATAATAGAAATTGTTATTGAACCATTTACTTATATTTGTAATCTGTCTCTGTCAACTGGGGTTTTTCCAGATGAAATGAAAATTGCTAAGGTAGTCCCATTATATAAAAATGGAGACAAACATAATTTTTCTAATTACAGGCCAGTATCATTGCTTCCACAGTTTTCTAAAATTATGGAAAAAGTTTTTGTAACAAGATTGGATAAATTTATTGAGAAACATCATATTTTAAATAATGCTCAGTATGGATTCAGAACAAAACATTCGACAGCTATGGCAATTATGGAACTAATAGAGAAAATATCAACAACAATAGATAATAAGGATTATTTTGTAAGTATTTTTATTGACCTGAAAAAGGCTTTTGATGTTATAGACCACTCAAGATTGCTCCACAAGTTACAACAATATGGAATAAGAGGTGTTGCACATCAGTGGGTAAAAAGCTACTTAGAAAATAGAAAACAGTTTGTTCAGATAAATAATACCAAATCAGAATTGTGTAACATTATTTATGGAGTACCACAAGGATCGGTACTTGGACCCAAACTGTTTATTTTGTATATCAATGATTTTGTGAGGTAAACGTCAAGCATTACATCACATTGACTGTTTTTTTTTTCCAGTGGCAACAAGAAGCAGTTTACTCTTGAGTCCTTTTATGTACCTCAGTCACTAACCTTATTTAGCCTTCTAGCTTATGCTTGCTAACGGGATATTTGTATTATAAATAAAGTACCAATTAAATTCATTTTGCTTCTTGTTGCATAGAGCAGGAGCACCGTGTTTCAAACATAAGACAGACTTATGTACTGATGTAACTTACGTATGTTTTTTGGGGGAGAGGGGGGTTCCTCTTCATTATGTATTTTTTGCACATATGTGACAAATACTCTGGTGTGACATACGTATAGTCTGGAAAATATTCATTTATTCTCTATACCTGCTTACTCCAATTAAGGGTCGGAGGGTGTTGGAGCTTATCCCAGTGGCCACTGGGTGACAGGATGTTTGAATATTAGCAGATAAATAAAAAAAACAAAAAAACAAAACACTTTGTGTCTCTTTCATACATTGACCACTCGCTTATGTTGTTTTTAATTCTCACCCTTAACCCCAACTCTTTGCCGTGTGTGTTCGTGCACCAGCTTAGGAACAGTTCCAAGTTCAGTAGTTCTACTCCAACATGTTTCCACTTCAGTCACATCTTGTTTCATTTCATCTCTATTGTGGAGGTGTACAGAGGCAAAATTACAAAAACAGAAACTTATGTAACAAACACTGTTACTTGTGGACCTGACGATATAGTTATTTTACTAACTTGTGTTATTTCTTCACCTGTACTTTGAGTAAAGTGTGTTTTTTTTCTCTCCCATGACGTCGTTATACCTGCAGCAGGGAGCCAATAACTGAAACTTGTCTTTTTCTTTTCTTTCTTTTTTTTTTTTTTTAACCTCGATGGAACACACTTCTTGCTCCTGATGCAGCAAAGGATTCTTGGAACAAGACTGCCAATGCAGCATAATTCTTTGCCCTGCTTTTCACATACTGAGCTATTCTCAAGCTGTATATTATACACATGCCACTGGCAGATTTAGGGATTCATATAGGCAGGATGTCGCTTTGTACGTTGTCATATTTTCAGCAAGACGTGTTGTTGATTTCACTCCCTTTCTGCAACTGATTCACAGTGGCTCACTTGAGGCACAAGTTTAGAAATATATATATGAACACAAGGAAATTCTTAGAGTGTAATAGAGTAGATATTTCAGGTAGACTGCAAGGCAAAAACTTGAAACCTGGAAATGTCTAGTAAGAGCTACAACTTTAATGTTCTGATCTGTAGTAAATTTTCATCCATGGACGATGCTGCTTATAAATAAATAATGCTGAAAATGTGCCCGAATTATTCAAAAGCCTAGTCCTGTGACAGATGCTGGTCAGCCTTAAAACAGTATAAAGTAAAATCATATATGTAATTACAGATTGCCTGATCTCAAAAATCAGTATCTGGGTCGATCTGAGTGTGTGTTTTTTCTAATGTGTGGATTTTTTTTTAATTGATTGATATTGGCTATATTGAACATGAGTCTTACCTCTTCAACACTCCGGCTCCCTCTAAAGTCCATTTTGTAAGCGAGGCATCAAAACAGCCGCAACTCTATGGGTTGGTGCGAGTACACGTCACTTCCGGCGAAGTGGCAAATCCGAAGGCGAGAATCCATACTTCCGCGACTGGCCTCCCGATGAAAACAAGCTTGGGCTGCATTGATTGTCTATTGAAATCAGCTGGTTTGGTTTTGTCTTTAACTTGCTTCTAACAGCTGGCTGACAGCTCTCACTGTCTGAAACAACTAAATTTATACACCAAGCTGACCTGAAATGAAACATTGTACATTAACTTGACTTT
Source organism: Thalassophryne amazonica (assembly GCF_902500255.1). Taxonomy (NCBI): domain Eukaryota; kingdom Metazoa; phylum Chordata; class Actinopteri; order Batrachoidiformes; family Batrachoididae; genus Thalassophryne; species Thalassophryne amazonica. The sequence continues at coordinate 42,869,610 of NC_047105.1, read as the reverse complement.
ATTGACGAGTCCTCCTTTGAAAAGTGACCAAAATTATGACCAAATTATGAATTTAAATCAGTTAAACTTGGATTGCAGGTAACTGTGAATAATACTTTAAATTGACTTTAATGTGCTGGCAGCGTGCCATGTGCAAGTGTATTATATTAATGAAAGTATGTATGTTTGTTTGTATTGGCTGTCCAGATCAGTAACTCAGTGGGGTGAAGCCTGTTACCACCGGTGTTTACGTTCCTTGGTTCCACCCAGTGCCAGTGAGAAAGTCTATGCTCCACCTGATCTTTCGCTGGTTCCGTCCAAATATCATGATCTTGCGGAAGTGTTTAGCAAAGATCATGCCTTGTTGCTTCCTCCTCATAGACCTTATGATATTGCCATAGATCTCCTTCCGGGTGCTGAGATACCATCCAGCCTCCTGTATAATCTCTCACGCCCAGAACGAGAAGCTATGGAGACTTACATCCGGGAGTCACTGGCAGCTGGGTTGATTTGGACCTCGTCTTCACCTATGGGCACAGGCTTCTTTTTTGTGGGGAAAAAAGATGGCACATTGCGCCCCTGCATCGATTTCCAAGGGCTGAACGACATTACGGTTCGTAACTGGTACCCCTCCTGTTGGTCGATTCCGCATTCAGCTCTCTGCATTGGGCCACCAAATTCACTAAATTGGACCTCAGCAACACCTACCAACTGGTTCGAGTGTGGGAGGGAGATGAATGGAAGACCACATTCAATATACCTATTGGTCATTTCAAGTACTTGGTAATGCCGTTTGGCCTAACCAACGTGCCAGCTACTTTCCAGGCTCTAGTAAACGATGTCCTCCAAGACTTTCTAGACCGGTTTGTTTTTGTCTATCTCAATGACATTTTGATCTTTTCTCCCTATTCCAAGTTTCACAATCATCATGTCTGTTAAGTACTCCAGCCTCTCCTGGAGAATTGCCTTTTCATGAAGGCGGAAAAATGCAAATTCAACCAGGAAACCATTTCTTTCCTTGGGTTCATTATTTCACTGAACCAAATTGAGCCACACCCTACCAAACTCATAGCAGTTACTGAGTGGCCTGTACCGTCCACTCTTAAACAACTCCAACAGTTTTTAAGTTTCGCTAATTTTTATCGGTGATTCATCCGCGGGTACAGTCAGGTCGCAGCTCCTATTACTGCACTAACCTCCCCCAATATCACCTTCAGTTGGGCTCCTGCTGCAGATAATGCTTTCTGCACACTTAAACATCTTTTTTTCCACCGCACCCATACTCACACAGCCAGACCCCGAGAAGCAGTTCTTTGTGGAGGTAGACGCTTCAGAGTTAGGGATAGGTGCAGTGCTATCACAAAAAAACATCAGGTGACAATTGCATACATCCCTGTTCCTTTTTCTGTTGGTGTCTTACACCCACCGAAAAGAACTATGATGTGGGTAACGAGTTATATAAACAACTCTTTATATGTATATATATGTGTGTGTGTGTGTGTGTGGGGGGGGGGGGGGGTTCCAAAGTACATGTCTATAATGCATTCAAATACAAGTGTGGTGCTTTAAAATACATGACAAATAGTCTGACCTTTGTTCCAGCTTTTCTTTTATCCTCAATGCAGCGTCAATCAATATACGAGGTCTGTCAATAAAGTATAGGTCCTTTTAATTTTTTTTAAAAACTATATGGATTTCATTCATATATTTTTACATCAGACATGCTTGAACCCTCGTGCGCATGCGTGAGTTTTTCCACGTCTGTCGGTGACGTCATTCGCCTGTGAGCACTCCTTGTGGGAGGAGTCGTCCAGCCCCTTGTCGGAATTCCTTTGTCTGAGAAGTTGCTGAGAGACTGGCGCTTTGTTTGATCAAAATTTTTTCTAAACCTGTGAGACACATCGAAGTGGACACAGTTCGAAAAGTTCAGCTGGTTTTCCGTGAAAATTTTAACGGCTGATGAGAGATTTTGAGGTGATACTGTCACTTTAAGGACTTCCCACAGAGCGAGACGTCGCGCAGCGGTCCCAGGCGCCATCGTCAGCCTGTTTCAAGCTGAAAACCTCCACATTTCAGGCTCTATTGATCCAGGACGTTGTGAGAGAACAGAGAAGTTTCAGAAGAAGTCGGTTTCAGCATTTTATCCGGATATTCCACTGTTAAAGGAGATTTTTTTAATGAAAGACGTGCGGACGGGTCCGCGCGTCGGGACGCAGCCGGCGCGGTGCGGCGGCACAGGAAAAACACGAGCGCACGACGGTTCAAGCATGTCTGACGTAAAAACATATTAATGAAATCCATATAGTTTTTGAAAAAAATAAAAAAGACCTATACTTTATTGACAGACCTCGTATAGCTCGTCTTGTTTTGTGCAATATTTGAACTTAAAATAACGAAGCAGCACCACTAAATAAAAACCAACCATAAACAAGCTCTCCCACAGGACTGGTCACCTCATTTGGCTTTTTGGACAAACGTTCCATTCGCCTTTTTGATTCTGATGTTCCAGCTTTTGGAGAAAACATGAAAGGATGAAAGTATCACTATCTCTACTGGATCAGTGGATCTGCCCAGGGCCTCACAAGAACAGCCGCTGCCGCCGCCTCCTGTTTTTGTGGCATGTCCTATTTACTTATTTATTCCTCCTTCCTCTGCCCACGACTCACTTCTTATCTCCATTAAAATTAATCAAAATCTAAAAATATCAACACTAGCATGTAATCGAGGAGGAGGTAGTCTCGCTCAATCATGTGCCATCTCTGATGAGCAAATGATGCTTTCTTTCCAACTATGATGTAACAACAAACAACAAGCATAACTTGGCTCTAAATCGGACCCAGCGCCACAAGGGGGCGTTTGGGGGCGACGCCCCCTCACGTCATCAACCTCGCCCCCTCGGATGTTAGAGTTATCAAAAAATAAAAATAAAAAAGAAAGAAAAAGAAATACTGGAAAATATAGCAAAATATTAGTTATTCAATAATATCACGTATTTGACAAATAAACCAAATTAATTAACTAAAGTAAATTTTAAAACATGGCATGTGTCTGTGTTCAAGCGATTTGATAGGTTGAGGGTTGCGCTTGTCAGTGCGGCAGAGGGCAAGCCCGATTTATTCAGGCAGTGTCAAGGGCCTTTCACACTGCAAGCTTCAGCGTGACGCTTGAATGCTTCCCAGCGCGTCGTGACACCAGGCTGGTGCATTTCCAATGTGTCGTGACGTCAGACGTGTCGCTTCGGAAGCGGCAAGGGGGCAGAGATTGCGGCCATGTCACACTCTGGCTGTTTCCACAACCTGAAAAAATGTTCAGCGATCGCCATCTTGAATTTGGGTCGCCTGAACCACAAAAGACCTTTAAAAAAACAGCAGCAGAACGATTCTCCCAGCAGGGTGATGGGAGAATCGTTTTCGGCTACTTTTCGGAGTGACGTCCACCGAGGAAGGACTTACAACTTGGTGGGATATCAATCGAACCGCGACAGCAGGCCAACCCGCACGGAGAAGCCGGCCTTCAGGCATCATTTCTGGGCAGACCGAGGCAGGCAGCCGGGGGGATGGAGCAGACCCACTCATTCCGAAATCTCCCACTTTTTGGATATATGCGAAGTCCCAGTTTGCCCAACAGAGGTTAGTTCTGCAGCTTTATCGAGGTGAGGATAAAATAAAACGTGACGTTTCTGCACTGCTGTGAAGGTTTATTGATCGGCTAACGTTAACTTAGCTTTTTAGCACAGTTGATCTGAGTGAACGCTTTAATTTGTAGATGGTTCAGTCTTTCTTATTTTTACCAAATAAAGCTACAGCTTTTTTCAGACACCACAAAAGCTCAACTTTAAATAACTTATTTTTTGGAGCTTTTTTTTTTCCCCATCATTTTTTTTGCCATTTTTTTCCCTTTTTTATATACGTATAAACTGTTTAGTGTTTCTTTATATTTAAAGAAATATTTTTATTTGTCCCAATCAGGAACATTTGCTGTGCAGACAACCAAACTTCCATTGATGAGCTGAACACCACGAAGTCCAGTCGAAAGAAAACATCTCTGCTCTTCAAGATAGGACAAAAGTGTCTTCAGCAACACCACCAGAGTTCAAAGCTGCAGAAGAGACCTTCGTCTGGTCCCAAGAATCCAGCAGAACATCACCTGCTTCTAAATAAAATGCTCTTTGAACAGCAACTATTTTATTATTTTTAAAAAGCTGTTTCATTTTATATTTTAACAATAAATAAATGGATCATTAAAAATGTCCACGAATCAAAGTCAAAAGACATTTGCACAGGTAGAAGCTCTCCACTTATTGTGCTCAAATTCATATTTTAGAAATGATTCTGTCCTGATAACAACATTAAAGGCAAATACATATTTTGACGAAATTACAAATGTGAAATTTGATTGAAATTACAAGTTGAAATGACTATATAAAAAAAATCATGAGGTTTATGTCACAGAAATCCTACTTTACAATCACACTGCAGTCATTGCTAAATTAGTTCCTGTTGCATTTATAATAAACATTTGTATTTATTTAGTGTTTGTTTTTCTGGTTGAAATGAGATATAAATAATCTACCAGACTTAAAAAAAAAATGTACAACTTTCCATGTTATTTTATTTGTCTAAAAATAAATGTTCAAGGTTCCTTATGTTAAACAATAAATTATCTAATCTGAAATAACAGGTGGTTTTAATTTACAGATGAAATGTTTCTAAAGAACCATTTATTGATTTATTTAGCTATTTTAATTACAAGTGTTATAAACTTTTTTAACAGTAATCAGAAATTTTGAGGTAAACAACAACAACAAAAAAAACATTTCCAATGATTTTTCTTCAGAAAACTGCTCTATAAATGAGCAGTCCTGTCACACGTTAATGTTTTGTAGAGATCAGTGGTTTCTGCACCAATCGGATTGGTGCAGAAACCACAGAAACCACTCTACAAAATGGATTGGTCCAATCCATTTTGTAGAGATCAGTGGTTTCTGCATTGATCCATTTTGTAGAGATCAGTGGTTTCTGCCACGAGTCTTCCGTGTTTTGGCCCGACGCGTCGTTCCTATTGGACAACGCGAAGGTACGTCACAGCTCAGAGTGTCGAAAGTTGGCGCACCTCATCTCGACAGAACACCGGCTCTGTGTGGTATGCAGGAGATCACTTGACCGAGGGTCTATACGTTCAAATAATAATTAAAAAAATACTGTCATCACTCTACTCTTACTCAGTCAGTCTCTTACAACGGTGTAGCCTAAATACACGAGCTTTCCAGGAGCGCACCCAATTCATTACGCACACTCAGAGGCACGTCCCCTCTGGTGCACACTTTTTTTGGGGGGGGGGGGGGGGACACTGTCCCCTGTGATAAACTCATCGCCCCCTTAATATTTTTTTCTGGCGCCGGTTCTGCTCTAAATCATGGGCTCGCCAACTGATTTAAATTAGTGTAGCGGATAAGTGACAAAATCTTTGAAATGGTAATGCAAGCACAAATACACCTCAGACATTGTTGCGTTGGCACGTAGGTCCGATTCGGCCATCGTCAGTTGTGAAGTTCTGCGGCATGGTGCTTCAATCTCGTGTGCGCCAACAGACCAGCATGACCTTTGCAGGGCCTGCCACATGTGGCGTACGTGTAACTGGTCTGCTTTGCTTCATCCGGATTCTTTCTGCACAGGTGGTTTTGTCTTCTTGTTTCAATCCTTTGCTTCTGTATGAGTTTGGTGCCTATCCTAACTCTCTTACGCCATTTAAATCGATCGAACACAGCTGTTTCGACATTGTCGATTTGACATTCCTTTGTAGCGGCCTTGATGGTGTCCTTGTAGCGCAATCTTCGTTGTCTGGTATTGCGCTTTCCAATAGCAAGTTCTCCGTAGAGCAGAGATTTCGGTAGGCGGCACTCATCCATCCTGATAACGTGTCCTGTCCATTTCAGCAGTCGACTTTTTAAAAGCACGGCCATCTCTGGTAAGTTATATCATTTGCATACTTCGTCGTCAGTCACATGGTCCCGCCAGTTGATTTTAAGAATTGTTCGCATGCATCATTGAATGGAACCGATTCATGTCGCGTATGTGTTTGGCGTACAGTGTCCATGTTTCGGATGCGGTTTTCGACATCCTTATCCAATCAAGCATCTGACGTCAACACAGACCTGAGATACGTGAAGGCTTCCGTCATCTTCAAAACCTCTCCATTAAGTAATATTGACGGGCCTCAGACATTACCCTTTTGAAAGTTCAGGGTGTCCTCTTGCACTTGTACATATACCAACGAACTGTGTTAACTGACAATGGTTTTCTGAAGTGTTCTTGATCCCACACAGTAAGATCCTTTACACAATGTTGTCTGTTTTTAATGCAGTGCAGCCTGAGGGATCTGTAGAAGAATTTTTAGGTCCATATTTGAACTGTGATGAACTATCAAGTGTCCTGATCCGAACTGTATGTCCTCTGGTTGAACTAGCAGGTGTTCAACCCCCCAAAAAAGGGCTCTATTAGTCATTCAGTCTGTCAGGGGCTTTCCAAGGCCTTTTAGGTGCTTTCCCGCAGGCCACGTGCGAGGGGCCTCGGGCCAGCTGCACCTGTGGCTGAAGGTCTTTTAAAAAAATCAGTTGTAAATCCTTCACGTTTTAATGGGAGCGTTTGTCACATTGAAATAATGGCCTAACACCTGCTTAGGGTTCACTAGAGGACGCTTCCAATAGAAAACCATGTCTTGGGAATGAAATAAATAAAAAAGTCGAAGGAGGAGCGATGCCCGCGGGTCTCCAATAAATAGATGAGCGCGGTTGTCATATTCAGTCTCTCTAGAGGACTCAGTTTGTCTAAGCTCTGTGTCGAAGGCTTAAATAAACTTAAAAACTCTGTGCATTTTATCTTGCTTAAGGCTGAATTATTCTAAAGTGTTGTGTCCTTTTCTAGCATATCACTTGCAATTAGTTTGTGTTATCTAAAAGAAGACATCCCAAGAAGACTAAAGACGACCAAAAGACGAGCCACGACAGAACTTGGCGAGCCAGCTTCAGGAGGGTCCAGGGGCATTCCGGCAGCCTGGGGCAGTCTAGCTCATCCCTCCAGACCGTAAATAACAGTGATCACGACTAAAGGTAAGCAGAAACCTTTTATAACTTCTGCACGATCTGGAGGAGTGAGTCGGGATTTCCGCCCAAGTTGACAGGTGATATTTTTAATTGCCTCTTACCCAAAAGAACCTGGACTAAGAAAATTGATAAGAGACCAAAAAAAGATAAGATTGAAAATTATCAGGCCTTGTAGATAAAATGCTCAGAAGGTGTGTGTGTTCCCGGGAAAAAGAATGTCTGTGTGAGTGAAAGGTCAGGAATGTTCATGAACTCTGGTGCGGAAAAGAGTGCGTGGAGAACTAACCTGGATGCTTGGGGAATAAGTGGTGTTGAAATTCGTTACTAACGTGCCGGCTGATAGCATGCGCTGTAGGGGTTAATTTAGGGGAGTATACTGACAAATAGATACAAGGTAATACAAGGTTATTTAAAGAGTTTAACAGAGACTGAAGTGAAATAAGTGAGAAAAAGAGTTTAACAGAGAATACGTGCAGAGGAAGCACAAGATAAGCGCCTGAGGGGGCGCAGTAGAAATACCGTACGTGATAAAAAGAGAAAAGTGCAAAGTAGCACAGCTGACAGTAAGTAAAAGAGCTCAATAAAGGACGTCATTTTTTAAGAAAAGAGAAAAACTATAAAAAAAAAAAAATAAATAGAGAGTTTGTGCAGAATACATGAGAATTAATGAAGCAGAAAATAGTGCAGTAAGGCACCAAATACACGCTTGTGGGGCGTGGGAGAAGAATAAGTAATTAAGTACACAGTAATATGAGTTTTTTATAAGAAAAGAAAAAGAGAGTATTTTCAGTGCAAAGGCACATTAAGCTCACGAGGAGCTCAGTAAGTGAAGAAAAAAGTAGAAGAAAGTGCAGAAAGGCACAGGATACGCACGCGAGGCGCGGTAAGGCGTAGAAGTAAATGAAATATTGTACGCTCAAAGAGGGCTTGTAAAAAAAATAATATATGAAGTTGCTGGCAGCGCCGGAGAAGCTGTCTAACGTGAAGAAGAGATACATGCTTAAACAGAACACATTGGTGTTAAGTGAATAAAAAGGTTGTTTAAAGCCGCGGAGTGAAAAGTGGCAGAAGTCTAGATAGAGATATATAGAAAGTTGTTTTTAATAATTTTTGTGTATAAAGCTTTTGAAGATTGGTGTGGGAGAGCGGAGAGTAATCGGGAAGTTGCAGGCAAAGCTGTGAGGGCTTGCAGGCTGGCTGACATACAAGATTAATGTGAAAGAGTACGAGGAGGAGGTGTTTAGACCCAACAGAAGGACTTGGGAGGTGCATGACAGGCAGAGAGGAAAGTGTGAAACAGAGACAGTGAAGGAAAAGACAGGATAAGAGACTGCTATGTAAATACAGAGAAGGTAGATATTATTTCAAAGAAAGAAAACTAATAAACAAACATAGCAGAAAAAGACGAGAAGCAGAAAGTTAAAAAATTAGAAGGAAAATAGAAAGTCGGGAGCAAAGACATTAGGAAGTGTTAGGGTTGTAAGAGGATTAAATAAAGTTGGTTATAAATCAAAAGAGCTAAAGCTTAGATTATAGTGAAAAAGCTGACAGACTGATCAATGCTTGGGACAGTCATTGATGGGAGACTTAAGTGATGATGAAATAATACTCCCAGAACATTACTTGACTGACGGAGACATCGAAACCCAGGGAATCAGGACACATTTTTGGCTGGAAAGGACCTATTTTGACAGGGTAGGAGCAGAACATTGGCAGGACGAACAAGAGATCAATCAGAAATTATGGCAGATTACTAAGGTAATCAATCTGAAACAAAACAAAGAACAATTCCCTCTAATTAATTGGGAGCTGCTGATAAGACGTCTGTGGCATCAGGGTTTAACCCCGTGGCTGGAGCTGCTTTGTGCTGATCCTAATAAAGAAATTAGCATACCATTAAATCATTTAATAACACTGCCAACCGATCCAGGTGAAGAACTGTTTCCTAGGTTGGCTCTGACTGTGGTCCCAAGGAAGGTTCGGTGGGAAACAGGTAAATTTTCGTATTTAGTTAAAGAAAAAGAAGACGGGCATAACAGTTGGAAATGTAATCCTTTTAAGGGTTTAAAATACAAAACAGGTGTTACAGCCAGCAAGTTATTGGTCTGGATCAGGACAGCCCCTGAGGGACTACCAGAACACCATAGAAACACCTCACATAGCGTTTGTCAGGGTTACATGGGTAACTCTCAAGGTCAAGGTTGGGAAAGTACCCCGCTAGACTTAGTACTAAGAAAATATCCAGGAAAACGCACTAAGGCCAACCAGTGTATGAGAAAGTGGCACAAAAGGTCACATGGGGGCAGGCAATGGCCTTTGGAGGGATCATTTGATCCGGTGATGTGTGAAGCAGTTGCGGTAGAAATACAGAAAAAAGAAATTAAAGATCAGCAGAAGAACGTAAATAACAACAAAAAACGCACTGAAGAAAAATAAGTTTTGGCCTTGTTCAAGCAGGAAGCACAGAGGCTACAGCAGAAAAGAGAAAAAATGACAGAGGAAAGATCCAAAGACACTAAAGCCAGTGCACCGAGCTGGGAAGCAGAGCCACCCCCATATAAACGTCATGATATGGGAAAGACAGCTGGACAATTTGTATTAGGAACTCGTGAAGAGGACCAAGGCATGGATGTGGAGGGCAAATTCACACTGACACTAAAAGCTCGAGAGCCACAAGGAGACAGGTCCTCAGTCTGTCAAATGGATCATACAAGGTCTCCAAGTCCGAAAGTAAGTGGTCGCTCACCACGACCAGCAGGGGGGGCCACAAATAACAGTGACACGGAGGCAGACGAGGATAAAGAGAGAGACCTGAAGGCTCCGCCTGCACATCGAGGTCCACTGAAAACCGTCCCCTCCCACCATAAGTCAGCCGACTGGACCTTCACAGGCTATAGAGGCTCCGAAGAGTGGCACAAAAGCTTCTGTGACACACTGGATCTGGCCAGAAGAGACATAAGACATAAGACAAAGACATAGGGACGCCGAGGAAAGAAGAATATTACAACAATCGACGCCCAATCAAGGGAATCACATTATAGAGCCACCCACCCGAAAAATTTCTGGTGAGATCATCATTGAGAGTGCAAAAGAGGCCCGACTAAGGCAAAGACAACAATGTGTAGCCAAAGACATAGCGGCTTTAGAACAGAATATAACCGACTGGATGGACTGCCTGGAACCAGTCAGTCGCACTCGATCTGGAAGACAGTATGGAGCCCCCACAGAAGAAGAGGAGGACGAAGACCTCATAATGCCCATTGGTGGTTAGAAATGGTCATCATGTGTATACCCCATGGAGCTGGACAGACATGGTGGGGCTGGCCAACAGGCTGCCAGACATCACCCAAGGAGCTGGGAGATGGATAACTGCCTTAGAAGAAGGCACTGCAGGGGTAACCTTGTCTTTAGGTGACATAAAAGCCTTGCTAATGCATGTCATGGGAAAACATGACACTGAAGAATTAGCAGGAAAGGTTGGACTAACACAAATGATGGGCACTAATCAACATGATGAAGTCCCCTTTAATCGCTATAGAAACTCCATGTGGGAAGGACTGAGAAGAAAGTACCCTGAGGTCTTGGATCCCTCTAAATTGGATGATGAGGAGTGGACACCTGAAGAGTGCCCAAAGAAATTCCTGCACCGATTCCAGAAGAGATGGGCGGAGGAAACAGGAAATGCATGGAACCATTCTCCAGCAACTGAAATCCTGTTTAAAATAACTGTAAAAAAGGCTCTACCAGATGAGGTTCAGAAAGCCCTAGATGGAGTCGTGGGACTATCAAAAATGAATTGGGCTTTATACTCTGAGCATATTTGTCACCATCTTGAAATCTACAAGAAAGAAAAACAAAAAGAAGATGATGCAGCAAAATCCCTGACGAAAAAATTGGTGCAGATGCAGTTGGGAGAGCTAACCAAAGTCAAGAAAGAAAAAACAAAGACCCAGGCACCAATGATGACCCCTGTTCCTTCTGAGTCGGCAAGCACAGGCCCTACGGCAAACACTGCTGCCACCATACAGGCACCTGTGGTAACAGCCACACAGAGCCCCCAAGGAGCAGCAGGAAGCACTCCTACAGGAGAAGTCTCAGCACCAGTGGAGCATCACTATCACTACCATAGCACTGGCACACCCGGAAATGGACCCACCTACAGTCATGGGTGGAGAGGAGAGTCACGGAACTTTCCAGGTCAAAGAGGAGGGTGGCGAAGAGGATCTCGCCAACCTTCATTTGGAAGCAGATTCCAGAACTCAGCTCCCAGGAACAGTCAAGCGGGACCGCCTATGGGACCAACACCCCCAATAGGGGATCAACCCTCTAATGAGTGTTGGAGCTGTGGACAACCTGGACATCGAATGAGAAATTGTCCGGCCCGGCCTTGGGTTGGACCCTCTGCCTATTGGCAATAGGGGGGCCTAGAGAAGACAGAGGGGGAAACGGTGGCATTGGCTATTTCGATGATACCTAAGGAAGAGCCAACCGTCACCGTTAATATACAAAACAGAGATTTCCCTTTCATGGTGGATACAGGGGCAACATACTCTTGCATAGGGAAAATGGGCGCTCATCTCCCCCTCTCTGGGTCTGTAATTAAGACCATCGGCTTCTCTGGGAAAACTCAAATAATACCTTTTACACGCCCACTTCCTGTAACGATTGCAGGAAAAACAATTGAAGCACCCCTGTTATACTCACAAAATACACCTGTGAATTTGCTGGGAAGAGACATTTTATGTAAGCTACAAACCCAGATAGTGTGTACCCATCAAGGACTGCAAATACACTTTCCTGACGAAGCACTCGCCAACATTATGGTGCTTATGGACATGGAAAACAAGGTCCGACCTGTGCAACCCATGGTATACTGGCTGAAGTTACAACCAGAAAATTAAAATCTTCAACTGGAATGGGAAAAATGGAAGCCCTGGGCAGAACAACACTATGAAGCAGTATATACACCTAGTTTACCTTTACATGTCACCCTGATGTTCGATGCCAAACAAGAACAGGCTGACTATGCATGCTGCTGGGATGCATTGATGAATCAACGGCTGTTTCACATAACCACCACAGAAATTTATTTAGGCCCCCAAGGGGCCGCAGCTTCTGTCAAGCTAACTTCAGCTGAACAACAATGGTATCAAGTGCCGAATGCCACGCCTCATGTGACCCTTTTAGTCTCAGAAAAGTATGAATCCCATGACCTAGGTCCAATGGTAAAGACAGCCTCAGAAGTTGAAGAATGGCAAAACATGGAAAGTCCACAAGTACATCTGTCAAAAGACCAGCAGTTTGTACGAATTAATTTAAAAGTAAATGATGAGGCTATAGCTCAAAAAGTGGAGCTCAATCCTAGACCAGAGGGACGGATGGTGTTATCGGCCCAACAAGAGAAATTGTTAGAGCAAATACCACCAGTGGTGTGGTCCAAAAGCAAAACGGATGTAGGACTAGTAAAAACAGCCTTACCAGTAAAAATAAAAGTAAAACCGGGAGCAAAACTGCCTCACCAAAGGCAGTATCCATTAAAACCTCAGGCTATTGAAGGCATAAAACCAGTAATTAAGGGACTAATGGCAGCTGGAGTTTTAATAAAAACTGCAAGCCCATGCAATACTCCTATCTACCCTATCCCTAAAAACAATACCAAAGAGTATCGGCTGGTACATGATCTGCGTCCTATCAATGCAATAATAGAAATGGATGCACCTATAGTACCTGATCCGCATACTATACTATCAAGCATCCCTGCTGGAGCAAAATGGTACACAGTAATCGATCTGTGTTCAGCCTATTCAGTGTGCCTGTGCACCCAGACTCACAACATTTGTTTGCATTCACATTTCTGGGACAACAGCTAACGTATACACGGCTACCTCAGGGACTGAACCTGTCCCCAGCCATCTTTAACAAAGTCCTGGCTGAAGATTTACAACACCTTGACATACCCAGTACATTGGTGCAATATATGGATGATCTCCTTATTGCATCAGAGACTCAAGAACAGTGTGAAAAAGATTCATTAATTGTATTGCATGCATTGGCAGATGGAGGTCATAAAGTAAGTAAGGACAAATTGCAGTTCTGCAAACAACAAGTAGAATACTTGGGAAGACAGTTGTGTGGGACCACGCAATGTATAGCCCCAAGCCAAGTGGAGGCTATAATCAAGGCTCCCAAACCCCAAACAGTGGGACAGATGCTTTCAGTCCTTGGGATGGCAGGGTACAGTCGGCCGTGGATTTGTGATCATGCTATAAAAACTGCACCTTTGCGTGCCATGATTAGAGCAGTGGGGCAAACAAGCAATGCAGCTCTCCTCGTCTGGACAGATGAGGCAACGGGAGCTTTTGAGGCCCTAAAAACAGACATGCAATCTGCTCCCGCGTTAGGTAACCCAGATTATGGGAAACCTTTCCATTTGTATGTTACTGAAAAAGCTGGTTATGCTTGTGCTGTACTAATGCAGGAAACAAATGAAGGAAAACAACCATTGGCCTATTATAGTACAAAGCTTGACAACATTGAAACAGGATTGCCACCATGCTATCAGGGTCTAGCAGCAGCTGCCTTTGCATTTCAAAAAGCATCATCCATAATCATGGGACATGCAGTAACGTTGTACACGTCGCATCAGTTACATGCCCTGCTAACCAGTCAACGTTTTGTCTTAACACAAGCTAGACGCACTGGATATGAAGTTGTGTTGTCCGCTCCAGAAATAACAATACAACGTTGTCACACGGTGAATCCCGCCACCAAATTGACCACACCGTTAGATGGTACTCCACATAACTGTGTGGCAGAGACAGAGAAATTTTTGAGAGCCAGAGAACATTTGTATAATCACGCTATAGATGCAGATCTAACCCTGTTCGTGGACGGCTCATGCTTTCGGGATGCCACAGGATTGCATGCAGGTATGGGGATTGTTAAACTAAACACGGATGGCGAGACCTTTGAATTACTGGAGTCCCAAGGAATTGATCAGCCTTGTTCAGCCCAACTGGCAGAAATCAGAGCCTTAACTATGGCTTGCCAGATAGCTAAAGATCAACGTGTTAATATCTACACAGACTCAGCCTACGCTTATGGCGTATGTCATGTACATGCAAACATTTGGAAACAAAGGGGATTCCTGAGAGCAGATGGCACCCCTGTCACTCATGGAGAAGCGATTTCCCAACTGTTACAAGCTCTCCAATTACCGTCTGAGGTAGCCATCATTAAATGTGCAGGTCATCAAAAGAATAATAACATCATAGCTCAAGGTAACAACCTAGCAGATGACGCAGCTCGCAAAGGAGCACAAGGAGAAAATGTTTCCCCTGCTAACCATCCAAGATTGTGCCCCACTGGTTTCACTTGACGCACTGATAGTGGCTCAAAGTAGGGCCAGTGGAGAAGAAAAACGAATGCGGGTTAAACGAGGCGCTATTGAGACACGCAGTCAGGGGCCAGCGGACAAGCTGTGGCGCAGTAGTCATGGACATTTTGTGTTACCCACCAATTTATTACGACATGCAATCATTTGGGCCCACGGACCCGATCATTGTTCGCGAGTCCAAATTATGAACAAACTAAAAGCTGTCTGGTGGTCACCATATATGGCAGCTACAGTGGACCGGTTGTTGAATGAGTGTGAGGTATGTGCACAGTACAATGTCCGGAAATCATTCACAGCCCCTTTAGCCCACATTCCGGTCCCTGATGGGCCATTCAGACATCTTATGATGGCTCTCTGTTGGGACTGTTTACACAGAGACTGCTACCTGCTGCTTTGGACTTGAACTAACAGTCTTTTTCAAGACTTTTTTACTTTTTTACCTTTTTATTTTTTTTAACTTTTTTACTGTGCTCCAACGCCTAAGGAAGACCTCTAACGGTCGAAACATCGCGACGGAGCACTTTTATCAGCTAACTTTCATTAGCGTTGGCAAGCTAACTAGCTTGCTAACGCTTTCGTTTTTATTTATTTATTTATTTTTATTTTTTTTATTTTATTTTTTATTTTATTTTAGCACCGTTGTTGTGCGTTCCCTGTGCTGCTTCATGGCCTGTTTGGTGCCTTGATTGGGGCACTCCTTCTGCTGAATCACCTCTGGATTATTTGCACATTATTCACTTTGTGTGTTTTTGGGAATCCGCTAGCTTAGTGCAGCTACTAGCTCTTAGCCGGTTTAGCATGGCGGCTTCTCCTGTCTCTCCCGTACTTTTCTGCTCTGGGTGTGAAATGTTTAGTTATTCCTCGGCCTCCTTTAGCAGTAACGGTACTTGTAATAAGTGCAGCTTATTCGTAGCTTTGGAGGCCAGGCTGGGCGAATTGGAGGCTCGGCTCCGCACCGTGGAAAATTCTACAGCTAGCCAGGCCCCTGCAGTCGGTGCGGACCAAGGTAGCTTAGCCGCCGTTAGTTACCCCCTGGCAGATCCCGGGCAGTCGGGAAAGCAGGCTGACTGGGTGACTGTGAGGAGGAAGCGTAGCCCTAAACAGAAGCCCCGTGTACACTGTCAACCCGTTCACATCTCTAACCGTTTTTCCCCACTCGACGATACACTCGCCGAGGATCAAACTCTGGTTATTGGCGACTCTGTTTTGAGAAATGTGAAGTTAGCGACACCAGCAACCATTGTCAATTGTCTTCCGGGGGCCAGAGCAGGCGACATCGAAGGACATTTGAAATTGCTGGCTAAGGCTAAGCGTAAGTTTGGTAAGATTGTAATTCACGTCGGCAGTAATGACACTCGGTTATGCCAATCGGAGGTCACTAAAATTAACATTAAATCGGTGTGTAACTTTGCAAAAACAATGTCGGACTCTGTTGTTTTCTCTGGGCCCCTCCCCAATCAGACCGGGAGTGACATGTTTAGCCGCATGTTCTCCTTGAATTGCTGGCTGTCTGAGTGGTGTCCAAAAAATGAGGTGGGCTTCATTGATAATTGGCAAAGCTTCTGGGGAAAACCTGGTCTTGTTAGGAGAGACGGCATCCATCCCACTTTAGAGGGAGCAGCTCTCATTTCTAGAAATCTGGCCAATTTTTTTGGATCCTCCAAACTGTGACTGTCTAGCGTTGGGACCAGGAGGCAGAGCTGTGGTCTTATACACCTCTCTGCAGCTTCTCTCCCCCTGCCATCCCCTCATTACCCCATCCCCGTAGAGACGGTGCCTGCTCCCAGACCACCAATAACCAGCAAAAATCTATTTAAGCATAAAAATTCAAAAAGAAAAAATAATATAGCACCTTCAATTGCACCACAGACTAAAACAGTTAAATGTGGTCTATTAACATTAGGTCTCTCTCTTCTAAGTCCCTGTTGGTAAATGATATAATAATTGATCAACGTATTGATTTATTCTGCCTAACAGAAACCTGGTTACAGCAGGATGAATATGTTAGTTTAAATGAGTCAACACCCCCGAGTCACACTAACTGTCAGAATGCTCGTAGCACGGGCTGGGTGGAGGATTAGCAGCAATCTTCCATTCCAGCCTATTAATTAATCAAAAACCTAGACAGAGCTTAATTCATTTGAAAGCTTGTCTCTTAGTTTTGTCCATCCAAATTGGAAGTCCCAAAAACCAGTTTTATTTGTTATTATCTATCGTCCACCTGGTCGTTACTGTGAGTTTCTCTGTGAATTTTCAGACCTTTTGTCTGACTTAGTGCTTAGCTCAGTAAGATAATTATAGTGGGCGATTTTAACATCCACACAGATGCTGAGAATGACAGCCTCAACACTGCATTTAATCTATTATTAGACTCTATTGGCTTTGCTCAAAAAGTAAATGAGTCCACCCACCACTTTAATCATATTTTAGATCTTGTTCTGACTTATGGTATGGAAATAGAAGACTTAACAGTATTCCCTGAAAACTCCCTTCTGTCTGATCATTTTTTAATAACATTTACATTTACCCTGTTGGACTACCCTGCAGTGGGGAATAAGTTTCATTACACTAGAAGTCTTTCAGAAAGCGCTGTAACTAGGTTTAAGGATATGATTCCTTCTTTATGTTCTCTAATGTCATATACCAACACAGAGCAGAGTAGCTACCTAAACTCTGTAAGGGAGTTAGAGTATCTCGTCAATAGTTTTACATCCTTATTGAAGACAACTTTGGATGCTGTAGCTCCTCTGAAAAAGAGAGCTTTAAATCAGAAGTGTCTGACTCCGTGGTATAACTCACAAACTCGTAGCTTAAAGCAGATAACCCGTAAGTTGGAGAGGAAATGGCGTCTCACTAATTTAGAAGATCTTCACTTAGCCTGGAAAAAAGAGTTTGTTGCTCTATAAAAAAGCCCTCCGTAAAGCTAGGACATCTTTCTACTCATCACTAATTGAAGAAAATAAGAACAACCCCAGGTTTCTTTTCAGCACTGTAGCCAGGCTGACAAAGAGTCAGAGCTCTATTGAGCTGAGTATTCCATTAACTTAACTAGTAATGACTTCATGACTTTCTTTGCTAACAAAATTTTGACTATTAGAGAAAAAATTACTCATAACCATCCCAAAGATGTATCGTTATCTTTGGCTGCTTTCAGTGATGCCGGTATTTGGTTAGACTCTTTCTCTCCGATTGTTCTGTCTGAGTTATTTTCATTAGTTACTTTCATCCAAACCATCAACATGTTTATTAGACCCCATTCCTGCCAGGCTGCTCAAGGAAGTCCTACCATTATTTAATGCTTCAATCTTAAATATGATCAATCTATCTTTGTTAGTTGGTTATGTACCACAGGCCTTTAAGGTGGCAGTAATTAAACCATTACTTAAAAGGCCATCACTTGACCCAGCTATCTTAGCTAATTATAGGCCAATCTCCAACCTTCCTTTTCTCTCAAGATTCTGAGAGGGTAGTTGTAAAACGCTAACTGATCACCTGCAGAGGAATGGTCTATTTGAAGAGTTTCAGTCAGGTTTTAGAATTCATCATAGTACAGAAACAGCATTAGTGAAGGTTACAAATGATCTTCTTATGCTTTGGGACAGTGGACTTATCTCTGTGCTTGTTCTGTTGGACCTCAGTGCTGCTTTTGATACTGTTGACCATAAAATTTTATTACAGAGATTAGAGCATGTCATAGTATTAAGGGCACTGCGCTGCGGTGGTTTGAATCATATTGTCTAATAGATTACAGTTTGTTCATGTAAATGGGGAATCTTCTTCACAGACTGAAGTTAATTATGGAGTTCCACAAGGTTCTGTGCTAGGACCAATTTTGTTCACTTTGTACATGCTTCCCTTGGGCAGTATTATTAGACGGTATTGCTTAAATTTTCATTGTTACGCAGATGATACCCAGCTTTATCTATCCATGAAGCCAGAGGATACACACCAATTAGCTAAACTGCAGGATTGTCTTACAGACATAAAGACATGGATGACCTCTAATTTCCTGCTTTTAAACTCAGATAAAACTGAAGTTATTGTACTTGGCCCCACAAATCTTAGAAGCATGGTGTCTAACCAGATCGTTACTCTGGATGGCATTTCCCTGATCTCTAGTAATACTGTGAGAAATCTTGGAGTCATTTTTGATCAGGATAGTGTCATTCAAAGCGCATATTAAACAAATATGTAGGACTGCCTTTTTGCATTTACGCAATATCTCTAAAATCAGAAAGGTCTTGTCTCAGAGTGATGCTGAAAAACTAATTCATGCATTTATTTCCTCTAGGCTGGACTATTGTAATTCATTATTATCAGGTTGTCCTAAAAGTTCCCTAAAAAGCCTTCAGTTGGTTCAGAATGCTGCAGCTAGAGTACTGACGGGGACTAGCAGGAGAGAGCATATCTCACCCGTGTTGGCCTCTCTTCATTGGCTTCCTGTTAATTCTAGAATAGAATTTAAAATTCTTCTTCTTACTTGTAAGGTTTTGAATAATCAGGTCCCATCTTATCTTAGGGACCTCGTAGTACCATACACCCATTAGAGCGCTTCGCTCTCAGACTGCGGGCTTACTTGTGGTTCCTAGGGTTTGTAAGAGTAGAATGGGAGGCAGAGCCTTCAGCTTTCAGGCTCCTCTCCTGTGGAACCAGCTCCCAATTCAGATCAGGGAGACAGATACCCTCTCTACTTTTAAGATTAGGCTTAAAACTTTCCTTTTCGCTAAGGCTTATAGTTAGGGCTGGATCGGGTGACCCTGGACCATCCCTTGGTTATGTTGCTTTAGACGTAGACTGTGGGGGGGTTCCCATGATGCACTGTTTCTTTCTCTTTTTGCTCCGTATGCATCACTCTGCATTAATCATTAGTGATCGATCTCTGCCCCCCTTCTCGGCATGTCTTTTTCCTGGTTCTTTCCCTCAGCCCCAACCTGTCTCAGCAGAAGACTGCCCCTCCCTGAGCCTGGTTCTGCTGGAGGTTTCTTCCTGTTAAAAGGGAGTTTTTCCTTCCCACTGTGGCCAAGTGCTTGCTCATAGGGGGTCGTTTTGACCGTTGGGGTTTTTCATAATTATTGTATGGCCTTGCCTTACAATGTGGAGCGCCTTGGGGCAACTGTTTGTTGTGATTTGGCGCTATATAGAAAAAAGTTGATTGATTGATTGATTGATTTCATAGACATGGGAGCTGAAAACCGAGTTAAACGAATGAGATATGTTTTGGTAGTGATATGCAGATTCAGCCGATGGATTGAGGCAGTAGCCTCTGCAAATCAAGACCATAAAACGGTAGCCAAATTTCTGTGCCGAGACGTCTTTCCAAGATTTGGCATTCCAGATACTATCTCATCTGACAACGGTAGGGCTTTTGTAGCCAAGGTTACACAAGAAACATTCAAACAATTGGGTATCAAACAGAAGTTTGGGTGTGTTTATCACCCCCAATCAAATGGGGCGGTGGAACGGGCTAATGGCATTTTAAAGAACAAACTAGCAAAAATCATAGCAGACAGCAATGGCAAACTAACCTGGCTGGATGCGTTGCCGCTTGCTTTATTGTCAATGCGCTCACAAACTAACCGACTAACCCATTTGACACCATTTGAAGCTCTTACAGGTCAGCCGATGCCTATTCCATTCCTGAGAGGACCCTACGAAGGACCATCGCTGGAGCAGCTACAAGACGAATGGCATAATTATCTGAGACAGTTAACCCAAATACACAAAACTATCTTTTTGCAGGTCAAAGGTGCTACAGAAGACAGAGAAGCAGAGATTCCACTCGAAAATCAGAGCATCCAGCCTGGTGATCTGGTTTACGTCAAGTGTTCAAAAAGAAGTGGGACAGGCCCCGCCGAGAAGGTCCTTTTAAAGTTATTCTTGCCTCACGTACAGCAGTCAAAGTAGACGGTAAGGACACTTGGTTTCATTTAAACCACTGCTGTAGGGTTGGTGGCCCAGCGCCCCTGCGGCCTCGGCAAGCTCGTCTTGGCAGAGCCGCCGGGCCAAGGGGGGAAGCAAGAGAAGCCAGAGACCCTACAGCAGCACCGAGGGACGGCCATGCCTCCCTGCAGCCAGAAGAAGCACCGAGGGAAGGCCACGCCTCCCTGCAGCCAGGCGAACACCGGCCAAGGCGCTCACAGAGACTGATTGAACAAAGACGACGCACAGCTTCAGAGAGTAGTGGATCCCTGCCAGATGGAGCAGTGACAGACTCAGATGCAGACTCAGAAACAACTGGAGACGCAGGCCTACAGACAGACAGAAAGACAGACCAACAGATAGACAGGCCACAGTAGACATCAGACTCGGACAGCAACTTAGTAGATTTACCGACAGAAGAACCACAGGAAGTACAACCCAGACAAAGCACAGATACACCACACATCCCTAGTGACAGCTCATCTAGTGACGGCTCACTCAGTAGCACATCTAGTAGCACATCTCAACAGTCATCAGAGCAATGATTAAGGAATTATTCAAGGGATTGACAATACTACTGGTGGTCAGTATGGGAGAAAATAGACATCCAAAACATACAACGGACTGTGCCGTGGCCATGGCCGCAATAGCAGCTAAACAAGGCATTCTAAACACAGGAAAAACATATAATTTGATATACATTAAATCAAAAGCCTACAAGAACATAGGAATACAGGGAAAGCTGGGGGATTACATATTAGGCAAAGCCATTAGCATCAAATGTGAAGAGGAGGGAACACTCAACATAGAGGTAATTTGTGATAAAGGAGGATGCAGAGAAACCAAGCAAGACGTAACTGTTACAGTACATGAAGCCACAAAATGGGTAAAAATCAAACCAAGGAAAAAGAGGACAATTAGAAGCCTAGAAACAAGCAGTCACTTAGGGAGATGGGATCCCAGTACAGACCTAGCCCGCACACAAGGGTTGAAGACCAATTTATTTTACCAATGGTTGAAATTTTCGGCTAGGCAGATCAGTGAAAAGCCTTGCATAGCCTGTCACCGGAAAGGTGTGATACCTCAGGCTAAACCCCTACCTGATATCAACAACTGTTATAGGAGCCCCCAACATAACTCAGACCAAGCAGAATGCTATACACAATGTGTTTATGGAAAATGGCAGTAGGTGATGAAAAATATGCTGCCGACAGTAAACTTTGTCCAGTGCCTCTAAGTACAGAAGGAACCTTTCACCTATGATTAAAATAGAGAAAGGGATGATACACCCATTCTGTATAGCTAAAGGCTTAGTAGCACAATACATAAGCGATTGGCAGGTAGGGACGACCCAGCCAAAACACCACATACAGTGTATGCAAAAGCAGCAAGAATACAAACCGGCCAAAACAGCATGGAACATTACCGTCTGTCACACCCTGCCAGCAGCAGGCATACAGTGTGAACAAATAGTACCGGCCACAGGGGGGTCTGTAATTGGACTCAATCTCACCCATGCTTCATGGGTATCTACTCCAAATTTAGCTAAGGGAACGGTACCCTTAGCTGACATCTTTTGGATATGCGGACAAAAAAGGAAACTCCTGTCATCGCTGTGCCCGAATTGGAAAGGCCTTTGTGCTCCTGTGATGCTCACAGGAGCAATAACAGTAATTGAAATGCCAAATGCAATACAGCCCATGCCACAGAAACTTCGTAAGAAAAGAGGAATAATGACGTTTAAAACAGACTACAATGTCACAGTAAGAAACGGGATACCAGAAGGGATACCCCGACAGTTAGAAGCCATAGACAGTAGCAGAGTTAAAGCAGATGAAGATGCGGATAAATGGGGATGGGCATTGGCTCTGTTCGGGGTTACTCCGTTCTAGGTTCCAGGAGGTGCAGTGGATTAATTACTTGTGGTATAATCAGCAAAGATACCTGAACTGGACATTGGCAGCAGTAGGAGCCTTAACCGAACAACTGCACGCCACCTCGCTAATGACAATGCAAATAGATTAGCTATCGAGATGATGATGGCTGATGAACAAGGAGTTTGTATTATGATCAAAACCACCGAATGTTGCACAACTATTCCCATGCGTACAGGGGAAGACGGAAATTTGACAGAGCTCTTAATCACACTTGAAGAGATGCAACAGGAACTGTTAAGTAACTCCATAGGAGGGAGAAATGAAACTGACGATTCTGGATACATTGTAGGGAATGGAATGAATATTGGCCCACTATTTTCACTGTTTGGGACTCTAAGGAGAGGGTGGATATCATGGAAAGACTGGTTATACCAGATAGGTGTAGTCTTGGCACTAACAGGGGTGGCGGTCTTGCTGGTAATATGTTGTGTATTCCTTGATAAAATTTCTGGTCAATAAATTGATTTCATCCACAGTAGGACAGCTCCCACTGTTAGCCATCCGAGCCCTGGAAGAAAGCACAAATGAAACAGACAGAGAACCAGAATATATGGAAATGGATGAAATACCAATTATCCTCCCCGAAAGCCCCCAGCTCCCTAATATTGTGGCGTACACCCCAGATAGGGAGGACTGGGATGGACCGTGCTTGGTGATATTGTAGACGAGGAAGAAGACATGCACGCACATTTACATTCACACACATGCAACCACAAAAATGAGGGATAGGATAGACAATATCTGAAAGAATGACATGGAGCTGTAATAATGAACGATATGTATATTACTAGGACACAGGAGTATGGCTGAGAGACCAGACTCCCCTGATCAGGGACCTATGCCTGATCTGCCTCTATCAAGTCTGATTGGACTCTCAGAACTGTTTGGAGAAGAGGATATACAGGAGGGATGGTCGAGACATGATTGGTCGCCACAGCCGCCATCCATCCAGCAGCTAAACCAGTTGGCAACAGAAGGATCTTCATCGTTCCAGCACCTGGCGATGACGGCTTCACAGAATCTGCCTGCAGCAAGAGTCGGCCCGAGGACTCCACCATCACCTGAAGGACCCTTTGGACTCAGGACACACCCCTTCCGCAGATGCCATGGAGACAGTCACATGTGCCAGTGGCAACGATACCCTCCAGGGGAGGCAGCCAAGGTCGGCCATATGCAGCAACTGCCCGAGTGCATCCTAGACCCAATTCACTGCTAGGACCTGTCCCCAGCTTTCCACCCCCAAGGCAGGAGAGATATTCCGATCAGCCCAGTACCTCTGGAGGAGGATCAGCAGGGGTGGACCTTAGTCGAACTCACCCACCAGGACAGAGGGGAGCTTTGTACAGGCTGCTAAATGCCCAGAGTGTCCCAACCACTTGCCTGTGCGACATCAACAATACTCCCCCCACACACGAAATGCCTTCCCCCTTGTACTTCCTGTCCCCTGGACTGCACAACCTTAATCTGGTCATGGTCACCCCACTGGACATGGCAATCTTGGTTTGAGAGCTTCGTCTTCCACAAGAGTCTGTTCCAAAAACCTTGGAGCAGCTCCTGCCCCTCACAAATCACATTCCCCATGGGCTATTTGAGGAAATCATGCCACAACTGAGTCAGACAGCTGCATACCTGTTAAGGATACACCGTGACAATGCCAACATCTCTTGTGCTCAGGAGGGCCACCATACTCAACTGTGTGATCTTCAGTCTAGTATGGACATGCTAGCCAGCATGATGGAGCATATGGAGAGGGAACAGCTAGGGCTGGCCACCACCACCCTGAATGTGGGCAAGAATTCTCTGGGGGCCCTGTACAACCTGGCCAAGCAGCACAAGGAGCTGGAAAGATCCATCAGAGAACTGCACGACTGTCTGAAAGCCAGAATTCCTGATCCTTCCCCCACTACCCCTGAAAGGCCAACCTCCCCATATTCCCCAACTTCTCCCAAAACTTCAGATGCTGAGTAAATGCTGAGGAGCGCGGACTGACGTAATGGCACTGAAAACGGACGATGACCTTGGTTCTTGAGTTTGAATTACGGACTGGTTTCAGAAATCTGAGTGTAAATAAAAAAAAAACAAAAAAAAACAAAGAAGGATATATGTTAGTAACGAAAGTCGGGTAAATGTCTGTCCTTACCATCATCTGCGTAACACAGATAAAGCTAAATGCATACACATAGATATCACATTGCAAAGTTATAAAAAGGGGACCCTTACACGGCGTGTTTGTAGATTTAGTAGTAAAGATGCACCATAGGGACCCCTTTTCTTAAATTATAGCATGCCTCAAGAGACATGCATCGCCTAAATTTGGCGTCTGGCCAAAAAGGGCATTAGAAAACAAGCTGAAAAAGAAGAAAAACAAAGTGGAAAATGTTGAGAAATGGCCTATAATGAAAACCATTATATGATTGACTAAGGCAAATGACTTAAGGACGGACATGAAGGGAAACCATTTATTGTGTTTTATCATTTAACTAGACATAGCTGCGCTAACCTTAGAATAGTTTCTTGATTGGTTGACTAAATAGTGGTAACGTAGGGGTTATTTGATGCATTTAAGTAATAAATGTGTGACTCTTTAACAAAATAATATGTAGAACCAAGTATAATGGGTTGGAGCCTCTGGTTGAGTGAGACAATAGATGCCAGAAGATGATTGGTTGCACTGATGTCAATGTAAGCCTTTACTTTGCCTATGATTAAGAGGTTGCTGTAACTTGTTTTATGTGGCCATTTTAAGTGCCTTGAATTACACCAAAACTCAATGTTTGAATGTCACCTTGCGTTGATATAATCCAGCTAATTGATCACCTTGTGCCTTAGTATGTAGGTTCACCTGCACTTCAATATATTTACCGTGTGAAGTATCACTGATATTCATATCCGCACCAGAGTTATCAGTAATTCGAGTGATGTGTTTTTCTTTTTTATTGCAATGCACAAATGAAGATGTCTTGTCAGTAAACAACCCAAGAGTATAGTTGATGTAATGGGACTCTTTCGAGTCCCAGAGAAGGGATTGTAGAAGAATTTTTAGGTCCATATTTGAACTGTGATGAACTATCAAGTGTCCTGATCCGAACTGTATGTCCTCTGGTTGAACTAGCAGGTGTTCAACCCAAAAAAAAGGGCTCTATTAGTCATTCAGTCTGTCAGGGGCTTTCCAAGGCCTTTTAGGTGCTTTCCCGCAGGCCACGTGCGAGGGGCCTCGGGCCAGCTGCACCTGTGGCTGAGGCCACGTGCGGGGGGCCTCAGGCCAGCTGCACCTGTGGCTGAAGGTCTTTTAAAAAAACCAGTTGTAAATCCTTCACGTTTTAATGGGAGCGTTTGTCACATTGAAATAATGGCCTAACACCTGCTTAGGGTTCACTAGAGGACGCTTCCAATAGAAAACCATGTCTTGGGAATGAAATAAATAAAAAAGTCGAAGGAGGAGCGATGCCCGTGGGTCTCCAATAAATAGATGAGCGCGGTTGTCATATTCAGTCTCTCTAGAGGACTCAGTTTGTCTAAGCTCTGTGTCGAAGGCTTAAATAAACTTAAAAACTCTGTGCATTTTATCTTGCTTAAGGCTGAATTATTCTAAAGTGTTGTGTCCTTTTCTAGCATATCACTTGCAATTAGTTTGTGTTATCTAAAAGAAGACATCCCGAGAAGACTAAAGACGACCAAAAGACGAGCCACGACAGATCGAAGGTCACGAGCATTCAATGTTGGTTTTCGGCCTTGCTGCTTATGTGTAGAAAGTTCTCCAGATTCTCTCAATTTCAATTTATTTTCATTTATATAGTGCCAAATCAAAACAGAGCTGCCTCAAGGTCCTTCACACAAGTAAGGTCTAACCTTAGGAACCCCCAGAGCAGCAGTGGTAAGGAAAAACTCCCTCTGAGGAAGAAACCTCAAGCAGACCAGACTCAAAGGGGTGACCCTTTGCTTGGGCCATGCTAGATGCTCTGAATCTTCTGATTATATGACAAACTGTAAATGATGGAATCCCTAAATTCCTTGCAATTGAACATTAAGAAACATTGTTCTTAAACTG
The DNA here is from genome assembly GCF_902500255.1 of Thalassophryne amazonica. Lineage (NCBI taxonomy): Eukaryota > Metazoa > Chordata > Actinopteri > Batrachoidiformes > Batrachoididae > Thalassophryne > Thalassophryne amazonica. The sequence continues at coordinate 42,843,229 of NC_047105.1, read as the reverse complement.
TTGGACTATTTTTTCACACAGTTGTTCACAAAGTGGTGATCCTCACCCCATCTTTGCTTGTGAACAGCTGAGCCTTTTGGGGATGCTCCTTCTATACCCAGTCATGACACTCACCTGTTTGCAAATTAACCTGTTCACCTGTGGAATGAGATGAGATGAGATATACTTTATTGATCTCACAGTGGAGAAATTATGTTTACACTTCAGTTACCTCAGACAGCAATTAGTCCACAATTATTACTTGTTTACCATAATAATGGCACACATCAGAATTAAAGACAGCACATACACATTTGACATTGTTTATGTGCACTAAATTTGAAGATGTCCTTTATCCGAATTGAGGCAAGTGGGTGAAGGTCTCGCAGCAACCCTGAGTTGCGCCACCGTCAGCTTGGGGGGAGGAACAGGGACCAGCTGCAGCTAGAACCGTGCCGCCGCTGCAGAAAGGAAGGGATGACGTGAGCGGAAGCCGGAGTGGGGGCTGTGTGATGGGGGTAGAGGGGGGTGGGGAGAGGGAGTGGAGCATGCTTCAGTCATGTGAAACAGTTTATCGTCTTTGTGAGTTGAGATAAGAAAACAGCCAAATGTTCACCAAGGCCAAGACATTCCTCTGGAGGAAAACAGCAGGGCAATTTGTCCTTCAGGCTGATAAGCCTGCTGTGTAGTGGTTTGAGCAGTGAAAAACACTTTTTACAGCTTCACTTGAACAACCAAATCCCAATTATGAATTAAGAATATCCCCAATTATGAATTAAGAATATTCCCCGGCCTCCGAAATCTTCATCTTCATCTGCAAGGTGTGCATCTGCTCCAAGATGTCATCCAATTTGCGTCTGAGTTCAAGAGTCATCGCAGTCTGAGAATGCACTGCCTTGCCCACCTCGTTAATCATGACGGACAAGCGAGGGGCTGTGGTTCTTGATGCCGCCGTCTTGCCAATTTTCCGGTAGATCAGGGCAGCACATAAGCCAGAAAGTACCAGCCCTGCTACCATAAGACTAAATATGGATAAATTCTCGACGTCCTCAACAGAGAACGGCGCAAAGCATGCAACACGCCACGACTCCCAGTAGTTGAGAACATAGCCCGCAGGATACGTTCCATCTGGGCAGGTAGGATCCCCCGGTCCTGACCTTCTTGTAGAAAAGATGGTGTCAATAGTGTTCAGAGACCAGCTGATCAATTCCATGGTTAATCCAATAGTAGTCCAATAGATCCAGTATCCAATATAATTTGAGGAATTCACAGTCTGGTGAAGTAGGTACATGAAGGTTAAAGCAGAGAGCAGACATAAGGGAGAGTAGAGGAGATGCGACCTCCCTTGTCGGAGTCCCAAGCTGATTATGCTAAATGTTCCAAACAGGTGTTCTTTAAGCATTCATCAACTTTCCCAGTCTTTTGTTGCCCCATCCCAACTTTTTTGAAATGTTTTGCAGGCACCCATTTCAAAATTAGCAAATATTTTCACAAAAACAAGAAAGTCTATCAGTTTGAACATTAAATATCTTGTCTTTGTGGTGTATTCAATTGAAGAGAGGTGAAGAGGATTTGCAAATCATTGTATTCTGTTTTTATTTACATTTCACACAACGTCCCAGCTTTATTGGAATTGGGGTTGTAATAAAATTATGGAAAGTATTTCCACACAAGTAAAATGCATTAACATAGCCAGAAACAATTTTGCTGAGTGACCTAAATGTAAATATGTTGGGTTAACATGATGAATTTGCGTTACAGTTACTTAATTACCATGGGTCAGGGCAACTAAATTTGTAAGGGTAAATGTAAAAAAAAAAAAAAAACCAAAAAACAGTTAGTCCCTTTGGGTGCTTGCTTATTTGCGCTCGGGATCGCCACAGCAAATCCAAGGTGGATCTGCATAAATTGTGCTGATCCAACACAGCAAAGTTGACATGTAACTGTACTATTTTAAAGGTAGTTGTAACTACTTACAGGGCAGGGGTGGTGGTCAAGTGGTTAGTGCACTTGGTTTCAGTACAAAAGGTTCCCAGTTCAAACCCTACCCCTGCTACATTTCTCCATGTAATGTGGAGTTGCATCAGGAAGGGCATCTGGTGTAAAATCTGTGACATTTCAACATGCAGATCCACCTCAGGCTCAAAAAAAGGGAGAAGCTGAAGGGACTTACCTTTTATTTTTGTTACATTTACCCTTACAAATTTAGTTGGCCTAAATTATGGTAACTGAGTAACAGTAATGCAAATTCATCATGTTGACCCAACAAATTTACATTTCGGTCTACATTTACCTTTTCAAATGTAGTTGGCCTGAACCATGTTAATTAAGTAACAGTAATGCAAATTTATTATGTTGACCCAAGAAATTTACACTTAGGTTACTCACTAAAATTGTTTCTGGCTAGGTTAACGCATTTTACTTGGGTGGAAATACTTTACATAATTTTTTTAAGTTCACTGAGCGAGTTATTTGAGTGCATAATGCCATAATTGCATAACTGCATAATTCAGTCATGTATGGTCCAAACTATACCTTTTTGAAATCTTTATGGTCAGACAAATATTATGGAATACCTTTCAATATGACTGGAGCATTTTTAAATTTTGATCCCTGTGTAATTCTTCATTTGACCCCTAGCTGGCCATCTATTGTAAATTCAAGTGGACACTCTGCTTTTTAGAAGAGTCATGTCTAAGGAATATTTGTGCCAAATTTGGTGCTCACATCACCATTTGAAGGATTCCTCTGTAAATATTATCTGCGGCACTAAATGATCTGCATGTCTGCCACCAGGAGGTGCTGCTTTATTTGTTCAACTCAACATGGAAATAAAGGAAAACATTAAACGTAATACACTTTTTGCTTATGGTGACAACAAACCACTTAACTAAACTTGACTAACCTAAACTGAACATCTGAGCATCTGAACACACTAAATCAATAACTCCAACCACACTATTAAATTAACTATGAAAGACAAAAACAGTGCTTAAAAACCCCAAAACCCAGTACTCCCGTGATGCTCTGCGGCATTACAGTGCTCAGATTCAGCGACCGGCCCGGAAATCGCTACATTGCCCCCACCTGAGGGGTCAGTCATCCTCGGTGACCCCATCACCCAATACAAAGTCCTGCAAGTGTCCTCCGATGGCGAGCGGGCCGGCCAGGTCCATGCATAATCGCGACTGGTGAGGGGTCACATTGGTCAGGGCATGGAGTGCTGCCATCACCCTCCTTATTCATGGTGGGCGGCACAAGGGGGCGGTACGGGGAGAGCCTGTCCTAGTGCAGCACCACTAGGCGTCCCTTGCCAGGCATCTGTACCCGGTACACCACTTCGGACAAGTGGTCCATCACCTCACCCGGCCCCTGCCAGTTGCTGCGAAGCTTGGGGGAAATCCCCTTTTTGCGGACAGGACAGTACACCCACACCTTGTCCCCTGGTGCGAAGGCCCGTCCTCTGCAATGGGTGTCGTAGGCTCTCTTCTGCCGAATTCTGGAGTTTGCTTGGAACTGACGGGTGTAGTCATGCACCGCGTGCAGACGCTCTCTCCGTCTGCAAAAGTAGTCCATCTCCTTCCCCCCTGCGACCTCAGGTTCCAGTGGGGCACCAAACACCAAATCCACCGGTGTTCGGAGCTCTCTCCCAAACATGAGAGCAGCAGGCGTACACTGGCTAGATTCCTGGATAGCGGACCGGTAAGACCATAAGACCAGGGGCAAGTGGCAATCCGAGTCCTTCTGATGTTGGCTGGTGAGAATGGCGAGCTGGGTGGCTAAGGTGCAGTTGAACCGCTCCACCAACCTGTCACTTTGCGGGTGGAGTGGAGTTGTCCTTGTTTTGCTCACGCCTAACCTCCGGCAGACCTCGCCGAAAACCTGGGACTCAAAGTTCCATCCCTGTTCGCTATGGAGCTCGTCAGGAACCCCAAAACGAGCGAACATCTCCTCCACCAGTTTTGCTGCCGTGGTAGTGGCACTCTGATTTGGGACCACAAATGCCTCTGGCCACTTTGTGAAGTAGTCCATGGCCACTAGAATATAGCAGTTGCCAGAGTCAGTGACCGGAAAGGGCCCAAGAATGTCCACTCCTACCCTCTCCATCGGGGCCCCCACCAAGTACTGTTGCAGTGGGGCATGGGGGCGCTGGGTCGGTCCCTTCTGGACAGTGCAGGCATCACAGCATTGTACGTGCAACTCCACATCTCATCGACAGCCAGGCCAATAAAACCTGCCCCGAAGGCGGTGGAGTGTTTTGGCATTCCCATAGTGTCCCGTCCCCACTGAGCCATGGACAACTTGAAGAACTTGGGGACGTAGGGCCTGTGGGGACCAGCAGCTGCAGGAGGTCATTCCTTCTCCCGGATGCCTGCCACCTCCGATACATTACTCCACTATGGAATTCAAAGGTGCCCCACTGGGAGTGATAAGCTTTCACTTCAGGAGCCAGGGCTGACACATCTGCCCACTCAGGGTGCTGCCCTGCCTCCAATCAGCCCTTCACCAGTGCTAGGGTCACATCAGCCTCCTGCTGTTCCTTCAGCTGCTCAGTGATCAGTGTGAGCCATTCCTCCACGTCATTGATGGGAGAGGCGGTCGCCACCATCTGCGCCAGCTGGCTCTGTTCTTCCTGCCGGCAGCAGTACCGACACTCCATGGCTGCACAGGGACGGCATGAGAGAGCGTCAGCGTTACCATGAAGCCACCCGGCCCGATGCTGGATGTCAAAGTCATAACCCTGGAGTGCTTCCAGCCAGCGGGCCACCTGGCCTTCGGGGTTCTTGAAGGTCAGGAGCCAGGTGAGTGAGGCATGGTCGGTGTGGAGGAGGAAATGGCTCCCATACAGATATGGCCGAAACTGCTGCAGTGCCAAGATTACTGCCAGTTGCTCACGGCGTGTGACACAGTAGTTCTTTTTGGCTCGGCTTAGTTGCTCGACTGAAGTAGGCCACCACACATTCTCCAGCTTCCCCCTGCTGAGAGAGGACAGCTCCAATGCCCACCTGCTGGCATCCGTGTCCACAATGAATGGGTGCTGAGCATTCGAATATGCCAAGACCAGAGCTTCAGTGAGGGCTGTTTTGAGTCGGGTGTAGGCTGCTGCACAGTTGTCATCCCAGTGGAAGGGCTGGCCCTTGTCAGTGAGGCGGTGTGGTGGACTGGCGATGGTGGCAAAGTCTTGAATGAAACGGCGGTAGTACGAAGCCAGTCCCAGGAAGCTCCGCAACTTGCTGACATTTGTAGGTGTCAGCCAATCTCGGACCGCAACCACCTTTGCTGGGTTTGTAGCAACACCTTGAGCGCTGACAACATGGCCCAGGAACTCCGACTCCCTGGATAGTAGGTGACACTTTGCTGGGTTCAGCCGCAACCTGGCCTGGCAGCAAAGCCCTCACCCAGGTTCAACAGAGCTCTGTCAAAGTCAGTGGCATGCACCAGGAGGTCATCGAGGTACGTTACACAATGACTCCGGGGCACTTTGGCCAGCACCCTCTCCATCAGTCGCTCAAATGTAGCCGGTGCATTGCAGAGCCCAAACGGCATGACACAGAACTGCCACAGCCCTTGTCCGAGGGTGAAGGCAGTCTTGGGCCTCGCCTCTGGGGCTAGTTCTACCTGCCAGTAGCCGCTGCAGAGATCCAGGGCGCTGAACCAGCTGGACCCAGCAATGTAGTCAAGGGCATCATCGATCCGAGGGAGTGGATAGGAGTCCTTCTAGGTGACTGCATTGAGGCGACGGTAGTCCACACAAAACCACCAGGTGTCATTCTTCTTCCTTACCAGTACAACTGGGGCTGCCCATGGGCTGTCTGAAGACTCAATCACCCCAGCAGCGAGCATCTCGTGGATCTTTTCCTCCGCCACCTGTCGTTTGGAAAGGGCCAGATGATGGGGGTGCAGATGGATGGGTTGGACATTACCAGTGTCAGTGGTGTGCTGAACCAGTCCAGTCTGCTTGCAGTCCTCGTCTCTGGCAGCGAAAATATCCCCGTAGTCATCGAGGAGACATTTCAGCTGGTGGCGCTGCCCAGGGTCGAGGCCATCGATGCTGCGTTGCCATAGATGGTTTATAACCTCTGTTGTTTCAGCAGATGCAGTGACTGTTGGCTATGTCATGCTGCCGGTGCCGAGTGTTGGGGTATGTGATCTTGGCACCTGCTTGGCTGTGGCTGACTGAAAGTGTCTGTTTGGCCAGTTTTCCACCCTCTGCCCATACTGAAGCTCCACAGTCTCGCTGCCCCAGGGTGACAGTCCTCCCCAGCACATCAACTCGGGCTCCCCAGTGGTTCAGCAGGTCCAGGCCAATGATGCACGGGTCCTGGATATTGGTGAGCCAGAACTCGTGCACCACCTCCTGATCTCCAACTTTGACTGTCAGCTCCTTCCTCCCATGCTAACTTTTTCTCCAGTTACCGTCATCAGCTGGGCATTGGTAGGGGCCCAAGATGTGGAAGGCAGGTCGGAGGTGTCAGGGAAGGTGCCCGGTCTCACCAAGGAGATGGTGGACCCTGTGTCTAGCAGGGCCTGGCAGGTTTGGCTCTCCAGTTGGCAGTTCAGGTACAGTCCTTTTTCATGGCCACAATGGCCCACCAGCGTACATCTGCCTTGGAGGGGGGATGGAGGCTGGAGTGGCGGTCCCCTCACTGGGGCACTCCGTAGTAGTTTCCCACCAGCTTGGCTTTTGGGGCAGGGGCTGGGCAGTTTCCTGCGTGACCAGGCTCGTCACACCGGTAGCAGCGATCTGCTGAGTGGGCCTGCCGTGGGGAGAATGGAGGTCTCCTCTGGGACTGTGGTGGTGGCGGCATGACTTGATGGGCCCCTCCAGTCTCCTCTTCCTCATTGCACTCTGCCATTCTGACGAGTGGTCGTGGAGCAGGTGCCCTTGCAGTCTGTGTAGGTCGGGAGTTGAGCACCATCTCAGCCCGTTCAGCTTCATGCAGCACCTCGGTGAGGGACTGAGGCATACCCAGCTGGACATGCTGCTGCAACTTCTCAGGTGCAAGCCCCCATAGGAATGCATGGAGAGCCAGCTCCTGTTGGGCAGCTGCAGCAAAGTGGGGGTCACCTTGTTGGGCATAGAGCTGCACGTCAGCGGCGAAGGTGCCCAGATTTTCCCCTTTCTGCCTGTGTCGACAGGCCAGCTGCTCTCGGCTGTGATCTGCGCAGCGTCGCTGCCCAAACCGCCTCTGCAGAGCTACTTTCAGGTTGTGGAGATCTCGCTGCTCTACTGGGGAGAGGTCAAGGAGCACCTGGACTGCCTTACCTTCCAATGCTAGGGCCAGATGAGTGGTAGTCTCCTCATCGTTCCAGCCATTGTGCAGTGCTGCTAGCTGGATTTGAGAAAGGTATGGCGCCAGCGGCGTTGTTCCATTGTATTTGGGCAGCTTGACGAATGATTTTGGCACCACCACCAACTGTGACAGGCTTGCCATCAACATTGGCGGGAGAGGCTCGTCTGCAGCTACAACAGCACCCTCTGGTGAGCTATGATCCGTGGCCATCATGGTGTTGTCAGCAGTAGCCCTCCCTGTTGACAGAGGGCGACGCAGCGTGCTGGAGCCATCAGCAGGCAGCATGACGTTTGCTGCACTGCTTGTGTCAACAGCAGTACCCCTCCCCATCGACAGGGGGCGATGAGAGCGTGGAGTGCTGGAGCCCTCAGCAGGCAACATGACGTTTGCTGCACTGCTTCCATCGATGGCAGTACTCCTACTCGTCAACAGGAGGCAACAAGAGTTCAGTTGTGGAATCTTCTTTTATGAGGTGGAACAGACATTTCAGCAATAGTGTGTTCGGAAGTCAATAGTTAACAACAATAATGCACAACTGTTATACTCTGGCCCGTAAATAGTTGGATAGTGACATGATGTTTTGAATTTTACCTCTGTACATCAACACAGTGGAGCTGAAATGAAACAATCAAAAGATGCGCTTGTAGTGTGGAATTTCAGATTTAATTCAAGGGCTTTAGCAAAAAATGTATGAGCCACTAAGGAATTATAGCCATTCTTATAAATAGTCCTTCCATTTCAAGAAACCACTGTCCATGTCCATTTTGTGAAAGCTTTCGGATGAGACTAAACAGAGTGGTATCACTGGAAATAGTGGGGGCAGTGTTGCCAAAGTTTCAAGTGCGACAACTCCCAAAAGTAAAAGGACATGAAGATTAACAATGGTGAAAGTATATACAGTGAGGAAAATAAGTATTTGAACACCCTGCAATTCTGCAAGTTCTCCCACTTAGAAATCATGGAGGGGTCTGAAATTTTCATCTTAGGTGCATGTCCACTATGAGAGACATAATCTAAAAAAAAAAAAAAAATCTGGAAATCACAATGTATGAATTTTTAAATAATTTATTTGTATGTTACTGCTGCAAATAAGTATTTCAACACCTGTGAAAATCAATGTTAATATTTGGTACAGTAGCCTTTGTTTGCGATTACAGAGGTTAAACGTTTCCTGTAGTTTGCAGCAGTAACATACAAATAAATTATTAAAAGATCCTGCATTGTGATTTCCGGATTTTTTTTAATTTTTTTTATTTTTTTTTAGATTATGTCTCTTACAGTGGACATGCAGCTATGATGAAAATTTCAGACCCCTCCATGATTCCTAAGTGGGAGAACTTGCAAAATCGCAGGGTGTTCAAGTGTTCAAATATTTATTTCCCTCACTGTGTGTGTGTGTGTGTGTGTATATATATATATATATATATATATATATATATATATATATATATGTACACGAGAGAGAGAGCGAGAAAGAGAGAGAGAGAGCGCAGGCTGTGAGAAGTTTGTTTGTCCGTGGGGAACTCGGAGTAGAGTCGCTGCCCTTCGCGTTGAAATGAGCCACCCCTAGGGAGGTGTTCCAGGCACATCCATCTGGGAGGAGACCCTGGGGAAGACCCAGGACTAGGTGGAGAGATTATATCTCCTCACTGACCTGGGAACGCCTCGGGATCCCCCAGTCAGAGGTGGTCAATGTGGCATGGGAAAGGGAAGTCTGGGGTCCCCTGCTGGAGCTGTTGCCCCTGCAACCCAAACCCCGAGAAGCGGTTGAAGATGAATGAATGAATGAATGAATATATACAATATATACATACAGGAGTATGCAAAAGTTTGGGCACCCCTGATAATTTTCCTTTATAAATCATTGGTTGTCTGGATCATAGATTTCAGTTAAATATATCATATAGCAGATGAATATACTTATATTTGAGAAGTGAAATTAAGTTTCTAGTATTTACAGAAAGTGTGCAATAATTATTTAAACAAAATTAGGCAGGTGCATAAATTTGGGCACCCTTGTCATTTTATTGATTTGAATACATTTAGCCCTAATTATTGGAACACAAAATTGGTTTGGTAAGCTCACTGACCCTTGACCTACTTAACAGCTGAATCCAATCATGAGAAAGAGTATTTAAGGTGGCCATTTGCAAATGTTTCTCCTCTTTGGATCTCTTCTAATGAGTGGCAACATGGGAACCTCTAAACAACTCTCAAATGACCTGAAAACAAAGACTGTTCAACATCATGGTTTAGGGGAAGGATACAAAAAGCTATCTCAGAGACTTCAGCTGTCAGTTTCCACTGTGAGGAACATAGTGAGGAAATGGAAGACTGCAGGGCCAATACTAGTTAAGGCCCGATGTGGCAGGCCAAGAAAAATTTCAGATAAGCTGAAGTGAAGGATGGTGAGAACAGTCATGGTCAACCCACAGACCTGCTCCAAAGACCTACAAAATGATCTTGCTGCAGATAATGTCTGTGTGCATCATTCAACTATACAGCGTACTTTGCACAAAGAGATGCTGAATGATACTGTAATGCAGAGGAAGCCCTTTCTGCATACACGCCACAAACAGAGTCGCTTGAGGTATGCTAAAGCACATTAGGACAAGCCAGCTTCATTTTGGAATAAGGTGCTGTGGACTGATTAAACTAAAATTGAGTTATTTGGACATAACAAGGGGCGATATGCATGGCTGAAAAAGAACAAAGCATTCCAAGAAAAACACTTGCTACCTACGCTACAATTTGGAGGTGGTTCCATCATGCTGTGGGGCTGTGTGGCCAGTGCAGGTACTGAGAATGTTGTTAAAGTTGAGGGTCACATGGATTCCAGTCAATATCAGCAAATTCTTGAGAACAATGTTCATGAATGAGTGACAAAGCTGAAGTTGCGCCGGGGCTGGGTCTTTCAACAAGTCAACAACCCTAAACCCTGCTCAAAATCTACTAAGGCATTCATGCAGAGGAACAAGTACAATGTTCTGGAATGGCCATCTCAGTCCACAGACATGAATATTATTGAAAATCTGTGGTGTGATTTTAAGTGGGCTGTCCATGCTCGGAAACCAACAAACCTGAGATGCTTTGTAAAGAAGAATGGTCCAAAATACCTTCAACCAGAATTCAGACTCTCATTGGAAGCTATAGGAAGGATTTAGAGGTTGTTATTTCTGCAAAAGGAGGATCTACTAAATATTGATGTATTTTTTTCAGTTGGGCCGGCCAAATTTATACACCTGCCTAATTTTGTTTAAAGAATTATTGCACACTTTATGTAAATCCTATAAACTTCATTTCACTACTCAATATCACTGTTTTTTTCTAAACCAATATAAACCAATAAACCAATGATTTATAAAGGAAAATCATGGAAATCATCAGGGGTGCCCAAACTTTTACATACAACTGTATATGATAAATTTAACTGAATAATCTTGTCATAAAGTATTTAATGGCTGCAGAGATGACCTCGTGTACACCACTGCCTATGCTTTTGTTTCGGTGGAAACAATATTACGAATTATTTTACTGCAGATCCTTAAAGTCTTAGAAGGCATTGAATTTGTTAATCTGAAAATACGGCCTTAATTGTTATTAAAATGTCTTAAATTGGTCTTTCAAAAGTCTTAGATGAATTTTATTCATGCTTTTTATTCTGACATTTGCAAAAAATATTAAAATAAATGTGAAAGCCACGCGTTCAATTCTGTTCATTTACATACTGTCAAAACACAACATAAGTCATCCGAAGGTTCTTCACAAAGGTAAGGTCTACCTTTACCGACCCCTCTGAGCAGAGCAAGCATGTACGAACAGTAGAAGGAGGGGGACGGAGAGACTCCCTCTGGCGTTTTTTGAAAAACCTCAAGCAGACCGGACTCAGACACCTGTCTGAGTTCGGTCTGCTTGAGGACCATCTGCTTAGAGCGCACTAATAATAACAAAGATCAAATAATCAAAACACAACAAGGAATTTTCAAGCATTCAAACAAGAACAGAAAAAAGTCTGATTATAGTCCTTCAGCAGTTGTCATCAAAAAAGCTTTCCACATAACGCTACACAAAGCGAGAAAACAGAATCAACAAGTCTCTTGTTTGTTGTTGAAATGTTCAGAGCAGAGACACTTCCTACTAGCTGCTAGACGTAGCTTACGTGATGACATGGGGAAGTGCAAATTTAGAGAAAATTGACCTTTCAGGGAAGATTTATCAGCACGACTTAAACCATAACCATGTTCTTGTATGTTCTAATACATATTTGTGCAAATTTGTCTGTAACCCTCTGCCATTTATGTTAGGAATTTTTTCCCCCCATTTTTGATTACTATAACATTTGTTTTAAATTTTAAAAAAAGTCTTAAAATGTCTTAAATCTATCTTGCCTTAAATTTTAGGAACTGAACCCTGTGTTTGAGGGCAGCACGGTGGCTTAGTGGTTAGCTCTCACAGCGAGAAGGTCGTGGGTTCAATTCCCATGGCCTTTCTGTGTGGAGTTTGCATGTTCTCCCCGTGTTTGTGTGGGTTTCCTCCGGGTGCTTCGGTTTCCTCCCACATCCAAAGACATGCGGGTTAGGTGGACTGGAATCTTTAAAATTGTCCGTAGGTGTGTCTTGTTTGTTTGTCTATTTGTGGCCCTGCGACAGACTGGCGTCCTGTCCTGGGTGTACCCCACCTCATGCTGGGATAGGCTCCAGCCCCCTGCGACCCTTAATTGGACTAAGCAGTAGAAGATGAATGAATGAATGAATGAACCCTGTGTTTGATATTGTCATAAACCTTTAGGGCCCCTTCACACATAGTACGAATATGTACAACTCAGGACAAATTCCCCTTTGGTTTTTGGTCTTCAGTTCGAGCAGTCTGGTGTTCGATCCCAGCACCGTTCCGGCACAAAAATAGGTCCTCCAGTCACATTAAGAAATAGAGTTGTTTCCTCATGATGACATTCTGGCTCCATCACTGCTTCACGATCAATAAAGGTGGGTGAGCCTAGGCCTTTTTTAGAAATGAGGAGCTGGATGACACTGTTGTTTCCTGAGAGTTTTTTCTTCTCTGTTGTACTTCCTTATTGTGCTCATGGTTTTGCTGTCAGTAGTGTTACTGTCCCCTAGAGTTGATGTTGATAATGCAACTTGTGGTTTTCTTCTTATTTTCAGTAGATAAATGCAAATAATGGTTGAAACAAATGTTCAATATTTCTGGTAGAGTACTGCACGAGTAGAATGAAACCACCACCATGTTGCCACACCGTTTTATACCAGCTTCGCAATGAATTTGAGCAGAGAAATGCCTGAAAACATGATGACTGGTGTATGAAAAGACATCTGCCACTCAGTCTTCATGGTGCCAGTGAGGTTTATTATGACATATGATGAATGCAGGCTTTATTTTGTTTGGGTGATTCTTATCCACCAATGAATTCAAAAGTTCAACATTAAATATCCAAATGTCACTTGGATTTCCAGACATAAGCTGCCACTACTGGTTATTAAAACTACCATTTTCACAGATAATAATATAGTCACCATCGTCCTTTCCATCATCAATCCTGGATCAAGTCCGTCAACCTTAAATAAACAACTTTAAATTGAACTTTTCAAACACATTGGCAATGAATAAAAATCACCAAAAAACTAAACTATAAATGTCTGTATCTGTACATCCATATGTTGCACCTTGTATCAGTATCAAAATTTTCAATATAAACAGTTTAATTCTTGTTTTTAAGATGTTTTGGCAGTACTTGTATCATTAAGGTTTATTTATATACATTTAGGCATATACCTTTTTAAATTTGATGACTATGTTCAGGAGAATTATTCATTTATGGCTTTACGTGTGGTGCACAGGTCACAGCTTGGAGTCTAATTTAGTTTAACAGAGTTGCCCTAAAGGGCAGCATTGTGGTCTAGTGGTTAGGACTGTTGCCTCACAACAAGAAGGTTTGATTCCGATCGGGTCCTTTCTGTGTCCTTTGCAAAGAAGGATTTTATACAATAAAAAATTGAACACATCTATAGACTGTCGTCTTCCATGTGACTTCTGGCAAACTGTAGCTGAAATTTCATGTTTTCCTTTTAAAAAAAAGTCCTATTTGCAGTATGCAAAGCTTTTCCAGTCACAACCACGGGAAGCACTCCTGTCCTGTGCACCGGCAACATTTCCTGTATATTTATTTTGTAAATTGTTTTGTTAATTGTGTCAGTAGCATGGCCCAAGTAGAGGGTCACCCCTTTGAGTCTGGTCTGTTTGAGGTTTATTCCTCAAATCATCAGAGGGAGTTTTTCCTTACCACTGTCACCTGTGTTCTTGCTCTGGGGGGTTGGTAAGATTAGACTTTGTGTGAAGCGCCTTGAGGCAACTTTGTTGTGATTTGGCGCTATATAAATGAAAATAAATATATGAAATCTATAATTCTTTCAGAGTTATCATAGGTGTCCTAATGTCTGCTTGCTGTTTACCATACAGCACTATACTGTTTGCATTGCTTAATGATCGATGTGAAAGAAGTCCAAGATAAACACAGTGATTTGGAAATGTACTTGAATCCATCCCCTGTTGTGAAAGTGATGATTTACTGTAAATTGATCAAAGGGTACCAATAACCATTTCCAGTGTACATTTTATATCTTTTTTAAAATTTAAATTTATAAAAGCATTTTGTTTTGTTGTTTTTGTTCAATAACGCTGGAATTTTTAAGCAAAGATACTTTCATTACGAGCCGAGGGTGGGTTTGATTCAGAGGCTGTAATGAAAACTTCATCTTCACCCACAAAGCTATCACCTCCCACCTCTCCCGGATTGCAGAGAACTGTTAGTGTGACCAAAGCTGCCTCAAGAAGAGACACCTGCTATTGCTACTACTACTACTACTACTACTACTACTACTACTACTACTATGTTACCGATACTTGTAAAACGTTCAGCAGAAAAAGAAGAGAATAGAAAAGTATGACACCAATCTTTTAGCACTCTTAATGATGCAGCACAAAGGTGTCTCTCCCCTTAAGTACTACTGTTACTACCTCTACTGCTGCTACTCCTACTACAGTGCTCAATAACCTATGTCACTCCCTCATATGTCACAATATATGTGTGCTACATTTGGCTGAATTCTGCACTACAAAAGTGTCTCTCCCTTTAATTACTACTACAACCCCTGGCAAAAATTATGGAATCACTGGCCTCGGAGGATGTTCATTCAGTTGTTTAATTTTGTAGAAAAAAAGCAGATCACAGACATGACACAAAACTAAAGTCATTTCAAATGGCAACTTTCTGGCTTTAAGAAACACTATAAGAAATCAAGAAAAAAATATTATGGCAGTCAGTAACGGTTACTTTTTTAGACCAAGCAGAGGAAACAAATATGGAATCACTCAATTCTGAGGAAAAAATTATGGAATCACCCTGTAAATTTTCATCCTCAAAACTAACACCTGCATCAAATCAGATCTGCTCGTTGACATTGACCCTGTGCCATGACATTGACCCTACGTGTCTTCTTGCAAGGAATGTTTTTGCAGTTTTTTCTCTATGGCAAGATGCATTATCATCTTGAAAAATGATTTCATCATCCCCAAACATCCTTTCAATTGTCTAAAATATCAATGTAAACTTGTGCATTTATTGATGATGTAATGACAGCCATCTCCCCAGTGCCTTTACCTGACATGCAGCCCCATATCATCAATGACTGTGGAAATTTACATGTTCTCTTCAGGCAGTCATCTTTATAAATCTCATTGGAACGGCACCAAACAAAAGTTCCAGCATCATCACCTTGCCCAATACAGATTCGAGATTCATCACTGAATATGACTTTCATCCAGTCATCCACAGTCCACGATTGCTCCTTAGCCCATTGTAACCTTGTTTTTTTCTGTTTAGGTGTTAATGATGGCTTTCGTTTAGCTTTTCTGTATGTAAATCCCATTTCCATTAGGCGGTTTCTTACAGTTCGGTCACAGACGTTGACTCCAGTTTCCTTCCATTCGTTCCTCCTTTGTTTTGTTGTGCATTTTCGATTTTTGAGTCATATTGCTTTAAGTTTTCTGTCTTGACACTTTGATGTCTTCGTTGGTCTACCAGTATGTTTGCCTTTAACAACCTTCTCATGTTGTTTGTATTTGGTCCAGAGTTTAGACACAGCTGACTGTGAACAACCAACATCTTTTGCAGCATTGCATGATGATTTACTCTCTTTTAAGAGTTTGATAATCCTCTCCTTTGTTTCAATTGACATCTCTCGTGTTGGAGCCATGATTCATGTCAGTCCACTTGGTGCAACAGCTCTCCAAGGTGTGATCACTCCTTTTTAGATGCAGACTAACGAGCAGATCTGATATGGTGCAGGTGTTTTGGGGATGAAAATTTACAGGGTGATTCCATAATTTTTTCCTCAGAATTGAGTGATTCCATATTTTTTTCCTCTGCTTGGTCTAAAAAAGTAACCATTACTGACTGCCACAATCTTTTTTCTTGATTTCTTATAGTGTTTCTTAAAGCCAGAAAGTTGCCATTTGAAATGACTTTAGTTTTGTGTCATGTCTGTGATCTGCTTTTTTTTCTACAAAATTAAACAACTGAATGAACATCCTCCGAGGCCGGTGATTCCATAATTTTTGCCAGGGGTTGTACAACAACAACAACAACTACTACTACTACTCCTACTACAGTGCTCAATAACCTATGTCACTCCCTCATATGTCACAATATATGTGTGCCACGTTTGGCTCAATTCCATGATCTTAGGGATTTTCAATTGGTTCAAAATTCTGCTGCCAGACTTTTGACATGAAGCAGAAAGTTTTACCACATTACACCCATTTTGGCATCTCTTCACTGGCTTCCTGTCTCTGTGAGATCAGATTTTAAGGTCCTGCTACTGGCCTATAAAACTGTTCACAGACTGGCACCTCCCTATTTAGCTGATTTACTTAAACCCTATGTACCGGCCCGGGTTTTGCGTTCACAGGATGTAGGATTGCTTTGTGTCCCTCGGGTGAATAAAAAGTCTGCGGGTAACAGAGCTTTCTCTTATTGTGCCCCTGTTCTGTGGGATGATCTCCCTGCATCAGTTAGGCAGTCGGACTCTGTGGAGACTTTCAAGTTCAGATTGAAGATGCATTTGTTTTCTTTTATATGATTAGCATATTGTATTATTATGGTTTTTATTTATTTATTTTGAGTTTTTACTTTTTTACTCTTTTATTCTGCTCTAGATCTTTTAATTATGCTCTTTGATCTTTTGGTCCATTTTGTCTTGTTTTTTTGAGTTGTTTTCTGTGAAGCACCTTGAGGCGACGCTGTTGTTTGGAACTCTAAGTTGAATAAATTGAATTGAGGTGCCCCTTGGACAGGAGAGGGGCACACATGCACGCAAACACAGAAATTGGTCTGTGGGCAGCATGGTGCTTTAGTGTTTAGCACGTTTGCTTCACAGCAAAGTCCCAGGTTTGCTTCCAACCTGGTCCTTTTGAATGAATGAATGAAAAATGTATTTGCATTTATTTCTTAACACTTTTTAAAATGTGTAATTAAAATATATGGGTGCCGGTAAATCTGACTGTATGTGACATGATTTCCAACATATTTTTACAGAGTGGTTTTAGGTGTGGAAACAGGAATGAGACATTTGTTTTAGGGTTGTTTTTGTGTTCTGTTAAGGTTGAGATCTTAAATTCCTTGGTAGGAAGTGTTATTGAGGATGCTGCATGCTGTAGCCATCTTTTCCTCAACTTTAAGAAGTCTACACTTATTTAAGTACAAAGTTGACCTGGTCAAAGAGTTAAATACTCAATATTTTCACAAAGTGAACACAAGATTTGCACATGATTGTTGTGTGTAGTACACATGCACCTGTGTATCATTTCTCCATCAACACCCATATGTGAAGGGAGTGGTAAATAGGTGTAGGCAACAGGCAATGAATGCTCTATCCAGCCTTTATAATATAGATCAATGAGGCTAACACACTGAGGCACTGCAGTCACAATGACCCACGAAACTGGCAGGGTTGGATAAATGTGTACGCACATGGGTACATTGGTGCACAACCTTGCAATTGTGCCCTAGTGTGACTTTTAGGCCCATCTGATTACCTGTCAGGAGGCTTTGTGCAACTGACACAAACATGCACGTTCACACAAATCACCATCCAGCAGCAGACGATACCCCAGGGCGGGACTGCACACAATTGGAGGAAGCATTTTGATGTTTTATAGAGTACACATAAATGGGCACATGCAGGGGTGAAAATGGATTGTCTATTAAGCCTTGTATTAGGAGAATCCAGGGGTTTGACGTGCACACTTTGTACGCAATTAGAGCAAGGTTGTATGTTTCCTCTGAAGTCTGGCAGTACTGAGTGCGCCCAGATTGTCTGCAGACTGTGACCAGTCAATGAACTAACTCTCCAACATGAAAGAATTATGGCTGCAGGAAAAACTGCAGAGTGTGAATCTGTCATTTTCCGTATCTAAATGAAAATATTATTTTGGTCTTTACACACAAGCTATGATCAAAGAGTTCAGTCTTTGGATTGTGTCTTTCTGGCTCATTCTGGGACTGATATCTAGTTGACAAGAGCTCTATGACCCACACAAATATGAATCTCTCATGATTGGTTTCTATTTTGGTCACCTTCATCTGCAGCTTCATATCTCGGCATGGGTGCATACATGACTTACTTTCCCCATTGCTGAATTTGTGATGTGATAGCTTCTGTTTTATTTTTTACCTTGAAAATGGAAAACATTACATTTTTTTCAGAATATTCAGAAATTTGTCAACACCTTTGTTATCCTTGGCAGTGTCACAGCAAGAGCAATATGGATGAATGGCAGTGAAAGAATATTGTTTGCAGAAGACTGTATAGTGTATATCATGACTGCAAAATGATGTTTCATTAGAGAAAATGTGCAGAGGTTTATAAAAGAATGTAGCAGTCTTCATACAGTTTGGATGGAATCACTGTGTGTTAAAATCCAACCTCTCGTCCACGCCGTGACACCTGGCTAACAGATCAAGTAGGAGATTGCTTGTTGGGGTGAAATACGATGGGGACCTTGTGTGTGCCCTGTCTGCTACAGTAACCATGAAGACCCAACAGCTGATAACAATCTGGATGGTCTTTTTCCTCTTTTGTCTGGAGGACACGACGTCCATGATTTCCAAAAACAATTTGAAATGTGGACTCATCAGACCACAGCACACTTTTCCACTTTGCGTCTGTCCAATTAAAATGAGCTCAGGCCCAGAGAAGGCGGCAGCGTTTCTGGATGTTGTTGATGTATGGCTTTCGCTTTGCATGGTAGAGTTTTAACTTGCACTTGTAGATGTAGCGACAAACTGTATTAACTGACAATGGTTTTCTGAAGTGTTCCTGAACCCATGCATTAAGATCCTTTACACAATGATGTCAGTTTTTAATTCAGTGCTGCCTGAGGGATTGAAGGTCACGGGCATTCAGTGTTGGTTTTTGGCCTTGCCGCTTACGTGTAGCAAGTTCTCCAGATTGTCTGAATCTTCTGATTATATTATGGACTGTAGATGATGGAATCCCTAAATTCCTTGCAACTGAACGTTGAGAAACATTGTTCTTAAACTGTTGGAATATTTTTCACGCAGTTGTTCACAAAGTGGTGATCCTCGCCTCATCTTTGCTTGTGAATGGCTGAGCCTTTGGGGGATGTTTAATACCCATTCATGACACTCACCTGTTTCCAAGCAGGTGTTCTTTGAGCATTCATCAACTTTCCCAGTCTTTTGTTGCTCTGTCCTTTTTTTGAAATGTGTTGCAGGCATCCATTTCAAAATGAGCAAATATCTCACTGTATCTCAATACTGTCATATCAATATGATATACGATATGACTATAATTTCACACAAAGTGCAGCAACAGTGAAAATTAAAGATTCTTAAACAAAACAGTAATAATACCACACTCATTTTGCACTCATCCCTCGAGAGTGATCACAGGAAGGGATGACATCATCGCGAAAAACACTCATGCTGCATGAATTATTGTTAGGATACTGTGCCCTCAAAAAGTATTGGAACACTTGGTATTT
Source organism: Thalassophryne amazonica (assembly GCF_902500255.1). NCBI lineage: Eukaryota > Metazoa > Chordata > Actinopteri > Batrachoidiformes > Batrachoididae > Thalassophryne > Thalassophryne amazonica. The sequence goes on along the minus strand of NC_047105.1, from coordinate 42,823,874 downwards.
CAGACATTTTAATTTGTTTATGCCATTTCAAATGCAAGAAATACAAAAAATATAAAGAATTATTAATGATCTTCCTCAAACTCAAACTGAAAGCAAATATCTAAAACTTGATAATACCTGTAAATAATAATCAGTTTTATTGCCAGTTTTCTTCAGACATGTCAGGGGATGGAAACGTGAACATTTCCAAATCACTGAATATGTCTTGGATGTTATTTACATCAATTATGAAGAAATACAAAAGTTTCTTTCATCAAAACATCAAATGTAGGCTTTCATCTCAAATGTACGTTCTGGCAAATTGTTGCTTAATGTTCAGGTCTTCTTTTTAAGAAAATCCTCCTCTGCACCACTCCATCAGGAAGCTGAATTTTATATTTTAATTAATTTATATCACGTTGTAGAGATTTGCTTTCAGTTTGAGTTTAAGGAAGATAACTTTAGATTTATTTATCTAATTTTGTCACTGGTGTGTCACTCTGTTGTGGATCAAACATAAGCACGGACAACAAAGGTGTAAAAGACTTTCAAAATTTAATGAGGCCAACATAAATGAACAAATCATTGTAAGAATCAAAGTAACAAAGATTTGGGCCCAAGTGAACAGTACGGCAACTCAAGAAAACTGACCTAATGATAATTAACAGAGGCTGCATAAAAAGGCCTGGAGTAACCAAACCTTAACCAAACCTCCGCCCCGCCGGCTGCTGATCCAGAAGAAAACCGCCATTACCGAAAAATCATTTTTATACATTAACTTTTGAACTAATAGACATAAAAGTGATTCCAAGTTCTAGTGGTATGTTTTCATGGTCAAGGATGTCAAATATAAAGGAAAGAAAAGTGTATGTATCATAGTTTTGGTTGTAACACTGAATTGTTGAATAGATCACTGTGCCAAGGAGGGAATCTCTTTAGGGTCAGTGACCCTATGGCCTTCGCGGAGGTTTGCACTCTCTGAGTGCTTCTAGTTCTTTTTTTGCTTTTCAGCTGACCCCCCTAAATACAGCCCTCTTATCCCCCTGCCACTTTAAGCATTTTTTTTATGTAGATGTAAATTAATACTCAAAGTTTTCAGCTAGTTGACAGTAGGGTTGTACAATATGGCCAAATTATCATATCTCAATAATGTCATAGAAATTGTCATGTAAATGTCACTTATTCTTACTCCATATTCTTGAGCCGCTTAGGTGAGTTCCCATGGGATAAAAAAGCTTTCCAACCTGCCATCCCTGGTTCTCAAAACCAGGCACCTAAGTGGCTCTTCTCTCTCTCTTTTTTAAGATATTTATTGGATATTTATATATTGGAATGTACAATAGAAGATATACCTTACTGGATTGTCATATCAATTTGATATACGATATGACTATGATTTGACACAAAGTGCAGCAGTGAAAATTAAACGTTCTTAAACAAAACAGTAATAATACCACCAGGCCCGGCGCCAGAAAAAAATATTAAGGGGGCGATGGGTTTATCACAGGGGGCGGGGTTGCGCCCCCCCCCCCCCCAAAAAAAAAGTGTGCACCGGAGGGGACGTGCCTCTGAGCGTGCATAATGAATTGGGTGCGCTCCTAGAAAGCTCATGTATTTAGGCTACACCGTTGTAAGAGACTGACTAAGAGTAAAGAGTGATGACAGTATTTTTTAATTATTATTTGAACCTATAGACCCTCGGTCAAGTGATCTCCTGCATACCACAAAACCAAACCAACAACTGATCTGAGAAACGACACGAGACAGTAGATTAACCCCAATACAGCCCTCCATCACAAGCGTAAACACAGCGCAATTGGGCATGACAGTCACACAACGGGTCAAAGATAAACCTTTCATGTAGCTATACAGTGGTCCCTCGTTTATCGCGGGAGTTACGTTCTAAAAATAGCCCGCAATAGGCGAAATCTGCGAAGTAGTCAGCATTATTTTTTACAATTATTATAGACGTTTTAAGGCTGTAAAACCCCTCACTACACACTTTATACACTTTTCTCAAACAGGCATGAACATTTTCTCACTTTTCTCTCGTGTGTAAACACTCTCAAATTTCAAACCTTAGTAGAAAAATAAGACCAACCTGTTTTCAGGCCCAAACATTTGTTTGAGAAATAAAAATAGAACATTTTCCTATAAATAATTATGATGGCTTTTAGAACTAACAAATTTAATTTTAACGATCAACCTACGAGGTTGGACACATAAGAAATTAATAATAGTGACTGACCACACAGTTCCTCTGATCGTGCCTCTTCGTCGTGGCGCCGCTCCGTTGAAGGCCTCGCTGCAAGTGTCTTTTTCCGAGTGAAGAACAGTTATGGGTAGTTGTTGGCGCTGTTTTTTCTTCTAGGCGAGAAGATTCTTATAAACAGACACGCAGAACATAATGCGCATGCTCTCCCTTCACGGTGCTGCAACCGGCCTGCTTGATGAGGACGCAGAGCACAATGGGCTGTAAAAAAAAAAAAAAAAAAGCATGCAAAATTGGACTAAAAAAATATGCAAAACTGCGAGGCCACAAAAGGTGAACCGCGTTATAGCGAGGGACCACTTTATTTACACCAATACATAACTTTTATCTTACCATAAAAGTCCATATCTTAACATAAAATTCTGTGTGGAAACTGGATGCTAGCCTACCTCAGAAGAGTTGAAGCCTTCGGTTGGATGCTGCGTTGAATCTTCTGAGAAGGACAACTCACCACTCTCCGTTGAATTTCCTGGTTAGGTCATTCTTAAATGCCAGCCTTATTAAGTTCACCTTTCGTTCATGCAGCATGCTGCGTCTGTGATCACTAGGCTTTTTCCACACGTGTGCAAAATCTTAACACACTCCCCAAGTGAGTCGTGCTACATGATCTGCCCTTTGCTTGGTGGACTTGACGAATCCCAGGAACTCCAGCTCTGACACTGCTTGAATAAATCAAGCATGCTTTAATTCATCCACCTTGCCATAATCACTGGACTCAGGGTCCTTGCCCTCTACCGCACTGACAAGCACAACCCTCAACCTATCAAATCGCTTGAACACAAACACACGCCATATCCATTTGTTTTAAAATGAATTACTTTAGTTAATTAATTTGGTTTATTTGTTAAATACATGAAATTATTGAATAACTAATATTTGCTATATTTTCCAGTATTTCTTTTTCTTTCTTTTTTATTTTTATTTTTTGATAACGCTCACATCCGAGGGGGCGAGGTTGATGATGTGAGGGGGCGTCGCCCCCAAATGCCCCCTCGTGGCGCCGGGTCCGAATACCACACTCATTTTGCACTCATCATAAGGTTAAGATACTGTGCCCTCCAAAAGCATTGGAACACTTGGAATTTCACACATTTTAATTTGTTTACTGTTGTGTGGGCCGCTGAAGAGGAGGTACTGCTGGCCCACCACCACAAGATGGCGCCCTGCTTGAAGTGCGGGCTTCAAGCACGAGAGGGCGTTGGAGCGACCGGGAGTAACAGCTGTCACGCATCATCCGTACCAGCTGTCACTCATCCACTACTCATCACCACCACCACCATAAAGGCCGGACTGCAACTCCACCTCCCCGCCGAGAAATCAGCTACCATTCAGGTAATTTCTCTGCTAAGCTTAACTGTGACTAATAGTCTGATCTCATTTGCAGCCGTTTTCCTGTGACGGTATCCTTATCTGCGGTATTGGCGTTTGGTGTGGACTGCGACAGCTTCGCCTCACACCCCAAACCAGATAAGTGGTTAAACAGGAGCTGCACGAGTGTGTGATTGGAGGTGGAGGTTTTCCCTCCTAACTGTATACAGACTGTGGGATTACTGAATGTGCGAACTCACACTCATCAGGACTGTCTCTGTTCTCTGCCAGCAGTACCGGGTCTGACTGCTGAAGATAGCTGCCACCTGGGGCGCAGGGCTTGGCGGCTCCGGTGTTCTTCAGCTCCGTTGGTGGTGGAAGCTGTGTGGATCCGGCTCTTCTCTCGCCAGGCGTCTTCTATCGTCGAGCCTGCCCACACGTCACCTGGTGTATAATTGACATTCCACCATATTGTTATTGTCTGTACGTCGTTGTGCGATTCACAACATTAAATTGTTACTTTTGGCTTATCCATTGTCCGTTCATTAACGCCCCCTGTTGTGGGTCCGTGTCACGACACTTTCACAACATTTACGCCATTTTAAATACAAGAAATACAAAAAAATAAAGAAATAAAATTTCTAAAATTATCTTCCCCAAACTCAAACTGAAAGCAAATCTCTAAAACCTGATACAACCTGTAAATAATAATCAGTTTTATTGCCAGTTTTCTTCAGACAAGTCAGGGGATGGAAACATTTCCAAGTCACTGAATATGTCTTGGACTTTATTTACATCAATTATTAAGAAATACAAAAGTTTCTTTCACCAAAACATCAAATCTAGGCTTTCATCTCAAATGTACTTTATGTCAAATTGTAGCTGAAGTTTCAGGTCTTCTTTTTAAGAAAATCTTCCTCTACACCACTTCATCAGGAAGCTGGATTTTATATTTTTAATTCACTTATATCAAGCTGTAGAGATTTGCTTTCAGTTTGAGTTAAAGAAGATAATTTTAGGGGAAAAAAACACACATTTGAAATGGAATAAACAAATTAAAATGTGTGATATACCAAGTGTTCCAATACTTTTGAGGGCAATTGAGAAACACTGAGGAGCAGCATCTTACATCTCATATATACAACCCCTGGCAAAAATTATGGAATCACCGGCCTCAGAGGATGTTCATTCAGTTGTTTAATTTTGTGGAAAAAAAGCAGATCACAGACATGACACAAAACTAAAGTCATTTCAAATGGCAACTTTCTGGCTTTAAGAAACACTATAAGAAATCAAGAAAAAAAGATTGTGACAGTCAGTAACGGTTACTTTTTTAGACCAAGCAGAGGAAAAAAATATGGAATCACTCAATTCTGAGGAATAAATTATGGAATCACCCTGTAAATTTCCATCCCCCAAACTAAAACCTGCATCAAATCAGATCTGCTCGTTGACATTGACCCTATGCCATGACATTGATCCTATGTGTCTTTTTGCAAGGAACGTTTTCACAGTTTTTGCTCTATGGCAAGATGCATTATCATCTTGAACAATGATTTCATCATCCCCAAACATCCTTTCAATTGTCCAAAATATCAACGTAAACGTGCATTTACTGATGATGTAATGACAGCCATCTCCCCAGTGCCTTTACCTGACATGCAGCCCCATATCATCAATGACTGTGGAAATTTACATGTTCTCTTCAGGCAATCATCTTTATAAATCTCATTGGAACGGCACCAAACAAAAGTTCCAGCATCATCACCTTGCCCAATGCAGAGTTGAGATTCATCACTGAATATGACTTTCATCCAGTCATCCACAGTCCACGATTGCTTTTCCTTAGCCCATTGTAACCTTGTTTATTTTGTTTAGGTGTTAATGATGGCTTTCGTTTAGCTTTTCTGTATGTAAATCCCATTTCCTTTAGGCGGTTTCTTACAGTTCAGTCATAGACGTTGACTCCAGTTTCCTCCCATTCGTTCCTCATTTGTTTTGTTGTGCATTTTTGGATTTTTGAGACATATTGCTTTAAGTTTTCTGTCTTGATGCTTTGATGTCTTCCTGGGTCTACCAGTATGTTTGCCTTTAACAACCTTCCCATGTTTTTTGTATTTGGTCCTGAGTTTAGACACAGCTGACTGTGAACAACCAACATCTTTTGCAACATTGCATGATGATTTACTCTCTTTTAAGAGTTTGATAATCCTCTCCTTTGTTTCAACTGACATCTCTCGTGTTGGAGCCATGATTCATGTCAGTCCACTTGGTGCAACAGCTCTTCAAGGTGTGATCACTCCTTTTTAGATGCAGACTAATGAGCAGATCTGATATGATGCAGGTGTTAGTTTTGGGGATGAAAATTTACAGGGTGATTCCATAATTTTTTCCTCAGAATTGAGTGATTCCATATTTCCTCTGTTTGGTCTAAAAAAGTAACTGTTACTGACTGCCACAATCTTTTTTTCTTGATTTCTTATAGTGTCATGTGTGTGATCTGCTTTTTTTCTACAAAATTCTACAAAATTAAACAACTGAATGAACATCCTCCGAGGCCGGTGATTCCATAATTTTTGCCAGGGGTTGTAGTGCAGCAGATAAGAGAATATTTAGAGTGGAATCCTACAAATGGTGATACAAGCATCAGATTTGGCACAAATAATCCATAGACATGAAATCTTCTTAAAAAAAAACCTGATTGCCCACTTGAATTTTCAATAGGCAGCCAGGTAGGGGTCAATTGAAGAATTACACAGGGGTCAAAATTTAAAGATGCTCCAGTCATATAGAAAACTACACCACATTATTTGCCTGATCATAAAGATTCCAAAAAAGGTATAGTTTGGACAATCTGTGACTGAATGTTCTGGAGTTATGAGGTAAAAGCAGCATTAATGGTGACAAAGGTCAGTTTCAGATTGTACAGGGGTCAAAAGTTAAAGTTGCTCCATTAATTTTGCTCCACCTGTATTTGTGCTGAATTTGATGCTTGTATCACCATTTGAAGGATTGTTTCAGTTATCTGCTGCACTAATAAGCTAACAGAGCATGTTAGTTTAAACATGTACATAACTCAACCCGAATTAAAGGAAAAATGTTGCTTTTAACAACCTGGACCTCATTTCTGGCGTAAAATACGGTTGTTTACTCAGCAATATAAGTTTGGTGTGATTAGAAGTGCATAGTTCAAATGACATGTTCAGTCCAAATCTGGAGCAAACATTTTTCTTCTTCTACTCAGGTGGATTAGAACTTTTTGTGGTACACAGCACAAACTACTGGACAGGAGGAACCTAGCAGTCAATGTGACTCACTGATTTGAAAATGCAACTCTTTCAACCAGAAGTGTGGTGCTGTGAAATGTCAATCATCTGTGTCCAATCAGATTTCAGGAGAGTCCAGTGAAACCCCGGCCTCCACTTTAGCTCCACCCATGCCAGGAAGTGTTTGACATTTGAGCATTTCCTGTTTCACTGTGACTGAGAATTCGGCACTTCCTGTTTGAGTGTGAACTTGCCACTGAGTTCCCGTGAGATTCCATGGGATTTCATCTGTCAATCCAGGAAGTGTTTGAATTTGAACATTTCCTGTTTTACTGTGGATTTGAAAATTGGCACTTCCTGTTTAGGACGCCCTGTACCATGAGTGAGCTTTGTGACGCTTCACTCATATTAACTAAAGTGTGCACCCAATGTGTGTTTAATTATGGAATGATGAAATTAATGAAAAAAAAAACTAAAACTGTATGGTGGTGGCATGGGTGTCCACCACACAGTCAGACAGTAAAATTAAGAGGTTATTTAATCGAGAGCTGCCTACTTATTTAAAAAAATCACTGGAGAAACGTGTATATAAGGCAACCCGAATTAAAGGAGAAATGCTGCTTTTAACAACCTGGACCTCATTTCTGGCATAAAATACGGTAGTTTACTCACCAATATAAGTTTGATGTCATTATTACTCCACCGTTCAAAGGACGTGTTCAGTTCATTTTTCTGGATTACAACTTTTTGTGGTACACAGCACCAACTATTGGACAGGAGGAACCTAGCAGTCAATATGACTCTCTGATTTCAAAATGCAGCTGTTTTCAACCAGATGTGTGGTGGCATGACATGTCAATCATCTGTGTCCAATCAGATTTCAGGGGAGTCCAGTGCAACCCTGGCGTCCGCTCTAGCTCCACCCATGCCAGGAAGTGTTCACAGGAAGGGTTGACATCAGTTGACATCATTGCAAAAAACACTCATGCTGCATGAATTGTTGTTTCTTATTTAGTGAGACGTGTGTATGGATGTTGACAACAGTTGTGTATTTTATGTGTATTTTACATCCCTCCAAACCTGCTGGCAGTGGATCTGATTATTTACTCCGTGTATTGTTCTTGATGGTTCTGCCATTAAAACCCTAACATGTCTCACAGTCCACTCGCCCTCTCCTCCTCATTACGCTCATTATTTGGACTTGAGTGGAATTTCGATGCGAGACCTTTGCCTTTCTATGGAGAATTAAACATGCCCTGTCCTGACCTTTTGTCTGCAGCGACTTTCATTCCGCTGGCAAGCAACATGGCCTTGAAACCCCCAGAAACACTCTGTTCTCTGAAAAACACACCATCCAGATCTCCTCCTCTGGGACCCATCAGTTGGATATTTTTCTGCTCCATTTTGGGTCAGCACTGTTAATATTTTCATTAGTTTGCCTGTGGCTCTGGCCTTGATCTTGTTCATTTCTGTTTGCTATTGCCTTTTGAATCTCAGGTCCAATTTGTTTCAAATTCAGCCAAGGTATGTATGTTTACCTGTGAAAACTACAGTATGCAACATAAAACATCTTGATGCACATAAAGCTTTGTCTCATGCACGCACACAGCTTCATCTACACTTGTCAAGCTGAACACTTCAAAACAAAGCGGCAAAAAAAAAAAAAACAAATGTCTGGAAACATTAAGAGTTCTAAAGTCATGATGAATGCCCTATTTTGATCTTTGACAAACGCAGTTTCAACATTAACCAGTTCCAAGAAAAGACAAACTCTGTAATGAACAGTCTATGAACAGAAAGCCAACTGCTGAACTTTTCAAAAGAGCCACAAGAGGGACACACTTGACTTTCAATGCCTGTTGTAATTTGAATTGATTTTATGGACAGCATAGCATCTGTACTGGTTCATTAGCAAGCCTCTGAATGCAAAAATAAATAAATAATGGGAAAAAAAAAACACCTTTACACCCTTTTTCCAGTACCCTTGAAACTAGTCAAGATCTATTTAATCAAACATTAAAACATTGTAAATGTGTATGATTTTCCGATATACACTTATCAAACCAGAAAATCATACACATTGTAAATGTGTATGATTTTCTGGTGTATGATTTTCTGATATACACTTATAAAACTGCCCTCCTGTGGGTTCACCACCTGCAGAGGGGGCCAAGGGGGTCGCGTACAGAGAGGACTGGGTGGCGGTCGAGGGCGGGTGGCCTGGCGACCCAGTCTGCACTCACAGCCTCTGGCTGTTGGGACGTGGAATGTCACCTTGCTGGGGGGGAAGGAGCCTGAGCTTGTGAGGGAGGTTGAGAGGTGCCAACTAGAGATAGTCGGGCTCACCTCCAAGCACAGTTTGGGCTCTGGTACCCAACTCCTGGAGAGAGGCTGGGCGCTCCACTTTTCTGGCGTTGCCCACTGTGAGAGGCAGCGGGCAGGGGTAGCATTGCTCACTGCTCCCCAGCTCAGTTGCCATGTCTCTCACTGTTGTCTCAGCCTACAGGCCAAGCGGCAGTGCAGAGTACCCGACCTTCTTGGAGTCCCTGGGAGGGGTACTAGATAGTGCTCTGACTGGGGACTCCATTGTTCTACTGGGGGACTTCAACGCCCACGTGGGCAGCGACAGTGAGACCTGGAGGGGGGTGATAGGGAAGCACAGCCTCCCCGATCTGAACCCAAGTGGTGTTCAGTTGTTGGGCTTCTGTGCTAGCCACAGTTTGTCCATCACAAACACCATGTTCAAGTACAAAGGTGTCCATAAGTGCACGTGGCACCAGGACACCCTGAGCCGGAGGTCGATGATCAACTTTGTAGTCATATCATTTGACCTTCGGCCACATATCCCCGGACACTCGGGTAAAGAGAGGGACTCAGCTGTCAACCGATCACCACCTGGTGGTGAGTTGGATCCGCTGGGAGGGGAGGAAGCCGGTCAGACCTGGCAGGCCCAAATGTATCATGAGGGTCTGCTGGGAACGACTGGAGGAATCCTGTGTCAGCGAGGTCTTCAACTCCCACCTCCATGTGAGCTTCTCCCAGATCCTGGGGGAGGTTGGAGACATGGAGTCCGAGTGGCACATGTTCTCCACCTCCATTGTCAATGCGGCCGCTTGTAGCTGTGGTCGCAGGGTTTCTGGTGCTTGTCGCGGCGGCAATCCCCGAACCTGGTGGTGGATGCTGGAAGTAAGGGATGCCGTCAAGCTGAAGGAGTCCTACTTGTCTTTGTTGGCAGGTGGGACTCCAGAGGCAGCTGACAGGTACCGGCAGGCCAAGCATGCTGCAGCCTGTGCGGTCACAGAGGCAAAAACTTGGATCTGGGAGGAGTTCGGGGAGGCTGTGGAGGAGGACTATTGGTCGGCCTCGAAGAAATTCTGGCAAACCGTCCGATGCCTCTGGAGGCTGAAGCAGTTCTCCACCAACACTGTCAATAGTCAATCAATCAATCAATTTTATTTATATAGTGCCAAATCACAACAAACAGTTGCCCCAAGGCGCTTTATATTGTAAGGCAAGGCCATACAATAATTACGTAAAAACCCCAACGGTCAAAACGACCCCCTGTGAGCAAGCACTTGGCGACAGTGGGAAGGAAAACTCCCTTTTAACAGGAAGAAACCTCCAGCAGAACCAGGCTCAGGGAGGGGCAGTCTTCTGCTGGGACTGATTGGGGCTGAGGGAGAGAACCAGGAAAAGACATGCTGTGGAGGGGAGCAGAGATCAATCACTAATGATTAAATGCAGAGTGGTGCATACAGAGCAAAAAGAGAAAGAAACACTCAGTGCATCAGTCTAAGTCTATAGCAGCATAACTAGGGGATGGGTCACCTGATCCAGCCCTAACTATAAGCTTTAGCAAAAAGGAAAGTTTTAAGCCTAATCTTAAAAGTAGAGAGGGTGTCTGTCTCCCTGATCTGAATTGGGAGCTGGTTCCACAGGAGAGGAACCTGAAAGCTGACAGCTCTGCCTCCCATTCTACTCTTACAAACCCTAGGAACTACAAGTAAGCCTGCAGTCTGAGAGCGAAGCGCTCTATTGGGGTGATATGGTACTATGAGGTCCCTAAGATAAGATGGGACCTGATTATTCAAAACCTTATAAGTAAGAAGAAGAATTTTAAATTCTATTCTAGAATTAACAGGAAGCCAATGAAGAGAGGCCAATATGGGTGAGCTATGCTCTCTCCTTCTAGTCCCCGTTAGTACTCTAGCTGCAGCATTTTGAATTAACTGAAGGCTTTTCAGGGAACTTTTAGGACAACCTGATAATAATGAATTACAATAGTCCAGCCTAGAGGAAATAAATGCATGAATTAGTTTTTCAGCATCACTCTGAGACAAGACCTTTCTAATTTTAGAGATATTGCGTAAATGCAAAAAAGCAGTTCTACATATTTGTTTAATATGCGCTTTGAATGACATATCCTGATCAAAAATGACTCCAAGATTTCTCACAGTATTACTAGAGGTCAGGGTAATGCCATCCAGAGTAAGGATCTGGTTAGACACCATGTTTCTAAGATTTGTGGGGCCAAGTACAATAACTTCAGTTTTATCTGAGTTTAAAAGCAGGAAATTAGAGGTCATCCATGTCTTTATGTCTGTAAGACAATCCTGCAGTTTAGCTAATTGGTGTGTGTCCTCTGGCTTCATGGATAGATAAAGCTGGGTATCATCTGCGTAACAATGAAAATTTAAGCAATGCCGTCTAATAATACTGCCTAAGGGAAGCATGTATAAAGTGAATAAAATTGGTCCTAGCACAGAACCTTGTGGAACTCCATAATTAACCTTAGTCTGTGAAGAAGACTCCCCATTTACATGAACAAATTGTAATCTATTAGATAAATATGATTCAAACCACCGCAGCGCAGTGCCTTTAATACCTATGGCATGCGCTAATCTCTGTAATAAAATTTTATGGTCAACAGTATCAAAAGCAGCACTGAGGTCTAACAGAACAACCACAGTCGGGGGGGGGGGGGGGTGCTCTGGGAGTATGGGTGCAGGGTCCTTTGCTAAGTGCTATCCGGTCCCTGTATGATCACAGCAGGAGCTTTATTCGCATTGCCGGTAGTAAGTCAAGCCTGTTTCCAGTGCGCGTTGGCCTCCACCAGGGCTGCCCTTTGTCACCGGTTTTGTTCATTACCTTTATGGACAGAATTTCTAGGCGCAGTCAGGGTGTAGAGGGGGTCCGGTTTGGGAACCACAGAATCTCGTCTGTGCTGTTTGTGGACGATGTGCCTTCAGCGTGCACTGGAGCAGTTTGCAGCCGAGTCTGAAGCGTCCAGGATGAAAAATCAGCACCTCCAAAGCCGAGGCCATGGTTCTTGACCGAAAAAAAGGTGCTCTGCCCTCTTCAGGTTGGTGGAGTGTCCTTGCCTCAAGTGGAGGAGTTTAAGTATCTCGGGGTCTTGTTCACGAGAGAGGGACGGATGGAGCGTGAGATTGACAGATGGATCGGTGCAGCACCTGCAGAGACGCGGTCACTGTATTGGACCGTCGTGGTGAAGAGAGAGCTGAGAAGGGGGGCAAAGTTCTCGATTTACCGATCGATCTATGTTCCGACCCTCACCTATGGTCATGAGATTTGGCTCATGACCGAAAGAACAAGATTGCATGTACAAGCGGCCGAGATGAGTTTCCTCCACAGGGTGGCTGGTCTCCCTTAGAGATAGGGTGAGGAGCTTGGTCACTCGGGAGGAGCTTGGAGCCGAGCCGCTGCTCCTCCACGTCGAAAGGAGCCAGCTGAGGTGGCTTGGGCATCTTTTTCGGATGACCCCTGGACGCCTCACTGGAGAAGTGTTCTGGGCACGTCCCATTGGCCCCGGGGAAGACCCAGGACACACTGGAGGGACTATGTCTCGCAGCTGGCTTGGGAACACCTCAGGGTTCCCCCAGAGGAGGTGGGGGAGGTGTGTGTCGATCGGGAGGTCTGGGTGGCTTTGCTTGAGCTGCTGCCCCTGCGACCCGACCTCAGATTAAGCGGTATAAAATGGATGGATGGATGGATGGATGGATGGATGGATGGATGGATGGATGGATGGCACTTATAAAACCTACAGTATTTTTAATCTTAAATGACTTAACTACAAGTTTATGTTTATGGGTATCTTAACTGGCGATAAGACATGAAGCAGGATTTCTATTTTCACAAATAGTCAAGATCTAAGATGAACTTCCACAGCAGTGATTTGTGAAGGACCTTGGTCATTTGGCGCAAATGTTACCTCATGTATCATGTTGTAAATGACACCACAAAGACACTGCCACAACATCATTATTGCAGCAGTGCCACAAGACACCATCTTAACCTCATTTGGACCCACCAAAGCATCACCACAAATTGTCACAATGTCAGTATGAAACATCAAATATGTTACGACGCCAATACAACATGTCACAATGTGTGAATACACTGACAAGACATTGCCCAAAGGTAACTATGACTTGCTCATTGCATGGGAAAATGCAACAAAATAAATATAGTATGTATTGCCTATTTTTATCACTATTAAATAAGTACAGTGATTATGAACAACTGATGCTGCTGCAGGGGAAGAGGAAGACTTTCTGCTATCACGTGATGTGGCTGCATCCCGGTAGTTTCTATGTAGTGTCTGGTGGCCTTTGTATTTTACATTTGTAACAGAATCTTGGTAGTTCATGGCCATCCCCACCCCAGCAGATGTATTTCTGAGATGATTCTGCAAGATGCTGTCACAAAACTGTCAAGACATCCATAAGATGCACCAATACTTGCCTAATGCCTAATCATGACACAGCAGAAATATTTTAGTACATTTAAAAAATGTCACTGTTCCATGGCAGGGTACCAGATGTCAGCAAGATCTCACAAGATTCACCAGAGTTGCATCAGTCTACAGTTGAGTCTTCAAACTATAGATTCCAAGCATGTCATAGTGTAAGTGGTGGTGGCAACATTAAGACAGGTGTTTTGTTTTTCTGTCATAGTGTATCCAGGACTTAATTTGAGGGGGAGCAAGCCGGAGCGCACTCCGGAACCTCTGACGATGGCTCCGCCAGCTATTTATACTATTTATGGATCCGTGATCCGCCACCTCTCTTGACTAAAAAAAAAAAAAAAAAAAAAATCACCGCCTGCTGTGCGGAATTGCGCCAAATCTGGCAACAGGTCCAGAGGCTACGCTCGCTGTTTTGATCCGGATGTTGACCGCAGCCGCAGAGCTCCGTGGCCACCGAGAGAGGACTTGGATTCTTTGCGGGTCCCGCATCCGTACCCCCGGAGGCAGTGAGTGAAGGGAGAGCCGCGCATTGTGTTCTGCGTGTGTCTGTTTATAATCTCGCACAGAAGAAAAAAGAGAGTGTTTACACAAGAGAGAAAAGAGAAAATGTTAATGCCTGTTTGAGAAAAGTGTGTAGTGAGGGGTCTTACAGCCTTAAAACATCTATAATAAGTGTAAAAAATAGCGCTGACTAAGCGGATTTCGTTTATCGCGAGTTATTTTTATGCCGCATTCACACCGGGCGCGATCAGACACTACAAATTCGCGGGGGTCGCGTGGCGACGGACGCGCCTCCTTTGCCCGGTATGTCGCTCTTCTTGGGTGGACTTTCGCTGCGAAAATTCGCCCCGGTGCGTCATCAAATAGGAGGAGCTTCCATTCCACTCTGCGTCAAGTCATCATGACGGACCTTGATCACAGAGTGAGTTGTTGTGAAAAGCTCCCAATACAGAGAGTATCATTATTTGCTGCAGGAGCTGCGTCTGGATGACGGCAGCTTTCAGCGGTCCTTCCGCCTCTGCAGGAACCAGTTTGAGGACCAACTGTCCTGTTCACGCGCGCACATGTAAACAATAAAAAAAAAGAAACTCCGCTGCTTACTGCAGCTCGCTCCTCCCGCAAAAAACTTTGTCATAATTGTCTTTAGAAACCAGTCACCATTATACATCTGTGTAGTTAATAAGTAAAATAATCTCCATGGACCCACGCGCGCGCACGTAAAAAGAAAAAGAAACTCTGCTCCCCCTGCTGTGGTGCTGCTGCTCGCTCCAAAAACTCTGTCATGATTGTGAAATAAAGGACAAAAGAGACATAAGTCCTGCTCACAGGCTGCTACCAGAGACAGGACATGTTCACATCTTCAGTCAAACTCCAGACATCTCTACGTCACTACATATTCAGTCCCTGATTGGTCATCGCGGCGCGAAGAGACGAAAAAGTTCAGATTTTTCAGCTTGGGGAGGAGGGCAACACGACGCGACGCAATATCGCACTACAAACGTGCAAAACGCTCAAAATCGCTTCACTCGGTTTGGCGCCAAAACACGTCCTTACATAGGGATTACATGGCAACCTGTGGCTGCAGTCTCTCGCGTCGCACCCGGTGTGAACGCGGAGGACGTAACTCCCGCGATAAACGAGGGACCACTGTACATCATTAAACAGGAATTTGTACTCTATCCGGATTTGGTGTGCCTACTAGTGTTATTAGGCCTACAGTACATGCCCAGTTTATTTTCGGTGTGGCGCACAGCGTTGTTCGCAAGCCCCACCCCCACCCTTCTTTTTTTTCTGCACCGGAGCCACCCATCCTCTGCGCTCCGGGACCTCCCACTTTACAAATGATGCACTGAGTGTACCAATATAAAATGCTTTCATATTTTTACTGAGGAGACCCTGCAGACATTCTGAAAGAAATTATTTCCAGTGGGGAAATCATTCTGTAACTATGAAAAGAAGAATGCCAAACTAAATTTATAAAAGACACTTTATAAACATGAAGAGATCAAGGAAACTGCCATGTTGTTGCAGCATTACACTGTCAGGACTGGTTTCTTTAATTTGGTTTTGGTATGTTTTTAGTCCATTGAGAAGACTGGAATATCAGGCATGACTGTGACCACAAAGGTGAGCCCACAGTGGAGGATGAAGGGAAAGTTCCTTTGTACTTTATCACTGGGCAGTTTGATCCAGTACTCTGGTTGGGTCCTGGCTCTTCTATGTGCTGCAGCCAGGTGAAGTGTGGGTGTCCCCTTTGCCTTCTCTAGCCACTGAGGTCCACAACACTTAGGCACCTGTGTGCTGGATCATGCACACACTGTTGTGTGGGCCGCTGAAGAGGAGGTACTGCTGGCCCACCACCACAAGATGGCGCCCTGCTTGAAGTGCGGGCTTCAAGCACGAGAGGGCATCGGAGCGACCGGGAGTGACAGCTGTCACTCATCATCCGTACCAGCTGTCACTCATCCACTACTCATCACCACCACCATAAAGGCCGGTCTGCAACTCCACCTCCCCGCCGAGAAATCAACTACCAATCAGGTAATTTTCTCTGCTGAACAAAACCTTGTGTAATAGTCTGAACTTCTTTTGCAGCCGTTTTCCTGTGGTGATTGCCTTATCTGTGGGATTGGCGTTTGGTGTGATCAGCGACGGCTTCGCTTCACACCCCAACCAGATAAGTGGTTAGACAGGAGCTGCACGAGTGTGTGATTGGAGGTGGAGGTGCTCCCTCCTTACTGAATACAGACTGTGGGATTACTGAGTGTGCGACCTCACACTCATCAGGACTGTCTCTGTTCTCTGCCAGCAGTACCGGGTCTGACTGCTGAAGACAGCGGCCACCTGGGGCGCAGGGCTTGGCGGCTCTGGTGTTCTTCAGCTCCGTTGGCAGTGGAAGCTGTGTGGATCCGGCTCTTCTCTCGCCAGGCGTCTTCTATCGTCGAGCCTGCCCGCACGTCACCTGGTGTATGATTGACAGTCACTATATTGTTATTGTCTGTACGTCGTTGTGTGATTCACAACATTAAATTGTTACTTTTGGCTTATCCATTGTCTGTTCATTTACGCCCCCTGTTGTGGGTCCGTGTCACGACACTTTCACAACACACACAAATGTGCCACATGGTTAAAAAAAAAGCTGAAGCTGATGCTCCCTCACAGTGCAAGTGATAATCCTCATCGTAGTTTCCCTAAGTAACTGCTTGTTTGGCACATTGTCATTCCAGCGGTACCAAAGGATCCTTCAAAGAGATCTGGTACCAAAGACCTCTAGCCATCACTTTAGGTCACTGGTTAGCATCCAAGTCTCACAACCATACAGTAAGATGGGTAGCACCAATATCCTAAGATTTGGACATTTGTTCTCCTGCAGAGATATCGCCATCACCTAGCACCTCTGTGCAGTGGCATCATGACTCCATAAGCTCAATTTCAAAGACCAAGTACCCAGAGAAATGAATGTCACTGCTGAGATAAATGAATGTCTCTAGTGGGTAAAACTTTGTGTATCACTGCAATACATTCTGGGAAAAAAGTTGGCATGCTCCGCTACATGTGATCATGTCATTCTGCGGCTTTGTTTATCTGGTGTGTGTAAGGAGATTTACAGTTGCTAGCGGCTCCCAGACAGCGTGGTGTCCTTCTGTGAAGCTGCAGAATGTTCATCTCATACAAGCAAAGTGAAAAAGCTGGATGTTTACCTGTGGACGACTAGTGTCAGCTTTAATGTTTATGTTCAGGCTCCCCAAGATCCTCATATCTGCCCTCTGCCTGTTCTACGAATCCTAGTAACTTTTTCTTGTTTTTGTTGCATGCATGTAGTCAGAATTTCTTGCAGTTGTTTCCTGGTTAACTTTGACAGCAGTACATGGGAAGCTGTGTTGGATTTTGTGTGTCAAATAGTTGCCCAGAAAAGACGCCCATTTTAACCACTAGGCAGCAGCACACGTATCTTGGGCAGCCTCAGTTCCTCATTCAGCTTCTCAAGTACTGCAGTCTATCTGTAGCTTCCACAAAGATCACAGCATCATCCAACAAGTTTAGGTCAGCAACCCTTTCCTTGCCAAACCCAAAAACAGTTGTCAATATTCAAAAATAAATCATTAAATAAACTAAAAAACAGTTGGGGTGGGGGCATTAATTATCAGAATGAGAGAAGTGAGCAGGAAGTAACAGGTGATGCATATAAAAATGGAGAAATATGTCCAACAAATGGGAGGAAGAACTAAACGCAGTGATGTGAAATAATGTACTGATTGGTGGCAGATTAAAGAGACAAGCTGAACTTGGCAGTACTGCTCTGTTCACTAACCAAAGTCCAGATTTCATAGCTTTCCAAAGTGACTATCCATCCCTCCTCCTCGCACTCCGGCAGTACCCCACACTGCCAAGTGCAAAAAAAATCAGACTGATGGCACAGTGAGCGTGTCCCGCTCTTCCCACAATCTGCTCATTAGCACAAACACTAGTCAGCTGCACAGGCTTTGTCGGAGAGATATCCACTGACAACAGCACTCACCGCGTCCCAGAGAGGTCTGGCTTTATGGCCGACTCCGTGCAAGTGGTTCTGTGTGGTCCAAAATACAATGCTGATAGTGCAGGTTTATTGAGGGAGCAGTCACTGATATCAGCATGGCTGCAGCCTTTTATTTATTTTTTCTATATGGAGCAAATGTGCTTTGTGACCCCATCTCTAGCAATGACTTTGGAGCTGTATTTGCACTGGCAACTTCAATAAACTGCATCAGATACCATTACCGATCTGTGCCTAATGTTGTCATAAATTAAGTTTCCAACAGCAGCCTCAACAGACTGTGATCTTATTTTGCAGTATACTGTGAAAATCCACTCCATGCAAATTAACAAGTCACAAAAAGATGACACCACACAATGTGGACCTCACTTTGATGTCATTTCTGGGAGCCGCATATTGCTGCATCAAGCACACTATGGAACTGCACTGGCTTCTAGTATATACGAGGTCTGTTAGAAAAGTATCTGACCTTTTTATTTTTTTTCAAAAACCTGATAGATTTGAATCACCTGTGTTTGCATGAGCAAACCTTGAACCTTCCTGCGCATGCGTGAACTTTTTCACGCCTGTCGATTGCATCATTTTCTGGTAAGCAGCCTTTGTGTTAGGTGTGTGTCGTGCGCTCGGCGTTTTTTCATTCCAAAAGACAGAACGACTGGAGCAGCGCCGCATCAAATTTTGCCAGAAACTGGGCGACAGCCAGGTGGAAACCATTCAGATTATTCAGATGGCTTTCGGTGACGATCCTATGGGCACCACACAGATTAAGGAGCGGTTCTACTGGTTTAAAGACGTCTGCACAATGGTGGAGAGCGAGCCACGCTCCGGTCGGCCATCAACATGCTGAAATGACCAGATCATTTCCAAAGTGAACGCTGTGGTGATGCGGGACCGTCGAAATGGCCATGAAATGATTGGCGGTGAAAATCATGCCGATGGCTTCGGCACGAAGCTGCCGACAGCAGAGCAAAAGTGTCTTCGTGTTGAAGTCTCACAGGACATGCTGTGACATGCCCAGCTCTTCCACAATTTCTTGGATAGTCACATGACTGAAAAGTCACCGAAAGCCGTCTGAATCATCCAAATGGTTTCCACCTGGCTGTCGCCCAGTTTCTGGCAAAATTTGATGCGGCGCTGCTCCAGTCGTTCCGTCTTTTTCTTTGAAATGAAAATCCACGGAACGCGCTGCACACATCCCACACAAAGTGTTGTGTGGGCCGCCAGAAGAGGATGTACTGCTGGCCCACCACCAAAGGGCGCCCTGCCTGAAGTGCGGGCTTCAGGCACGAGAGGGCGCTGCCGCCACGGACACAGCCGGGAGTGACAGCTGTCACTCATTAATTCCTGACAGCTGTCACACATTCTTCATCATCGCACTCCATAAAGACCAGACGTCATCTCCACCTCATCGCCGAGATATCATACTTCATTGGAGGTAATACTCTCAGCCTTTTTGTGAGATTTATAAATCTGTTATTGTGAGTGTTTGCAGGAGAACCGGTCGTTTTTGCGGAGGCTGTGCAAGACTGCGCTCCTTTTCATCTGAGACCGCTGCAACGTGTTGAGTGAGAGGTGGAGGTGGCATTCCCACTGCTGTTGTTACTGGGTGTACACACACCCACACTTGACTGTCTTTGTTCTTCGCCAGCAGTACCAGATCCGACAGTCGGGGACGGTGATCACCTGGGAATTCGGGACTTGGCGGCTCCAGTATTCACCAGGTTCTGTGGGGGCGGAAATCGTGTGGTTCCGGCTCTTTTCAGGACAGACGTCTTCTATCCTCGAGCCTGCCCACACGTCACCTTTGTAATTTGACTGTAATTATATTCTGAGATTGTCTGTATGTTCGTTGTGCACGTTTCACAACATTAAATTGTTACCTTTTGGCTCATCTATTGACCGTTCATTTGCGCCCCCTGTTGTGGGTCCGTGTCACTACACTTTCACAACACAAAGGCTGCTTACCAGGAAATGATCAAGGTTTGCTCATGCTAACACACGTGATTCAAATCCATCAGGTTTTTGAAAAAAATAAAAACATCCAATACTTTTCTAACAGACCTCGTATAAACAACCAACCAGACCGACAGACAACTGGTCCATCACAACCTCCTGAAAGTTACCATCTACTGTCTGCCAAAACCATGTGATCCTAGTTAGGAGGACAGGGCTCTTCAGTACCTGGAACTGTGTGCAATTACTGTACAACAATACATATCATGATACACTCTGTGTAGGCTCTCAATCATCCAGGCAAAGATCAGCAGCTTCCTAAAGTTTCACCACTCATCTGTTGGATGGAATGTTCCATGAATGTTCCATGGAATGTTCCATGACACATGTCCAAATGTCCTTAGACCACTTAATGTTACAAACTGGCTTTGACCTGGCTGTTTTACATGCAGCCATGACGCATGCCAAAAAAAAAATCATTTACGCACAGTCTAAACTGATAAAACCAAGGGCTTCCAATCTGTCTGGGACAAACCTCAGCACCATGAAATGTTCTGTTATTTGCTTATCACACAGACACAAACACATCAATTACAAAGTTTTGATATGACACATACCCTTGAACATAACAACATGATCACGTCACCCGCTTACCTCGTCAATGCACCACTTTTCACAACCAATCACATAGCTCCACTGATCCACACAGCAGGGCAAGACCCACCCACTTGGGGGTGGCCGAGTGCAGGCTTAAGAAGTAGCCTAACCTTAATGTCAGGGCTCTTGTTTGCAACGGTGCATGAGACGCTTGCTTCAAGATCCCAGTGCTGCCATAGTTGACTCTGTTCATCAGTGTAGGCATCTTTTTTAATACAGCATCTGATTTTTAAGTCTGTCTCGTGCCAGTCTGTGAGTGTCTGAGTTCGCTCACCACATAAAACTACCGGGAGGGGTTCAGGAGGCAGAAAAACCCCTACACATCTAAGTGGCTTCATCAGTCTGGGATCATTTTGAACCGAGAACTTAAATGGTTTGAGAGAGGGGTAAAGGAAACAATCCATGTCAGAAATGAATGGCCTTCCCTCAGAAGAGGCAGAGGTCTGAGACATCACCTTTTCTGGAAGCTACAGTGAAAAATCAGAACCACTTCACTCCTCCCCCAAAGGCATTAGCCTAACAACCATAAGAGGATGGCTATTATTCTGATGACCTCCAGCAAAACCGTTATTCACTGTTATGACTGTTTGAAGCTAACCATGGACGACCCCACCCTGGAGGACTATATCTGGGCGTTCCCTAACCATGACTTTTCATGGTTTCACAATACTTGGAAAAATAAGATTCAATACAAGTTTCAAGATATGATTATCATGATTCATGATTCCTTAGGGTATGTAATTGCTACTTTCTGTCCATCCACCTGTCTAACTGAAAAAATACCTCAAAATTAAAAACTTTTTATGCATATATGATTCTGTGGTCAGTGAGTTGTTGAGTACATCTTGGCGGTGATCCAGTGTTACCTCAAAAAATGTTGCCTTTTCACATTAGTTATTTACATTGCATGATATGTTTTCCTTTTATCAATGGATCATTCATTCCTTATGACATCACAAAGAGCTGAGAAGGGTGCTGCTCTGTATGTTGGTGCAGGTACATTAAAAATAGCTGGCCATTATGAAGGTGGAAGTATGTGCTTGTTGAGGAACCTTCTGCTTTTAACTGCCATTAATGTCTTATATGTAACTTCATAAACCTTTTTAAACAATGCAATGCAAATTTTCTGAAGCCTGTGAAGAATATCTTTGAGCACTGGCACTCATTGAAATGAAGTGGTTAGTACAGTACGTACAGCCTTTTTACATTACATGTAGAACAAGAACAATTGGAGCTTTCTGACGTCCGCCAATCCAGATGTGGATGCGTATCACTTTCAAAATTGAATGGAGTCTGACAATCCATGAAGTAGTTTTGATGTAATCCTTCAAAGCCTATATAATGTGAAACGTGAACCAGAATTTGGATCTGAATCCAGATCCCCTCTGAAATTTAATGGAGTCTTCCATGGCCTAAAATGTATCTTTGGAGAAAATTTGGTGAAAATCCGTGAAGTTGTTTTGACGTAATCCTGCTAACAGTAATCCTTCACAGCCTATATAAAGTGAAACTTGATCCGGAATCCGGATCCGGATCCCCTCCAAAATTTAATGGAGTCTTCCATGGCCTAATATCTATCTGTGGTGAAAATTTCATCAAAATCCTTGCAGTAGTTTTGACATAATACTGCTAAAAGTCAGACAATTAAACAAATAAATAAACGCAGATGATTTTATTATGTTTATTATGTCCTTAACAGACATAAAAAAAACCTCAGTCTGTTCCAAATAGTGAGGTATACACAGTAAAGTATTGCCTTGACAGCGTGTATTTTGTGGCGGCTTCACTCTTACTATCATAAACACAACACTGAGTATAACGTATGGCTGGCTTAATGATGCTCAGTCATGGTGAACATGCTGAAGAACATTTGCACAGCACTATGCATACCTTTTCTCATGCAGGAGAAAAATGATTATGCTGGTCATATTTAATGGCTTATAAAAAGGCGTGCCACGGGCTGTAAAACACCAGTAATCAGTCTGAGGACCCTGAGGTAAACACTGATGGTACTGCATGAGGAATGTGTTTGACCAAAAACCACAGACAGATGAAGGTAAAGAGACGTTCTATCAAACGACTGCTTGTGTGCGATACATACCATCTACACACACAGTTGGCCATTATTCCTGTTTTTCCTCTCCGTGCCCTCTTCCATATGCATGAGGCCATATGTTAGGCCGTTGCCTGTCAGTGCGGGTTGAACGGGCAAGGACGTGTTGGCAGACAGAGCTGTTGCATCTATGTGTGTGTCTGTGTGTGTGTGTGCTAGCATGTCGTCCTCAGCGCTGTACCCGTCAAGACTGCACACGAACGTGGTGGCACACACAGACACGCATATCTGCACGCCTTGCATCGCGATGATGACAGGATTTAAAATAGCAAAGCACGTTTCAGGGACAGGGGTATAATGCGATAAGCCATCAAACACCCAAATCTTAGGCACAGCTATGTCACATCTATTCATCAACACTTTGCTGCTATACATTTCCTGTCTGCGTGGCTCTGCGAGAGAACTGAACAGCTGTTCTTGGCCCACACAGATCTAGTCAAGCTGTAGAAAGCTGACAGTTTGATCAGGTTGAACTGAAGGATTTATCTACTCGGCTGTATCTAGACATCTGTCTTCTGTCTGATGGTGTTGCCACTTGCCTCGTTGTTGATTAGAAAATTGCCTGGCAATAAAAGTTTGATAGGCACTATGTTAAAGTTATGTTAAGCCATTATAATATAGATGTATTATGTCACTATGTTAAATAGAAATAAAAATATCATTCCCTTGACTGCATGCTCGTCATTTTTATAATGAGCACACGGCCGTTTGACAACTCGAGGGCACAGGTTTTCTGGTGAGTGTCAAACTATTTTTTGACAGCAAACAGCTGAGCAGTTGCAGAGTTACTGCTGCTGAAAGTCTGAGGTGGTACAGTGCATCCAGAAAGTATTCACAGAGCTTTACTTTTCCACATTTTATGTTTCAGCCTTGGATGAAATTAAATTTTTTCCTCAAACTTCTACACACAATACCCAATAATGACAATGTGAAAAAAGATTTTTTTTTTTTTTTTGCAAACTTATATACGAGGTCTGTGATAAAAGTAACGGACCTTATTATTTTTTTCAAAAACCATATGGATTTGAATCATGTGTGATTACATCCGACATGCTTGAACCCTCGTGGGCATGCAAGAGTTTTTTCACGCCTGTCGGTTACGTCATTCGCCTGTGGGCAGTCTTTGAGTGAGGAGTCGCCCACTCTCTCGTCATTTTTTCATTGTTTAGGAATGGCTCAGAGACTGCTGCTTCGTTTGATCAAAATTTTTTCAAAACTGTAAGACACAACTGAGTGGACACCATTCGATAAATTCAGCTGGTTTTCGGTAAAAATTTTAACGGCTGATGAGAGATTTTGGTCTGGTAGTGTCGCTTTAAGGACGGCCCACGGCACCTGATGGCGATCTGCGCTTCGAGGCGGCAGCGTCTCGCCGTTTCAAGTTGAAAACTTCCACATTTCAGGCTCTGTTGACCCAGTAAGTCGTCAGAGAACAGAGAACTTGCAGAAAAAGTCGGCATGAGGAGTTTATTCGGACATTCCATTGTTAACGGACATTTTGTAATGAAAGAACGTGCGGGCAGAGTCGCATGTCGGGCCGGACCCGACCGCGGGGGGTCGCGACAGGAAAAACACCTCCGTTGGAAACCTTAACGGGCAAGTTGGAACATGCCCAAGCTGTTAAACAATTTCTAAGTTACTCACTTGTTGAAAGCCATCAAAAGCCGCCTGAATTTTACAAATGGTTTTCAACACAGATTTGCGTGCACGTCTTTCATTAAAAAATGTCCTTAAACAGTGGAATGTCCGCATAAAGTCCTCATGCCGGCCTCTTCTGAATCTTCTCTGTTCTCTCACGACCCTGGGTGAATTATGTTGTGAGGCTGGGCGTGCCTGGCTGTCTTTTGTTTCTGTCTTCTGTTTCTGTCTTTTGTTTTTCCTTCCAGGTGGCACGCGTTTAGGACTCAGTGGCTGTGTGGCTGAGTTACCAGGACCTCACCCTGATCACCTGAGGCTAATCATGTGCAACTCGTCAGGACTCACAGCTGTGGTGCATCTACACGGATTGGAGCATGGTGGCATTTAAGTCTGGAGTACACAGTGTGTATTTGCCAGAGACTCTACCTTGTGACCAGACGGGTGAGATCATCGTCTCGAGAGCCATCTCATCATCAGTGGATGCAGAGACTGTACCAGGTTTGACGCCATGGTCTGTGAAAGAGGAGGGGGTGAGGTCTCACGCTCGTCAGCACACTTCCTGAGGTACGTTAGGTTTTGTGACTAACATTTGTACAGTCAGTAAATGTGGTGTCCCTCACACCTTAGTATATTGAGCTGTTATGTTAGTCGTTTATTCAGCTTCCACTGCAGTGATAATGTGAACTGGGTGTTCCATGCCTGCAGGGTGGGAAGCTGATTAAGTGATTAAGCCAGGAAGTGTTTGCTGTTTACGTACACCTTTGAGTGGTCTCTCTGTGTGTGGAGTGTGGACTCACATGATGGTTTCTTCTTTCACAGACTCGGTTTGTCGCGGCCACCTGGGGGGCGTCGGCGGGGTCCTTGGGTCCGAACTGGTTCTGGCTCCGGACCGTTTGTGCTGCTAGGAGCGCACCGCTTATCCACCACGCCAGACCGCGCACTTATTTGTTTGTATTTTCACATCACTGTTATGTAATTAAATTTTGTTATCCTTTGTACCGTGCTCTGCTTATTTTATACTGGGTCCTTCAAACGCTGGTCGGTTCTCCGGGCTGCGTCCGACACATAACAGTAGTCTCTGGCCAAACATCACGGACCCAGCGGTAGCAGAGACGGTAACGCGCCGGGAAGGCAGCAGCAGACGTTCAGAAGTTATCCGGATCAGTTGCGGGTGCTCTCCGCCCGGATGGTGCTTGTTTGAGAACCCATTATCGAATACTGATTTGAGCTCTCTTGCAGCCGTGTTCCTGTGTTGTGCCTTATCCGAGGGTCGTGGTGGAGTGTGACTGGCGACGGCTTCGCGTCACACTTCGACCGGATAAGAGGTTTAAACGGGAGCTGCGTGAGTGGGTCTGTAATGGGTGAACGCGCACGGCGGAGCTCTGTGACACGGGTCGCTGTGCTTCCTGTGTTACAGTCGTAGCCCCGTTTCCCCGGCTAAAGATAGCTACTGCGTCTGTTGTCAGCTCCGGTGTAATTTAGTTGAATCACAGTTTGGTTGTGTGTTACACATAGCTGCGCACAAAAAAAAAACAAAAAACAAGAAAAGCAGCATGTTGTTTTCTCTATCACCAAAGGGGTTTTTATTTTCAGCACTTTGGCTCCCTCTGTTGGTGACTGAGTTACATTACCGTCATAGCTCTTAAGGTGGAACAGGTGTGTTCCATTTGTTTGAGCTTGACGGTATAAATCACTTATTAGTTTTGTGTTGGTTCATTTTTGTGGGTGTTTTTTTGAGTTGGTTTTTGTGGGGGAGATTTTTTACACTATTTGTGTCTGGGGTCGTGCCCTTGCAGTCTGTCTGGAGCATAAAAAGGACCCAAATAACTGGATGTTAGTCTGTTAGTCTTTTTTTTTTATTGCTTTTGGTTTCACCTCCCAGGGTTTGATGGGACGGTCCCCTGGGGGGTGATGGGGGGGGTAATTGGGTTGTTTTTTCTTTTTTTTTGTTTTTGTTGTGCCCTCTCTTCTCCTCTGGCTCCAGCCGTGTGGGCCGTAGGTTGTCGGCGTTGCTGGAGTGGTGCAGTTCGGTTATGCTGGGCATTTCCCAGGTAACCTCTGCACCTGGGGGGGGGGGGGGGGGGGGGGGGGGGGGGGGGTTCGTGTTGTTGTTTTTTTTGTTGTTGATTCCCTGTTCCACCTCCGGCTTCAGCGCGCCTTTGAGCCGTCTGCCATCGGCGTGGCTGAGGTTTGGGGCAGTGGAATATACCCACAGCTGGTGGCTGGTTTGGAAGTCAGAGGGGTGGCACCGTTTTGTGCCGTCTGCCATAACCGCTGTTCCACTCCTCCCGGTTGACTTCTGGGGTATAGTCATGGTTGGTGACGCTGGACGTGCTTCCAGTTTCCACTGCGCCGAGGGGGTGGGGTTGGGGTTGTTTTATTTGTATGTTTTGTTTTTTTTTCCTTTTGTTTTTCCCCCCAGTTTCCACCCTCAGGGTTGACTGTGGTGTCCTCTGGGTGGGAAAGGGCTGTGGGTCCATCTAGCCATAGGCGGCCGGGGCTGGGTCCGTTGGTCATGAGGGGGTGTGCCTCCTGGGGTTGATGGAACGGTCCTCTGGGAGGCGCTGGGAGTCCCCGTGGGTGACTTTGGATCCCAGAGGGACCTCGGCTGTGGTTATTACTCCTGGAGCTGGCAGGATGTTCTCTGGGGGGTGTTGGTCCCTACGGTCCTCTGGGGAGGGGGGGGGGGGGTTTAGCGTTTTTTATTTGCAAGCTTAAGTTTGGGTTGTTTTTCTTTTCTCCTCTTCCCGGGGTTTGATGGGACGGTCCTCTGGGGAGGGGGGGTGGTGTTGGCGTTTTTCATTTGCAAGCTTAAGTTTGGGTTGTTTTTCTTTTCTCCCCTTCCCGGGGTTTGATGGAACGGTCCTCTGGGGAGGGGGGGGGGGTGTTTTGGTTGTTTGTGTTTGTCTTTTTTGTTTTATGACTAATCAGACTTTGAACATAGTTGGACAATGGCTGACCGCACAGGTTCAAGAACTCCTGGCCACACCTGTGCAAATTGACTGACAGAAACAAGGGCAAAGATGCAGCCAGAGGACAAGACGTCAACCGTTCTGTTAGATGAAGATTCTGTTGGAAGATGAATGCAGATACGGTTTCCAGCCATGGTCCCTGGAGGGGGGTGTTTCTCCTGGGCCAGGTTTGTGTGGTCGCCGGGAGGCTTCCCGTGAGGGTGGGGTGCTGTTGTGAGGCTGGGTGTGCCTGGCTGTCTTTTGTTTCTGTCTTCTGTTTCTGTCTTTTGTTTTTCCTTCCAGGTGGCACGCGTTTAGGACTGAGTGGCTGTGTGGCTGAGTTACCAGGACCTCATCCTGATCACCTGAGGCTGATCATGTGCAGCTCGTCAGGACTCACAGCTGTGGTGCATCTACACGGATTGGAGCATGGTGGCATTTAAGTCTGGAGTACACAGTGTGTATTTGCCAGAGACTCGACCTTGTGACCAGACGGGTGAGATCGTCGTCTCGAGAGCCATCTCATCATCGGTGGATGCAGAGACTGTACCAGGTTTGACACCATGGTCTGTGAAAGAGGAGGGGGTGAGGTCTCACGCTCGTCAGCACACTTCCTGAGGTACGTTAGGTTTTGTGACTAACATTTGTACAGTCAGTAAATGTGGTGTCCCTCACACCTTATTATATTGAGCTGTTATGTTAGTCGTTTATTCAGCTTCCACTGCAGTGATAATGTGAACTGGGTGTTCCATGCCTGCAGGGTGGGAAGCTGATTAAGTGATTAAGCCAGGAAGTGTTTGCTGTTTACGTACACCTTTGAGTGGTCTCTCTGTGTGTGGAGTGTGGACTCACATGATGGTTTGTTCTTTCACAGACTCGGTTTGTCGCGGCCACCTGGGGGGCGTCGGCGGGGTCCTTGGGTCCGAACTGGTTCTGGCTCCGGACCGTTTGTGCTGCTAGGAGCGCACCGCTTATCCACCACGCCAGACCGCGCACTTATTTGTTTGTATTTTCACATCACTGTTATGTAATTAAATTTTGTTATCCTTTGTACCGTGCTCTGCTTATTTTATACTGGGTCCTTCAAACGCTGGTTGGTTCTCCGGGCTGCGTCCGACACATAACAAATTAAGCCTTAAATTAGGATGTTTTCAGGTCGAAACAGGCCGACGATGGCGCCTGGAAGCGCTGCAGGACGTCCCGCTCCGTGGGAAGTCCTTACAGCGACAGAAACACCCCATAATCTCTCATCAGCCGTTAAACCTTTCACCGAAAACCAGCTTAATTTCTCCAATAGTGTCCACTCGGATATCCCTCACAAGTCCAGAAAAAATGTTGATAAAGCAACGCGCGCCGTCCGCAGCGGCTATTCAGACAAAGAGATTCCGACGGGCGGGGTGGAGCACTCCTCACTCAAGGCCTGCCCACAGGAGGATGACGTCACCGACACGCGTGAAAAAACTCACACATGCGCACGAAGGTTCAAGCATGTCTGATGTAAAAACATATGAATCAAATCCATTTATTTTTTGAAAAAAATAAAAAGGACCGCTTTTTTCATTACAGACCTCGTATATATATATATATATATATATATATATATATATATATATATATATATATATATATATATATATATATATATATATGTGTGTGTGTGTGCGCGCGCGCGTGCGTGTATAAAAACAAAAACTAAGAAGTTACATGTACATAAGTGTTCACAGCCTCTGCCATGAAGCTCAAATTTGAGCTCAGGTGATTTCTTAGTTTTTTTATTTTTAATAATTTGCAAGAGTTTCAAAAAACCCTTTTCTAATTGTCATTATGGGGTGTTGTGAGTACAGTTTTGTGGGGATAAAATGAATTTACTCCATTTTGGAAAAAGGCTGTAACATAACAAAATGTGGAAAAAGTGAAGCACTGTGAATACTTTCCGGATGCACGGCATTTTAGCCATAGACTGCATATTTTATAATAATGCTGGGCTCTATCTCAAACTTGTAGCATGCGATTCTCCTTCTCCTATTCATGTGCAGTGGGGAGACCCATCAGGTGCCAGTCCCAGTTAGGACTCGCATGACCAATGCTCTTACCACTGACCCACCTCACCCCACTAACTACTCTTCACAGTAATATATTTATCTGCAAAGAGTCTGAGCCAAACCAAAGGGTCTGTGGACCAACTGTAGCCTACAGGCTCCACACTGGGTGTCCTTGTTTGAGCAAGACAAAGACCATTACGTATACTTGCGCTACAAAATCCTTCCTGTGCTGTTGTGTGGATTTGGGATGTTAATTGAGTTTCAGTATATAACTACAGTCTAACAGATAATAATGATGAATGTGTAATAGATTTACAGAGTTACTTGCGTGCTGACTGGCTCCATTAAGCCTACGCCGGCCCTGCTGGTCACAGGGAATATGTCTTTGCAGAATCACAGACGGAGCTATCAAACTACAGTGTGAGCATCATTAAACAGCTGATGAACCTGGACAGAGGTGTTTGGTGATGCCAGTACCTTTGTACAAGAACAGAGGACCAAGTCTTCAGTGTCCTGGTACTTCCTGTTTTACTATATGGTTGTGAGATTTGGTTGCTAACCAGTGACCTAAGACTATGTGTGGATGTCTTTGGTTCTAGGTATCCTTAGCTACTGCTGGAAAGATTTTGTCAAACAAATGGTTACATGGGGACTCAGATGAGGAGTATTCCTTGCATTGTCAGGGATTGTCTGTATGGCATTTTGGCCATGTGGCAAATTTCCACTGAGTGCCTCAGTGTCAGTGACCCCAGCTAACAGAGAAAGCCCAGCAGAGATACGGCAACACCAGCCCTGACTGTCACTTTGTAAAAAGAGCCAATCCTCACATTCCCGTGTGTTTAAGCCTGTGTGAAGATGTTGTGTGTTTCTGTTGAGGATCATTGGGTGCTCAGTGTTCTTCAGTACAACAATGCACGTAGTGAAAACTGGTTTTTACTCACATCAGGGCGGATATTTTCCACACATATTTGCATTGAAGATGAGTCGCTGATCAGCAGTGATGCAGCTCTTCTCTGTAACGGCTTCACACACTCACGGTGCACATATTGTGTTGGGTGGTTTGGTATTATATTATTTACTGTATAAACTGATTTTTATTAAATCCACTCTCCAAGGAGTCACTGCTGGTATAAACAGCCGTTGTTTTAAAACTTTCAAATCGTCCCCTGAGGTGATTAAAGAGTGCTGCTTGCACAGCATCCTGTAATGTAACATTTCCCTCGGGCTGAGACCTTTGTCCATTCCATGATGATGGCAATTGATCACTGTGCGATGCAGCATGTGCAGACCTTTCAGGTTTTCGAGGAGCGACATAATGTAATTAACACCAAAATGCAAAGATGGCCAAAAAGCACAGGTAATTAAGGCTTCTCCCCCCTACTTTTTAATTGATTTTTAGATTTTAACTTAATAAGGTTAGATGGTTGCAGTGTTCAAATCACGACTTTGTTCTTGAATAAAGTTACGAAATCTTCTAAGGATTACGGGGTCACATTTGCTAAACTGTGTTTTAAGCTTTGAAGTTTAATTTGGTTAGGGTTTAAGTTAAATATCCCCAAACTTTCAGAAATCTATGGCTGTGCAAATCAGGTTTACTGCCATATAAAGGAAAAACAGCTCCTTTAAGTCTGTGACATGCCACAGACTTCCATACTTGGACTTCTGCTCATCCAAAGAACCTGCTTGTAGTCTCCATGAAATGCCAACATTGCCGCTGCAAGAAATGAGGATTTGCCCATTCTATGAAGGAAGAGAGGGTGTGACACTTGGCAACTCTTTGCCATTTAAAGGTTTAATTCACTTTGTCCCTGTGATTCACAGAGCCTGCACTGTCAAAATTATTTTTGGCACACAGATAAATGACATCAAGATCAAATTTTTTTTTTTTTTTTTCAAGATCAAGATCAAATGAAATCCAAATTTTCATCCAAATGAACGCTTTCCTACCAGTGCCTTAAGACCCACTCTGAGCCAGTTTTTCTCCATATTATAAATCATTTAGAATACTTATTTCTGCATTAAAATTATGTCATCACGGGATACTTTCAAAACCACACTAGGTATGTCAGACAGGGGACTTATATATATATACACAAACTTACGGTATTGCCTGAATATGAAACCTGCTGATGGTTTTGGGCTCATAGTCAGACCTGTTCGCTTCACTTCCATGAAGAACTTGCTAACAGATAATCTGTGTGTTTTTTCTGATGCTGTTTAGATATTTAAGGAGTATGTTCATGTCCGACTTAGTTTTTCTAATCGTGTTTTTAGCTTTCTGGTTTGTAACGAATTAGGATATGCGTTTTGGACCGATTGTCATGATAACCAGTTGGATATTGGAAAATATCGGACTGGAAATCAGCCAATCAGAGTGCATGTAGCGTCACAGCCACATAATAAATTTGGGGTATAAACCTAACATTTTGGAATTTTCATACTGGGCACATTATCTTTAAGATATATAAAAATTATATATATTAATAGATAGGTTGATTATACATGGAATGACCCAGATGGGATTGGTTTCCTTCCTGTAGCATAGCATCTGAGAGATCAGCAGGTGGATTAAGGTGAGATCTGGGATAGAGTTGCTCTTTGGATGAAAGATGGATCAAAGGTGTCAATTGAGCATTTCAACCATTACCTGATTGAAGAACTTTGGGTATAGACCTAAAAAGTAAGGTTGCTGACACAGTTGGCTGAAATGATCTTATTTTCTGGAGTGGTTGGCTTCACCCCTACTAACTGAGTGAAGAGCTCACAGACTTAAAAAGGTTTGGGTATGCGATTCAAATGACTACCTGGAAGCTTTCCAGGCACATCCAACCTCAAAGTGATCCTGGAGTAGAGTTGGAAAATGCTGAAGATCCTGGGAATGCCTTTAAATCTCACCGGAGTGGCTGGAGAGATAGCTACGTCTTTGCTGCCTTACTTAACCTGCTGCCATGACGACCTAGATAAGCAACGGAAAATGGATGGATGCAACTTTCTGACTGCCAAAGTCAGATGAATTATTTAATCTGCCCCTTCTTTTTAATTACAAGGTAAGGTATGTGCAGGAAATAAATGGATCTGTTTTCAACATTTTGCCTTCAACTGCTCAATGTTAAAAGTTAAATTTACCAAGCCAAATCTGAAAATCATTCATTTAAAGACTGTTAATTTGGCTCTTCGTTCGTTCCCATTTCTGGGTTATTTATATGCTCACACCAATTTACAAGTCACCCAGTGGTTTGCTGCTACTTCCTGGAGGAACGGTGTGTGTGTGTGTGTGTGTGTGTGTGTGTGTGTGTGTGTGTGTGTGTGTGTGTGTGTGTGTGTGTGTGTGTGTGTGTGTGTGTGTGTGTGTGTGTGTGTGTGTGTGTGTGTGTGTGTGTGTGTGTGTGTGTCCATAAGGCTCAGGAAAGGAAGAATTTATTTGGATAACATTTTGGATTTTATTAGAGGCTGTCTGCCTAAAATAATTTTCAGATGCGGTTCTTACTGTGTGGTTGTGAAATACGGATGCTAATCAGTTACCTTGGATAGTGACTGGATGTCTTTGATTTGATTTTGATTTAACGTTTATTTAACCAGGTAAGTTATTAATAAAAAAAAATCTTATTTACAATAACGGCCTGGTGACCTTTGATACAAGATCTCTTCAGAGGATCCTTGAGTACTGCTGGTATGATGTATCAGTTGAACTGTTACTTGGGGAGACTCAGATGAGCACTATCGCTTGCATTGTGAGGGAGCCTCAACTATGACATGTTGGCCATGTGGTATGTTTCTCTGTGCCTGATCCAGCATGTAGGTACCTCAGTGCTGAGGACCTGAGTGGCTGGAGAAAGCCAAGGGGATGGCCATGTTTCACCTGGCTACAGGAGATAGGTGGTTACTTTTGAGAGGTAGGGATAGACCACTTGTCTGCCTGGGTGGTTACCATCCAGCACCCGAGGAGGTTCCTTAGAGTGGTCTATGGGAAAGTATGCAACACTGGTCCAGCTACACAACCTGAGCTGTTTGTGATAGCTTGGACAAATTAGTGAGAAAATAAGGACGGAGGACGTCTTATTTTGGTGAGATGCCCCGTGCCCCTCCATGGAAGAATTTCTTTCACCAGTTGTATAAAGACGTTTTCTTCATGGATGTGCAGTATGTGGTTCTTAGCAAAACAGTGGTCAATGCGGCACCTGTCATCAGGGACAAAGAGGGGCTAACCCCCGGCCAGGTGCATCTCAGTCTGAGTGCCACATGCCCCTCTCTGAAAGGATTTTATTCATCCAGGAACACCTGAGGGGAAAATTCACACTTTCTGTGCAATCACAGTGCACCGTCAGCAGCTATAAATTGGCTGTTTTTCGATTATGACTCTGGAATTCTCACGCTTGTACAGAAGCACATTGTACGGAAGCTGGATTTTTTTTTAAATGGCTTTAATGAGATTGATCATCTTGATCTCATAATTACGAGATCAAGATCTCTTTTCTCATAGCTATGAGATCTTTTCTCATAATTATCTAATCTCATAACGAGAAATGATCACATAATGATGAAATCAAGATCTCGTAATTACGAGATCAGGTGTCTCCTGATCTCATAATTAGGAGATCACCACTCAAACAAAGCCATCGTTCAATGCAGTTTCTGAATGTTTCCCATTGTTTTGCCAAAAAATCCTGTATTTCTTCTTTTGAACAGATATCAGGTGCATTTAGCATATTTTTGAACGCTTTTACGTGTTTTTGCCGTGTTTTCCTCCTCTGGACTGCTAGAAGAATGCATCCTGGTCACTGCCATCTTGGATGTTTTGAGCTCACTTATTGGACCAGCAGGTTACACATGACTCACTGCGGCACGCATGACAATAATATTATTACGCAAGTACAGTAAGTAGTACCGACTTCAAGCACTGATTAAAAAAAAAACAAAAAAACTGCAAGATTACTAACAGAGAACTTTTTCCCTCTCGCTCAGGACCAATATCTTTGTAACTGAGTAAAAAGATTGTCGTGCCCCAGATGTCGGAACGGGGCGAAACAATATGGCTTTCACCTTACAGCCTAGCTTATTACCAGGGCTTAATTTGAGGGGAACCTCTGACGTTGGCTCCGCCAGCTATTTATACTGGATCCGTGATCCGCCACCTCTCTTGACTAACAGTTTGAGGACCAACTGTCCCGTTCACGCACGCACATGTTCACGCGCGCACATGTAAACAATAAAAAAAAAGAAAGAAACTCCGCTGCTTGCTGCAGCTCGCTCCTCCCCCAAAAAACTCTGTCATAATTGTGTTTAGAAACCAGTCACCATTTGTTTTATTATACATCTGTGTAGTTAATAAAATATTCTCCACAGACGATTCGCTCACGCACGCACGTAAAAAAAAAGAAAAAAGAAAAAGAAAGAACGAAACTCCGCGGCTTGCTGTGAGGCTGCTCCTCTCACTCTTTCCCAAAAAACTCTGTCATAATTGTCTTTAGAAACCAGTCACCATTTGCTTTATTATACATCTGTGTAGTTAATAAGTAAAATAATCTCCATGGATGATTCCCTCGCGCGCGCACGTAAAAAAAGAAAAAGAAAAAGAAACTCCGCTTCCCCTGCTGTGGTGCTACTGCTTGCTCCAAAAACTCTGTCATGATTGTGAAATAAAGGACAAAAGAGACATAAGTCCTGCTCACAGGCTGCTACCAGAGACATGACATGTTCACATCCTCAGTCAAACTCCAGACATTCAGTCCCTGATTGGTCATCGCGGCGCGGCGCGACGAGACGAGATGAGACGAAAAAGTTCAGATTTTTAAACTTGGGGAGGAGGGAAACACAACGTGACGTGACGCAATATCGCGCCACAAACGTGCAAAACGCTGAAAATCGCTTCACTCGCGTCACGCTGCGTGGTTTGGCGCCAAAACGCGTCCTTACATAGGGATTACATGGCAACCTGTGGCTGCAGTCGCTCGCATAACTCCCGCGATAAACAAGGGACCACTGAGGAACTTGTACTCTATCCGGATTTGGTGTGACTAGTAGGCCTACAATACATGCCCAGTTTATTTTCGGTGTGGCGCACAGCGTTGTT
This sequence comes from Thalassophryne amazonica, assembly GCF_902500255.1. NCBI lineage: Eukaryota > Metazoa > Chordata > Actinopteri > Batrachoidiformes > Batrachoididae > Thalassophryne > Thalassophryne amazonica. The sequence continues at coordinate 42,788,325 of NC_047105.1, read as the reverse complement.
CGCAAGCCCCCCACCCCCTTCTTTTTTTTTTCTGCACCGGAGCCAGCTGCCTGCTCCGGGACCTCCCACTTTACAAATTAACCACTGCTTATTACACCGTGATACCACAACTAGCAAACCGTTATCAGCTCATGCTGTTGACCTTTTTTTTACTTTACTTTAATAAGCTCGAAGCCAAGATCCTACTCAGTGAGAGAGAAGACTCCAATCTTTTCATGAATTTCAAAGGTTCAGATGTTCACGAACAACACATTTCTAATCAAAAATGGTTGGAATTTCTTGAATGTCATGTGAATGAGCTCTGTGACATCAGCCATATTTGCAAGTTAATTTGTGCGTTGTGCACAGACAGGCACACACTGAGATTTTATGATTTGAAATGAGGTAAATGGTAAAAATAAAACAGGTTAGATGCTGAGTATTTTAATTCTCATTTAACCAGCCACAAAAAACAACATTATCTGCTGCAGCAGCCTGAGTATGAGAACAACAAATCTTTCTTGAATAGCATGCTTTAGTTTATATTTAAAAAAAAAAAAAGGAAATCACCTTCTGTTTACTATATCAAACTTGTTCAATATTTGAAAATGATTTATGCTGCGGCACATCATCCTGTAGCCATTTGAGTCACCCTAAGTTGTTTTACTTGATGTTTGTCAGCGGAACGAAAGCTATTTCTGTACGCCACATGACAAAAGTAATGGGTGCAGTTTTTCACCCAGCAACGATGGAGAGATTGATGAATGTTGATGGGGAAGGAAAGGTGTTCAACAAAAGGGGATGGTGGGAAATGAGATGCATTTAGACGAAAGAGGATGGAGAAAAAGTCAATACCCACTTTCCCTCCTTTATCAGTCTCCTCTATTGTTCCCCATAACAGATTGCAGCACGAGTGTTTAAAGGAAGATCCAGAGTGCAATATCCAAAACATTTTCCCACTGCTGGTGTAGCTAAGAGGAAGAGTGGCTTTAATGAGATTTTCTCTGTAAGAATGGGTGCAGTAGGCTGGTCATCCTCTCAAATCCTGAGCTCGCCTACAGTTAACGCCAAACTGCACACATGCATCAGCCACTTGTATGCTGCAAAATGAAACACTTTCATTTTGTTGTATGCTGACTATTTGTGCCATAGTATCTTTAAAACTGTCATTTAGCTCATCAGATCTCGTCTCGGCAGTGACATTCATGTCTCTGTGTCCTTTGCCTTTGAGACAGAGAAATGCCTGGGAAGAGCTTATGGAGTCATGAGGTCACTCAGCACAAGTCTTTGGTGATGCTGATAACTTTTTAGTTGGCTGAAGGTCCATGTGTTTAGGGGTCCTGGTGCTTTCTAACTCATTGCACAATCGTGAGATTTGGAGGTTAACCAGTGACCCAAGGTGACAACAAGATGGCTTTAATACAAGATCTCCTTGGAGGACACTTGGGTACCTCTGGAACAGGAGTGGGTCCAGAAATTTTTGGTGGTTGGGGGGGGATCTGATTCATCACAACTGTTCAATCCATTCATTCATGGAATACCCTTTAATAGTGTCACTTTTTTAATGCAATTTTTATTTTAGTAGTAAGCACCTCTTTCCATTGTGAAGTAACATCATCTAATAGACTAATTTTTGTTGTTAGATCTTCCATTACTTTGTACAAGACAATAACATACAATGTGATTTTGAAACTGTTAAAGAGTTAAGTCAACAGACAGGCACTTTTTTTTTATCAAACATGAACAATTTCAAAAAGACAGAAATATCAACTGTTGGGAGAGAAACTAAGAAGAGCATAATCACTCATGACTTTTTTGATCGATTCCTCAGGAATCTCCAAAAACACTCATCATCACTCACTCATCTTCAACCGCTTTTCCAGGTTCGGGTCCTGGGGGCAACGGCTCCAGCAGGGGACTTCCCTTTCCCATGCCACATTTATCCCCTATGACTGGGGGATCCCAAGGCATTCCCAGGCCAGTGTGGAGATATAATCTCTTCACCTATTCCTGGGTCTTCCCCAGGTCTCCTCCCAGATGGATGTGCTTGGAACATCTCCCTAGGGAGGCACCCAGGAGGCATCCTTACCAGATGCCCGAACCACCTCAGCTGGCTCCTTTCAATGCGAAGGAGCAGCGACTCTACTCCGAGCTCCCCACGGATGGCCGAGCTTCTCACCCTATCTCTAAGGGAGACACCAGCCACCCTCCTGAGGAAGCCCATTTCGGCCAGTTGTACCCGTAAGCTAGTTCTTTCGGTCATGACCCAACCCTCATGACCATAGGCGAGAGCAGGAACGAAGATTGACCAGTAGATGGAGAGCTTCGCCTTTTGGCACAGCTCCCTTTTCATCACAACAGTATGGTAGAGCGAATGTAATACCACCCCTGCTGCACCGATTCTCTGGCCAATCTCATGCTCCATTGTCCCCTCACTCGTGACCAAGACCACGAGGTACTTGAACTCACTTGGGGCAAGGCCGTATTCCCTACCCAGAGTAGGCAATCCATCGGTTTCCTGCTGAGAACCATGACCTCAGATTTAGAGGTGCTGATCCTCATCCCAGCCGCTTCACACTCGACTGCAAATCGATCCAGTGAGTGTTGGAGGTCACAGGCTGATGAAGCCAACAGGACCACATCATCTGCAAAAAGCAGTGATGAGACCCTGAGCCCACCAAACCTGAAACCCTCCCCCCCCCGACTACACCTCAATATCCTGTCCATGAATATCACACACAGGATTGGTGACAAGGTGGAGGCCATCCTTCACTGGAAACAAGTCCAACTTACTGCCGAGCACCCAAACACAATTCTCGCTTTGCGAGTACAGCGATTGGATGGCCCTGAGAAGGGACCGCTCACTCCATACTCCCGCAGCACCTCCCACAGTATCTCCCGGAGTACCTGATCATACACCTTCTCCAAGTCCACAAAACACATGTAAACTGGGTGGGCATACTCCCAGGCACCCTCCAGGATCCTTGTGAGAGTAAAAAGCTGGTTGGTTGTTCCACGACCAGGCTGGAACCTGCATTGTCCTTCTTCAATCAGAGGTTCGACTATCGGCCGAACCCTCCTTTCCAGCACCTGGAGTAGACTTTACCAGGGAGGCTGAGTACTGTGATGCCCCTGTAGTTGGCACACACTCTCTGGTCCCCCTTTTTAAATATAGGGACCACCACCCCTAGTTTCCACTCCTTAGGCATTGTCCCAGACCTCAACGCAATGTTGAAGAGACGTCTTATCCAAGACAATCCCTCCACACCCAGAGCCTTCAGCATTTCTGGACGGATCTCATCAACCCCTGAGGCCTTGCCACTGCGGAGTTGTTTGACTACCTCAGTGAATTCCACTATGGAAATTGATGAAAATCATTTATCAGCTTCCAGCTCTGCCCCTACTATAGAGGGCACTCCGGTATGATGCAGGCGTTCCTCAAAGTGTTCCTTCTAGCGCTGGATTACATCATCACTTGAGGTCGACAGAGTACCATCCTTACTGTACTTACTGTCCTTACTGATTCCCCGTTTTCCCCTCCTGAGGTGCCTCACGGTCCGCCAGAAGCACCTCGGTGCCGACTGAAAGTCCTTCTCCATGGTTGCTCCAAACTCCTCCCACACCCACTGCTTTACCTCCCCCACAGCAGAGGCTGCTGCCTTTTGAGCCTGTCGATACTTTGCAACTGTCTCTGGAGTCCTCCAAGATAACATATCCCGGAAGGACTCCTTCTTCAGTCGGATGGCTTCCCTGACCACCGGTGTCCACCACGGTGTTCGAGGGTTGCCACCCCATGAGGCACCTAAGACCATCAGGCCACAGCTCCCCAGTGCAGCTTCAGCAATGGAAGCGTTGAACATTGTCCAGTCTGGTTCAATGCCCCCAACCTCCACAGGGATACTAGAAAAGCTCTGTGGGAGGTGAGAGTTGAAGATCTGTTAGACAGTGGGCTCCTCCAGACATTCCCAGTTCACCTGCACTATCCGTTTGGGCTTACCAGGTCTGTCCCAAGTCCTCTCCCACCCTCTGATCCAACTCACCACCACATGGTGATCAGTTGACAGCTCTGCCCCACATCAGAGATGTAGAGCCCTGTCCTGGGCTCTGTGGGTTAGGAGTTAAACTGCCACATCTAAGATGGGGTTTGATTCCAGGTGTGTGCATCGGTCTACTTGTCTGTGTTCTTGAACAAGAGACTGCATTTGCAGTGCTCCAGTCCACACAGCTTTAAACTGGTACCAGTAACCTGTGATGGACTACCGTTGCGTCCGGAGGGAGTCAGTGACTGTCATCCACTTCCCACCATACAACCTGGAGATAAGCAGCACCACCACTGGGCCACAGAGCCTAGTGGACTTCATCATCAATACTGCATTCACTCTTTCAGGTTCATCTTCTTTGGAATGTTCCAGACTCTTGCTGCTGTTCAGTGCCTGTCAGCAAATAGTCTTGATGTGAGTGCCACTCCTCACTGACATATACAATCAAACATCCATTGTGATAATCATAATCATAACATGGGTAATGCCTGTATTTTAAGTTGTGAGCAATTTGTTTTTTGTTAGGCTTTTTTTTTATGTGAATGGACCAAAATACAGAAAAAATTAACCCTTCACACATCTAATGAGTAACATCAACAACAACAAAAACCTTAAGCAAAGATTTCAAGTAATTCACAAATTTTGAGGATGATACACTTTTATTTCTAACCACAAATTTGCGCATTCCTCTTCTAGATCATAATGATGACCAACATAACCACAGTCACACTAACTGTGTGAAAGTGAAGCCAAACTCATTAAACAGGATGCTGCTGCCATATGGTTCACTGCTGTAATAAAGTCAGATTGTGTGTTTGCAGCAAACTGCTTTGACACACCCTGTGAATGTGACAGGACACATCTGATCCTACAGTCTGTGGCACTTTGCATATTGTCAAATGTTTTTCAACAGAATTATGAGGCAAACACTTTGAAACATATTTACATGTCATCATATACACCTACAATGTGCCTCCAGTTCTCTCCAGCCAATTCTGGTCCTTGTCTGGCTAATGGTCTCCTGGAAAAGTCCTACCTGCCACAGGTTTAAATAGAAGCTGAGTAATTGATTTTTATTTATTTATTTGTTTATTTATTATTATTATTTGTGGGGCATGAGCAGCTATCACTGTACCACAGCTGCACATCATTAACACTTATTGAACACCACACCAGGCGTGCTTCTAAATATGGGGCAGTTCTTCAAGTCTGCGAGCACATACTGGCACCGCACGTCACTGCATCCACTACACCAAGGAACCACCCCAAGTCGTAGGTGGCAACCACCCAGGCAGCCAACCGGTCCACCTCTCAAAAGGAACCATCTATCTGCTGCAGTCGGGTGAAACATGAGTATCCCCCTGGACTTCTCCAGCCGCTGTGGTCCTCAACACTGAGACACCTATGTGCTGGATCATGCACAGAGAAATACGCCACATGGCAAAAATGTTGTTGTTGATGTTCTGTCACTATGCAAGTGAAGTGAAGTGATATTCCCCATCTGTCTTCCTACAGTATGTATCTGCTTGTCTGACACAGTCATTCCAGTGGCTCCCAAGGATCCTCCATCGAGACCTCGTACCAAAGACCTCTAGTCATCGCCTCATGTTACTGGTTAGCAATGCATCCAAATCTCAAATGGCCAATAAAAGTGGTAGCACCAGGATCCACTAGAGTTGCAAGACCTCTGTCCTCCTGCAAAGATCTCATCATCACCAAACACTTCTGAACCAAGGACCTCTTAACTATATCAGCTCTCCTACAACCCCAATTTATTTATTTTACTCTGCATGCACAAAGTATTTGAGACAAATATTTGATTCCAAGTTACAATCGGTGTTGCAATGTATCGGTTGCCTTTGTGATCCATATCTACGTACAACCCCAATTCCAATGAAGTTGGGATGTTGTGTAAAATAAAAACAGAATACAATGATTTGCAAATCCTCTTCAACGTATATTCAATTGACTATAGGTTGGGACAGTGGTATGTTTGCCACTGTGTTACATAACCTTTCCTTCAAACAACACTCAGTAAGTGTTTGGGAACTGAGGACACTAATTGTTGTAGCTTTGTAGGTGGAATTCTTTCCCATTTTTGCTTGATGTACGACTTCAGTTGTTCAACAGTCCGGGGTCTCCGTTGTCATACTTTGCGCTTCATAATGCACCAGACATTTTCAATGGACGACAGGCCTGGACTGCAGACAGGCCAGTCTAGTACCCGCATTCTTTTACTATGAAAACGTCCCTGAAAAAGACATTGCTTGGATGGCAGCATGTGTAGCTCCAAAACCTGGATATACCTTTCAGCATTGATGGTGCCATCAGAGATGTGTAAGTTGCCCATGCCATGGGCACTAACACACCCCCATACCATCACAGATGCTGGCTTATGAACTTTGTGTTGGTAACAATCTGGATGGTCGTTGTCCTCTTTTGTCCGGATGTCCATGATTTCCAAAAACAATTTGAAATGTGGACTCATCAGACCACAGCACATGTTTCCACTTTGCATCTGTCCATTTCAAATGAGCTCAGGCCCAGAGAAGGCGGCTGCTTTTCTGGATGCTGTTGATGTATGCCTTTTGCTTTGCATGGTAGAGTTTTAACTTGCACTTGTAGATGTAGCGACGAACTGTGTTACCTGATAATGGTTTTCTGAAGTGTTCCTGAGCCCACGCAGCAAGATCCTTTACACAATGATGTCGGTTTTTAATGCAATCCCGCCTGAGGGATCAAAGCTTGCTTGGCTTTCGGCATTGCCGCTTACATGTAGAAAGTTCTCCAGATTCTCTGAATCTTCTGATTAAATTATGGACTGTAGATGCTGGAATCCCTAAAGTCCTTGCAATTGAACATTGATAAACATTGTTCTTAAACTGTTGGACTACTATGAAGCTGTCTGATACTTTAAAATGCTGTTAGGGTGGCAGCAACAAATAAATAAATTATGAAAAGACTACTAAAAATAGTGTCATACCATTATGGGTACATTTATGAGGGGAAAAAAAAACCCTCCAAATAGGATCCATTATTTAAAAAAAAAACTTAAAGTGTAGACCCCCCACAGGTTGTACAGTCTTTAAATTCTAACAGTAGCAACTGTATTTATGAATTGAGCTTCTTAAACTACAGAGATTCACTTAATTTGCTTTTTTGAAGCATGCTGGCCAAGAATTACAAAGCAGAAGACGAGTAGAAGAGTACGACATCTGTGGGGAATTATCCATCTGTGAGCGATCTCATTTCAATTCCTAACAGTCAGTGCACATGGAAGAAAGTCGTTGTTAGACCGCGGCCATCGTTATCTGCAGTTTGAGAGCAGAAGGTGGAAGAGAAACGTGTTCCTAAAGCAGCATTTCTTCTGCTAATAGCCATGTGTGAATGTTAGCATAAAAAAAATCACAATCTGTTTCCAAGGTTTTCAAGAGGCATGAAAAATAACAGTCATCGCCATCAACAAATTGACTCTGTGCACCACTGGGGAAAGCGCACATGCACGTTTGACTTCATCACATCTGTGTTGGCGCTGTCACCGCCTCTTTCTCCGAAGTGGCACTGCAGCAGGTTTCTCCTTTGGATGCTTATCGCCGAGGTTTGGATGGTGGTCACGACTTTGTGCACCCAAACCCAGTCTCATGAGTTCTGCAACGGCTTTGATGCATTTTTCAAAAGGTACTGTGACACGAATGTCAGAAACACAGGGCTTCCAAAATTCCTGCAGACTGCACACAGAATCTTTACCATTTCTCCTTTGTCACATTTTCTCAGCAGTGCGGGATGTTTTTTGTTTTGTAGCTATGATATACAGTGAGTTATGTTGAGAATTGTACTGTAGCTCCACACTGCCGGCTGACACTATTGTGGCAGTGCAGAAGTTTTGGTGCACTTTGTAATCCCCTTTTTCCTCCTCCTCCTCCTCTCTCTAAGGCTCTGTAAGGTTTTTGTAGACGAGGGAAGCTCCTAAGGTTTATTCAGACTGAGGCCAAAAATAAACTTGCATATTTCCTCATCGCAAAATCCATTTTTCATATGCCAATACTCACTTTCTTCGCCACCAGTGCCCAATATCACCCCTTCTTCTTGTAAAGATCCACTTAGAAGTGGTTGTCTTGTGGCTCTGTAGTCAAAGATGTATTTTTTCCTGCTACATACTGATCTGTGTTGAGTAACAGTTAAACAACACTGAAAACTGGTTTTAACCACACACTATATCACACACTATATCAATACATGGATCCCTGAATCAATCTAAATGGGGCCATATTAAATACGAAATGGACAACGAAATGGAGCGAAATGGGGCATAAAATTATCGTACATTTCATTACATGCACTCAATTATGACAAAATAAACTTTATATCATAGATTACTCACATATTAGCGGGTGCCCTGCTTTAAGCAGAGATAGCTGTTATTTACATCAGGTGGCACTTATTTGTGTCCTTATAGGAGTGTGATAGAGTTTTATGGCCTTACTGTTATGGATAAGACCTGGATTGAGGAGCGGTCCAGTATCTGACTGAACCCAGCATGAAATAATCAGAAGCAGTTCCAAAAAGAAAACACATTTATTTTTCTCCCTTTGTGCTATACATGAAATACTAAATAATTAGAGTTCTGGTGAGGTGAAAAGGCGGCGCGCTCTCTCAGCGTCTCAACAGTCGGAGTCCGAACGTTCCCCAGAGGACCGTCCCATCAAACCCCAGGAGACACCCCCACAACCCAGGAACCCCACCCCAGCCCAACATGGCCGGTCGGCCCCACAGTCAACCTCCCCCCCAGAGGACCATCCCATCAAACTCCGGGGGGAAACAGGAGGAAACAAAAACCCCAAACCCCCAGGGATTTCCAAAAACCACCCCAGGAGCAAACAAAAACCACAGAAAGCCCCACTGACCTCCCCAGCACCCGGAAAGACCCTCCAGGTCCGTCGGGAAACACGTCGTGGCAATCGGCACAGGACTACTAAGCCGGAGAAGCCAATAGGAAAAACGCAACCCAGCTCCACCCCCAAGGACAGGGGAAAACCGGCAAGACGGCCGGTGCCGACCCCCCGACTATACTCCAGCCTACCGGGAGGGATGGGCAGCGGAAAAGGCGTACGGCACTGATCGGCCCCACAGCTCCGACTGGAGTATATCCCCACTGCCCGACACCTCAGCAATGCCACTGGTGAACGGTCAGAGGCACGCTGAGGCTGGAGAGGAACCGGGAAACAACTAAATCTAAGAAAAGAGCCCTGGAGCCCCCCCCCAGGTGCAGAGGTCCTCATGGGAATGCCCAGCAACCAACCTGCACCACCCCACAACACCAAAGACGAACGGCCAGAAGTGTGTGAGGCTGGGGTTAGGGGACAGGGAAATAAAAACCAACAAAATAAAACGACCCATTCCGCCAACAAAAATTAAATAACTATAAACAATAAAAAAAACCACACGCTTACCTGAGTCCAAACGAACTCCGACCAGCCAGCCTGTTCACCCCACCAGAACTACCTCAAGTGCTATACACAAAACCTGTTTTACAAAAACTCCCATTTATATCCCACAAAAATGTCCATAAAACACCTGGAGCCATGTTATGATGCTGTCTCCTGACGCTCGTTTGACCGGGGCAATATGGCTGTTCTGACCCTTCCAAGTTGCATTGGCTCGTCCACTAGAGGAGCTAGAGGTCCCATCGGAGGAGTCTCAGAGGAACAAAGAAGAGGCGGTCTGGACTTATGTCGGGGAAAACCCCGAGACAAAAGACCCCGCTCGGACACTCGCCCTCTCTCTCGTCCACGCTCCCCAATCCGATCGTCCAGACAAACAACCAAGGATACCAACCCATCCAAATCCTTCGGTTCGTCACGGACGGCTAGCTCATCTTTCAGGGAGTCATTCAACCCGTCTACAAACACCCCCCTCAAAGCAGCAGCGTTCCAACCAGACTGAGCGGAAAAGATTCGAAAATCCACAGAATAATCAGCTGCGCTTCGTCGCCCCTGTCGGAGGTTCAGCAATCGCTGAACCACGGCATTTGTTTTCATCTCCAGGTGCTTCTGAACTTTCTCCTGAAATGGAACTGCTTCTGCCGCTGGGTCCATATTGGTTTGGCCGGAGAATTCTGTTATGGATAAGACGCGGATTGAGGAGCGGTCCAGTATCTGACTGAACCCAGCATGAAATAATCAGAAGCAGTTCCAAAAAGAAAACACATTTATTTTTCTCCCTTTGTGCTATACATGAAATACTAAATAATTAGAGTTCTGGTGAGGTGAAAAGGCGGTGCGCTCTCTCAGCGTCTCAACAGTCGGAGTCAGAACGTTCAGGACTCAGGAGTTCCGCCAACACCCCCCCCCCCCAGGCCCCCAGGTGACTTTCCCAGACTGTACTCTCTGTCGTGTGCTGACAATGTTTGCCTCTCACCCTCTTCCTCCTTCACAGGCGCGATGTCAGACTCTGAAACGGCCCTCGGCGTCCCCACACGGTCGTCACAAGGTCGTATTCTCCGGCAATCTTATCCAACTCACTGCTGGTTTAAATGTAGTTCTTCATCACTACATTGGTACCAGCTGGAAGTCCTCAGATCTGCACGTGAACATCACAGGTGTCGTGGATTGTCCTAATAGAGAGCCGCACGAGAATGCAACAGGTACAGCCAATCATCGTAACAGAGGAGAGAGACTCTTCTGCAGCACATTTTCCTCAGAGAACAGCCCCAAATCACCTGGGAAGGAAAATAAACACAAAACAACCCAACCTTGTCCAGCCAAACCCCCCCCCCCCCCCCCCCCCAACACACAACACTTACGTGTGTTCGGGTGAGCTATTAAGGTATGTATTTCATGAAATTAACATTTACTGTCCCCATTTTGTGATTATCAGTCCTCATTTGGCTCCATTTTGTTACATTTCATCCATTTCGGCATTTTAGTATAGCAGATCTAAAATCAGTAAAATGTACTGTGAACTGATCAAAGACTTGTTTTTAACTTGTTAAATCTGTTAAGCCTGTTTCACAGCTACGCCCTGAACTCCCGTAAAAATTTCAAAGGTCGACCTCAGGCTCTTATGAGACTGGTTGCAGGAATGTTAACTTTGCCTTTGAGGATTCGCGGTTCAGAACAGGAAAGTTGTGCAAATACTAACACATCTAACACACAAGACATTATATACTATATAGGTAGATGCCTCATGGACTGCCAGTACCTATTGGAGCTGACGTATCAGCGTGGCCGCCATATTGGATGGGTCCCTATTGCGCATTTGCACTATCTCCAACAACAAAGATCCGTAAGTCCCCGATTTTTTTTTACTCAATTTTCCCACAGTTTGGTTTGTTAGAAACAGCAGGGATTCAGTTATGATACTGGATGCTGTCACACTTTAAAAATGAGTACTTTCATGCTGAAAGACTTTGTCTTAGGCTGTTTAACAAAGAGCATATAGATGGTATGGCATACACATAAATGATAAATGCATAAATGAATGACTTTTATAATTTAGTAAAGAAACAAATTTGGATTGTTCATTTGAATTTATTTCTCGCTTTCGCTCTCTCTCTCTCTCTCACACACACACACACATACACACACAAACACACACACACACACACACACACACACACACAGAGAGAGAGAGGACATCACTTTAATTTCTTCTGCTTTGCTTACCAGGTTTTTTACAAAGATGAACATTTTTTTCAAGGCAAAGAAAGCAGTATAATTCCAGGTCTTTTCAGGGTCTTAAACTACCTTGTTAGACTTGCAAGTGGGACTGGGGAGTTAAAACCCTTGAAAAAGAACTGTTTTACACAGCTTCTTGTGTGTGCTGGCACTCTGTAACTCCAGTGTAGTTAATTTTGAGATGTGGTGCAGCCTTAATTTGTCAAATACAGACAACACAAATGACAGAAGCATGAAATGATGGGTCTCATTTGTCATGCTTATTAGCGTCTTCGCATGCACCAATGAGCACCGTCTTCTTCTGCAGAGGTATTGGCAATGGACTCAAGAATTAGCAACACTTAACGGCACCTACGGCTTATCCCGTGAAACAAAAGCACATAACAAGTGGATGGAAATGCAGACAAATGCACTCTTCCTTTTGCCGCATTAAGGAAAATTCACCTAAGCATTGTGATACTAGTTGGATGGAAACACAGCTACTGAGAGACAGGTTTTTTTTTTATTACTGCTGTAATAACATTACACGTAAGTACTGTGTGTTACGATGACATAATATTACAAATGGTAAAATAACCAAAATTATTGTTCAATCTTACTTGTGAAAGGTAATCCCATGCAATCTGGTATCTATACTGCGCGGTTATTGCAACCATAAGCAGCACAAAATGCCAGAATATTTGCTCACTCTCGATTGACTCCGGTTGACTGAAAAGACCCATTCAATATGGCAGTGACGTATATAATGGAATCCCATGCAGTCGTACGACATGGTGGACCAGGAGGTCTGCTGTCTCCTGGGCCATTGGGAGCTTCGGGAGGGCCACGAAGTGGGCCGCCTTGGAGAACTGGTCCACTATCGTGAAGATGGTGGTCATGCCCTGGGACAGCGGGAGGCCCGTGACGAAGTCCAGGCCGATGTGGGACCAGGGGCGGTGAGGCACAGGTAACGGCTGGAGGAGTCCCTGTGCCCGTTGGTGGTCAGCTTTTCCCCTGGCGCAGGTGGTGCAGGCCTGGACATACTCCCGGACATCGGCTTCCATAGACGCCCACCAGAAGCACTGCCGGAGCACTGCCACAGTTCTTCGCACCCCTGGGTGACAGGAGAGCTTGGAACCGTGAGTCCAAGACCGCAGCTCTGGCTTCTGGTGGGACGTATAACTTGTCCTTTGGGCCAGTTCCCGGGTCCGGGTTCCGTGCCAGGGCCTCCCGGACGGTCTTCTCCACGTCCTAGGTGAGGGTGGCCACGACAGTGGACCCGGGGATGATGGATTCCGTGGGATCTGACAGCTCGGTTTTGACTTCCTCTTTGTGAACCCAGGACAAGGCGTCAGATCTTTGGTTCTTGGTCCCGGGGCGGTAGGTGATTTGGAAGTCAAAACGCCCGAAGAACAATGACCAGCGGGCTTGCCTGGGGTGCAGACACTTGGCGGTCCTGATGTACTCCAGGTTCCAATGGTCCGTGAAAACCGTGAATGGAACCGCAACTCCCTCCAACAGGTGTCTCCACTCCTCAAGAGCCTCTTTCACCACAAGGAGTTCTCGATTGCCGACGTCATAGTTCCGTTCAGCCGGGGTCAACCTGCGTGAAAAGTAGGCACACGGGTGAAGAACCTTATAGGTCTCTCCGCTCTGGGACAGCACGGCTCCTATCCCTGAGTCAGAGGCGTCCACTTCAACCATGAACTGGCGGCTAGGGTCGGGCTGCACCAAAACTGGCGCAGTAGAGAACCGTCGTTTCAACTCCTTGAACGTGGCTTCGCACCGATCCGACCAGGTGAAGGGGACTTTTGGAGAGGTCAGGGCTGTCAGGGGGCTAACTACCTGACTGTAGCCCTTAATGAACCTCCTATAGAAATTAGCGAAGCCGAGGAACTGTTGCAGCTTCCTACGGCTTGTTGGTTGGGGCCAATCTCTCACCACCGCAACCTTGGCCGGATCAGGGGCGACGGAGTTAGAGGAGATGATAAACCAAAGGAAGGACAAAGACGTGAGGTGAAACTTGCACTTCTCGCCCTTCACAAACAGTTGGTTCTCTAACAACCACTGCAGGACCTGACGTACATGCTGGACATGGGTCTCAGGATCCGGGGAAAAGATGAGTATATCGTCCAGATATACGAAGACGAACCGATGCAGGAAGTCCCGTAAGATGTCATTAACCAAGGCTTGGAACGTCGCGGGCGCATTGGTGAGGCCGAATGGCATGACCAGGTACTCAAAGTGACCTAACGGGGTCTTAAATGCCGTCTTCCACTCGTCTCCCTTCCGGATCCGAACCAGGTGATACGCATTCCTAAGATCCAATTTAGTGAATATTTGGGCTCCATGCAGGGGCGTGAACACCGAATCCAACAGAGGTAATGGGTATCAGTTGCGAACCGTAATTTCGTTCAGCCCTCTGTAATCGATGCATGGACGGAGTCCGCCGTCTTTCTTGCCCACAAAAAAGAAACCTGCACCCATCGGGGAGGTGGAGTTCCGGATCAACCCGGCAGCTAAAGAATCCCAGATGCAGGTCTCCATTGATTCGCGCTCTGGACGTGAGAGGTTGTACAGCCTGCTGGACGGGTACTCAACGCCCGGGATCAAATCAATGGCGCAATCGTATGGCCGGTGCGGGGGGAGAGTGAGTGCCAGATCTTTGCTGAAGACGTCAGCAAGATCGTGGTACTCCTCAGGCACCGCCGTCAGATTGGGGGGAACTTTGACCTCCTCATTAGCTGTCACACCGGGTGGAACCGAGGATCCTAAACATTCCTGGTGGCAGGTTTCGCTCCACTGCGTCACACCCCCAGACGGCCAATCTATCCGGGGATTATGCTTTACCATCCATGGAAATCCCCAAATCACTCGGGAGGTAGAAGGTGTTACATAAAACACAATCTCCTCCCTGTGATTCCCAGACACAACCAATGTTACAGACTGTGTTTGGTGTGTGATTAATGGGAGAAGGGTGCCATCTAGTGCCCCTACCTTCAATGATGAAGGTAGGGCCACTAGAGGGAGCCCAACTTCCTTTGCCCATCTGCTATCCAGCAGATTCCCTTCCGACCCCGTGTCCACCAGTGCTCGGGCGTGAAGGGTTAGATCCCCACTCAGGATCGTGACTGGGATGCATGCTGATTTATGGGGTTTCCCCGCGTGAGTGTTATGGCCCACCCTTAGCCCAGTCTCTAAGGGCGGGCGTTGTAGTTTAACCGCTTGGGGCAATTCTTCTGTAGGTGCTCACTCGAGCCACAGAAAAAACACTCCCCGCTGGCCAGCCTCCGTTGTCTGTTATCTGATTTGACTTTGGCCCTGCTCGTGTCCATAGCTTTGTCAGCAGGGGGAGCTGTTGCCACACGGAGCTCTCTGGCTGTGGAGCGTGGGGACGGCGGCACCCTTTCGGACCCGGAAGGAAGAGGGACGGCTTGTGCCCGGCCACGCCCTTCGCCCCGCTCCCGACGATGTTCTTCTAGTCGTTTGTCTAACCGTATAACCAGGTCGATAATCCCATCAAAATCCCGCGGTTCATCCTTAGCCAGCAGATGCTCCTTCAGGACCGGAGACAGTCCGTTTACGAAGGCGGTGCGGAGTGCAACAGTATTCCAGCCGGACCTCGCTGCCGCGATGTGGAAGTCGACTGCATACTCGGCTGCACTCCAACACCCCTGTCTCATTGACAGCAGCACGTTCGAAGCAGTCTCGCCTCTATTGGGGTGATCAAACACTTGCTTGAACTCCCGCACAAACCCAGCATATGTTGTTAGGAGCCGTGAATTCTGCTCCCAGAGCACCGTAGCCCAGGCGCGTGCCTCTCCTCGAAGCAGATTTATAACATAAGCCACCCGGCTAGCATCTGACGCGTACATGACGGGACGCCGTGAAAAGACGAGCGAACACTGCATTATGAAGTCTGCGCACGTCTCGACACAACCTCCGTACGGCTCCGGAGGGCTTATGTAATACAGACGGAATACAGACAAATGCAGTTTGAGAATGATAGTCAATTATACGAAAAGTGACGTGTGGGCAGGCTCAAGGATAGAAGACATCCGACCAAAGAAGAGCCGGGTCCCACACAGCTTCCACCGCCAACAGATCTGAAGAACACTGGAGCCGCCAAGTCCTGAGTCTCCAGGTGGCCACCGTCTCCAGCTGTCAGACCTGGTACTGCTGGCAGGAAGCAGAGACAGTTAATGGTGGGTGTGTGGATACACACACAGTAAATCCTCACACACAGATACAGTTCCTCCGGGAGGGAGCACCTCCACCTCCGAAGTAGGAAACATAATAGCAGCTCCTGTTAAACCACTTATCTGGTTGGAGTGAGAGGCGAGGAGGTCGGTTCTCTCACTGACCGCCAACCCAGCTGAAAGTGCACCACAGGACAACGGCTGCAAACAGATCAGACGTAAGTCACAATTCAAATACTGCAGAGAATATTACCTAAGCGGTAGATGATATCTCGGCAGCGAGGTGGAGTTGCTGCCCGGCTTTTATGGTGATGTGGTGATGATGAGTGACAGCTGGTGCTGTTGATGAGTGACAGCTGTCACTCCCAGTTGCTCAGGCACCCTCTCGTGCCTGAAGCCCGCACTTCAGGCAGGGCGCCCTCTGGTGGTGGGCCAGCAGTACCTCCTCTTCAGCGGCCCACACAACAAGTGGCCAGCAATCACCTTAGTATTTCCTGTTTTCTTGTTGTTTAATGCTGGCAAATTATACTGTATTTCTTGTCTTTTTATGTCTGTAGCATGGCCTAAGCAGAGGGTCACCACTTTGAGTCTGGTCTGCTTGAGGTTTCTTTCTCAGAGGGAGTTTTTTTCTTACCACTGTTGCTCTGGAGTTAGTAAGGTTAGACTTATTTGTGTGAAGCGCCTTGAGGCAACTCTGTTGTGATTTGGCGCTATATAAACGAAAATAAATTGAAATTGAATTGAAACTGCACTACTTTTTGTGCAGGAATTCATCAAGCACATTGGCCACGGGCACATACTAACACAGAATATACAAAAACTGTATAGAAGCTGGGCCAAAACGAGAGCGTCCACTTTTAGCATCCCAAAAGCTAAGCTAGTTGTGCGCATGAGAGTGTACTAACAGGCCACTTCATCTTCTGGGCTTCAAAAATGGTCCCCTTTAGGCTACTGTATGTGGTACTGCCCCCAGTGGTCAACAAAAGTCAAGCAGAGGCAGCACCAGCACCTTCTGTGCTCGAATAGGTCGAAACGTTTCATTCTCTCGTGAAAATCCATTTCATTATTAATATGTATATGTCGTGGACATGAACGAGTGAAGCTCTTGAGCATCGCATTATGTCATTTCTGGTTTGTGGCTTTTTACACCTTTTTACAACAGTGTTGTCCGATTTGTGGCTTTTTCCCCACTGGGCAGAATTTTGTGCCATTTCCAGTTTGTGCCTTCATCTACTATAGAGCAAGCTTCGTGCTGCTGTGCGGCACTTCGCTTGTATAGCCTAACCCTAAGCCTTGGCTCAATTTCTTTATGTGTCGGACAGATTCCAACACACTTGGCAAGCTTTGTAAAAAATATAATTAGTATTATTAAAATGGTCCAACTTACATTGCATTATTTAATGACATGATTTTGCACTTTTATCAAGATCCACTGCAAAAAAAAAAAAAAAAAAAAAAAGGATTTGTTTTGGGATAGACCCAATCTGTTGTTTACTGTTAGAGATGAAAACATAAAACTCCTTGAGGGAGACAATTAAAACTCCTTGCAGAGAGGAAGAATCCTCAACTTTCAAGAAATTAATTTCTTTCAAATACTAAATCAAGTGCAACAGAAGGAAAGATGCTGGAATGTGTTTGCACAGTGAGGACCGGCGGGTGTTTAACACCTGATTCCCTTCTCTCTGCCAAAACAAGGACAGAGAGAAGCAACAGTAAGATGTATTTTTAAGTGAAATTATTGACCCACAAAACTGGAGCTCTTTCTCTGAGTTCCAAACACCAAAATTGTCCATCTGCACATCTGGATGCGTCAGTGGACAAACTCTCCGTGAACATTATGGATTGACTTGAGTGTCATCAATTCAGCCTAAAAGCCTAATATGATAATATTGGAGGAAACGTCATATCTGAATGTGAGAGGAATAATAGCTTTTCCTCCTCCTGTCTGCGGGTCTTGATGAAAACCTCATTTTATTGCCACAATCATAATGGGATTATCTCCAGGTGTGATGAGGGCATTTAATGAAATCATTACAAAGGATTGCTTCCTCTTTTTCGTGGGCTTATTAAAAGGGCCTTTGTGATAGCAGGCTGCGTAACAGCGCTTTTCTTTTTTTCTTCTTCTTCTTCTTCACTCTGAGTGATTATGTGTTTGTCAGTCTGGCAGTTGCACCATTTGTGACTGGCATAAAAGCCTGCAGGGAGCCACAAGATCTGATTGGGAATGTTGGGGAAAAGGGAGTAAAAGAAAAATGTACATTGTCTGCTGCAGTTTTGTATTGATGTGTTTGAACATTGGATGTTCATTTTCATGCCCTCAAAGCACACACACACACACACACACACACACACACACACACACACACACACACACACACACACACACACACACACACACACACACACACACACACACACACTTTTGTTTTCAATAGATGCTATGTTTACAGAGTTCAACCACTGTAGCAATATCAGATTTTCTGTCTAGAGTCCCCCCCGCCATCCCACCCCCACCTCAACATATCTGACCTCCTGTAGCTCATCCACACAATGTGACATTCCTGCTAAGTCCGGCGCTGTATTTAATATACATCTCTAAATGGAATTCCCACATGGCCAAAGGGGAAAACGTACACGGTGGACATTAATTTTAATGAGCAGCACAGGAATATCACATTTAGATATTGCTACCCATAATTCTCTTTGAGTCCTGAATTGTAAAATCAATGTCATCTTACCTTCTCTTAAATTGTCGTTAATATTTCTCTGTATTACAAAAACATCTTTGGTTCTTCCATTAAATCTGTTCCCTGAGGTCATTCAGAGTCCAGACTTTCATGGCAATGTCCTTCAAATGGAAGTCTGGGATCATGATTATGAACCAGAATCAAAAAGACAATCGATGGAATGGCATCATCTGACTTTTTAATTTAATTTAACCTTTATTTAACCAGGTTAGTCTCATTGAGATCAAGATCTTTTTTGCAAGGGAGACCTGGACAATTTAAGTTTCCAATTCAGCTAACCTGTATGTCTTTAAATGTGGGAGGAACCCGGAGCACCCGGAGAAAACCCACGCAAACACAGGGAGAACATGCAAACTCCACACAGAAAGGCCACAGGTGGAAATCGATCCCATGACGTTCTTGCTGTGAGGCAACAGTGCTAACCACTAAGCCACCGTGCTGCCGACTTCTCCAAAGACAAAAAAAAAAAGTTTGAGGCAGAAATGTCAGCTGGGAAAAATCATGGTGACTGTCTTTTGGGATGCCCAAGGTGTTGTTCTTGTGAATTTCCTGGAACAAGTAGAAACAGTCAACTCTTGAAGCATACGGTGAGACCCTTAAAATACTTAGAGCAAGAATCCACCGAGTAAGACCAGAACTGAATAAAGTTCTTCTTCAACACAATAATGCCAGGTCTCCCTCACATCACAGGTTCGCATCCCTACTACTCAGCATAATCACCATCTCTTTAAGTGAACCTGTGATCGATAGCGATATCTTGATGTAAGATATGTTTGATTGTCTTTCTTATTTCTTATATAATAAAACAAATCTAATTACTTTTGGACTCACCCTCATATTTCCCCTATAATGTTGACACCCTGTACATTAACGTAATTACCCTAAAAGAATCAAAGATATGATTTGATCCTTGATCGCAATCAAAAGAGTCATGATCAAAAATAAAAGACAATCAAAGGCAAGGTCCACCTCCTTGATCCTGATGTGAACCACAATGTAATCAGGTCGTGCTTAAACAAAAGCCCAGCCTTCAACTAAATTTCATTGAAATCCATTTATGTCCTTTTGACATATCAAGGAAAATCTCCAAAACTTGAACCAAATCCACACCAAAATTTAAGAAGTACTTCATTGACTTAAACATAACGTCCTTAATGGAAGTAATATTAATTTTTATTTGGGTATCATGTACTTCTGTGAAGGGCAGCATGGTGGCTTATTGGTTAGCACTGTTGCCTCACAGCGAGAAGGTCATGGGTTCAATTCCCGCCTGTGGCCTTTCTGTGCGGAGTTTGCATGTTCTCCCCATATTTGCGTGGGTTTCCTCTGGGTGCTCCGGTTTCCTCCCACATCCAAAGACATGCGGGTTCGGTGGATTGGAATCTTTACATTGTCCGTAGGTGTACGAGTGGGTGTGACTGTGTTTGTTTGTCTGTTTGTGGTAGACTGTGACAGACTGGCGTCCTGTCCTGGGTGTACCCCACCTTGCGCTCTATGATTGCTGGGATAGGCTCCAGCCCCCCGCGACCCTTGATTGGACTAAGCGGTTGAAGATGAGTGTGTGTGTGAGTGTACTTCTGTGAATGCAGATTATAATGTATTCTATATTCTGTATAATGTATTGAATGATGTTGATGTCATTAACACATTAAACAACTGTAAAATTAATTTGCACTAAAAAAGTCTTTGTAATTCTGTCAGGACTGAAACAGTTCTGTAAGTTGACTTCTAATCTCTGCCGGCAGTCTCTGCTGACCCCTTTTTAGTTTGCTTCACAGTGTTCGAAAGGTTCTGTCTAAGTGAGAGGTCAGGTCTGGAAGCATGCACTGGTGCTGCACATCTTCACATCTCCTACACCTTGGATCCTGGGTCACAACAACCCAGACAGACAACCAGAATATTCTTTCTTCTCGCAAATAACCATCTATCTGCTGCAGGCAGCCATACCAAATGTTGGTGTCTCCTTGGTTTTCTCCAGTCCCTGGGCCCATTGATATTGATGCAACTGCTTGCTGGATCATGCTTGGCAAAGTGTGTCACATGGCCAAAATATCATAGCTGATGTTCCCTCACCATGCAAGTGACACTGATCATCTGAGTCTTTCTATTTGCAACCCTGAGATGCGCCACCGTCAGCTTGGGACTCCCCCAAGCTGACGGTGGCGCATCTCAGGGTTGCTGCGTGGCCTTCACCCACTTGCTTCAGTTCAGATAACGGACTTCTTCAAATTTAGTGCACATAAACAATGTCAAATGTGTATGTGCTGTCTTTAATTCTGATGTGTGATTATTACGGTAAACAAGTAATAATTGTGGACTAATTGCTGTCTGAGGTAACTGGAGTGTAAACATAATTTCTCCACTGTGAGATCAATAAAGTATATCATCTCATCTCTCTAAGTAGTCGTTTCTTAAACACAAAGTCATTCCAACGATATTTAAGTCTCAAAGCCATATAATAAGACAGGAAGCGTCAGGATCCTAAAGTCTTGGAAAAAGATACCTGCATTGCCAAACACCTACTTTTTTTTTCCATAAGCTTTTCCCAGGCATCTCCCATCTCAAAGGCCAAGGAAGCAGATGCATGAATGTACTGCCAAGATAAGTTAATATTAAGTGATATTAAGTGATGAAGTAATACTTTGGCTTAAAAAGGTTGCAGTAATAATACAAGAACGTGTTTAACATAACACAACCCATTTAAAAGAATTACACTTTCTTACCATGTATAATATCATTTAAATGGTAAACGGACTGCATTTATATAACGCTTTTCCATCTGCATCAGATGCTCAAAGCGCTTTACAATAATGCCTCTCATTCACCCCGATGTCAGGCTGCTGCCATACAAGGTGCTCACCTACACACCGGGAGCAACTGTTGTATGGCTGGGGGGCCTGGCTGCCTTTTTGTTTCTGTCTTTTGTTTTTCCTTCCAGGTGGCTTGCATTTGGGACTGAGTGGCTGTGTAGCTGAGTTTATCAGGACCTCACCCTGATCACCTGCGGCTCGTCAGGACTCACAGCTGTGGTGCATCTACATGGATTGGAACATGGTGGCATTTAAGACTGGAGTACACAGTGTGTATTTGCCAGAGACTCGACCTTGTGACCAGACGGGTGAGATCGTCTTCTCGAGAGCCATCTCATCATCAGTGGATGCAGAGAATGTCCAGGTTTGATGCATGGTCTGTGAAAGAGGAGGGGGTGAGGTCTCACGCTCGTCAGCACACTTCCTGAGGTACGTTAGATTTTGTGACTAACATTTATACAGTCAGTAAATATGGTGTCCCTCACACCTTTATTATATTGAGCTGTATGTAGTCGTTTAATCAGCTTCCACTGCTGTGGAGTTTTGTGAACTGGATGTTCCATGCCTGCAGGGTGGGAAGCTGATTAGTAATTAAGCCAGGAAGTGTTTGCTGTTTGTACACCTTTGAGCGTTCTCTCTGTGTGTTGAGTGTGGACTCACATAATGATTCCTTCTTTCACAGACTCGGTTTGTCGCGGCCACCTGGGGGGTGTCGGCGGGGTCCTTGGGTCCGAACCAGTTCTGGCTCCGGACCGTTAGCGCTGCTGGGAGCGCACCGCAATCCACCACGCCAGACCGCGCACTTTTATATTTTTCACAGCACTGTTATGTTCATTAAACTCTGTTATCCTTTGTACCGTGCTCTGCTTATTTTATACTGGGTCCTTCAAACGCTGGTCGGTTCTCCGGGCTGCGTCCGACACATAACAGTAACTAGGAGATTATGGGCCTTGCCCAAGGGGTGTTAGTGATTTTCTGGTCAGGCTGGGATTTGAACCAAGAATACTCTGTATGTATGGCCTCCGTGTAACGATGAGGCGGTTTGTAATACAGCTGACATAAGAGTACTTGGAGTACTTGGCTGCATCCACTGTGGCAACCCGACCAGCCTGACAGGACAATAATACACTGTATATGATCATCAAACAGACCTTGAGACCAATATGTCAACGCTGAACCATTTTGAACATCCCCTAGATATAGAGCCATGGTGGATTTGCATTTATTTATTTTTAACTGAAGAGTAAATCACTGGACAACTGATTCAGTCTCTCGGTGGACATCATTTCACCGACACTGGACGTGAACAATGCTTACTTCCACAGCTGTTGTCAGGGTGTGATGAATGACTTGGCCTAACTACTCAGGAATAATGCTTAAAACAAAAAATTAATCTGTATTGTGAATAAATGTATTAAACATTTGTGTTGTACCTGGTCAGCAGAAATTCCAGCTGGCTCAAGGAAGAAAGGAAGAAGAGAAGACAAGAAATTGGAACAAGAAAAGAGCAGCGCCAACAATGTAGCGGCATGGATTCAAGCACTCAGCAGCTCTACGATACCCCATTATTCTTCATTTTCACCGGGACATGCAACAGGGCTCTTACGTCTTGAAGAGCAAACTAAAATTTATTGGGCTGGCCAGTTTGGGCTAATTGAAAGAAATTGACTGTCTTTTTGCTTTCTGTTAGGTTTGCAGGGGATTGTGGGTTGGTGCGAGATGATGATCGCAGGCTGGCCTTCACTCATCGCCCTGGCCTGGTTTCCTGTTAATGGTTTGATCCATGAGCTCTCTCCGCTGAGCAGACAGCCTGAGCTGTGGGAATCATTTAAGGAGGAATCATTGAGGGAGGATTTATGAGATGCATTCATTATACGGAGAATGCAGGCAAACACACTTCGATCTGTAATGGCACCTATAATTGTTTACAGCACTGTTTCTGAAGTTATCCCGAGTGTAAAATCCCGAGTGCAAAATCCCAAGGATGACTGATTAACTCAGAGATCTGAAGTTGATGTTTGAAAATCTACTAATTCTGATGTCACCTCTGAATTGTTTTGTGGTTGGATATGTTCAGTCTGCATGCTGTTATTACTGGTTTATTTGTAAGTAATGGAAAATGTGATGGATCAAACCAAAAATTATTGACTTGTCCAGACTTTCAATGACACCCTGGACTGGGCCATTAGAAGTTTATCTGTATGCGGCAAAAATGATGACCTTGTATAAACATTCACTTATCTCAGCAGTGAAATTCATGTCTCCGAGTCCTCAGCATTTGCAATTCAGAGATGCCTGGGAAAACTTTATAGAGTTATGAGGTCTGTGGTTAGACATGTTTGGCAATGCCAATATCTTTGCAAGAGAACAAAGGACCTGGTTCTTCCTGCAAGCAAGCGGATATCAGATGGAGAGTGTCCCCAGTGGCACGTTTGTTTACCGTTTTGTCCTGTACGTGTTTTTATTCATGCATTCATTACCTATGGTTGTCCAATACTTCAGACTGGGCTTCTGACCGGCCAAAACTCTGGCATGAGTTGTGAATTCAGCACCTGGGAGAGAGGACAGTTCACTCTTGCACTGACTTTCAAATTAGTAGCCGAAATAATTTGGCTGTCTGCAGATTTTTTTAAACAGCACAATATATTAGGTAATTTGTGTGCATATATATACAACCTCTGGCAAAAATTATGGAATCACCGGCCTCGGAGGATGTTCATTCAGTTGTTTAATCTTGTAGAAAAAAAGCAGATCACAGACATGACACAAAACTAAAGTCATTTCAAATGGCAACTTTCTGGCTTTAAGAAACACTATAAGAAATCAAGAAAAAAAATTGTGGCAGTCAGTAACGGTTACTTTTTTAGACTAAGCAGAGGGAAAAAAATATGGAATCACTCAATTCTGAGGAAAAATTATGGAATCATGAAAAACAAAAGAACACTCCAACACATCACTAGTATTTTGTTGCACCACCTCTGGCTTTTATAACAGCTTGCAGTCTCTGAGGCATGGACTTAATGAGTGACAAACAGTACTCTTCCTCAATCTGGCTCCAACTTTCTCTGATTGCTGTTGCCAGATCAGCTTTGCAGGTTGGAGCCTTGTCATGGACCATTTTCTTCAACTTCCACCAAAGATTTTCAATTGGATTAAGATCCTCTCCTTTGTTTCAATTGACATCTCTCGTGTTGGAGCCATGATTCATGTCAGTCCACTTGGTGCAACAGCTCTCCAAGGTGTGATCACTCCTTTTTAGAAGCAGACTAATGAGCAGATCTGATTTGATGCAGGTGTTAGTTTTGGGGATGAAAATTTACAGGGTGATTCCATAATTTATTCCTCACAATTGAGTGAGTCCATATTTTTTTCCCTCTGCTTGATCTAAAAAAGTAACCCTTACTGACTGCCACAATTATTTTTCTTGATTTCTTATAGTGTTTCTTAAAGCCAGAAAGTTTGAAATGACTTTAGTTTTGTGTCATGTCTGTGATCTACTTTTTTTCTACAAAATTAAACAACTGGATGAACATCCTCCGAGGCCGGTGATTCCATTATTTTTGCCAGGGGTTGTATATATATATATATATATATATATATATATATATATATATATATATATATATATATATATATATATATATATATATATATATATACACACTCAACAAAAATATAAACGCAACACTTTTGGTTTTGCTCCCATTTTGTATGAGAAGATCTAAAACTTTTTCCACATACACAATATCACCATTTCCCTCAAATATTGTTGACAAACCAGTCTAAATCTGTGATAGTGAGCACTTCTCCTTTGCTGAGATAATCCATCCCACCTCACAGGTGTGCCATATCAAGATGCTGATTAGACACCATGATTAGTGCACAGGTGTGCCTTAGACTGCCCACAATAAAAGGCCACTCTGAAAGGTGCAGTTTTGTTTTATTGGGGGGATACCAGTCAGTATCTGGTGTGACCACCATTTGCCTCATGCAGTGCAACACATCTCCTTTGCATAGAGTTGATCAGGTTGTCAATTGTGGCCTGTGGAATGTTGGTCCACTCCTCTTCAATGGCTGTGCGAAGTTGCTGGATATTGGCAGGAACTGGTACATGCTGTCTTATACGCCGGTCCAGAGCATCCCAAACACGCTCAATGGGTGACATGTCCGGTGAGTATGCCGGCCATGCAAGAACTGGGACATTTTCAGCTTCCAAGAATTGTGTACAGATCCTTGCAACATGGGGCCGTGCATTATCCTGCTGCAACATGAGGTGATGTTCTTGGATGGCACAACAATGGGCCTCAGGATCTCGTCACGGTATCTCTGTGCATTCAAAATGCCATCAATAAAATGCACCTGTGTTCTTCGTCCATAACAGACGCCTGCCCATACCATAACCCCACCGCCACCATGGGCCACTCGATCTACAACATTGACATCAGAAAACCGCTCACCCACACGACGCCACACACGCTGTCTGTCATCTGCCCTGGACAGTGTGAACCGGGATTCATCCATGAAGAGAACACCTCTCCAACACGCCAAACGCCAGTGAATGTGAGCATTTGCCCACTCAAGTTGGTTACGACGACGAACTGGAGTCAGGTCGAGACCCTGATGAGGCCGACGAGCATGCAGATGAGCTTCCCTGAGATGGTTTCTGACAGTTTGTGCAGAAATTCTTTGGTTATGCAAACCGATTGTTTCAGCAGCTGCCCGAGTGGCTGGTCTCAGACGATCTTGGAGGTGAACATGCTGGATGCGGAGGTCCTGGGCTGGTGTGGTTACACGTGGGCTGCGGTTGTGAGGCTGGTTGGATGTACTGCCAAATTCTCTGAAACGCCTTTGGAGACGGCTTATGGTAGAGAAATGAACATTCAATACACGAGCAACAGCTCTGGTTGACATTCCTACTGTCAGCATGCCAATTGCACGCTCCCTCAAATCTTGCGACATCTGTGGCATTGTGCTGTGTGATAAAACTGCACCTTTCAGAGTGGCCTTTTATTGTGGGCAGTCTAAGGCACACCTGTGCACTAATCATGGTGTCTAATCAGCATCTTGATATGGCACACCTGTGAGGTGGGATGGATTATCTCAGCAAAGGAGAAGTGCTCACTATCACAGATTTAGACTGGTTTGTCAACAATATTTGAGGGAAATGGTGATATTGTGTATGTGGAAAACGTTTTAGTTCCTTTGAGTTCATCTCATACAAAATGGGAGCAAAACCAAAAGTGTTGCGTTTATATTTTTGTTGAGTGTATTTGTTTAATATGCGCTTTGAATGACATATCCTGATCAAAAATGACTCCAAGATTTCTCACAGTATTACTAGAGATCAGGGAAATGCCATCCAGAGTAACGATCTGGTTAGACACCATGCTTCTAAGATTTGTGGGGCCAAGTACAATAACTTCAGTTTTATCTGAGTTTAAAAGCAGGAAATTAGAGGTCATCCATGTCTTTATGTCTGTAAGACAATCCTGCAGTTTAGCTAATTGGTGTGTATCCTCTGGCTTCATGGATAGATAAAGCTGGGTATCATCTGCGTAACAATGAAAATTTAAGCAATACCGTCTAATAATACTGCCTAAGGGAAGCATGTATAAAGTGAATAAAATTGGTCCTAGCACAGAACCTTGTGGAACTCCATAATTAACTTTAGTCTGTGAAGAAGATTCCCCATTTACATGAACAAACTGTAATCTATTAGACAAATATGATTCAAACCACCGCAGCGCAGTGCCCTTAATACCTATGACATGCTCTAATCTCTGTAATAAAATTTTATGGTCAACAGTATCAAAAGCAGCACTGAGGTCCAACAGAACAAGCACAGAGATAAGTCCACTGTCCGAAGCCATAAGAAGATCATTTGTAACCTTCACTAATGCTGTTTCTGTACTATAAGTTTCATTACACTAGAAGTCTTTCAGAAAGCGCTGTAACTAGGTTTAAGGATATGATTCCTTCTTTATGTTCTCTATTGTCATATACCAACACAGAGCAGAGTAGCTACCTAAACTCTGTAAGGGAGTTAGAGTATCTCGTCAATAGTTTTACATCCTCATTGAAGACAACTTTGGATGCTGTAGCTCCTCTGAAAAAGAGAGCTTTAAATCAGAAGTGTCTGACTCCGTGGTATAACTCACAAACTCGTAGCTTAAAGCAGATAACCCGTAAGTTGGAGAGGAAATGGCGTCTCACTAATTTAGAAGATCTTCACTTAGCCTGGAAAAAGAGTTTGTTGCTCTATAAAAAAGCCCTCCGTAAAGCTAGGACATCTTTCTACTCATCACTAATTGAAGAAAATAAGAACAACCCCAGGTTTCTTTTCAGCACTGTAGCCAGGCTGACAAAGAGTCAGAGCTCTATTGAGCTGAGTA
The DNA here is from genome assembly GCF_902500255.1 of Thalassophryne amazonica. Classification (NCBI taxonomy): domain Eukaryota; kingdom Metazoa; phylum Chordata; class Actinopteri; order Batrachoidiformes; family Batrachoididae; genus Thalassophryne; species Thalassophryne amazonica. The sequence continues at coordinate 42,760,503 of NC_047105.1, read as the reverse complement.
TTCCATTAACTTTAACTAGTAATGACTTCATGACTTTCTTTGCTAACAAAATTTTGACTATTAGAGAAAAAATTACTCATAACCATCCCAAAGATGTATCGTTATCTTTGGCTGCTTTCAGTGATGCCGGTATTTGGTTAGACTCTTTCTCTCCGATTGTTCTGTCTGAGTTATTTTCATTAGTTACTTCATCCAAACCATCAACATGTTTATTAGACCCCATTCCTGCCAGGCTGCTCAAGGAAGTCCTACCATTATTTAATGCTTCAATCTTAAATATGATCAACTTATCTTTGTTAGTTGGCTATGTACCACAGGCTTTTAAGGTGGCAGTAATTAAACCATTACTTAAAAAGCCATCACTTGACCCAGCTATTTTAGCTAATTATAGGCCAATCTCCAACCTTCCTTTTCTCTCAAAGATTCTTGAGAGGGTAGTTGTAAAACAGCTAACTGATCACCTGCAGAGGAATGGTCTATTTGAAGAGGTTCAGTCAGGTTTTAGAATTCATCATAGTACAGAAACAGCATTAGTGAAGGTTACAAATGATCTTCTTATGGCTTCGGACAGTGGACTTATCTCTGTGCTTGTTCTGTTGGACCTCAGTGCTGCTTTTGATACTGTTGACCATAAAATTTTATTACAGAGATTAGAGCATGTCATAGGTATTAAAGGCACTGCGCTGCGGTGGTTTGAATCATATTTGTCTAATAGATTACAGTTTGTTCATGTAAATGGGGAATCTTCTTCACAGACTAAAGTTAATTATGGAGTTCCACAAGGTTCTGTGCTAGGACCAATTTTATTCACTTTATACATGCTTCCCTTAGGCAGTATTATTAGACGGTATTGCTTAAATTTTCATTGTTACGCAGATGATACCCAGCTTTATCTATCCATGAAGCCAGAGGACACACACCAATTAGCTAAACTGCAGGATTGTCTTACAGACATAAAGACATGGATGACCTCTAATTTCCTGCTTTTAAACTCAGATAAAACTGAAGTTATTGTACTTGGCCCCACAAATCTTAGAAGCATGGTGTCTAACCAGATCTTTACTCTGGATGGCATTTCCCTGACCTCTAGTAATACTGTGAGAAATCTTGGAGTTATTTTTGATCAGGATATGTCATTCAAAGCGCATATTAAACAAATATGTAGGACTGCCTTTTTGCATTTACGCAATATCTCTAAAATCAGAAAGGTCTTGTCTCAGAGTGATGCTGAAAAACTAATTCATGCATTTATTTCCTCTAGGCTGGACTATTGTAATTCTTTATTATCAGGTTGTCCTAAAAGTTCCCTAAAAAGCCTTCAGTTAATTCAAAATGCTGCAGCTAGAGTACTGACGGGGACTAGCAGGAGAGAGCATATCTCACCCGTGTTGGCCTCTCTTCATTGGCTTCCTGTTAATTCTAGAATAGAATTTAAAATTCTTCTTCTTACTTATAAGGTTTTGAATAATCAGGTCCCATCTTATCTTAGGGACCTCGTAGTACCATATCACCCTAATAGAGCGCTTCGCTCTCAGACTGCAGGCTTACTTGTAGTTCCTAGGGTTTGTAAGAGTAGAATGGGAGGCAGAGCCTTCAGCTTTCAGGCTCCTCTCCTGTGGAACCAGCTCCCAATTCAGATCAGGGAGACAGATACCCTCTCTACTTTTAAGATTAGGCTTAAAACTTTCCTTTTCGCTAAGGCTTATAGTTAGGGCTGGATTGGGTGACCCTGGACTATCCCTTGGTTATGCTGCTTTAGACGTAGACTGTGGGGGGGTTCCCATGATGCACTGTTTCTTTCTCTTTTTGCTCTGTATGCATCACTCCGCATTTAATCATTGGTGATCGATCTCTGCCCCCCTCCACAGCATGTCTTTTTCCTGGTTCTTTCCCTCAGCCCCAACCAGTCTCAGCAGAAGACTGCCCCTCCCTGAGCCTGGTTCTGCTGGAGGTTTCTTCCTGTTAAGAGGGAGTTTTTCCTTCCCACTGTTGCCAAGTGCTTGCTCACAGGGGGTCGTTTTGACCGTTGGGGTTTTTCATAATTATTGTATGGCCTTGCCTTACAATATAAAGCGCCTTGGGTCAACTGTTTGTTGTGATTTGGCGCTATATAAAAAAAAAGTTGATTGATTGATTGATGATGAATTCTAAAACCTGACTGAAACTCTTCAAATAGACCATTCCTCTGCAGGTGATCAGTTAGCTGTTTTACAACTACCCTCTCAAGAATCTTTGAGAGAAAAGGAAGGTTGGAGATTGGCCTATAATTAGCTAAGATAGCTGGGTCAAGTGATGGCTTTTTAAGTAATGGTTTAATTACTGCCACCTTAAAGGCCTGTGGTACATAACCAACTAACAAAGATAGATTGATCATATTTAAGATTGAAGCATTAAATAATGGTAGGACTTCCTTGAGCAGCCTGGCAGGAATGGGGTCTAATAAACATGTTGATGGTTTGGATGAAGTAACTAATGAAAATAACTCAGACAGAACAATCGGAGAGAAAGAGTCTAACCAAATACCGGCATCACTGAAAGCAGCCAAAGATAACGATACATCTTTGGGATGGTTATGAGTAATTTTTTCTTTAATAGTCAAAATTTTGTTAGCAAAGAAAGTCATGAAGTCATTACTAGTTAAAGTTAATGGAATACTCAGCTCAATAGAGCTCTGACTCTTTGTCAGCCTGGCTACAGTGCTGAAAAGAAACCTGGGGTTGTTCTTATTTTCTTCAATTAGTGATGAGTAGAAAGATGTCCTAGCTTTACGGAGGGCTTTTTTATAGAGCAACAAACTCTTTTTCCAGGCTAAGTGAAGATCTTCTAAATTAGTGAGACGCCATTTCCTCTCCAACTTACGGGTTATCTGCTTTAAGCTACGAGTTTGTGAGTTATACCACGGAGTCAGACACTTCTGATTTAAAGCTCTCTTTTTCAGAGGAGCTACAGCATCCAAAGTTGTCTTCAATGAGGATGTAAAACTATTGACGAGATACTCTAACTCCCTTACAGAGTTTAGGTAGCTACTCTGCTCTGTGTTGGTATATGACATTAGAGAACATAAAGAAGGAATCATATCCTTAAACCTAGTTACAGCGCTTTCTGAAAGACTTCTAGTGTAATGAAACTTATTCCCCACTGCAGGGTAGTCCAACAGGGTAAATGTAAATGTTATTAAAAAATGATCAGACAGAAGGGAGTTCTCAGGGAATACTGTTAAGTCTTCTATTTCCATACCATAAGTCAGAACAAGATCTAAAATATGATTAAAGTGGTGGGTGGACTCATTTACTTTTTGAGCAAAGCCGATAGAGTCTAATAATAGATTAAATGCAGTGTTGAGGCTGTCATTCTCAGCATCTGTGTGGATGTTAAAATCGCCCACTATAATTATCTTATCTGAGCTAAGCACTAAGTCAGACAAAAGGTCTGAAAATTCACAGAGAAACTCACAGTAACGACCAGGTGGACGATAGATAATAACAAATAAAACTGGTTTTTGGGACTTCCAATTTGGATGGACAAGACTAAGAGACAAGCTTTCAAATGAATTAAAGCTCTGTCTAGGTTTTTGATTAATTAATAGGCTGGAATGGAAGATTGCTGCTAATCCTCCACCCCGGCCCGTGCTACGAGCATTCTGACAGTTAGTGTGACTCGGGGGTGTTGACTCATTTAAACTAACATATTCATCCTGCTGTAACCAGGTTTCTGTTAGGCAGAATAAATCAATACGTTGATCAATTATTATATCATTTACCAACAGGGACTTAGAAGAGAGAGACCTAATGTTTAATAGACCACATTTAACTGTTTTAGTCTGTGGTGCAATTGAAGGTGCTATATTATTTGATGAGGACGACGAGCATGCAGATGAGCTTCCCTGAGACGGTTTCCGACAGTTTGTGCAGAAATTCTTTGGTTATGCAAACCGATTTTTTCAGCAGCTGTCCGAGTGGCTGGTCTCAGACGATCTTGGAGGTGAACATGCTGGATGTGGAGGTCCTGGGCTGGTGTGGTTACACGTGGTCTGCGGTTGTGAGGCTGGTTGGATGTACTGCCAAATTCTCTGAAACACCTTTGGAGACGGCTTATGGTAGAGAAATGAACATTCAATACACGAGCAACAGCTCTGGTTGACATTCCTGCTGTCAGCATGCCAATTGCACACTCCCTCAAATCTTGCGACATCTGTGGCATTGTGCTGTGTGATAAAACTGCACCTTTCAGAGTGGCCTTTTATTGTGGGCAGTCTAAGGCAAACCTGTGCACTAATCATGGTGTCTAATCAGCATCTTGATATGGCACACCTGTGAGGTGGGTTGGATTATCTCAGCAAAGGAGAAGTGCTCACTATCACAGATTTAGACTGGTTTGTGAACAATATTTGAGGGAAAAGGTGATATTGTGTATGTGGAAAAAGGTTTAGATCTTTGAGTTCATCTCATACAAAATGGGAGCAAAACCAAAAGTGCTGTGTTTATATTTTTGTTGAGTGTATATATATATATATATATATATATATATATATATATATATATATATATATATTAATGGTTGAGGAGGAAAATTGCAAGTCAGATTACTGTTACATTTCTTAAAAAGTGATCATTTTTAGGGTTAGGGTTATACCTTGAATAAATTATACATTTTAAACTTCAGCAGCCTGGACTGAACAATTACAACTTCTGTAAATGTGAAATGTATTTATGTCTCTATTAGTTACTGGTGGAAACATTATTTGATTGCTCTTTGAAGAAACTGCATTAAGAATTTAATGCATGAAGAGTTTGATTTTTACTCTTATTATTGTCATGTCATTTGACAAAATCAACTGGAAATGACATTTATTGTTATAGGTGATTATGATTTCTAAAATTAATGCTCAGATAGCATCTGGGTGACAGCCCTTTGAATCTTCTAAATAGGAATATCAAGTTGGAAAAATATAAAATTGGTCACAGTCCAACTTCTGTCTTTTGCACCAGCAGTGACAGTTTCATGGGGGAGTGGAACAGGGAATGATTACTACAAGAAAACGTTTTAAATCTAAGCATGAGTTCTGACAAACTGTCGCTGAAATTTCACTTCTTCTTTAGAAAACCCATGTCCAGTGAATCAACAGACAAAAGTTGCAGTGTGCACTGTTTCTCCATTCAGAGCCATAGAGGCCAACGCCTAGGCCAGTGTTGTCATGCTATCTTGGTAGCTTCCCTCACTACTCTCCTTGCGGAATCTACATCAGACAGATTTACTACACAGCACCATTGTTGCTCGTACACTGTTCACAGTAATGACCGTGACTTCTTAAGTCGTGACTTGTGCCTAGCTTTGTTTAAAGTATGGAGAACTTGTGCAACATCACCTGCACTCTCTCAATCATTAATCATCCAGTGACAAGATACAGTCAAGACAACTGGAGGTCATTCTGGATGCAGGACTTGCCAGAGACTTGCCAAGACTGGAACAAGACATCACCTGCAGTTCTCCACACTGAATTTTTTGTCAGGGCTGTTTGCTTTAGTCATCTAACTATCCCTACTTACCCACAGGCAGTGGGGCTAGTTGACCCACAGCTGGAGCTTGGTTGATGAGAGGCAAAGTGTATCCATAAACCTGTGGGCCTAGTTCCTCCAAGATTCCCTATATAGTGCAGCAGATAACAGAATATTTAGAGGAATACTACAAATGCTGATACAAGCACCAACTTCAGCACAAGTACTCCTTAGACATTACTTTTTAGAAAAAGAAAAAAAAACATCAGCCACTTGAATTTTCAGTAGGTGGCCAGGTAGGGGTCAATTGAAGAATTACACAGGGGTCAAAATTAAAAGCTGTTCCATTGAGATTAAAAACTACACCACATTATTTGTCTGATCACAGAGATTCCAAAAAGGTATAGTCTGGACTATCTGTGACTGAACGTTATGGAGTTATGGGATAAAAACAGCAAGAATGGTGACAAAGGTCAATTTCAGTTTGTACAGGTGTCAAAAGTTAAAGTTGCTTCAATTTAGGTAAAAAGTGATGCAAATTATTGGTTAAGTTAATAAGGTATTAAAAAGGAATACTTTGCACCATGTATTATGCTTAGTTATCACATTCCAAGGTCACATATGTCACATAGAATCCAATGGCCGTCTCTACATTTTTTACCTTTACGTTGCAGACCAAGCATTCAACACAGACAAAGCTATTCCATTTATTAATTCTATTAGCTCAACCTATAATTTGCACTGCATTTTACTAAAACTGAAGCAACCTTAACTTTTGACCCCTGTACAAACTGAAACTGACCTCTGTCACCATTCTTGCTTTTTGGAATGTTTCTGATCAGACAAATAATGTGTTACAGTTTTCAATATGACTGGAGAATTTTTAAATTGTGACTACTGTGTAATTCTTCAATTGGCTCCTATGCGGCCACCTAATGAAAATTCAAGTTTTCAAGTTCAAAATTCAGTTTTTAAAGAGAGTAATGTCTAAGGAGTATTTGTGCTGGATTTGGTGCTTGTATCACCATTTGAAGGATTGTTTCATTTGCTGCACTAATAACTTAGACTTGGCTTGTAAGTTGCCCACCAAATTTAAAACAGTGGTCACAGCTTGACTAGTGAAGTATGAAAGGACGGGGAGTGTCTGGTTCATAAGGCTGAACATGGCACATCTAGTATTCTCGATTACTGCATTAAGAGAACACAAGCTGAATGGTCAGGCTCTCTTAGACAAATGACAGCTAAGTTTCAGTAACCGACAGTGAAAGACATCATCCATATCTGCCAAAAACACTTACACAACGTATGCCTGCTGCCTCCTCTTCCTCCTCTTCTCTGTCACAGTCAAGATAACCTCTCTTGTCTGCAACCTCACCGGCGTCTCTGCTCGACTATAATTGCTTGCATTTAACAGCTGAGCTTTTGAATCCTGAGGAGCAATGAGGAGGAGGCTGTGTGCAAATAAATAAACGCACGCACCACCGTGAATATTGACTGGCAGCAGTGTTTAAAATAATAAGATGCAGCTGTTGATCGTAGCGACTGTCTGCAGGTTTACTTCCCCGTGGCCCCCGTGGCAGCAGAGGAGCTGTGATGAAGGCAGACAGCTGACAGGTGCTCCAGGATGATGCTGCTGTCAGGTGCACCTGCTAAACTTGGATACGGAGGAGAGGGTGGAAAGAGAAAGATGCTCAAGTGAAGGAAAATAGAGGAGTGGCTAAAGAAATATGGAAAGGAGGGTTAAAAAAAAGAAGTAAGAGATAGGGTAGCGTGATGCATCTTCAAACTTTATGCCAGTCCTCTGAGTAAAGAAATTCACTGCATGTCTTTGAACCTGCAAGGCTGACGGAGCCACTCAGTCTGGAAGCTCACAGTGAGAGGCTAACAGTTTACAGAAAAGGTCAGGCAGAGGGGAGGCGATGGGGAAGGTAATAACGTAAATAATGAGCAGGTGCAGATAATAGCAGAAATTGAATAAGTGTGAAATAATAAGAATGGGGGAGGCGAGAAGCGAGTTTGAGTGTGCATACATGCAGCTGCCATATGTTTATATACGGTATCACTGCATGCATCAGCACTTTGCAAATGCCACATGCACACGTTTTCCAAACAGGGTGTCAGAAATGCAGCTGAGGCGTTAATATAACTTAGTGCGTCGCTGACTGTGTCACTGAGGCGGGGATTTGAACCTTCCATGATGCTCCAGCTCAGAGAGGTGCCCTGCAAGTATCCATATGTAGCATTTGGTTGTATCACTGCTGAGCAGAAGGCAGAGATGACAATGGTGGTTCTTGCCCATTTCAGCTGGGGGGGTGGTGAGTGTCAGGGCGGGGCTGCTTGCATCGGTTTTAGGCCTGGGTTTTATAGATAATGGAGATGGGTTCATTTAGTTAGACAAGCATCAGGTCAAAGAAAAAGGAGGAGGACGTGGGTTTGAATAGCCTCCAAAAAAAAAAAAAAAAAGAAATCTTTTGTTTTAATTTTCTTGTTTGAGAGAAAGTTCATCTGAGACTGAGGAAATCCAGCCACTGAGGGAGACCCATTGGGCCAGTGATTATCGTTGAATACTGCAGCATGGTGCAAATGAAAATCTACAGCTTCCCCTGGATGGGACACCAGTCCATCTCTGATTGCTTCCCCAGCCAAGGCTGGTACCCATTTGCAGCTGGCTGGATTAATAGGCAGCTCTGGTTGCCAGAATAATCATGAAAGAAAAAAAAAAAAAATGCAGTAAAAATATGTACATACCGTTTACAGAAAATATAATACATTTCAATATAAAACTCTTGTACCTGGTCACCTTTTATTGTTTGTTTATTTATTTGTAAATTAGCTTTGAATCAATTACTCATCCTTGAACCAGAGATATGTAAATATATGTTAATATGGCAATATTATATGCAATTCATTGTATTTTCAGAGTCATGACTGTGTGACAGCACAGTGGCTACAGTAAGCATGCTCTCTGAAGTGACATTTCTCAGGTTCAAGCTACTTTATCCCCCGTCACATCACATTATAGAGCTGGAGTTTAAAATATAAAAAATACAGATCAATATGTGGATCCCATGCTAAACCTGTGGTGGCCCTGGGCAAAATGGGAACAGCAAAATGAGATTCAATGTACAACAAGTAACCACTGCATTTAAATTCAAAGGAAATAGTTTTATAACACTGTGATAATGTTAATTTAGTAACAACAACAAAAAAATAAAACATTCTGTTGGATTTCTGGTTTAAAGTGTAATTTTAAAGTGTAGTTTTATTTTGATTTTATTTATTTGTAATTTACATCATCTGTATACCATAAAATTTACACAATGTTATCTTTTTTTTTTTTTTTTACAAAATTATTCTGGCAACTACAGCTGTCAGGTTTTGTTTGTTTGTTTTTTAATTTGTTTGTTGTTGTTTTGAACAACTTAAAAACTGATTTGTACAGTGCAACCTGAAGCACAGGATCTTGGTGTTCCACCTGCTACCCCTATAGCCATATGTGATATAATTTTTATATTCTGTACTGTGACTATGGCACATAAGCAGAACTTTGTCATTTCTGATGGATTGTTTGTCACGTGTCATTCAATATTTGTTACATTGTATAGAGAAATGGTTCACTTTACGATGTATGTATGGTGCATTTGGTTCTATTTTCCATTAATTTTGTCGTATACGTTTGCCCCTGTGAACAAATCTACTACCTTTTCATTACAATGTGTTCATAATATGAAGATGTTAAATCCAATACCCCATAAGCCTCAGCTTCATGGAAACGTCTTTAGCAGCCGCAGAACTACTGTTAGATGAATATCCGATTGCGATTTCCATTGACTGGGGAAAGCAGACGTGTGCTTTCATAAACACAATTGATCTCATTTAGTACCACATCAGTCCTCAAGGGGTCACTGCTGTCAGTCACCTTGCCTGATTTTCAGTAAATATCAAATTATGCAAATCTACAAGTACTTAGGTGTTATATAAAACAAACAGTGTTTTCCATTTGTGAAACTGTAAGAATATTTGCACAAGTAAAAAAGACGGAATGTTCCATTTTTCAACTTGCGCAAATATTCTTACTATTGCTCTCGTTAACATTCATTATTTGTGTAATATGTTCGATGTTGCTGACAATAATGAGCAAAGCTCTTCACTATTTGTGTATATATCATCAAACAATAATTTAAAATTGAATAATGGTTGCAGAACCTCAAAGTAATGAATGGCTACTTCACAATTGTCATTACAATTCTTTATTTTATGACAATATTGTAACAATGTAATGAAAGAGGTTTTTAGCCCTTCACCCTCTATGCTATATTCTCCATGTTCCTTGAGATTTAAATTATAGTTGAAACAGAAATAAAAGACAAATTATTGAAGAAACAGTGTTCAATAGTTTATCACCGTGCTTCTGTTTATTTATTTATTTTTTATTTTGTAAAATGTAAATAAAAAACTGAAACTGTAGCAGGTATATTTGTGTTTCGAAATAGAGCTCAGTCCCACATACATTTTTTGGCATAACTGAAAATAATTGCGAATCACAGCTGCGAGTGTCACACAGCTTTTCTGGCCTTTCTTTGTGAAAAAATTGACAATTTAGTTTTTTAGTACTGTGATATTTACTTTTTTCAAATATTTTGTACTTTAAAATACTCAGGTAAGCTAACCACAATGCTAGGAATACTCACAAAGCAAGTCTCGACAGTTCACGCCCTTCAAGGATCGAAAGGATTGATTCAAAGCGGGAATGGCGGTGCCATCAGTACCAAAACGTTGCATCCATAGCAACGCTAATTTGCGGAGTTTTATTTCACCACGGGCAGATTTGGGTTTTTTTTGTGCCATTTCCGGTTTGTGGCTTCATCTACCATTAAGCGAGCTTGCAAGATTTTTTTGTGCCATTTCCGGGTTGTGGCTTCATCTATTTCAATTTCAATTTTCAATTTATTTTCATTTATATAGCGCCAAATCACAATAGAGTTGCCTCAAGGTGCTTCACATAAGGTCTAACCAGTGGTGGGCACAGTTCCGATAATCCAGACCGATAACATGGTAAATAAAGCTGAACAGCTACAAATATTTATAAAACTTAAAATCAGTTGAGCACCTACCTGTTAAATGTTTCGTAGCTGATGTGTAGGTCTACCCTCTGCAAAACAGAGAAGAGCTGCTTTAAGAAGAAACTGCTCTATCCTCTGCAGGTAAAGGAGAACTGTTAAACCAAGAGAATATATTCATGTGAGTTTTCGGCACAATATAAAAATAGTTTTATGTTGCAATGTTAATGGTGTTGTCTGTGTGCAGCGGTTAAAGTGCAGTGTGATCAGAGCGTCTCAATGCAGTTCTCAATGTTACTGAGATCTCACAGCATGGCGACCTCTCCGAGGTTTTGCGGGATTTGAAAAGTCAATAGGGCGAATAGCCAACATTTATGTGTCAAGACAATATTGAGTGCACGTTTTACAGTATAATAAAAAGTGTGCACAATATAATAAAATGTGTGCACAACATCATAAAACATGCACACAACATCATAAAATGTGCACACAATATAATAAAATGAGCGCACATTCTCTCCACATTCAAAACATATTGCGATGACACTTCCAGGGCTCCGTAAAAATGCCTGTTTTTACAAATAAAAAAATGGAATATTTTACAAAAGCACATTTATCTGTAAACACCAACACACGACACACGTCACATTAATGTATTGGTTTACATAATGAATGACTGAACCATCAATGTTTAGCAGAGGCACATTTTACCCAGAATCCTTTGCGATCTTGTCTGTGTTTGTTACAAAACCCAGAATTAGTGCATTATTCAAAAATTAAAAGATATATGTTATACGAGGTCTGTTAGAAAACTATCCGAGCTTTTTATTTTTTTCAAAAACTATATGGATTTGAATCATGTGTGCTTGCATCAGCCAAGCTTGAACCTTCTTGCACATGCGTGAGTGTTTTCACACCTGTCGGTTGCGTCATTTGCCTGTGAGCACGCTTTGAGTGAGCAGTGGTCCACCCCTCTCGTCGGATTTTCATTGTGAGGAAAATGAATGATTTGGAGCTTTGCTGCATCAAATTTTCCAGAAACTGTGAGAGACAGCCAGGTGGAAACCATTCGGAAGATTCAGACAGCTTTCAGGGACGATTCTATGGGGATCACACAGATTAAGGAGTGTTACAACTGGTTTAAAGACGGCACACAATGGCGGAGGGCGCGGCGCGCTCCGAGCGGCAATCGACAGGCTGAAACGACCAGATCATTTCCAAAGTGAATGCTGTGTTGGATCCAGGACATCGTCTGACTACCAGAGAAATGGCAGAAGATGTGGACATAGAACTTTTTCGGCACATTCCACTGTTACAGGAGTTTTTGTCATGAAAAGACGTGCGGAGGAATTTGCGCAATGGGACAGAGCCGTTAATGGCGGAGGACAAAAAGTAACGCTGTGATGAAGCCTCACAGGACATGTTATGGCATGTCCAGCTCGTCCACAATTTCTGGGATAGTCACACGACTGAAAAGCTACCGAAAGCCATCTGAATCTTCCTAATGGTGCAAGAGCTGGGCATGTTACATCATGTCCTGTGAGACCAACACGGAGGTGCTTTTGTCCCGCGTTATTAGCGGCTCCGTTGGGCGAATTCGTCCGCTCCTCTTTCCATGACAGAAACTCCTGTAACAGTGGAATGTGCCGAAAAGTGCTATGTTCACATCTTCTGCCATTTCTCTGGTAGTCAGACGATGTCCCGGATCAAACACAGCGTTCACTTTGGAAAATGATGTGGTTGTTTCAGCCTGTTGATCGCCGCTTGGGGCGCGGCCATTGTGCGCTGTCTTTAAACCGGTTGTAACACTCCTTAATCTGTGTGATCCCCATAGAATCGTCCCTGAATGCCGTCTGAACCTTCCGAATGGTTTCCACCTGGCTGTCTCTCACAGTATCTGGAAAATTTGATGCAGCAAAGCTCCAAATCGTTCAGACATTCTCCTCGCAATGAAAATCCAACGAGGGGTGGTGGACCACTGCTCACTCAAAGCGTGCTCACAGGCGATGACACAACTGACAGTCGTGAAAAAACTCACGCATGCGCACGAAGGTTCAAGCTTGGCTGATGCAATCACACGTGATTCAAATCCATACAGTTTTTGCAAAAAATAAAAAGGTCGGATAGTTTTCTACAGACCTCGTATTTTAACTTTGTACAAATGACAGAATTGACATTAATGGACTTATTCTATCGGTATTAATGTTATTTATAAATCAAAACCATAAGTCCGGCACTGGTTTATTTTCCAAGACCTCCGCCTAACCGGAGCGTTGTGATTGGGTAGAGAGCTGGGCTTTGTGGCTGCTCTCAGCTTGCGTCTGTGCTGGAAGCCATGTAGTAAACAGAGCTTCCAGCAGGGGCAAGATGTTCAAAGACAGAAGTGTGGGCTCATTGTTTGGGTCTGTTGTCACTTTTGATGCTAACCAAAAAGTTCCGGGTTCAAATCCCACCCCTGCCATATTTCTCCATGTAATGTGGAGTTGCGTCAGGAAGGGCATCCGGCGTAAAACCTGTGCTAATTCAACATGGATTTGCTGTGGCGACTCCGGGTGCAAACAAGGGAGCAGCCGAAGGGACTTACTAGAAGCAATCATGGTGTTAAAACTCAAATTCAGTTTATTAGTAGTTGCGAATGTACCAGAGACAATAATGGAATTTATCGGTTATCTGTAACTTCTGAAAGATTTTGGGTGTGTTATTCATTTTATCTCATCAAAGATAACTTTTCAGTTATCTGATTATCTGTTATCGAAGTTAATTTTTGTTATCTGTGCCCACCACTGATCTAACCTTACCAACTCTCAGAGCAGCAGTGGTAAGGAAAAACTCCCTCGGAGGAAGAAACCTCAAGCAGACCAGACTCCAAAGGGGTGACCCTCTGCTTGGGCCATACAGACATAATTACAGAATTCACAAAACGAATATACAGGAAATGCTGTTGGTGCACAGGACAAGAGGGTCTCCAGCAAAAATACCACACCCCTCTGTGGATGGAACTCCACCTTAACAGAGAGGAAAAGCTGAATCAGGCATCAGAAAGACAAAGGAATACAGTATAATTTGCCAGCATTAAACAACAAGAAAACAAGATGATTGCCGGCCACGAGCCCTAAGCTTCACTAAAAGGACCCAGAAATTTAGGTAAAGTTGAGGCCACGGCACGCTCCATTTCCTAATAAAATGAATCAAGAGTAAAAAGCATAGAACTATGCTATGCCATTATGCTAGCCATACGAAAGGGAAAATAAGTGCATCTTAAGTCTGGACTTGAAAGTCTCTACAGAATCTGACTGTTTTATTGACGCAGGGAGATTGCGACAGCTCATATTATTTCACAAATCTGTGTCTGCAAACCCAGGAAGCAATATACTTTGATTCCAGGTAGCTAGCTATCAAAAGCTAGCGTTTGGTACATTAAAGGCAGTACTGCACATGGATACATGTAAGAATGTGACATGTTGAATATTGTGAATGAATTTAATAAATGTCAGTTACCAAAATTTTTTAGTAAAGCATAATTATACATTTGTTCAGTGCTAATCGAACCAGCTTATTCGCCCTACTGAGATATCCCATAATCCTTTGCACGCCAGAGAATCACTGCAGTCAATATAACAGCGAAACCACATGGCGATAATTACAAATCATCAATCAATTAATCAATTTTATTTAATAGCGCCAAATCACAACAAACAGTTCCCCAAGGCACTTTATATTGTAAGGCAAAGCCATACAATAATTACAGAAAAAACCCCAACCGTCAAAACGACCCCCTGTGAGCAAGCACTTGGCGACAGTGGGAAGGAAAACTCCCTTTTAACAGGAAGAAACCTCCAGCAGAACCAGGCTCAGGGAGGGGCAGTCTTCTGCTGGACTGGTTGGGGCTGAGGGAGAGAACCAGGAAAAAAGACATGCTGTGGAGGGGAGCAGAGATCAATCACTATGATTAAATGCAGAGTGGTGCATACAGAGCAAAAAGAAAGAAACAGTCAGTGCATCATGGGAACCCCCAGCCAGTCGAAAGTCTATAGCAGCATACTAAGGGATGGTTCAGGGTCACCTGATCCAGCCCTAACTATAAGCTTTAGCAAAAGGAAAGTTTTAAGCCTAATCTTAAAAGTGTAGAAGCGGGTGTCCCTGTCGCCCCTGATCTGAATTGTCAGCTGGTTCCAGGAGAGAGGAGCTGAAAGCTGAAGGCTCTGCCTCCCATTGTACTCTTACAAACCCTAGGAACTACAAGTAAGCCTGCAGTCTGAGAGCGAAGCGCTCTATTGGGTGAATGGTACTATGAGGGTCCCTAAGATAAGATGGGACCTGATTATTCAAAACTTATAAGTAAAAGAATTTTAAATTCTATTCTAGAATTAACAGGAAGCAATGAAGAGAGGCCAATATGGGTGAAATATGCTCTCTCCTTCTAGTCCCTGTCAGTACTCTAGCTGCAGCATTTTGAAATTAACTGAAGGCTTTTCAGGGAACTTTTAGGACAACCTGATAATGAATTACAATAGTCCAGCCTAGAGGAAACAAATGCATGAATTAGTTTTTTCAGCATCACTCTGAGACAAGACCTTTCTAATTTTAGAGATATTGCGCAAATGCAAAAAAGCAGTCCTACATATTAAGTAAGTAATGGTTTAATTACTGCCACCTTAAAAGCCTGTGGTACATAGCCAACTAATAAATGAAATTGGAAACGAAGATTATACGACCAAAATGTAATTTCTTATGCTTTTCATCATGTTAATAAGAGACTACATGCATGAGGCCCTGAAAACTTGCAAAAACAAATATTCCAAATATGATATGATATGTTTAACCTACGTGGAGCTTCATAAATGCAAACTGAATTTCAGACATCTTATATATATTACTCTGGAACAAACAGGACAAAGTGTGTTGTAAAGGACAATAAGCAGGGAGTTAATGAGCAAACTTCACTTTCCCCCAGAATGACATGAATAGGAAGTGATCACGACTCACAGTGATTCCCACTGAAAATAACAGAGAAATGACCTGAGTTTCTCATGTTTACATAAAACAATCACAACAACAACGTCTATAAACCCAGATAATATATTCACGAGAGTTTTAGGCACAATATACAAAGAGTTTTGCTCGCGCAACAGCAAAGTGAGGCTGACATCAGTGTCTCGGCCGCCAACCAATCACAGGCTAGGAGAGAGAGGCCAGTATCTGGTTTAACTCAGGCCGGTTGTCGGCTTTTGCAGTAGCAGTGGACTGAGCGGAGGAGGGGGGGACCCGCTGCCACTCGGTGAGAACAGAGACTAGTGCTTTCACTTTTGAGTTGCCAAATACCAGAAAGTCTCCAGTGACACCAGGAAAAATAGGTAGATTTGTTGCTAGTCGCTTTTGAGAAAAATACAGTCATCAGAGGGTTTGGGAAGTCGCCAGATTTAGCAAGAAAAGTCGTTTTTTTTTTTTTTTTTTTTTTTGCCAGCTTGCACTCGACCGAGACGGACGCACTTTTCTCTTCTCCATCCCTCCTTATCTCTCCTGCTTCTGTGGCGGGTTGTCTGTGAGGCTGCAGCTTTGCTCTTCTGGGAAACGACAAAAAGGATCTGTTAAAGTGGTCTCTGAACGCAATTGACACTATTTTTTCTACAAGACATTCGGGGGCGGAGGACCGACCTGTTCCTGCCGGGACGCATGTGAGGGTTACGTGACGGACTCGTGGAGGAGATGGCAGGTCATGTGCCTTTACATGCTTTCTGTGGAGGACGTCGAAGATGTGTACTATTCGGCTTGGTGGTGACCGGCTTTCTGATGTGTGGAGCGGGCACTTTGCTGGTTTACCGGAAAATCAAGAAAGTGGAAGCAGCTTTGATTGGTCCTTCCAGGCTGCCCTACATGATTGATCGATTGGGAAGGCAGTGGCTGCACAGTCGGCGGGGGTTAACTGCTCGTTGGAAAACATCTCGAGCAGGATTGCGGCCCTGGAAACCCGCTATGACCGTCTGTGAAGATCACATTCTACATTCAGATGCATTGAGAGCCACTCTGTTCTTAGAACTGTGGAATCTTTCAGGCGTCTGCTAATCTGGCTATTCATTTGGCTTCCCCAAATACAGCTGCACTTCAAGGTCGCTGTGATAAAACCTCCTCAGAAGATCAACACTTAAGCCTCGCTCCTGGTCTTCCCCCCTCCCCTCAGCTTCTCCAGCTCTGTTAGAACTGTTCAGGGACTGCTCAGACTGCGCAGGGCTGCTAACTCTCCCTCCAGGATTGTCGGACAAGGCCGTTGACAGCGCCAAACAGGCTGCCTCCGGAGTGTTCTGATAAACGGTCCTTTCGAATCTCAGTTGTCGTCCTGTGTCCTTGTTTTTGTCTCTGTGATTATTGTTTTTCTGTGCTGATGGGGATTTTTTTTTTCCTCATTGCTGTGTAATGCAGCAGCTATGAGGGTTTCTTTTTTTTTCTCCTTTTCCCTCGTGTTTTGCTTTCATACATATGTTTTATGTACCGGGCCGCCTATGTGTTGTTTTGTGTGTGTGTTGTTTGTTATGGGTCGGTGTTGGTTTGCTCAGCCCTGCTGTTGACCAAGGCAGGGATGTACATCTGGAGCTGGTCCCCGGGCGCCTAATGGCGACTTCTGCTCCTACTGGCAATTAGGATTGGGTTAAATGCAGTAGACACATTTCATTGTGCAGGGAACATGTTCATGTTCTATATTGTGCATATGACAATAAAATTTCTTTGAATCTTTGAATCTTTGAAGTTGGCAACACTGCTTTCCAAACTGTTAATCCAGGCAGGCTACTCCCTGCTGTGACATCACGGACTTTCTGACCTTTGCACAGACTGCTGATAAGGGGAGAGTTAGCTGACAACCAGCCCCGCTATGAATTAGGCTGGATACTGGCCTCATTTTGGATTGAGATTTTCCACTCCTAAACAACCAAAAGGAGGGCAGCGCTCACGCCACATCAGTGTGAGGGTGACGCATGGGCTGATGTCAGCATCTCGGCCGCCAACCAATCACAGGCTAGAAGAGAGAGGCTGGTATCTGGCCCAATTCAGGGCCAGTTGTCGGGCTATTGGAGAGTGTGCATTAACTGTAAATGCGATTGCTTACAGCCATTTATGACTTTTATTGAACATGGGCCTTCCAAATACTTACAAAACACATCTACAGTGCATCCAGAAAGTATTCACAGCACTGCACTTTTTTCTACATTTTTTATGTTACAGCCATTTTCCCAAAATGGTTCAAATTCTTTTTTTTTTCCTCAAAATTCTACACAGAATACCCCATAATGACAATGTGAAAAAAGTTGTTTGAGATTTTTGCAAATTAAAAAATAAATAATAAATAATACGAAGAAATCACACGTACATAAGTATCCACAGCCTTTTCCATGATGTTCAAAATTGAGCTCAGATGGATCCTATTTCCACTGATCATCCTTGAGATGTTTCTACAGCTTAATTGGAGTCCACCTGAGGTAAATTCAGTTGATGGCATGATTTGGAAAGACACACACCTGTCTACATCTAAGGTCCCACAGTAGACAGTGCATGTCAGAGCACAACCAAGCATGAAGTCAAAGGAATTGTTTGTAGACCTCCGAGACCGGATTGTCTCGAGGCGCAACTCTGGAGAAGGGTACAGAAACATTTCTGCTGCTTGAAGTCCCAGTGAGCACAGTGGCCTCCATCAATCTGTAAATGAAGAAGTTTGGATCCGCCAGGACTCTTCCTTGAGATTCAATCATAAACTGAGTGATTGGGGGAGAAGGGCATTATCAGGGAGAGGACAAGAACCTGATGGTCACTCTGTCAGAGCTCCAGCATTCTCTGTGGAGAGAGGAGAAACCTTCCAGAAGGACAGCCATCCTGCAGCAATCCACCAATCAGGCCTGTATGATAGAGTGGTCAGACAGAACCCACTCCTTAGTAAGACACAAGCTTGAAGTCTTTTGGTGTCAGTGCCAGGCATCATGTTTGGAGGAAAGCCACGCAACCCACTCATCATCTAGCCAATACTGGTCTTGGTCTCTTGGTCTGGTCTCCCAGTCCAAGATGACCAGTTCTGATCAAGGGAGTTGAGATGGGGGCTGTGGATTCCAACAAGTACCTCAGGCTATGGCTGACAGCAAACTGTACTGGACAACCCACACCAACCACCTGTACAGGAAGGGACAGAGCAGGCTGTACTCCTGAGGAGGTTGCGGTCGTCAACATCTGCAGGAAACTCCTGTGGATGTTCTACCATTCCGTAGTAGCCAGTGTCTTCTTTTACACGGTGGTGTGCTGGGGGGGCAGCACATCCAAGGGACACATCCAGGCTGAACAAACTGATCAGTGGGCTGGCTCTGTGGTTGGCATGAAGCTGGACTCTCTGGTGACAGTGGCAGAGAACACTGGACAAACTGCTGGAATTATGGATGATGCCCAATCACCCTCTGCACACTGTCATCAGCAACCAGAGGCAAGACAGAAGACAGGAAGGAGAGGGACAGGAACAGCAGTAATCAGTAAGCCAGTAGTGAGCAGTAATTCTGGTATTTATATTTGTGCATTTATATTTATGTTTGTAAATTGTTTTTTACTTTCACATTTGATACTCCGTGTGCTTTCTAGCCTCTGTCCTGGTATGCAATGCTACTGGAACCTCAATTTCCCTGAGGGAGTCATCCCAAGAGATTAATAAAGTTCTGTCTAATCTAATCAAATAACATCCCTACAGTGAAGCATGATGGTGGCAGCATCATCTGTGGGGAGTTTTCAGTGGCAGGAACTGGGAGACTAGTCAGGATTGAGGGAAAGATGAATGAAGCAATGTACAGAGACAGCCTGGATGAAAACCTGTTCCAGAGCGCTCTTGACCTCAGACTGGGGTGACAGTTGATCTTCAGCAGGACAGTGACTCTAAGCACACAGCCAAGATATCAAAGGAGTGGCTTCAGGACAATCTGTGAATGCCCTTGAGTGGCACAGCCAGAGCCCAGACCTAAAACCTGACTGAACATCTCTGGAAGATCTGAAAAATGGCTGTGCACTGACACTCCCCATCCAAAGATGGGGTGCTGCAAAGAGGAATGGGCAAAGGCTGTGAATACTTACGTACATGTGATATCTAAGTGTATTTTTAATAAATTTGCAAAAAAAAACACTTTTTATGTTGTCATTATGGGGTGTTGTGAGTAGAATTTTGAGGAAAAGAAACTAATATTACTCCATTTGTGAATAAGACTATAACATAAAATGGTGGGAAAGTGAAGTGCTGTGATACTTCCCAATGCACCGTATTCACAATGGCCTGTGTCAATTTTTTCTGATTTTACTGTAGCCTTTAAACACTCGTGTCGAAGCACATCATCATCCCACTGAAGATTAATCTAATTTATTGTTGTTCTTCCAGCTGCTCAGTTTGAGCAGGGACGCCATAGTGGATCAAGCACAGATCTGCATTGAGAATTGACACATGTTTTACACTGAATGCCCTTCCTGACAACTCCAGTTTTACCCGGAGAAGCACACACAGCCGCTGGTCCAAAAAGACTCTCATCCAAGGACTATACAAGACATCCTCTGCTTAGACTGTGAGATCTGACAGGATGAGGCTCACACAGAGCAGACTGGCTGCATGCATCTTATTTATTCAGATGATTAAAAACCAAAGTGAAGGTTAAAATCACTCACTGGACTGTTGTGTCGATGATGTGCACATTTTGCAACTTATTTTACCAGTTCCAGCGATTATGGTCTAATCTCAGAGGGCCGTTCACCTGAGTCTTGTCCAGGATCAGAGTCGTTTGAGAGTCATCAAAGTGACTCAACAGAAGTGGGAACCGACTGGTGGAGATCAGGGGCCTCATGTACAAAGACTTATGTTGACTTTCTACAAAAAGTTGTGTTACGCCAAAACCCTGACTCTGGCGTAAGCACAAATATATGTATGAAAGTGTGTGTAGGCATGAATCCACACAGTTCCATTTGTAAATCCCACTGAACGTGAAATTGAGCATGGAACCAAACTCCTCCCTGGCCACACCCTATTTAAATATGCAATTTTATGTAAATAGGCCCCTTTGAGCAGGGATTCCCCACGACGTCACATCAGACAACATGAACACAGAAAAGAAATTATACTATAGATGAGTGGAAATGACATGGAGACACGTAGGGACAGTTTATTCAGTGCACTGTTAATGGATTAATCATGAAACTGGAAAAATGTTTGTGAGAAGCGACGGAACGTGTGTGTGAGCTGACACGCTATGAGCTTAAAAAGGTGAGGCACGCCTCTGCTGACAGTGTGACATTCACAATTTACATGTTGTGTGGGCTGCTGAAGAGGAGGGTACTGCTGGCCCCACCACCACCAGAGGGCACCCTGCCTGGAGTGCGGCTCCAGGCACCAGAGGGCGCCTGCCGCTCACAGGAGCAGCCGGGGTGGACAGCTGACACTCATCACCTGTGACAGCTGTCACCACTCATCTGATCTGCATCGGTATATCAGCAAGATGTCATCTCCACCTCTTTGCCGAGATATCGTTCTACCTGAAAGGTAATATTCTCAGCCTGACTGCTTGATAGAAAGCCTTTTTGTTGTGATTTTTGTGAGTGATAACAGACTTTTTCTCCAACGAGAGGTGGAGGTAGCTTCCCTGCCGTGCAGATTGCTGGGTGCAGACGCACCCACGTTTAATTGTGTTTTGTTCCTCGCCAGCAGTACCAGGTCCGACACGCGGAGGCAGTGGCCACCTGGGAGTTCGGGACTTGGCGGCTCCAGTATTCCCGGGGTCTGGTGGCGGAGGAAATCGTGTGGTTCCGGTTCTGCTTTGGACAGGCGTCTCCTATCTTCGAGCCTGCCCACACGACACCTTGTAATTTGACCTTTGATCTATTGTGGAATCTGTTGTGTTTGTTGTGCACGTTCGCAACAGTAAAGTGTTGTTATTTGACCTATTCTATTGTCCGTTCATTTGCGCCCCTGTTGTGGGTCCGTGTACTTACACTTTCCCAACATTACACATGCGTTTATTGACAGATACTGAACACAGGAAGCCTGTTAAGAAGCTCTGCAGCTCACCATCAAGCAAAAATAAAAAATACATTAATAATAATGATAATAAACATATTTGAATGCGCACATGCACAAATGTGCCCGCGCTGGTTTACGTTCAGATCAAATACATGAATAAACTATTTTAACACAAGCAGCAGCCATCGCACACCGTGCCAGCCACCACACCCTGACGCGCCTTTGCGCACCACATACAATGTGAACATGTGTGCAGTCAATAGCTCCGATCACATGGAAACCGGCTCTGGCTGCAAATGGTGTTTTAATATTGGAATGGGATATACCTGATGACATTCAGATGATTGCGTTCCACACAGCTGCCGTGGCTCAGCTCAAGGTTGACTGGCACACTCCTGACTGATCAGCCAGCTCACGCTGGAATGTCCCTGTTTCCAGGAAGTGCATCATGGTCAGGACCCGTGCGGGCACAGACAACAACATGGCCCCTCGCTGGATTGCATTCTGGGCCGACCGCAGTTCAATCAATCAATCAATCAATTTTTTTTATTTCGAACTTAGTTGTCAATTACAATATCATGTCAGTTCACAATATAAGCAAATCAAATGAACAAAGCTTCTTTGTACTCTCTGTACCTCTACACTCATATGAAAAAATAAACAAAATCAAAAAAGAAGCAAAACAAAAAATGACAACAAGAAAGTTCGAAAGGGAGTGGGAAGACATAAATACTTTTTAAATCCCACCCCCGGTGCACATATCTTCAGTGGTTACTTAATTGACAGTAAATACAACTGCAGTTAATTAACAATACCTCAATATATTTACAATTCCAATAACTCATGAATAGACAATAATTTCAATAATTTATCAATATACTTACAATTTCAATAGCTCATGAATGGACTTACAATTCCAGTACCCGTGAATATGCTTACTCTTCAATCACTCATCAATATACTACAAATACTAAATAATTTAGTAAAGATTCAATATTCAATACAATACAATACCTTAACTCTGATATACTTATTGCTACTAAATTATTTAATGTTTTATGATCTTAATACTATAATGACTATAGTAAGAATTTTCACTGTGTACTGTATCATAGTAAAATGTTTTCTTTGTATTTGGCTTTGAATTGGTAAATGTTTGGACATTGTTTTAAATTGCATTCTAAACTATTACACAATCGCACTCCACACACTGAAACACACATACTTCTTCTCATGGTTCTTACAGCTTTTGGTATAAGTTTACCATTTCCCCTCAGATTGTAGACACTTTCCCTTTCTATAAATTGGGCTTGAATGTTGACTGGTAGAGAATTTTTACTGGCTTTGTATAGCAGTTGAGCTGTGCAGAAATCCACCAAATCAATTAATTTCAATAATTTGGACTGTAAGAAGAGTGCGTTTGTGTGTTCCAGGTAGCTTTTCTTGTGGATAACGCGTACTACACGCTTTTTGAAGTAGTACCAATGGCCTTAGAGTACTCTTGTAATTGTTACCCCAAACTTCTATAACATATGATAAATAAGGATAAATTAAACTGAAGTATAAAATGTACAGGGCGTTATAGTTAAGTACCCACTTTGCTTTATTTCTGTTACCTTTTCTATTACTTTACCATCAATAGTTATAGATATATTTGGATTTTCCTTGCCGTTACCAAACATCATTACTTTAGTTTTTTTGCCAATTCCTCATTTACAGTGTTTATAACATCGTCATAATCATCATCTGCATAGAAAATATTTGTATCGTCAGCGAATAAGAACAGTTTCAGCAGAGCAGATACATTGAAGATGTAATTTATATACAGATTAAATAATTTTGGACCCAATATGGAACCCTGTGGCAGTCCACATGTGATAATTTTGCATGAAGATTCGTACTTACCCATCTTTACAAACTGCTGCCTCTCAGTTAAATAACTTTTGATCCATTCCCGTGCTACCCCTCGAATCCCATACTTTTCTAATTTTTCTAGTAAAATTGAATGATTGTGTCAAACGCTTTAAGTCAATAAAAACTCCAATAGCATTTTTTTTCTTTTCCAATGAATGTGCAATTTCCTCTACAGCATCAGTAATGGCCATAGATGTAGATCTTCCAGGTCTGAAAGCATACTGGCCTTCATTTAACAGGCAAATGTTTTCTATAAAATTTTCAAGTCTGTCATTAAATACTTTCTCAAGTATTTTTGAGAATTGTGGGAGGAGAGAGACAGGTCTATAGTTAGTAAAGATGTGCTTGTTACCAGTCTTAAAAATTGGAATTACCTTAGCAGTTTTCATTTTATTTGGGAATATCCCATTTTGCAGTGAAATATTACAAATATAAGTTAATGGTTTTGTTATGCCATCTATGACTTTTTTTTTTTACTAATCTCATGTCTATGTCAAAACAATCAGTGGAGCATTTATTTTTACACTTACGAACAATTTCTTTAATTTCTGTTTCATTTACTCCTGAGAGAAAGATACTTTTTGGATTTCTTTCAATTGGTGATTGACCTTCATTACTTGCAAGGATTCCAGCCGCTAGATCTGGTCCCACATTTACAAAAAACTCATTAAATTTGCATATTATAATTCTCATCATTTCTGTCAATAAAATACTCTGGATAGGTGTCCATGATATCTGCCTTATCTTTAAGTAATCCATTAATTACATTCCATATTCCTTTAATGTTATTTTGATTTTGATTCAATAACCTTTCAAAATACAACTTCCTACTCATTCTTAGTATTGTGGTCAACTTATTTTTGTATAACTTATATTTTTTTTCAGATTCCATAGTTTTAACTTTCAAGAACTGTTTATATAGATATTTTTTTTTTCTTACAAGCATCTTGTAGTCCCTTGGTCAACCAGGGACATTTGACAATTTTGTTCTTTCTTTTGTATTTTTTCACAGGGCAATTTTTATCATACAAGTTACAAAAAATTTCAAGAAACAGTTCTGTGCAACACTCCGGTTTCAGTGGCCTTAGTAATCACAATCAGTTCATGAGCCAATTACTGTCATTTGCAAGAAAATCCTCGTGTTCCCTGAATACACACTCACGTCTGATTCCACCATTTGCAAGGACCTCTGACGCCAACACAACCACTGTTAGTGCCATTTTACACATTATTTTGCACATGGTTTTATATTCATCCATATAATTGCAAACACAAGTGTGTTAAATGTTCATCAGTGTATCTCTGATGTGCATCACTTTGAAGACTTCTTGTTTTCACATTATTAACAGTTCCCAGCAAGCATCACTTTTACATGCACGGTGGAACAGTAACTGTAGAAATGTGAGTGCGCCAGCCTGGATTTTTGCGTGATGCACCCCACATTTACATGCTCACATCACTTTTGATACATTTGCACATAGATGTGGAGACGGGCGTACACGCTTTGTACGAGGCCCAGGAGTCATCAAATGTGAGAATGTTCACAAGTTGTGTCCTGGGTAGGAGTTACAGTAGTGTTCAGAATAATAGTAGTGCTATGTGACTAAAAGGATTAATCCAGGTTTTGAGTATATTTCTTATTGTTACATGGGAAACAAGGTACCAGTAGATTCAGTAGATTCTCACAAATCCAACAAGACCAAGCATTCATGATATGCACACTCTTAAGGCTATGAAATTGGACTATTAGTAAAAAAAAAAAATGTAGAAAAGGGGGTGTTCACAATAATAGTAGTGTGGCATTCAGTCAGTGAGTTCGTCAGTTTCGTGGATCAAACAGGTGTGAATCAGGTGTCCCCTATGTAAGGATGAACCCAGCACCTGTTGAACATGCTTTTCTCTTTGAAAGCCTGAGGAAAATGGGACGTTCAAGACATTGTTCAGAAAAACGTAGCGTAAAAGCGTAGTTTGTTTAAAAAGTTGATTGGAGAGGGGGAAACTTATACGAGGTCTGTTAGAAATATATCCGACCTTTTTATTTTTTTCAAAAACCATATGGATTTGAATCACGTGTGATTGCATCAGCCAAGCTTGAACCTTTGTGCGCATGCGTGAGTTTTTTCACGCCTGTCGGTTGCGTCATTCGCCTGTGAGCAGGCTTTGTGTGAGCAGTGGTCCACCTCTCTCGTCGGATTTTTATTGCGAATAAATGTCTGAACGATTTGGAGCTTTGCTGCATCAAATTTTTCCAGAAACTGTGAGGGACCTCCAGGTGGTAACCATTCGGAAAAGGGAGCCATCAGGAGAGGGACAGCTGCCTGTCATTAGGAGGGTGCTAACTAGAGCACAATAGGTGCTAATTAGAGCTATTGTTTAGTCACCAGCCTATAGCAGCCTGCCTCTCGGTAGGAGGGGTCTGGTTAGGTTTAAAACTCCAGCTTTTGTGACTTCTTGATTATTCTTCTCTACAAGAGTCAAGACAGAAGTCAGACCACCAGAGCAAGAATTTTCGCTGAGGGAGCTTCTGCGATTTGAAGCGAAACATCCTCACGTCAAGCAACCCAGTCCAGTCGAAGATTCAAGCTTCTCTACAATGATCTCCAATGCTTTAAAATAGACAAAAAAAAGAGACACATGGAAGAAAATGGAAAACAACCATCAAAATGGATAGAACAATAACCAGAATGGCAAAGGCTCACCCATTGATCAGCTCCAGGATGATCAAAGACAGTCTGGAGTTACCTGTAAGGGCTGTGACAGTTAGAAGACACCTGTGTGAAGCTAATTTATTTGCAAGAATCCCCGCAAAGTCCCTCTGTTAAATAAAAGACATGTGCAGAAGAGGTTACAATTTGCCAAAGAACACATCAACTGGCCTAAAGAGAAATGGAGGAATATTTTGTGGACTGATTAGAGTAAAACTGTTCTTTTTGGGTCCAAGGGCCGCAGACAGTTTGTGAGACGACCCCCAAACTCTGAATTCAAGCCACAGTTCACAGTGAAGACAGTGAAGCATGGTGGTGCAAGCATCATGATATGGGCATGTTTCTCCTACTATGGTGTTGGTCCTATATATCGCATACCAGGTATCATGGATCAGTTTGGATATGTCAAAATACTTGAAGAGGTCATGTTGCCTTATGCTTAAGAGAACATGCCATTGAAATGGGTGTTTCAACAAGACAATGACCCCAAGCACACTAGTAAATGAGCAAAATCTTGGTTCCAAACCAACAAGATTAATGCCTCGCAGATGTGAAGAAATCATGAAAAACTGTGGTTATACAACTAAATACTAGTTTAGTGATTCACAGGATTGCTAAAAAAAAAGCAGTTTGAACATAATAGTTTTGAGTTTGTAGCGTCAACAGCAGATGCTACTATTATTGTGAACACCCCTTTTTCTACTTTTTTTTTTACTAATAGCCCAATTTCATAGCCTTAAGAGTGTGCATATCATGAATGCTTGGTCTTGTTGGATTTGTGAGAATCTACTGAATCTACTGGTACCTTGTTTCCCATGTAACAATAAGAAATATACTCAAAACCTGGATCAATCTTTTTAGTCACATAGCACTACTATTATTCTGAACACTACTGTATTTCACCTGGGCCAGCAGATAATTTGACTTTGATGAACCTCTCAGTTCGAGCTCCTCTATTCACTCCAGCCACAATGCATTTTCACACATTCTACATCCAGGAAGGACCAAGCTTGCTGTTACAGGTGCACTGCCCTCACCTTTTCTTCTTCTCCTTCATGCATTGTGTGCATAGCTCTTTCTTTCCATACTCACACACATACTAATGCACAAATGCACAGCAGTGAGCAAGGAGCCTGGCAGAGCCCCGCGCATCACAGGTAGCCTGACAGAGTGGCTCGGAGTGCTGTCACCAATTTGTTCTTGGCCATGGGGGACATGCAGGGGATTGGAAGGCGATGGCAGCTCCATGTCCTCATCACGGCTAATGAGGCCGAGGTTTCGTCTGTGTGGATATATATGTGTATGTGTGTGTGTGAGAGAGAGAGAGATCAGCTCGATTCCCAGTGCTGCTGGCACTCCTATTCCTGACCGCCTTGCGCTCTTAGTTCTTCTCATACAACTCGGCTGGCTGAATTATTTACAGGGCCATGAAAAGCACAGAGGATCAGGGCTCGTTCAAGGCAACTTCCACTCAGTGCAGTGCACACCTTCATGGACACCATGCCAGCTCAGGACTCGTGCTCGCCGCACTGACACACATAAAATCTTCAAAGACAGATGCAGGTCAGGCGCAGCGAGTGCCGGCGTTGAGGAGGTTACCACATGATCTTAAATAATAAATTATAACATGTAAACCTTGTCGATGTACAGTGACCGGGCTCCCCGAGAAGCTGTCCCAACAAAGGCTTTTGTGCAGTTTTATTTGCAGATACAAAAAACAGTTGAAGTTTGATAGCAGTTTAGCCGTATGGGCTGTGTGACGTGATGACCAGTGGAGTTACTCATCATGCAAAGCTGATGTCTGTTCTCAAATATTCAAAAATAAAACCCTTCTATCTTCTGAAATGTACAAACTGAACGTGGTATCACGTGTAACTGGAAGAATGAGGGCCAAATGAGGGATCAATTTGTAGATCAGGAGCTCCCCAGTGTGGAGAAACAGGGGTAGTGCAAGAAATTTGGCCCATTTTTTTGGGTCATTGCACATGAAGATGACCAACACCTCAATGAAGGGAGCTTTCAGTTTTGTTGGTTTGTTCATTTTCAGTAGAAATGCACAAAAAAATATAATAGAGTAATTTTTAATTTGATTCAAGTTTTAATACTTCAGTGCATAACTGCTCATTTGACACAATGATTCTAATGGTACCCAAGAACCTTCCAGAGATCTAGTACCAAAGGCCTCAAGTCTTCACCTTGCATACCTGGTTTCACATCCAATTCTCAAAATTATGCATAATACAGGAAGCACTAGGACCTGTTTTTTTGTGGTGTACTAAAAGCTTTTTAAACCAAGTCAGTCTGGGACAAACTAGACCAGTGGTTAAAGTTTAGCATCGGCCAAAAAAAATAAGCATGCTGTGTGCCATCTTAAGGTTACCAACGAGAGAGTCTTACAATCCCAGATGTAAGTGGTGCACAAACTAATTGTTGTGTAAATAGCCTGAATTTTCTTGTTCTTTTGTGTATTTTCTGTGGATCTCTCACTCGCAATTAGTGGAAACGATGCAAGAAGTAAAAATATCACCAACGCTGAAACGCACACTGCGCTTGAGGAGATGCGACTCGAAAGAGAAGCACTGCTGTTGAAATAAAAAAAATTCAAAAAAATAAAAATTCAATTTTTTTTCATGTTTTTCCTCTTGAAAATTGTTTTTTTTTCAGCTACAGCAGATTCCTTAATATTCATTAAAACTTGTAAAAGCGACGGGTTGCCTCGTGGGTACAAAGAGAATAAATGTTATTTTCCTCTGCAAGCCCTCTCGACTTAAATATCGCATCCTCTGTGTTAGTGCAGCGGATAACTGAAAAAAAATGCTTCAAATGGTGATGCAAGCACCAAATTTAGCACACATACTCCTTTGACATTACTCTTTTAAAAATGCTGGGTACCCACGTGAACTTTCAATAGGCGGCCAAGAAGGGGTCAATTGAAGTATTACACAGGGGTCAAAATTTAAAAATGCTCCAATCATATTGAAAGGTATTCCATATTATTTGTCTGATCATAAAGATTCCAAAAAGGTATAGTTTGGACTATCTGTGAATGAATGGTCTGGAGTTATGGGGTAAAAACAGCAAGAACACTGAGAAAGGTCAATTTCGGTTTGTACAGGGGTCAAAAGTTAAAGTTGCTCCAATTTTGGTAAAAAGTGGTGCAAATTACTGGTTGAGCTAATAGGATTAATAAATGGAATAGTTTTGACTGTGTTGCGTGCTTGGTTTGCAAAGTAAAGGTTAAACAATATCAGCATCCATTGGATTCTCTGACATGTGACACATGCTACCCTGTAACATGATAACTAAGCATGATACATGATGCAAACTATTCCTTTTTAAAATCATATTCACACAACTAATAATTTGCATCACTTTTTTACCAAAATTGGAGCAACTTTAACTTTTGACCCCTGTACAAACCGAAATTGACCTTTCTCAGTGTTCTTGCTGTTTTTACCCCATAATTCCAGACCATTCATTCACAGATAGTCCAAACTATACCTTTTTGGAATCTTTATGATCAGACAAATAATATGGAATACTTTCAATATGATTGGAGCATTTTTAAATTTTGACCCCTGTGTAATACTTCAATTGACCCCTTCTTAGCCGCCTATTGAAAGTTCACGTGGGTGCCCGGCATTTTTAAAAGAGTAATGTCTAAGGAGTATGTGTGCCAAATTTGGTGCTTGCATCACCATTTGAAGGATCCCTCAGTAAATATTCACTTATCTGCTGCACTATGTTTTAAAGCACTACAACTGCTGCCATTGTGGTCTTTAGGCCAAGACTACAAAAATTTAGACTTCAAAAGGACGGTCAGAATTTTAGACCTTTGAGCTACACTGAGCCAAAGAACCCAATAAATGTTGATGCAGATTCAAATCAAAAGGTCAACTTCAGGACTTTTAATTTCTTTATTGCAGCAACACAGCCCCCCTCCCCCGATCTTGAGGTCGGGGTCCTATTTACAGTAATATCAATGAATGCTCACTATATCCAGGAAGTCATGAATCCAGTAGTTCAAGTTTTGCTAAAACTGCACTTCTTGGATAATTTGGCTTAAAGGTCTGAGGTCTGAGTGCCCTTCTGGTTTTGGAAATGGGTTATACCACTCAATGTTTTGTTTTACCCACAGTTCCTCATAGTTTTGCGTATTTTCGCATTTCTAAAAATAAAATGTGTTTTGAGTCATACAAAACTCACACCATCTGTAAAACAGAAATGACTTTAATATTTAAATATTTCCCATTAAATTCATACAAAGCTCAACATAAACCACAAACAAATTCACTGTTAAATTAAGTACAAGTAGCTACAAGATAGGCAGTGGCATTTTGGAAATAAAGATCTACAAAAAGCAAATAGGAGGCACGACAAGGAAAATTTTTAAAGAGTCAGAAAATAAAGAGTGAGTTTAAAAATTAGAGAAAAGGGCTGAGAGAAGGAAGTGGTAGGAGACCTGACTTATTGTGCTGATTCACACAACATGAGAACATGGCCTCGTCAGCGAACAAAGAAATCAGCTTTTTCTACCCCAAAAACTTCACAGCATTCAGACTTCGGGCCTTCTGAAAGAGCTTACCTGGAAAAGTTCAAATCCCTGATCACAATTCTGATTGTAAATGAACGATTCTGGCTTCTTGATGTTTGGAATGGTTAAACTTTAAGACACAAATCCAAACCCACTGCTGTTTGAAGCACTGGAACGCTTGAATTGTATTTCTAACTGCACTAACAGACGTATTGTAGGAGGAGGAGCAGACAGAAGCGCTCCAGATGAAGCTACGAGATTGTGTTCATTTATTTTGTGAGCATGAACAGTCAGGGTGCCGGCGTGGGCGGTTTGAAGAGGCCTGTCTTTCTGAAGTAGCGGACGATGAAGGGCACAGACACCAGTGTGACACTAATGCGAACCGGAGCGAAGAGCTTGTGGATGGCGTACGCCAAGACAAAGGTGCTGGTTCCTGCCGCCATTCTGGAGCAAACCACTGCCTCGCTGAAGCCCAGTTTGCACAGCAGGGCCGCCATGTCGATTCCACTGGGAACACAAAGTGACACAGGAAACTGGTTACACATGCAATTCACATGCAACTCCACCAGAGGGAGGTGTAGTCAAAGGAACACCAAGTAAATGATTTAGTGTTCTCTTTGGGCTGACAGTGCTGAAATTCTAAACCCTGTGCGATAGAGTGCAGGAGGCTTTCCATTTTGGATACTCGTGGAAATGCCTATGTGAAGACTGAGTGTGCTTAGAGCTGTTCGAATCAATAACAGAGCTAACCCTCTCATTAACAGCTCCGCTGCATTAGACAAGCATCCATCTGACGACTGTTGCGGCCGGGAGGTCACGGACTTATATAAGTTTCAGTTCGAGCCTCATCATCGGCTATTTTAAGAAATCTCCACTCTGCAAGATAATCTTTTCCAATTCTCTTCATGGCACTCAAACCCCTGGGACTGAGCCTGACAGAAAAGAACAGGAAAATTAAGCTTCTGCCTACATCCTTTCGGGCACATGGGTGCATTGTTAGATTGTTTTACTTTGCTATTTTGGGTCTGTGTGCCAAATAAATTAACTAATTCATTCAAAATTCTACAGATGCATTCGTGTACAATGGGTGCGCTGCCTTTCATAAACCCCCCCCCCAAGCAAAAGACACAATACCTGAATATAATCACACTGTCTACCTAAAACCATTTTAAATACGTTAATAGAAACAATGAATGGTTATGAGTGCAATGGTAAGAAAGACAGAACATTCCATCTTTCACCTCATGAAAGATTCTTACTATTGCATGAATGAAAAAAACATTATTTGTATTATATAACGTGTAACAATCCTGACAACATAGTCCATACCTGATGCCGTGTACTGACTTCTTCGTGTACAGACTGCCGTCTGCTTTCCTCAGTCCAGCGAAAAATCGAGACAGAAATTTGTAGAGTTTTTAATCCAACATCGCTTGTAACCTGACGTCCCAGTGAATACTGCAAATGCTTCCAGACTACTTATGGCATATTCTGTTTTTTGTGTCTGTGTTACAAGAATGAGCACCATTAATAAAACAAACCCCATCATGTTTGTTTTTAAGCTAAGCGCCATCACAACTAGTGTGAGTGCATGCAATGGTAGCGCTGTGCAATGGTACAAATCATATGGAACCAAAATTGCCCAGTCAATTGAACACAATGGCAAATGGGAGGAATGATCCAGATCACGTGACATACAAACCACCAATCAAATAACAATGATCTATTCAGGTATATATATATATATATATATATATATATATATATATTAACACTGGGTTCATACATTATTAGTCCAATAATAATAAAACTTGTGTGACTGAACGCAGCTACAAATGTAAAATTGCAAAACCCACTAAAACAAAACTAACTGAAAAAAAAATGTATTTTTTTTTTAATCATATGGTGTGGTATATTCTACTTTCCATGCACACTTCCATGGCCATAACACCATGCGTCACAAACTGCTGATCACGTGGCCTTAACGTTGGTGCTACAGATACCAGTTTCTGTAGCTTGTAATGGAACACTTTATCCTGGATTCGGTCCTGGTTCGTGGTATCACTGTCACAAATTCAGATCGTTCACTCATTAGGTTTACAGTCTCTTTCCCATCTTCACTGGAAAGTTATTAACCATCACAGTGACACATTAACTCCTGAAGTATAACTGAACTTGGAGCTAGACTGCCTGATATCTTACTGTCACTTTCAGAAAATGACCATTCAGAAGACAGTTTTGAGGACAGCTTAAACTCAGTGCTCATGACCACATTAGAGATGACATTAAAACCAAAGCCCCCACCCCCCACCTCGGGTTTAATGATTACTTACATGGCCTCAAGCATAAGACTAGAGGTCTAGAACAGAAATGGCATTGTTCAAAATTAGAAGTATACACTACTGGCTACAAAGCGGGCCTATTACTCTGATTTGACAAACAAAAACAAGCAGAATTCAAAGTTCCTATTTGACACGGTGGCAACACTTAGTCAAGGACAACCACCTGTAAGTCGCTCTCCATTTACAGCCCAAGATTTCTTAATTACTTTGAGAAGAAAACAGACGACATGAGGTTAAGCACATCCCAGCATGCCTTAGTCCAGCCACTGTACCCTGTTACTGATGTGTGTGCCATCACTGATGCAACACCTAGATTTACCGAATTTTCTAGTATTTCACTGGGTGTGCTGAAAAAACTTGCAACTTCTGCTAAAAGCACAACCTGTCTTTTCAACCCTATACCAACAAAACCGTTTAAGGATCTGTGGCCCATTCTTTGGCCTACTGTTGTGAAAATTATTAATCTGTCACTATTAGAGCCCGACCGATATGGATTTTTTGAGGCCAATGCCAATAACGATATTTGGATGAAAAAAAATGCTGATAATCGATAAATCGGCTGATTTGGCAATAGACGAAAAATCAGCCGATATTTTTTTTAAATGAATAAAATGTTCTTTTTTTGGACCCTTAACAAAAAAGGTATGAGCTAAAAGCTGAAGCTTTGTCCTCATATTGATTAACTTTATAACAGAGAAGAATTTTCAAGTTCAAAAAATGCAATTGGAGCAGTTAGGGGGCTATTCAAATGGGCCAACTAGTAAGATAACACTCCTGAAAACGATCTTTGCCATAACACGTGAGGTAAATCTGCCCTACGATTGGATTTTGGAAAACCATGTGAAGGAGAACCCATTCCGATTGGACACTCACATTGCGCACATCATCACTCATCTTCTTTGAGGAGTACCAAGATGGCTGACGGTGGATCAAAATCGGAGTTAACTTTTCAGCAAAAAAAAAAAAAAAAAAAAAAAAGTAAGTTTCTATCTCATATCATTAAAAAGTTATTACAATTTAGTAAAGCTTGGTCGCAGCTGTCGTATACGACGGCATCGGCCCCAGAGGGTTAATGGCGAACGGCAGTAATTCCCAGAACCCTTCCGGATGACCAGCAGTAAACCAAAGTTTTTCATGCTAGAAATAAAGTTTACACAACGTGGGCTTAATAAGCGTGACCGACGCAATGAAGCACATTTGACACATTACTACATAAACAGTCAATCAAACTGAGTTGACACCCTCTCTACTTTTAAGATTAGGCTTAAAACTTTCCTTTTTGCTAAAGCTTATAGTTAGGGCTGGATCAGGTGACCCTGAACCATCCCTTAGTTATGCTGCTATAGACGTAGACTGCTGGGGGGTTCCCATGATGCACTGTTTCTTTCTCTTTTTGCTCTGTATGCACCACTCTGCATTTAATCATTAGTGGTCGATCTCTGCTCCCCTCCACAGCATGTCTTTTTCCTGGTTCTCTCCCTCAGCCCCAACCAGTCTCAGCAGAAGACTGCCCCTCCCTGAGCCTGGTTCTGCTGGAGGTTTCTTCCTGTTAAAAGGGAGTTTTTCCTTCCCACTGTAGCCAAGTGCTTGCTCACAGGGGGTCGTTTTGACCGTTGGGGTTTTACATAATTATTGTATGGCCTTGCCTTACAATATAAAGCGCCTTGGGGCAACTGTTTGTTGTGATTTGGCGCTATATAAAAAACTGATTGATTGATTGATTGAACTGAAACAGGAGAAATGTGGGGTGAATGTAATCGCAAAGTTATTACAAACAACATCCTTCTAAACTTACTTGTATGCTTTTGTCAGCCGATCAGTGCAGTGTGACGGAAAACTACGGGGGACGGTGATGAAAACATTTAAGCAGGGGTGAAAGCAGCTTTCAGTTAAATGGAGTCAGAGCTCCATCTACTGGACAAACGGTGCAAGGACATTTTACATTGCAGACACAAACATTATTTCAGTAACTGTTCCGTTTATGAGAAATTATCGGCTTTCTATCGGCAAAATTTCGGGCGATAGTGAGTACTTTGAAAAGGGCTTATATCGACCGGTCGATATATCGGTCGGCCTCTATTCGGAATCTGTTCCTAAAAGGTTCAAATCTGCAGTGATTAAACCATTACTTAAGAAACCTAACCATGACCCTAGGCTACTGAAAAACTATAGGCCGATATCAAATTTATCTACTATAAAATTCTTGAAGTGGTTTCACAGCACCTCGTGGACCATCTTACTGAGAATAATATTTTTGAGCAACTGCAGTCTGCATTTAGAACATGTAATTCCACAGAGACGGCTCTCACAAAAGTGGTGAATGATCTTCTGTTTGCAATGGATTCAGACACCACTACAGCTCTGGTGTTGTTAGATCTTAGTGCTGCGTTTGATACCGTGGATCATCGTATTCTATTTGATAGGCTGGAGAATCATTTTGGGATTACTGGGAATGTACTTGCATGGTTGACATCTTAATTAACCAGTCGCTCTCATTGTGTTCCATACAACAACACTACCTCTAACCTTGTTGACATGAAATATAGGGTTCCACAGGAGTCTGTCTTAGGCCCCCTCCTTTTCTCCCTTTATATAGCACCCCTTGGGCACATACTGTGGGATTTTGGGATTACTTTTCAGGGCTATGCTGATGACACTCAGTTGTACATGCCGATAACTGCAGATAATCTCATACACATAAAGTCTTTAGACGATTGTCTTGCATCAGTGAAAAGCTGAATGTCCAGCAATTTCTTAATTTTAAACTCGGACAAGACCGAAATGATGGCCCTTGGTACACCGAGACATCAACATCAGTTTGACCAACTAATACCTAGCCTAGGCTCGTGTGTCATACATCACACTCACAAAGTGAGGAACCCTGGGGTGATTTTAGATCCCCACGTTGTCATTTGACCTCCACATTAGAAATATTACGAGGACTGCTTTCTTCCACCTTCGAAACATAGCTAAGATTTGTCCCATCCTGTCTCTGGCTGATGCAGAGACCCTAATTCATGCATTTGTCTCTTCTAGATTGAACTACTGTAATGTTCTATTTTCTGGTTTACCGCAGTCCAGCATGAGGAGTCTCCAACTGGTTGAAAAAGCTGCTGCCAGAGTTTTGACAAGAAGCACAAAGTTCGACCACATTACACTTATTTTTACATATCTTCACTGAATTCCGGAGGTCAGATTTTAAGGTAAGTTAATAACCTGAAAAATTATTCATGGAGTGGCACTTCCCTACTTAGCTGACCTAATTAAAATCTACGTACCTTTTCTTATCATGCCCCTGTTTTGTGGAATGATCTCCCTAAGGAGATAAAACAGTCCGATTTTGTAGAGACAGTCTAGTACAAACTAAACATGCACCTATTCTCCCTCTCGTATGGCTAGCATGCTGGCATAGTATGGAACTATGCTTCCTATCCCTTTACATCATCTTACTAGCAACGGAACAGGTCTCGGACTCACTTCATCCAAATTCTGGGTCTGTTAGTGAAGCTCAGGCCTAGCTTTACTGCTGGTGAACTCATACCTTAGGTGCAGTTATTTCGGGAAGATGGATTCTGGGACAGAGTACTGATGACATCGTGCAAGGCTGTCAACTGCGCACAACAGGGCGCTGGACTGACCATGAAATGCCATGGCTGAAGCTGATGCAGCACATACTGCACACTTCTGGAATGTAATCATTCAAGAGGACAGCTTGTGCTGTGAAGTCACTGATGACGTAATGGATGGACACTGGCCCTGCACCCCAGGGTGCTGGACTCCCTGCCTGTGGCGCCAATGATTATGTGCTCATCTCAACAATGCACTTTGTTTGTTGATGCAATTCTGGTTTTTTGGTTTCTTGTTTCTTCAGCTTGGTAAAAACTTTGTGAAACCCTTGTAACTGATATGCATAAGCAGTGGGTCACCCCTCTGACTCTGGTCTGCTTCAGGTTTCTTCCTCAACATCATAAGAGGGAGTTTTTCCATTACGACTGTCGCCTGTGTGCTTGCACTCGGGATTGGTAAGGTTACACCTTACTCATGTGAAGCGCCTTAAGGCAGCTTTGTTGTGATTTGGTGCTGTATAAAAGAAATAAACTGAATGTCAAGTATTACCATAGTAATTCTTAACACCAGCCAGAGTACTGAGTGAATTCACTCAGTGCTCAGGTCTCAGTAACCACTCAGATCATGTTTCTATTTGCTGCAAATGAACTTCATGAAATTTATTGTAAACACCTGTTCTGATCTTTGAGCCCCAATGAAATGACCTTGCTGTATTTCAATGGCTGGTCAGCAAAACTGAGACAGACTTATCAAATCAAATCAATTTTATTTATATAGCG
The DNA here is from genome assembly GCF_902500255.1 of Thalassophryne amazonica. Lineage (NCBI taxonomy): Eukaryota > Metazoa > Chordata > Actinopteri > Batrachoidiformes > Batrachoididae > Thalassophryne > Thalassophryne amazonica. The sequence goes on along the minus strand of NC_047105.1, from coordinate 42,723,093 downwards.
CCAAATCACAACAAACAGTTGCCCCAAGGCGCTTTATATTGTAAAGGCAAAGCCATACAATAATTACGGAAAAACCCCAACGGTCAAAACGACCCCCTGTGCGCAAGCACTTGGCGACAGTGGGAAGGGAAAAACTCCCTTTTAACAGGAAGAAACCTCCAGCAGAACCAGGCTCAGGGAGGGGCAGTCTTCTGCTGGGACTGGTTGGGGCTGAGGGAGAGAACCAGGAAAAAGACATGCTGTGGAAGGGAGTAGAGATCAATCACTAATGATTAAATGCAGAGTGGTGCATACAGAGCAAAAAGAAACACTCAGTGTATCATGGGAACCCCCCAGCAGTCTATGTTTATAACAGCATAACTAAGGGATGGTTCAGGGTCACCTGATCCAGCCCTAACTATAAGCTTTAGCAAAAAGGAAAGTTTTAAGCCTAATCTTAAAAGTAGAGAGGGTGTCTGGCTCCCTGATCCGAATTGGGAGCTGGTTCCACAGGAGAGGAGCCTGAAAGCTGAAGGCTCTGCCTCCCATTCTACTCTTAAAAACCCTAGGAACTACAAGTAAGCCTGCAGTCTGAGAGCCATGCGCTCTATTGGGGTGATATGGTACTAAGAGGTCCCTAAGATAAGATGGGACCTGATTATTCAAAACCTTATAAGTAAGAAGAAGAATTTCTATTCTATCTAGAAATTTTATTCTAGAATTAACAGGAAGCCAATGAAGAGAGGCCAATATGGGTGAAATATGCTCTCTCCTTCTAGACCCCGTCAGTACTCTAGCTGCAGCATTTTGAATTAACTGAAGGCTTTTCAGGGAACTTTTAGGACAACCTGATATTAATGAATTACAATAGTCCAGCCTAGAGGAAATAAATGCATGAATTAGTTTTTCAGCATCTCTCTGAGACAAGACCTTTCTAATTTTAGAGATATTGCACAAATGCAAAAAAGCGGTCCTACATATTTGCTTAATATGCGCACTGAAGGACATATCCTGATCAAAAATGACTCCAAGATTTCTCACAGTATTACTAGAGGTCAGGGTAATGCTATACAGAGTAAGGATCTGGTTAGACACCATGTTTCTAAGATTTGTGTGGCCAAGTACAATAACTTCAGTTTTATCCGAGTTTAAAAGCAGGAAATTAGAGGTCATCCATGTCTTTATGTCTGTAAGACAATCCTGCAGTTTAGCTAATTGGTGTGTGTCCTCTGGCTTCATGGATAGATAAAGCTGGGTATCATCTGCGTAACAATGAAAATTTAAGCAATGGTGTCTAATAATACTGCCTAAGGGTAGCATGTATAAAGTGAATAAAATTGGTCCTAGCACAGAACCTTGTGGAACTCCATAATTAACCTTAGTCTGTGAAGAAGATTCCCCATTTACATGAACAAATTGTAATCTATTAGATAAATATGATTCAAACCACCACAGCGCAGTACCTTTAATACCTATGGCATGCTCTAATCTCTGTAATAAAATTCTATGGTCAACACTATCAAAAGCAGCACTGACGTCTAACAGGACAAGCACAGAGATGAGTCCACTGTCTGAGGCCAAAAGATGATCATTTGTAACCTTCACTAATGCTGTTTCTGTACTATGATGAATTCTAAAACCTGACTGAAACTCTTCAAATAGACCATTCCTCTGCAGATGATCAGTTAGCTGTTTTACAACTACCCTTTCAAGAATTTTTGAGAGAAAAGGAAGGTTGGAGATTGGCCTATAATTAGCTAAGATAGCTGGGTCAAGTGATGGGTTTTTAAGTAATGGTTTAATTACTGCCACCTTAAAAGCCTGTGGTACATAGCCAACTAATAAAGATAGATTGATCATATTTAAGATCGAAGCATTAATTAATGGTAGGGCTTCCTTGAGCAGCCTGGTAGGAATGGGGTCTAATAGACATGTTGATGGTTTGGAGGAAGTAACTAATGAAAATAACTCAGACAGAACAATCAGAGAGAAAGAGTCTAACCAAATATCGGCATCACTGAAAGCAGCCAAAGATAACGATATGTCTTTGGGATGGTTATGAGTAATTTTTTCTCTAATAGTTAAAATTTTATTAGCAAAGAAAGTCATGAAGTCATTACTAGTTAAAGTTAAAGGAATACTCTGTTGGGAAAGTGTAGTGACACGGACCCACAACAGGGGGCGTAAATGAACGGACAATGGAAGGAGTCAAATTATAACACTTTACTGGTGTGAATGTCACAACCAAACACAGCAGAATCAGAATGTGCAACAGTCAATTAATAAAAGGTGTCGTGTGGGCAGGCTCGACGATAGGCGATGCCCGTCTGGAAACGAACCGGAACCACACGATTTCCACCGCCACCTGAACCCAAGGAATACTGGAGCCGCCAAGTCCCGGAGTCCCCAGGTGGCCACCTTCCCGGCGTGTCGGATCTGGTACTGCTGGCAGAAAGCAAAAGACAGTCAAAGGATGGGTGTGTGAACACCCAGTAACAATGGTGGGAATGCCACCTCCACCTCTCACTCAGCGCGTTGCAGCGGTCTCAGCTGAAAAGGAGCGCCGTCTTGCACAGCCTCCTCAAAAATGACCGGTTCTCCTGCAAACACACAAAAGGGGCTGAGAGTATTACCTCCAGATGAAGATGATATCTCGGCAGTTTGGTGGAGGTGTCTTCCTGCTTTTATACCAGATGTATGGATTAGTGACAGCTGTCACAGATGATGGGTGACAGCTGTCACCACGGCTTGTTCCTGAGGCGGCAGCGCCCTCTCGTGCCTGAAGCCCGCACTTCAGGCAGGGCGCCTTCTGGTGGTGGGCCAGCAGTACCTCCTCTTCTGGCGGCCCACACAACATACTCGGCTCAATAGAGCTCTGACTCTTTGTCAACCTGGCTACAGTGCTGAAAAGAAACCTGGGGTTGTTCTTATTTTCTTCAATAAGTGATGAGTAGTAAGATGTCCTAGCTTTATGGAGGGCTTTTTTATAGAGCAACAGACTCTTTCCAGGCTAAGTGAAGATCTTCTAAATTAGTGAGACGCCATTTCCTCTCCAAGTTACGGGTTATCTGCTTTAAGCTGCGAGTTTGTGAGTTATACCAAGGAGTCAGGCACTTCTGATTTAAGGCTCAGCATCCAAAGTTGTCCTCAATGAGGATGTAAAACTACTGACAAGATAATCTATCTCACTCACATAGTTTAGGTAGCTACTCTGCCCTGTGTTGGTATATGGCATTAGAGAACTAAAGAAGGAATCATACCTTAAACCTAGTTACAGCGCTTTCTGAAAGACTTCTACTGTAATGAAACTTATTCCCCACTGGGGTAGTCCATCAGAGTAAATGTAAATGTTATTAAGAAATGATCAGACAGAAGGGGGTTTCAGGAATCTGTTAAGTCTTCAATTCATACCATAAGTCAGTACAAGATCTAAGGTATGATTAAAGTGGTGGGTGGACTCATTTACATTTTGAGCAAAGCCAATCGAGTCTAACAATAGATTAAATGCAGTGTTGAGACTGTCATTCTCAGCATCTGTGTGGATGTTAAAATCGCCCACTGTAATTATCTTATCTGAGCTAAGCACTAAGTCAGACAAAAGATCCGAAAATTCACAGAGAAACTCACAGTAACGACCAGGTGGACAATAGATAACAAAAAATAAAACTGGTTTTTGGGACTTCCAATTTGGATGGACAAGACTAAGAGTCAAGCTTTCAAATGAATTAAAGCTCTGTCTGGGTTTTTGATTAATTAATAAGCTGGAGTGGAAGATTGCTGCTAATCCTCCTCTTCGGCCCGTGCTACGAGCATTCTGACAGTTAGTGTGACTCAGGGGTGTTGACTCATTTAAACTAACATATTCATCCTGCTGTAACCAGGTTTCTGTAAGGCAGAATAAATCAATATGTTGATCAATTATTATATCATTTACTAACAGGGACTTCGAAGAGAGAGATCTAATGTTTAATAGACCACATTTAACTGTTTTAGTCTGTGGTGCAGTTGAAGGTGCTATATTATTTTTTCTTTTTGAATTTTTATGCTTAAATAGATTTTTACTCCCAGTGGTCTGGGAGCAGGCACCGTCTCTATGGGGATGGGGTATTGGGGGGATGGCAGGGGGAGAGAAGCTGCAGAGAGGTGTGTAAGACTACGACTCTGCTTCCTGGTCCCAACCCTGGGTAGTCACGGTTTGGAGGATTTAATAAAATTGGCCAGATTTCTAGAAATGAGAGCTGCTCCATCCAAAGTGGGATGGATGCCGTCTCTCCTAACAAGACCAGGTTTTCCCCAGAAGCTTTGCCAATTATCTATGAAGCCCACCTCATTTTTTGGACACCACTCAGACAGCCAGCAATTCAAGGAGAACATGCGGCTAATCATGTCACTCCCGGTCCGATTGGGGAGGGGCCCAGAGAAAACTACAGAGTCCGACATTGTTTTTGCAAAGTTACACACAGATTCAATGTTAATTTTAGTGACGATTGGCGTAACCGGGTGTCATTACTGTCGACGTGAATTACAATCTTACCAAATTTACACTTAGCCTTAGCCAGCAGTTTAAAATTTCCTTCGATGTCGCCTGCTCTGGCCCCCGGAAGACAATTGACTATGGTTGCTGGTGTCGTTAACTTCACATTTCTCAAAACAGACTCATCAATAACCAGAGTTTGATCCTCGGCGGGTGTGTCGCCGAGTGGGGAAAAACGGTTAGAGATGTGAACGGGTTGGTGGTGTACACGGGGCTTCTGTTTAGGACTACGCTTCCTCCTCACAGTCACCCAGTCGGCCTGCTTTCCCGGCTGCTCGGGATCTGCTGGAGGGGAACTAACAGCGGCTAAGCTACCTTGGTCTGCACTGACTACAGGGGCCTGGCTAGCTGTAGGATTTTCCAAGGTGCGGAGCCGAGTCTCCAATTCGCCCAGCCTGGCCTCCAAAGCTACAAATAAGCTACACTTATTACAAGTACCATTACTGCTAAAGGAGGCCGAGGAATAACTAAACATTTCACACCCAGAGCAGAAAAGTGCGGGAGAGACAGGAGAAGCCGTCATGCTAAACCGGCTAAGAGCTAGTAGCTGCGCTAAGCTAGCGGATTCATAAAAACACACAAAGTGAATAATGTGTAAATAATTTAGAGGTGATTCAGCAGAGGGAGTGCTTTAGTTAAGGCACGTGAAGATTACACTATGAAACAAATCGTTATCTAGTTAACTAGATCAATCTAACTACGTAGATTAAACAGTAAAACACCGCTGTGCTCCGGAACAGGAAGTGATACAATACCGCAGTGAGAGCCAACCACCAGTAGAGGCAGAAGAAGTCCTTCTCAGAGTATGAATATTTACAGTTTAATGGTAAATGGATTGCATTCATATTGTGCTTTTCCATCTGCATCAGACGTTCAAAGCGCTTTACAAATAATGCCTCACATTCAACCCGATGTCAGGCTGCTGCTATACAAGGCACCCACTACACACCGGGAGCAACTAGGGGATTAAGGACCTTGCCCAAGGGCCCTTAGTGATTTTCCAGTTAGGCTGCGATTTGAAACCAGTATCCTCTGGTCTCAAGCCCAACGCTTAACCACTAGACCATCACCTCCCCCAATTAACTAACGCATCTCTTAACTTGTATCAGCCTGATCCTGTCAGATCTCAGAGGTTAAGGAGGGTGGATCCCAGTTAGTAGCCTCTTTGGATGGAAGACCAAGGTCCATTTGTTTTTCCAGGTAAAACTGGAGTTGAGTCAGGAAGAGCAACTGACAAATCCAAATGCTGAGGTGTACTGGACGACCCTGAACAATTGTGAAATCTGATTTTGTGAGCTGGCAGGATAAAGTTTATTTAAGATTCAGTCCAACCAATTTGTAGGACTGTCAATGATGTCCAGTTTTTTCGCAGGACATGTCAATATATCACAATTAATTTGGTAACATACTTGGGAGGACATTCTGAATGTTATCCTTAGTTATTGTTCTTTCCTACACTAACTTTCCTTGTTTATTTTTTGCAAAAGTTACATTGCACAATTTAACAGTGTGTGATTGTTGTCATCCAGTGTTGCCAACTTGGCGACTTTCTCGCTAAATCTGGCAACTTTCCAAATCCTCGACGACTTTTCTCAAAAGCGACTAGCGACAAATCTAGCGTCACTGGAGACTTTTCTGGTGTTTGGTGACTCAGATCTAGTCTCTGTTCTCACCGAGCGGCAGCGGGTCTCCCCACCTCCGCTGCTGCTGCTAAAAAGCCACAGAGCCCTATTGCAAAGCACTGAGCGGAGGGAAATCTACACTCCTTGTTCAAACACGCACGTGAGATGCCTCCGTGGCAGTTCCTGCATTGAATGTCAAACCTGACTGACTCGCTCAGCTTACTCACCTCGTTTGCTGCACTGTGACTAACTCTCCAGACTGTGAGGATCCCTGGCCTTGAGAAGTTATGTTATTTTGAGAATGATGGCCACTTTTAATGCAAATAAACAAACAAACCAACAATCAAGTTTATTTGTAGTTCTAAATATTATGAAGGTATTTTACTCACCTTTTTTGTCTGTCACAAGAGAGAGAGAGAGAAAAAAAAAAAAATAGTACAATAACAAAGTAAAGGCATCTTTACATTAATTCTCTTCAAAAAATTCCTTAGAGCGTGACAGTTTTAAGACATTTGGGAGAGTCTATAAGCTTAATACTGCTTATATATTGTTCAAATTCAGACAGAAATCTGTAAATTCCTTTTCAATACTCTGTGTTTATGAATATGGAATTTACCCAAACATATTAAAACGTTAATAATGCATTATGATCGTCCCACAACATTTTTTCCCCTACAGCATCTGTGATGAGTAATACCATGCAAATAATATGCAAATTAGATTATGTCATTTAGCGACCTTCTAGTGACTTTTAGGACAGCCAATACCTACTTTTTCTTACTGAAGAGTTGTCAACACTGTCGTCATTCATCGAGTGTGGTTTTAAGCATAAACATAACATAGGGGGCATACTGCACCTTTATCTCACATTATAGCTCGTCCTCAACAGAAAAAAAAAGATCTGAACATTGCTTAAGACTTAACACTAACAAATAAATTATAGAGGTATTATCCTGACATTTTTTTTTTGTTTTAAATTCCACGGGTGAAGCAGTTTAGATGGACTATTTTTTTTTTCTTTAAATAAATCACAGATACCAGTCAGTAGCTCTTGTATAGCTAAAGCCATTTGGCTTGAAAACCTAAAACACAACCATCAGCTCTGTGATTTATCACCAGCAGGCACCCAAAGGAGGACGAGAAGCCACCGGTGTGTTTGCCTCTGTACCCGTAGGAGATCTTCTGCAGGTGGCTAACGCATACAGGGTTAGTGGGGCACCTCTGAGCAGTACGCCTCCTCTGGTCACCATATAGACAAGTTCAGGGTACGAGTACATATGTGAAAGAGGCACAATGTCACACTGGCATCAAGGTTACTTTTGGTTGGCATTTTCTCAAAGTACAAGACATTAAGCATTTCCAATCAAGCATGTTAATCCCTAATGTATTCTCCAAAACTCCACTCTACACGGTTCACACCAGATCCTCTCCATTAACACAAGCGGTAATCTGTTACCTGGATAGGAGGACATAGAACATTCCGAGGGACATTAGGGAGATCCCGATGTGGAAAACAGACTCCAACAGCTCCATACTCCCTTGAAGACATTCTTTAGCTGCTGGGTCTGACTGGGTTTGTGATCTCCTGGTTCTGTGTGCTCGGGGACCTCTCCGGAGGCGAGGTGTGGTAGTCAAAGCCTCTTTTTAAATTCTTCTCCTCCTAGAAACAGATGATGAAAATTAGACTGCTAACCGGTAACCATGTGTCTACCACAGCCAGGTGAAACGTGCATCCCTTGACCTCAACACTGAGGATATGCAACCTGGATCATGTACAGAAAGAGTGCACTATACAGCCAAAATATTGTAGCCGTCATCCACCCACAATGCAAGTGATACTCATGTATTCCAAAGTAAATGTTCATTTTTTCATAAAAAATCAAAATATCAAAGACATGGTTGGTGTCCAAGTCTCAGAACCACACAGTAAGACAGGAAGTAGGAGGGCCTAAAACACCTGGACCTTTGTTCTTCTGCAAAGCATTAGCATCATCAAACATCTCTATCCAGCAATGTCAACTCCAGAAACCCTTCTCTTGATTTCAAAGACTGAGGACCAAAAAGACTGAATTTTAGTCTTGATCCAAGACGATCACAAACCCAGACATTCAGAGTCCTCGCTCAGCTTTTCAATGTCGCAATCAAAGCATCTACTGCATACGGAAACATCACAAACACCAATGTACTTCATGCTGCGTCACATAAGAATTTGGAGACATTAAATCTATTGAATCTACTCAAGTTTAAATCATACAACACCCTGGCAAAAATTATGGAATCCACCGGCCTCGGAGGATGTTCATTCAGTTGTTTAATTTTGTAGAAAAAGCAGATCACAAGACATGACACAAACTAAAGTCATGTCAAATGGCAACTTTCTGGCTTTAGGAAACACTATAAGAATCAGGAAAAAAATTTGTGGCAGTCAGTAACGGTTACTTTTTAGACCAAGCAGAGGGAAAAAAATATGGAATCACTCAATTCTGAGGAAAAATTATGGATCATGAAAAAACAAAAGAACGCTCCAACACATCACTAGTATTTTGTTGCACCACCTCTGGCTTTTATAACAGCTTGCAGTCTCTGAGGCATGGACTAATGAGTGACAAACAGTACTCTTCATCAATCTGGCTCCAACTTTCTCTGATTGCTGTTGCCAGATCAGCTTTGCAGGTTGGAGCCTTGTCATGGACCATTTTCTTCAACTTCCAAAGATTTTCAATTGGATTAAGATCCGGACTATTTGCAGGCCATGACATTGACCCTGTGTGTCTTTTTGCAAGGAATGTTTTCACAGTTTTTGCTCTATGGCAAGATGCATTATCATCTTGAAAAATGACTTCATCATCCCAAAACATCCTTTCAATTGATGGATAAGAATAGTGTCCAAAACATCAACGTAACGTGTGCATTTATTGATGATGTAATGACAGCCATCTCCCCAGTGCCTTTACCTGACATGCAGCCCCATATCATCAATGATTGTGGAAATTTATGTTCTCTTCAGGCAGTCATCTTTATAAATCTCATTGGAACGGCACCAAACAAAAGTTCCAGCATCATCACCTTGCCCAATGCAGATTCAAGATTCATCACCGAATATGACTTTCATCCAGTCATCCACAGTCCACGATTGCTTTTCCTTAGCTCATTGTAACTTGTTTTTTTTCTGTTTAGGTTTAATGATGGCTTTCGTTAGCTTTTCTGTATGTAAATCCCATTTCCTTTAGGCGGTTTTTTACAGTTCGGTCACAGACGTTGACTCCAGTTTCCTCCCATTCGTCCTCATTTGTTTTCTTGTGCATTTTCGATTTTTTGAGACATATTGCTTTAAGTTTTCTGTCTTGACGCTTTGATGTCTTCCTTGGTCTACCAGTATGTTTGCCTTTAACAACCTTCCCATGTTGTTTGTATTTGGTCCAGAGTTTAGACACAGCTGACTGTGAACAACCAACATCTTTTGTAACATTGCGTGATGATTTACCCTCTTAAGAGTTTGATAATCCTCTTCTTTGTTTCAATTGACATCTCTCGTGTTGGAGCCATGATTCATGTCAGTCCACTTGGTGCAACAGTTCTCCAAGGTGTGATCACTCCTTTTTAGATGCAGACTAACGAGCAGATCTGATTTGATGCAGGTGTTAATTTTGGGGATGAAAATTTACAGGGTGATTCCATAATTTTTCCTCAGAATTGAGTGAGTCCATGTTTTTTCCCTCTGCTTGGTCTAAAAAAGTAACCGTTACTGACTGCTACAATTTTTTTTTTCGTGATTTCTTATAGTGTTTCTTAAAGCCAGAAAGTTGCCATTTGAAATGACTTTAGTTTTGTGTCATGTCTGTGATCTGCTTTTTTTCTACAAAATTAAACAACTGAATGAACATCCTCCGAGGCCGGTGATTCCATAATTATTGCCAGGGGTTGTATAATTGTAACACACTGAATCACCTAAGTCATTAAGTTTTCTAACAAGACCATTTCCTGAACAACATGCATCCAAAGAGCATCTGTAAGTACAAGCAGCTTTTACTGCTCGTCTGCCACAATATTTTCTGTTTCAGTTATATCGACAAAACAGCGCATGGAAGGAGACGTTTGAGGTGACTTTCACAATCTGCAGCCTAAAAATCCATAAAGTACACCCAAACGTGCTCAGGAAGCAAAATATTTGTTCTCCACTGCAACCTTTGGACAGAGCTGAAATCTGCTACTGCAAAAGAGACTCTTGAAAATTTAGAAGGGTTTTTTTAACACCCAGCAGTGGAAGCAGGTCAAAGCCTGGACCTTTGACCTGCTTCCACTAGGGAGTGTAGTTGAGTTGGCTAAATTAAAGAGCGCGCTAGAGGGTTTTTTGATTAACAGCTGACACACATCCAATTAAGAACAGTCAGTCACCATCTGAAAGACACATAAAGAGCCTGTCACATGTCACAAGAACTGCAGGCATCATCCAGCAACAGGCGGGACACACCCATGCAGCGTGCACCGTTAATTTAAAAAAAAAAACTGCAAGACTCCACCTATACACTGACCGTGCATGTGGGGCTCACTGACTGTATAAAATCAAATATTGCAAAGTTGAAATTATTGTCTCCATGACTAAAACCTTGAGCGTTTCTGATGAAGTATAAAAGCTGCCAGACAAGTTGTATAGTTTTAACAGTGCCTCCAAAAGGTCAACATTCAAGGCCCCCCCCGCTGTTATCAGAATGTCATTGGACTTTAAATAATCTTAGTCAAACTGAGTGTTTAAACACAATCTACATTCTGTCAGGCTGTGAGCTCCACCCCGGCGTGCAACACGCTGATGTCAAACCATCAACTTCAGTTACTTTCTGGTTTTGACTGCAGGTGCTTTTCTGCAAACAGAAACTCTGCTTTTGTAAATGTGTCACCTGAATGCTGGTTTCAACCACTTTCATATTAAAAAAAAAGAAAAGTGACTTACAAGATGTTAGCATTTGTTGTTTCAGAGACTCCTATTGATTACCTCTATGGATTTTAAAGGGTATGAAAAACTAAAAAAGTGAGTTGGTTGCTGGCAATGTAACTCTCAAGCTGACATTTTAAGAAAGTTTTGTGTTGACTTGCTTTACAAAATATTAAGAAAGATTTCAAGACAATTTATTTTATACAGTGCCAAATCACAACACAATTCACCCCAAGTCACTGGACACAAGCAAGGTTTAAACCTCACCAACAACACCACTAAGCACATTAGTGACAGTGGGAAGGAAAAGCTCCTGCAGACATTTCGGCTGCTCCCTTGTTTGCACTCGGGGTCGCCACAGCAAATCCAAGGTGGATCTGCATGTTGAATTGGCACAGGTTTTACACCGGATGCTCTTCCTGACACAACATGGAGAAATGTGGCAGGGGTGGGATTTGAACCCCGGAACCTTCTGCACTGAAACCAAGCACGTTAACCACGTGGCCACCACCCGACATTTTGATTATAGAAAGGAAAAAAAAAAAAAAGCAGACCAGACTCAGTCATGTGACTATTTGCTTTGGCCACACAAACAAATAAAAACAAAACACAGAATTATCAGAAAATACTCTGATACAAATGTTGCAATGGAGCAGCAACATTTAGTCAATTGTATATTTCTGAATTACAGATGTTAAAAAAAAATTGTCAAAATGACTTCCAAAATGTCAGTATTGCGCATAACATTGTGCCATTGCACAAATGCCTTCTGTTGTTGTGTTGATGAAATGTTGTTGATGTTGCACTTCAAGGCCACCATACTAAACGATTAAGTCTTGTCAAATTAATCACTGAAATCAACAGCCATTTCTGCTTGGCTTCATGGCCCTCTGTTACACAATCAGTCAACAGATCAGCAGTGATGAAGCAGAAAACAAGTTCTGCTTTTCTCTCAGCTGCAATTTGTCTTTTTAAATTTGACCCAAGCTTGCTCGCTGAAGCTGTAGCCTGGTGACGCATTGAGTGGCCTGCCAACAGAGGACAATAGTGAGGCCTGAGTGGGAGAGGGAGCAGACCTCTGCTTTGGAGAGGAGATCAGGCTGAATCAGCCGGGCTGAACTGAATCCAAAGGCTGGCAGCAGTGTGGGAAGGTCATGTGAGCGACATGCTGCAGGGAGGGCATGGAGGAGGAGAAGAGCGAGACTGCTGTGTCTGATAACAGCTTTGAAACACATGCACGTACAGCAAGTCACAGTGGTATGCAAACAAACACACACACACGGAAGGGAAAAGCTAAAACTCTAAATCCTAACTATTATAATGTGTCAAAGTATCTGGTCTTAACCAAAACAACTAACTGCAGGCAGCATACTTGAACTAGTGTTCTCACAACATCAGAATTTCTAAGTTTGACACAATACCACAAACATACCTTGGCACTGAACCAACCTATAGTATATAAAATTTAATATAAAAAAACCATCATATGATAAAGAGGTGTGACTTTTTGTGGTGAGTGAGCAAGGGGAGAATATCAGGCGTTGAACGATACGATACATATCATGATCCGCCTATTGTGATTCGATCCATATTTATGTCGCCGTTCACAGTAGTTATTTAGAAGGTCATCTGTGGTGCATGTTTAAAGAAACAAATTATTCTGAAGTATAAATTATAATCCTTGATGTTATTTGTGTCCGATTTGTGTATTTTATAAGTAATTTAAGATTCCTTTGCAAGAATCATTATTCCTTCCATATAGTAGCCGATTTTTCATGGTATCATGATACGCATAAAAACGGTTCGATTTGATACAGACCCCAACATAAGATTATCACGATATGTGACGCATCGTTCCACGGCAAGAGAATATCAGAATTACTATCGATCATGGACAAATGAAATACTGTTCTTGTCCCCCAGACTGTCACATACTCAAAAGCAAAATGCAAGTAAAAAGAAAAACAATGCAACCTTATACATTTCTAATGAGTTTTAAAAAGCTAAAGCTTAATTAGAGTTGGCATCAGTTTTGTTATTCAAATCCAGCTGTAGGATCGACTGAGTCTTTTGCTGCTGTAAAAACAAACATCACTAGTTCAGAAATTACTCATTTTATCTTCAGTGTTTTAAAAATAACTTATCTTTGGAAATACACGTGTTAATCACAACCATAACCAAGTCACTTTAACGTTTATGTTTCTCAAATTATTTTCCCGTCATACCTGCTGTTTGAAGCCCTTTAGCACTAAAGATGATTCGCTTAGCTTTGACAAAACAAGCAGACAAGACAACACCCTTACCAACAACAGCTTAATGGATCATCTCTTATGATCTTTCAGTCATCATGATACCTGGCACTGTATGTAAACAGTCTTTGGTGCACAGCCACATATACTGTTGTAACATTCTGCTCTGCTGATTTGGAATACTTGGCGGTGAATGCAGACCTTTTAAGCAGGTGAGAGAGCTCTCGTCTATCTATATACCACCACGGGCGAATGCTAAAGTAGCGTTAGAGGCGCTGTACGGCCTGGTTAATGAGCAGATGAACGCCAACCCAGAGGCGGCTGTGATTGCGGCTGGAGATTTTAATCATGTTGAATTAAAGGCAGTGTTTCCTAAATTTCATAAGTACATAAACTTCCCTACCAGAGACAATAATATTTTGGATCAGGTTGTAATCATAGTCATTGTAATATTCCTGGTGCTTACAAGGCTGTAGCAGCACCACATCTGGGCATGTCCGACCACAGTTCAGTGGAGCTGATTCCTGCTTATAAGCCTCTGGCATGTAGATCAAAGCCAACCACCAGGACAGTTCAAGTTTGGTCTGATGAGGCCTCCTCCGCACTACAGGACTGTTTTGAGGATACGGACTGGAGTGTGTTTAGGGAAGGGGCAGACCTGGAAGAATATACATCATCTGTCCTGGGTTACATCCAGTTCTGTACTGATGCTATCCTCCCTGTAAAGATCATTAAGGAGTTTCCCAATCAGAAACCATGGTTGGATAGCACAGTACGGTCCCTGCTGAAGGCCCAAGATGCTGCGTACCGGGCTGGAGACAGGCTGGTTTACTGCAGGGCTCGATCTGAACTGAGGAATGGAATTAAGCAGGCAAAATTCCAGTATAAACAGCGCATAGAGGAGCATTTCAATAATAAGGACCCGCAGAATATGTGGCGAGGCATCAGGACCATGACGGATTATAAGCGCAAGAATCAACTGGCCAGCCATGACCCCACCCTGCCTGACACATTGAACAACTTCTTTGCCCATTTTGACACTTCAAAGAGCAGGGAGGCTGTACATTTACCCCAACATGGAGAGCAGCATCAGCCCCTTGTCCTGCAGCACCATCAGGTGATGTCTACATTGCAGAGGATTAACGTCCGCAAGGCTGCAGGACCAGATGGGGTGTCGGGTCGGACTCTGAGAACATGTGCTAATCAACTAGCACTAGTGTTTTCAGATATTTTCAATCTGTCTTTGCGCCTGGCCAAGGTTCCTGGGTGCGTCAAGTCCTCCATCATAATACTGATACCAAAGAAGACATCCATCACCTGCCTGAATGATTACCGGCCTGTTGCTCTGATCCCGGTAATCATGAAATGCTTTGAGCGGATTCTTCTAAGGTATACAGAGGACTCATTCCTTGCGGACCTGGACAGCCTTCAGTCGCTTATAGAGGGAACCGTTCAACAGAGGATGCTGTTTCCATCACTCTGCACACAGCCCTAACTCATCTGCAGCACCCTAACCACATATGGTAGGATGCTATTTGTAGACTTCAGCTCAGCTTTAACAGTCATCCCAGACAAGCTGACACTGAAGGTACACCAGTTGGGTTTGCCTGTGCTGCTGTTCTCTTGGATCAGAGACTTCCTCACCAATAGGTCTCAGGTGGTGAGAATAAGTGACCTTCTCTGGTCCTTAACACAGGCACTCCGCAAGGCTGTGTGCTTAGCCCAGCCCCCTTTACTCTTTGCACACACGACTGTACTGCCATCCACCCCACAAACACAGTTGTGAAGTATGCAGATGACACCACAGTAGTGGGTCTCATTTCAGATAATAATGAGACCCACTACAGAGAGGAAGTCCAGCGGCTTATTCAGTGGTGTTCAGTTAACAATCTGACACTGAACACAGGGGTGACCAAGGAGGTCATTGTGGATTTTAGGAGGGCCAAGAAAATGGACCATGTCCCCCTCCTCATAGGCAGAGAACATCAAATTTCTGGGCCTCCATATTACATCTGATCTGTCTTGGTCTATGAACACCTCCCATCTGGTGAAGAAGGCGCAACAAAGGGTTTTCTTCCTCAGGAAACTGAAACGCGCTGGACTATCCTCCTGATTGCTGGCAAACTTTTACAGGGTCACAATAGAGAGCATCCTCTGCCTTAGTTTGATTGTGTGGTATGGCAACTGTACGGCCCAGGAGAAGAAGAGTCTGGCGCGGGTGGTGAGGACAGCACAGGGCATTGTTGGCTGCCCCCTCCCAGACTTGGACTCCCATTTATGAGGGTCGTGTCAAGAAAAGGGCCAAATCTATCGCTGCGGACCCCAGTCACCCAGGCCACAGACTGTTTGTACCGCTTCCATCAGGCAAGCGGTACAGAAATATAAGGGTTACTACAAATAGACTGAGAGACAGTTTTTTTCCTAGAGCTGTCAGAGCTATTAGCCCTAGTCCCCCTCCCTTGTAGTTTTTTCATATACACCCCATCATTCTGTAGTTATCGACACACACACACACACACACCTTTTTAGGGACTGTAATCATGCATTTAGTATATCTGGCCTGTTTTATTTATTTATTTATTCATTCACAGGGTCTGCAACTCCTGGCACATTGCACTTTGTTTATACAACCCCTGGCAAAAATTATGGAATCACTGGCCTCGGAGGATGTTCATTCAGTTTTTTAATTTTGTAGAAAAAAAAGCAGATCACAGACATGACACAAAACTAAAGTCATTTCAAATGGCAACTTTCTGGCCTTAAGAAACACTGTAAGAAATCAAGAAAAAAAAAATTGTGGCAGTCATTAACGGTTACTTTTTTAGACCAAGCAGAGGAAAAAAATATGGACTCACTCAATTCTGAGGAATAAATTATGGAATCACCCTGTAAATTTTCATCCCCAAAACTAACACCTGCATCATATCAGATCTGCTTCTTAGTCTGCATCTAAAAAGGAGTGATCACACCTTGGACAGCTGTTGCACTAAGTGGACTGACATGAATCATGGCTCCAACACGAGAGATGTCAATTGAAACAAAGGAGAAGATTATCAAACTCTTAAAAGAGGGTAATCATCACGCAATGTTGCAAAAGATGTTGGTTGTTCACAGTCAGCTGTGTCTAAACTCTGGACCAAATACAAACAACATGGGAAGGTTGTTAAAGGCAAACATACTGGTAGACCAAGGAAGACATCAAAGCATCAAGACAGAAAACTTAAAGCAATATGTCTCAAAAATCGAAAATGCACAACAAAATAAATGAGGAACGAATGGGAGGAAACTGGAGTCAACGTCTGTGACTGAACTGTAAGATACCGCCTAAAGGAAATGGGATTTACATACAGAAAAGCTAAACGAGAGCCATCATTAACACCTAAACAGAAAAAAACAAGGTTACAATGAGCTAAGGAAAAGCAATCGTGGACTGTGGATGACTGGATGAAAGTCATATTCAGTGATGAATCTCAAATCTGCATTGGGCAAGGTGATGATGCTGGAACTTTTGTTTGGTGCCGTTCCAATGAGATTTATAAAGATGACTGCCTGAAGAGAACATGTAAATTTCCACAGTCATTGATGATATGGGGCTGCATGTCAGCTAAAGGCACTGGGGAGATGGCTGTCATTACATCATCAATAAATGCACACGTTTACGTTGATATTTTGGACACTTTTCTTATCCCATCAATTGAAAGGATGTTTGGGGATGATGAAATCATTTTTCAAGATGATAATGCATCTTGCCATAGAGCAAAAACTGTGAAAACATTCCTTGCAAAAGACACATAGGGTCAATGTCATGGCCTGCAAATAGTCCGGATTTTAATCCAATTGAAAATCTTTGGTGGAAGTTGAAGAAAATGGTCCATGACAAGGCTCCAACCTGCAAAGCTGATCTGGCAACAGCAATCAAAGAAAGTTGGAGCCAGATTGATGAAGAGTACTGTTTGTCACTCATTAAGTCCATGCCTCAGAGACTGCAAGCTGTTATAAAAGCCAGAGGTGGTGCAACAAAATACTAGTGATGTGTTGGCGCGTTCTTTTGTTTTTCATGATTCCATAATTTTTTCCTCAGAATTGAGTGAGTCCATGTTTTTTCCCTCTGCTTGGTCTAAAAGTAACCGCCACAATTTTTTTTCCTGATTTCTCATAGTGTTTCTTAAAGCCAGAAAGTTGCCATTTCAAATGACTTTAGTTTTGTGTCATGGCTGTGATCTGCTTTTTTTTCTACAAAATTAAACAACTGAATGAACATCCTCCGAGGCCAGTGATTCCATAATTTTTGCCAGGGGTTGTAGAACTGTCATGCACACAGCACTTTTATCTATAGAGTTGCTATGCGTAGAGCACTTTTTGATATTCCCTGCTGCATTTCTTTGCCTAATGTATTCTCTGTGTATATAGTTGAATGTGTATTTTTGTCCTTTGTCTTAAATTGTTGTATGGTTTTATGCTAGACAAGGTGAAGCTGCAATTTAAATTTTGTTGAATTTTATTCAATGACAATAAAAGGCATCTTATCTTATCTCATCTAAATGGACGGTCTCGCCAACATCTTTAAATTCTTTGTAGAAGTCAAAGTATTACTCAACTGCTCTGCTAAAGTGTTAGCGCTTAGGCTAGCTGCTCACTTGCATCCTGATTCAGCTTGTTAAAATGTGATCTATTTCCAAACAGCACTCAGAAAAATGGGGAGCGTTCCCGGAGTCCAAGATCCCTAGGTCAACTTCCTGTTAACATACATTAACCCAAACCTTTCCCATGGGAGGGGATCATTATCTTTTCCATGTACCCATTATGTGTTTTATAGAGCTGGAGAACATAGGGTGCAGGGAACATAGGAGCCTTTGTCCTGGTCCCATTATCTACCATATTAATCTGAGGAACATAAAGCCTTGAGAACATGGAGATGACCCCAAAAAATGGGTCACAGGGACTCTGCACTATTCATCTTTAATGAGCTAAAACTACAATAAAACCCAAAATATACCGCAGCCTCTCTCTCATTTATGTTCAAGTAGAATGACTGAAAACAAGAGGCAATGGCTGTTACACTTCATTTCCACATAGTGCGTAATGACAGCAAGATAATCATCATTTCTGTGGAAGCCTCCATGATGTCAGTTGTATCTACGAAGCTCCTCCTTCAGCTTGATGCACCTATCTTTGGGCAGTTTTGTCCATTCCTCTTTGCAGCACCTTTCAAGATCCATCAGGTTGGATGGGGAGCGTCGGTGCACAGCCATTTTCAGATCTCTCCAGAGATGTTAAATCAGATTCAGGTTTGGGCTCTGGCTGGGCCACTCAACGACATTCACAGACTTGTCCTGAAGCCACTCGTTTGAAATCTTGGTTGTGTGCTTAGGGTCTTTGTCCTGCTGAAAAATAAACCGTCACCCCAGTCTGAGGTCAAGAGCGCTCTGGAGCAGGTTTTCATCCAGGATGTCTCTGTACATTGCTGCATTCATCTTTCCATCAATCAATGATGCTGCCACCACCATGCTTCATTGTAGGGATGGTGCCTGGTTTCCTCTACATGATGTCTGGCATTCACACCAAAGAGTTCAATCTTTGTCTCATCAGACAAGAGAATTGTTTTGCTCATGATCAGAGTCCTTCAGATGACTTTGGGAAAATTCCAGGTGGGCTACCATGTACCTTTTACCAAGGAGTGTCTTCAATCCGGCCACTCTACCATACAGACCTGTTTGGTGGATTGCTGCAGAGATGGTTGTCGTTCTGGAAGTTTCTACTCTCTCCACAGAGGAATGCTGCCATATTTTCCACACCAACCTTACTTTGATATGAAATTCTCCTACTTCTAAAAGACCTAGCATGCCTATACAAATTCGACAGAGACTTACTGGCCATTGCACCACCCATCATATCACACTTGATATCAGCCTCTTTCCGAACAACCATTTTATAAGCCCTATGATACTGTGCTCTGGTTTTTCACCTGAGATCAGCTGTCACACCTTGCTTAGGACTTGTCTGTCAGTCTTGCAGTGTGCAGACTGGACAGACAATTGTCAGATATATATTTTTTTATTTGTTCAACTTCATAATAATCTTATTTATAGCTCTTGCACTTTGTTGAAAGGTTCTGTCAATTAACCATCAGTTGTAAAACATTTAAAGAAAGTTTTGTGTTAAGAGTGTTTTGCACTAAATTTTGACACCTTTTTGACACTTTTTACTGCAAACAAATATCGGCCTAAAATATCGGTATGGGCCTCCAAACCTTGCCAATAATCGGTATCAGCCCTTAAAAAAATCCATCTGTTGACCCCAGTGAGAATTATAAAAAAAATTAATTCAGCATACAACAATGCAAAATAGAACATTAATACAGTTCCAAAATGTTCCTTGGCGTAAACGATAAAAAAAAAATTTAACATGACTGTTCTTTCACAGTGCAACCACTACCTGTAAACAATGGGAAGGCTGGGTGTCCTGGTGTATCGTTGACACTTCTTCAGGTATATGCATTACCTGCTCTGAATTCAGTTTGTCAATTTGACTAACCTTTTAGTTCAGGAAAATTCTTTCACCAAGAACTGAGCTGTGGTTTTGGGAAAGTTTCCAAGTTTTGGAAAGCTAACAAGCTAGTTCCTTTGTTACAGCTGCTTGACTGTCTGCATTCAAATAGCGTAACTGGAGAAGTAAAACATAAGTAGTTTAGCGACTTTAGCACGCTGTAAATATCAGCTGCGTTTTGCCGCCTTAACAGGCAAACTAGTCCCCTCTTGTTTTTGTCTGATGTTGTGTGAGCTTATTTCACACAACTGAATGATGGAAAATACTAAATTAAAAACAGAAAAAAAATGCATTTCTTTGCATTGAACACTAGATAGCAGATTATGTACAAGTATATTACAAACATTGTCCACAGGTATGTGAAATCGAGGCGTTACCGTACATCAGATTAGCTACAAATGAGGGTGACAAGCAGTTGGAGTTTGTCACTTCATGGGTGGTCCCGGGGCGTGTCCAGCTCGCGGTTACTGAGCACAGTGTTTAATGATAGATTATACAGGACGCAGAAACCAGACACTGTCACTAGGAGTTTTTCCTTCATGCTTAACTGCTTAATGGAATCAAAGGCCACTTGATTTCAGTCCAACATCAGTCACTCGTATCACCAGTTAGCATGCTAACATCTCCGTAGGATGTCTTGTAAATCACTTCAGAGGTATTATCTGCAGTGTGGACAGTAAATTTTTCTGCTTTATTTCAAAAATGGGAACTCTGACCTGTCAACATTACACACTCGGGTTCCTTTGCACCTCAGTTTTTGTGCCCGCTGACCGCTACGAGGAGCAGCATTCACATCAGAGTGTCTAAAAGTGTTCCAAGGTCTGAAAACTGAAGCTGATCCAAGAACAGCCTCCCACCAAGTCTCAAAAAGGCAAAATCAGGGCACATTTTAAAAAGATGCATATTCAAACTGCTTCTTAGTCACTTCTAGACCTTTTTGCAGTGAAAATGTCGCTGAGGCTTCAATGCTAAACTTTCCTAAAACGCCACAGTTATGTCTGTTCAGGCAGAAACTCTGGAATCTCACCAAGCAGATTTCCTCTGAACGTCTTGTGACTGCCAAAGATAGCTGAAAGCTCCCACAGAGTTGGGGATCCTGAATGTTCTGACACAAATCTACACAAAATCTGACAACATGACTTCTCCTTTTGGAAAGCAAGTCAGTCAAAGAAGCAGAATATGTGGGGAAACGATGCGCTTGGTCAAATTTCTGTGGATTTCCATGAAAACGAACAGTAACACGGCAACCGAATGTGACTTCAGTTGTTCCTTCCGAGTGTGTCTGTTACGCCGCGTTCACAAGTAAGCGGCAGACTATAAACAGGATGTTCCATTGTTTTCAATGAGAAGACTGAAAAATTCCACCAGCACTGGCTTTGAGCGTGGTAACTGCAAAACTTCTTGTTTTAACTTAAAGACAGCGAGAGATGGATTATTTAAAAGTGCAGAGAGTTACTGTTTTAATCAGCTAAACATGAACAATTTGTGTGATATTGCAGAGGAATTAATCTTAACTTTTTACATTAACACAGCTAAACCTGCTGTTTTAATATAACGCTGCGCAAAATGTGTAAACTCTGCCTCTTTCAATTAAACAAACTGTCTTTGTCGACATTAAAAAAAAATTATCCACCCCTCACATCATCTCCTAAAGTCTGCTGCTGCAGATGTCAAGAATTCTGAATGATGGCTTTATATTGGGAACAAAGGAAGACTAAAAATAATAATAAAGTTTAGTGTTTGTAAGTTACACTTCCAGGCCATTCAAGTCAATCCATTGTATATGGCCTAGTTCAAAAATGATGAAGCCAAAGTGTGACATAACCATCAAAATTTAAAAGTGGTCTTTTTTGTGAAATGTTATCATTTTAGATATGGTTATATATCAGAGTTTCAATATTTCTATTGGTCTCAGTTCAGTCACTGCTAGAAATTATCAGTGCATCTATACTATAATGTGCTAGATTGTAACGCTTGCGACAGTTTTACCTTGCTTTAGAAACATGTTTTTTCTAGGAAATGACATTTCTACCTTTACAAAAATGTAGTACTGTGTGTTAGTATGAAGCACAAACAAACTGACAAAATACAAGGTTATTTCTTTAACATTCAACTTTAAATGATAATGCTAAATATCAATGTCACACAAAATTGATGAAAAAAAGTGCTATTTCTGGGGTAAATTTCATGCATATCTCTGGAACCGTGCGGAATTTTTCCATGAAATTTTCAGGACCTGTCAAAGAGACTATAGGCAACTCACAGATAAATCTGAATGGTGCTAAATAAAATAATGGCTTGTTCATGACAAATGCAATGCAAATCAGCAGTTAGGCTATTATTTTTGCTTGACAACTGAACTGCTCTCCAATACATTATGGAAAAAAAAATAAAACTACTTTCAATCCAAGCTGTTCTTAAATGTATGTTTTTTATTTTTTACAAAGTTTTTAAAAATAAATAAAAACTGAGGTCACAACGATGACGTAGGAACATTCAGCCAATCAGAGCTTGATGTTCAGGCAAACTAAATGTCCCTGTAAACACCTACTCATACTGAATAAATGTGGTGGGATTCTAGAATCAGGGGTAGGATGCTCAAGAGTACATCAACCCTTAAAATCATGTTATAAATCAGAGAAAGTGAATACATACATTCATTGAAAACAGAATTACCTGCCAAATTAAGTCATTTAAATTGTGTTTAAATATCATTCCTTCATTCTTTTTCTATACCGCTTATTCCAATTAAAGGTCGGGGGGTGGAGCCTATGCCAGCCGTCATACGGCGTGAGATGAGATACACCCTGGTCAGGATGCCAATCATATAGACTCCAATCTATTGCAGGGCCACAAGGTCTGTTTAAATATCAGATTTAATGAAACCTGTTTTAAGAAGGTGTTATTATTAACATTTACTTTAATGAAGAAAAGGTCCTGAGGTGTCATTTCCCATCATGCAATGGGACAATGTTCTGTTGGAATATTTAAACTAGTTATTCTGTGCAGTAAGCAAATTGGAAATAATTCAGAACTGATCCTGGACCATAATCAGGATTCTGCTACTGAGCAAGACTTCCAGAAATGTGCAAAACCAAAGTCCAGATGCAGAAGTGTTGTACAAATTTCTAAACTTATGTATTTCAGAAAAACTAAAACATAAACCTTATCCTAATTATAACCCTAAATCATTTAATATAAAACCATTTGTTAGGCAGCCGAGACATCATGTTTAAATACTCATTCTGATGCCAGACGCACACACAGCACCCTTCCAGAAATGGCGGCCAGATCTGGGATTATTTAGGTACGCGCCTGGATGTATCAGCTTTATATGGCCTGAGAGACATTCCAGGCTGTAGTGCTGAGTTTGCATTTTGTGGAATGTGTTTATTTTTGACAATCAGGAATCCCCCTATTTGAGGACGTAGTTGAAATCCCCCCCTGCAACCTCATTTTCGAACGGCATTCCTGTGATGAGTAGAAGCTGGGAAATTCCATGATTGAAAAATTGCATTAAAAAAACGCTAACAAATTCACCTTGAAGGTGAGTAAGATCAGTTTTCAAATCATATAGAACATTTAATTCATGTAATTACATAGCTTTCTGCGATGTTTAGTGGTGAAAGAAGCCTTCACATGCACATTTTTATGATCCGCAAAACCGATGTCGAGTCGGCAAGACAGCGGACATGGCAAAATTAACTTTTTTAATCTTGGAAACTATTGTCTGAAAACAGTGTTTATACAGTGGATTGTTGCAAATCACACATTTAAATGAGATAATAATTAGGTTTGACAGAGTACCATCATTCATTCAAACGCTCATAACTTTCTTTGTATTTGACATAGAACAAATATTTAAATACCATTTTGAAGGTCTCTGTAAGAGCTTTTGCAACCACCATTTCTGTTACAATTCCTTTAATGTTTTTGTCACATACCAATTATTCCTGTTTGCATACTCCGTATAACAGCATTTCTTTTGTGTGGTGTATGTGTTCTTTTATATCTCTTATGTTCTCAGTGATGTTTGTGTGTGTGTGTGTGTGTGTCCAGAGGGGGGGACACCTGTCCTACAGCCCAGACCAGCACGGGTTTGAATACGTCCCTGGTTGTGACAGGAGGTGAACTATTCAGGTGACCACGAGCTGTAAACGCTCCACGGTGCCGCCGCGAGGCCTGGGCTCGTGCGTTATTTTCAGCCTTTCGTTTGAAAGCCCGCGGCAGCAGGCTGTCCTGCGTGGACACTTTAAACACTTGGGTCATTTACCCCTTTGTCGCCGTCAATCCTGTCTCCTCCCGTGTGGCGCGTCTGCGTGGACAAAGCTGCGCTCTGCGTGGACCACATCGCCGTCAGCGAAGCTCCTCTGTGGGAATAACCCACGTCCGTGGACTTAAGAGCGCGTGGCGTGCTCCAGGTGTGGAGGTGTAGCGGCTGTGTCAGTGGGTTCCTCAGGTGACCCGGAGGTGCACATTTACGTAACGTCAGTCTGCTGGCGGTGGCTCGCGCCAACCGGACAACCGGGTGCAGCGCCGTCGCGCGCGCACAAAGCATAGTCCGCCCAAAAAGCCAAAAAAAACTGAACTGACCGCGATCAGAACGACAAACAAAACAGGAACTATTTAGGAGCCCAAGACCGCGTGGACATGCTGTCCTCTTGTTGACCAATAAGATCCGACAAACAATGAGATCTGACGCACAAACAGCAGGCAGCGCAGGGGGCGGGGCCACTTAAAGGTGCAACGCATCAATTTTCCTTATTGCGTCACCAAACATTAAATATGTCTAAATATGATCAATTGTGCATCTAATGGATGTAAATGGCAATTTTCCTAAAGTATATTAGTTTAATAGCAAGTACAACTTTGAATGTTTTGTTCAAACATATGAACAGGATTTATTTCTACAGCGGTTTTCCATCTGATGCAGACATTCAAAGTGCTTTACAATGATGTATCACACACACGGTGCTTAACTGCGCAGTAGGAGTTAAGGATATTTCTCAAGGGCACTTCAGTTGACAGGGAATCAAACAGAGCAAATGACTAAAATTTGGTCAGACAGGAAGAGGTCTCGAACTGGACCAAACTGAACTGTGGTCCGGACTGACAGGAAGCATGGAAGTTATTGTCACCCATTAAACATGAAGATAAGAAAAGAAAACGCCTGTCATTTAATTATTTTCCCTGATTAAAACCAGGTGTCTCTCAGCACTGCACTCCATTTTCCTCCTTGTCAAAGAAAAACAACATCCACTTGGCGTGTTGCTCCGGCATTCAGCAGTTGAAAATGTTTCCCCTTGGATAGCAGCAACTGTTGTGAAATCTCTCACCACTCACTCCAAAAAAGAAAACAAAATGTTCAATATTCAGGGAGGTGCTGTCCAGCGAAGGCCGTAGCAGCCAGAAAAAAAAGCAACAAACTGAGCTTACTGATTGGATTCAAACTAAATGTATGGAGGCTCATAACAGATTATTGCAAATAGTGATCATTTATCCAAAATCCTTTTATTCATTTGTCTCAGTTCAAATGGAACTTTTGTTTGTGTGTATTTCAATGGAACTATAAACCAAAATGACAAGCCAACATCAGACACCTACATAGAGGATGGCAACGGATCAAGTAGGGGCTTCCCCATGACAGTGTAAAACAGTGGGAACCTTGTGTGCCATGTGGCTGTGACAGTAACCACTGAGGCTCAACAGGAACCCTGAACACAAGACAGCTGATGGGGCTTCATATGATCCAACATTGAGCTAATGGCCACGGGTGATGGCTTGTAACCCAACAACTGTGAAGGTGGATGAAGGCAGCAGCAGGTCCTCAGATCCCGATCGTCTGGGATTTCCCATCCATCAGGCCTGGATAAGGATCTCTCAAGGACCACGTGTTTGTCAGTGTGGAACAACATTATCATGTTAAACAATCTCATGCACAGGTGAAGGACTCTTAGACCATGAGAAAGAAAATTCTCTGGTCTGATGAGACAAAAATTGAACTCTTTGGCGTGAATGCCAGGCGTCATATTTGGAGGAAACCAGGTATCATCCATACAGTGAAGCATGGTGGTGGCAGCATCATACTGTGGGGATGTTTTTAAGCAGCAGGAACCGGGAGACTAGTCAGGATTGAGGGAAAGATGATGTCTCTATGTCTCCAAGCACACAGCCAAGATATCAAAGGAGTGACTTCAAGAAAAACTTTGTGAATGTCCTTAAGTGGTCCAGCCAGATCCCAGACCTAATCTTATTGAACATCTCTGGAGAGACCTAAAAATGGCTGTCCATGGAGATGTGGTGAAAGGTGAAAAGAGAAGTGGCAAAGGCTGAGAAAAAGGCCTATAGCAAACTGTACAAGACGTTAAACACTAAGGAAGGAGAAAAGGAATCACAGAAAGAAGTTTGTGGGATTGCTTCCCACCTAGTCTTTTCTGTGTGGAGTTGGCATGTTCTCCCCGTTTGCAGTTTCCTCCCACTTCCAAAGATATGCAGGTTAGTTGAATTGGCCAGACAGAGGGGCCGGAAAGGATGTGCAGCAGATTAGGGTGATAAAGGATGCAGATTGTAATGTGCTGACAACCAAGGAAAGTGTGTTGAGAAGGTGGAAGGAATATTTTGAGTAGCTGATGAGAATGAAGAAAATGAGAGTGAGAAAAGGCTGGATGATGTAGTGAGAGTAAATCAGGAAGTGCAAGAGATTAGTAAGGATGAAGTGAGAGTAGCTATGAAGAGAATGAAGAATGGACAGGCAGTCGGTCCAGATGACATTGAAGTGGAGGCATGGAAATATTTTACAGGGATGACAGTGAAGTTTCTAACCAGGCTGTTAAATAAAATCTTGGAAAGTGGAGTGGAGATGAAGTGTGTTGGTTCCAGTTTTTAAGAACAAGGGTGATGTGCAGAGCTGCAGTAACTACTGAGGTATAAAGTTGATCAGCCACAGCTTGAAGTTATGGGAAAGAGTAGTACAAGCTAGGCTTAGAAAACAGGTGAAGATCTGTGAGCAGCAATATGGTTTCATGCCGAGAAAGAGCGCTACAGATGCAATGTTTGCTCTGAGAGTAATGATGGAGTATAGAGAAGAACAGAAGGAGTTGCACTGTGTGTTTTTTGATTTAGAGAAAGCTTATGACAGGGTACCAAGAGCAGACTTGGTATTGTATGAGAAAGTCTGGAGTGGCATAGAAGTATGTGAGGGTGGTGCAGGATATGTGGGTGATTCTTTAACTACGGGCACTATTGGCCTTGTAAATGTAATTTCCACCACACCATTGCCTTACAATATAAAGCACCTTGGGGCAACTGTTTGTTGTGATTTGGCGCTATATACATGTGCTCTGATGTCACTGTTTATCTCCATAGAAACTACCCAAACAATCTTTCATACAAACTGTTTAAAGGGACATTACAGTGTTGTGGTGGAAATTACGGCAGTAGTGTGGGACAACTACATTTTGTTTTAAAAAATCACAACAGTTGTATGACATTGAATACCCCAATTATGTTCTGATTATTTTACTGATATTTTATTCAGAGATATTTTAAAACATTAGAAAAAACGTTTCTTTACCATTCATTTTTATCATTGAAGATCAAAAGTCTGGGCGTGGGCCAAGCACAAAACGGCAATATTTGCATATAATGATTCTGAAAAAAGGTGAAAAAGTCATCATAGACTACTAGAACAAATTTCTTAACACACTTTCATTGTAAAGATAACTATAAAAGTGTGAAATTTCCCCTTTTTTCTGTTTTTCATACAATATGATCAAAGGACATAAGTGCCCGTAGTCTAAGAATCACCCATGTACAAGGATAGTGTAACAGCGGTGAAATGTGCAGTAGGAATGACAGATTCATTCAAAGTGGAAGTAGAATTATATCAAGGATCAGCTCTGAGTCCTTTTTTGCTTGCAATGGTGATGGATGTGATCAGACAGATTCTCCATGGACCATAATGTTTTCAGATGACATTGTGATCTGTAGCAAGGGTAGAGAGCAGGATGAGACAAGCCTACAGAGGTGGAGATATGCTCTGGAGATAAGGGGAAGGAAATTCAATTGGAGCAAGAGTACATGTGTGTGAATGAGAGCGAGCCCAGTGGAATAGTCTAGTTGCAAGGAGCAGAGGTGGTTAAGGTAGATGAGTTTAAATACCTGGGGTCAGTTATGCAAAGTAATGGAGAATGTGGTAGAGAGGTGAAGAAAAGAGTGCAGACATGGTGGAGTGGGTGGAGAAAGGTGGCAGGAGTGATTTGTGACCGAAGAATATCAGCAAGAGTGAAGGGGAAAGTTTACAAGACAGTAGTGGGACCAGCTATGTTGTACAGCTTAGAGACTGTGTCATTAACAAAAATACAGGAGGCAGAGCTGAAGATGTCGCAAATCTCTTTGGGAGTGACAAGGATTTACAGGATTAGGAATGAACATAGCAGAGGGACAGCTCGGGGGGACGGTTTTGAGACAAAGTCAGAAAGGTGAGATTGAAATGGTTTGGACACGCTGCTTTATTTCATATGAATGACCAAAAATGCAGAAATATAATTTTTCAATGGGGGGGGGGGGGGGGGGGGGGCACCCTGGAGCTGCACCTAAAGGTAACAGACCGTTTCTCAGTCCATGGCCCCACACCTTCACCAAGTTTAATCCTCTTGATGGATTAATGAATCAACCAACCTGTGAAATTTTTCTTTAATCTTTGAGAACAGCACATAAATGCACCAGAACATACACATGTAGAAATATCCTCTGTACATATATATATATATATATATATGCATTCTACGATACCCTCACTGAGCTTTTATTGCATGCAGTAAAATATATCCCCCGCGGAGTACAAATATGATGAATGTGCTTAAAAGGAAGTGCTGGGAGAAACAATTAGACCACAAACCTTGCTTGCTGAAATGCGAGTCTGTTGGTGCAATTCCTTAAAATCTATCAGAGAATGCTGCTGACTCATAGTGCAGCAGATAACAGAATATTTACAGAGGAATCCTTCAAATGATGATACAAGCACCAAAGTTGGCACAAATACTCCTTAAACATTACTTTTTTGAAAAAACTGAGTATCCACTTGAATTTTCAATATGGCAACCTGGAAGGGGTCAAGAGAAGAATTACACAGGGGTCAACATTTAAAAATGTTCCAATCATATTGAAAGCTATACCACATTATTTTTCTGAACATAAATATGCCAAAAAGGTATAGTTTTGGACTATCTATGACTGCATGTTATGGGGTAAAAACAGCAAGAATGGTGACAAAGTTCAGCTTTAGTTTGTACAGGGGTCAGAAGTTAAAGTTGCTCCAAATATTGTAAAATATGATGCAAATTATTAGTTCAGTTAATAGGGTGTTAAAAAGGAATAGTTTGCACCATGTGACATGCTTAGTTGTCACGTTACAGGGTTGCATATGTCACATGCCATAGAATCCAATGGACATCAATATTGTTTGCCCTTTACCTTGCAGACCAAGCATTTAACACAGTCAAAACTATTCCATTTATGAATCCTATTAGTTCAACCAATAATTTGCACCACTTTCTATCAAAATTGGAGCAACTTTAACTTCTGACTGCTGTACAAACTGAAATTGACCTTTTGTCACCATTCTTGAAGTTTTTAACCCCATAACTCCATAACATTCAGTCACAGATTGTCCAAACTATACCTTTCTGGAATCGTTGTGGTCTGACAAATAATGTGACATAGCTTTCAATATGATTGGAACATTTTAAAATTTTGACCCCTGTGCAATTCTTCAATTGACCCCTACGTAGCCACCTATTGAAAATTCAAGTGGCTGCTGTTATTTCTTCCCCCCATTCTTTCTGTAATACTGCCCCTTACAAAGTACAAACTCGAACTATTCCACACTTTGAAATTGAATCAAAGTCACAGCAAAAATAATCAGGCCTGGGCCCTGCAAGAACTTCTCTTACAGACAAGATCCGCCCTTACAGAACCCAGAACAATGGATACAGGCAGTTTTTATACAGGATTACATATGCGTGACAATACTTGTCTTATTAGCCGCCGTGGGCTTTCAAGGGAGGTCCATCCCCCTGCCCCAGGCCCACGCAATAACAGGAGACATATGATTTATAATTGTAAGCTAATTCTCTTTATCCTAAGTGGTACAAACTGGTTGAATCCAGTTCTACCTGCACATACCAAGAGAGAACAAAGGAAAATGAGAATAAGAATGAAACTAAAAGTATAACCCTAAATGAAATAACTACTTTAATACCAAAACAAGTGCAGAAAACAAATAAAGAAAACCATAATTGAACACAGAAATATATCTAACAATACACAGTTTTTTTTCAAAAGACTAATGTCTAAGGATTATGTGTGCCAATTTTGGTGCTTGTTTCTGGAAATGAAAAATTGCTACAGTCATCTGCTCCACTATCATATATGATTGTGACTTTAACCATGAAATGAAGGGGAAGAGCATTTGGATTTAAAAGAACAAGTTAATGTTGGTAATATTTAAATCTTTTTTTTTTTTTCAATTTTCTGTTAGTGCCAGAATTGCAGTCACACTCACTGCACATGTAATTTGATAAATGTCAGACATTAGTTTAAAAAAGGATGTGCAGTTTGCCAGCCACCAATGCAACATCTTAAAAGTATTGCTTTTAATAATTCCTAAAAGTTCACAACCGCATGCAATTCACTTCAGTGACAAGGAACCAAAATGCCTAATATGTTGTCAGGTTTGGCATTTTTTCTTTGCTTAATGACTTAAATGACTGATTATCCCTCAGTTTTTCCAAAGCCTCGGCATGTGTCCTGTAAACTGCAGTGAGCAAATGAGTGCAGATCCTCTGATTTGTGAACACGGTAACTCAAAAACAGTGAATACTGTCATATTGTAACTTACCAGATTCAAGTAGTATATGATGAGCAAGTTTGTTTTGCTCATGTAGTATTTCATACACTTGCACGTCGACTGCTGAACACTGCCACCTGCTGGATGGTGTGTGAATGCTAGATGATGGAAATTAGGAGCATGCGTGGTTAAAGTTACATGTTGTTTGAAAGGAGCTTCCAAAGCCTCAGTCTGGTGGCCACCAAGGCCACGGCCGCTTGTATTTTAGAAATCCTAATGAAATAGGTGGTATTTTTCTGATGATTAATTCATCAGTTTGTTGTTTCAGCACTAAATGACTTTTTCACTGTGAAATGTGTCCAAACCATGAATTAAAATCTCATCACTGAAATATGAATTGCAAACATATACCCACCAAAAGAATACCAGAAAATTAACATGGATGAGGGACATCAGATATCCTCTTGTAATCCTGCACACACAGGTTGTAATATTAACATGTCAGATGTACATAAGTCTGTTTGTTCCTTTTTAAAAACATGAAGTAGGATGTTCTCTGTGCTTAAAAAAGTTCCTATTTTAACATTTGGGTCAGTGGAACTTCTAACCTCCTTATTCTGAACTGCACTGATGTTTCCACTTTGCTTACAGACCTAATCACTTTCTCACACACACCTATGCAGAGACATGCAGTGGGTGGGTACGGCAAATGCCCAAAGTTTTGTTTGCAGATCACTTAATGATGCTTATGAGTCAACATTAAACTGTGACCTCACTTTTTCCCTAAAATGCAAAATGCAATTTTTGAGTCAACCTTCATCCATATATCAGTTTTGCGAGCGGTAGGCCAACAAGCAGACAGACAGACCCTGACCCCAATGACTGACCAGTGGAAAATTCATCCTTGTCTGGGTAGTTCTGGAACTTACCTTTATATTTGTACTATGTTTTGGTGCAAATTGGAGTGGAATAAATTTTTTTTATGAATTTTTACTTTTTCCGTTTAAACAACCACATGTGGAAAAATGCATTTAATGAGTAAAATGACGAGTCCCGAGAACCTGCACTGCAAAAACTGATATCTAAGAAAGAAAAAAAAATAAAAAAAAGACTTAATTTTTTGTCTAAATAGGAAAAATAATCTTGTAAAGCATTTTTTATATGAGAAAAATGTCTTATTTTGGGAAAATGTATCTCACCGTTTCTTACAGAAACCTGGTTACAGCAGGATGAATATGTTAGTTTAAATGAGTCAACACCCCCGAGTCACACTAACTGCCAGAACGCTTGTAGCACGGGCCGAGGCGGAGGATTAGCAGCAATCTTCCATTCCAGCTTATTAATTAATCAAAAACCCAGACAGAGCTTTAATTCATTTGAAAGCTTGACTCTTAGTCTTGTCCATCCAAATTGGAAGTCCCAAAAACCAGTTTTATTTGTTGTTATCTATCGTCCTCCTGGTCGTTACTGTGAGTTTCTCTGTGAATTTTCAGACCTTTTGTCTGACTTAGTGCTTAGCTCAGATAAAATAATTATAGTGGGCGATTTTAACATCCACACAGATGCTGAGAATGACAGCCTCAACACTGCATTTAATCTCTTATTAGACTCAATTGGCTTTGCTCAAAATGTAAATGAGTCCACCCACCACTTTAATCATATCTTAGATCTTGTTCTGACTTATGGTATGGAAATTGAAGACTTAACAGTATTCCCTGAAAACTCCCTTCTGTCTGATCATTTCTTAATAACATTTACATTTACGCTGATGGACTACCCAGCAGTGGGGAATAAGTTTCATTACACTAGAAGTCTTTCAGAAAGCGCTGTAACTAGGTTTAAGGATATGATTCCTTCTTTATGTTCTCTAATGCCATATACCAACACAGTGCAGAGTAGCTACCTAAACTCTGTAAGTGAGATAGAGTATCTCGTCAATAGTTTTACATCCTCATTGAAGACAACTTTGGATGCTGTAGCTCCTCTGAAAAAGAGAGCTTTAAATCAGAAGTGCCTGACTCCGTGGTATAACTCACAAACTCGCAGCTTAAAACAGATAACCCGTAAGTTGGAGAGGAAATGGCATCTCACTAATTTAGAAGATCTTCACTTAGCCTGGAAAAAGAGTCTGTTGCTCTATAAAAAAAGCCCTCCATAAAGCTAGGACATCTTACTACTCATCACTAATTGAAGAAAATAAGAACAACCCCAGGTTTCTTTTCAGCACTGTAGCCAGGCTGACAAAGAGTCAGAGCTCTATTGAGCCGAGTATTCCTTTAACTTTAACTAGTAATGACTTCATGACTTTTTTTGCTAATAAAATTTTAACTATTAGAGAAAAAAATACTCATAACCATCCCAAAGACGTATCGTTATCTTTGGCTGCTTTCAGTGATGCTGGTATTTGGTTAGACTCATTAGTTACTTCATCCAAACCATCAACATGTTTATTAGACCCCATTCCTACCAGGCTGCTCAAGGAAGCCCTACCATTATTTAATGCTTCGATCTTAAATATGATCAATCTATCTTTATTAGTTGGCTATGTACCACAGGCTTTTAAGGTGGCAGTAATTAAACCATTACTTAAAAAGCCATCACTTGACCCAGCTATCTTAGCTAATTATAGGCCAATTTCCAAAATTCTTGAAAGGGTAGTTGTAAAACAGCTAACTGATCATCTGCAGAGGAATGGTCTATTTGAAGAGTTTCAGTCAGGTTTTAGAATTCATCATAGTACAGAAACAGCATTAGTGAAGGTTACAAATGATCTTCTTATGGCCTCGGACAGTGGACTCATCTCTGTGCTTGTTCTGTTAGACCTCAGTGCTGCTTTTGATACTGTTGACCATAAAATTTTATTACAGAGATTAGAGCATGCCATAGGTATTAAAGGCACTGCGCTGCGGTGGTTTGAATCATATTTATCTAATAGATTACAATTTGTTCATGTAAATGGGGAATCTTCTTCACAGACTAAGGTTAATTATGGAGTTCCACAAGGTTCTGTGCTAGGACCAATTTTATTCACTTTATACATGCTTCCCTTAGGCAGTATTATTAGACAGCATTGCTTAAATTTTCATTGTTACGCAGATGATACCCAGCTTTATCTATCCATGAAGCCAGAGGACACACACCAATTAGCTAAACTGCAGGATTGTCTTACAGACATAAAGACATGGATGACCTCTAATTTCTTGCTTTTAAACTCAGAAAAAACTGAAGTTATTGTACTTGGCCCCACAAATCTTAGAAACATGGTGTCTAACCAGATCCTTACTCTGGATGGCATTACCCTGACCTCTAGTAATACTGTGAGAAATCTTGGAGTCATTTTTGATCAGGATATGTCATTCAAAGGGCATATTAAACAAATATGTAGGACTGCTTTTTTGCATTTACGCAATATCTCTAAAATTAGAAAGGTCTTGTCTCAGAGTGATGCTGAAAAACTAATTCATGCATTTATTTCCTCTAGGCTGGACTATTGTAATTCATTATTATGAGGTTGTCCTAAAAGTTCCCTGAAAAGCCTTCAGTTAATTCAAAATGCTGCAGCTAGAGTACTAACGGGGACTAGAAGGAGAGAGCATATCTCACCCATATTGGCCTCTCTTCATTGGCTTCCTGTTAATTCTAGAATAGAATTTAAAATTCTTCTTCTTACTTATAAGGTTTTGAATAATCAGGGCCCATCTTATCTTAGGGACCTCATAGTACCATATCACCCCAATAGAGCGCTTCGCTCTCAGACTGCAGGCTTACTTGTAGTTCCTAGGGTTTGTAAGAGTAGAATGGGAGGCAGAGCCTTCAGCTTTCAGGCTCCTCTCCTGTGGAACCAGCTCCCAATTCGGATTAGGGAGACAGACACCCTCTCTACTTTTAAGATTAGGCTTAAAACTTTCCTTTTTGCTAAAGCTTATAATTAGGGTGGATCAGGTGACCCTGAACCATCCCTTAGTTATGCTGCTATAGACTTAGACTGCTGGGGGGTTCCCATGATGCACTGAGTGTTTCTTTCTCTTTTTGCTCTGTATGCACCACTCTGCATTTAATCATTAGTGATTGATCTCTGCTCCCCTCCACAGTCTTTTTCCTGGTTCTCTCCCTCAGCCCCAACCAGTCCCAGCAGAAGACTGCCCCTCCCTGAGCCTGGTTCTGCTGGAGGTTTCTTCCTGTTAAAAGGGAGTTTTTCCTTCCCACTGTCGCCAAGTGCTTGCTCACAGGGGGTCGTTTTGACCGTTGGGGTTTTTACGTAATTATTGTATGGCCTTGCCTTACAATATAAAGTGCCTTGGGGCAACTGTTTGTTGTGATTTGGCGCTATATAAATAAAATTGATTGATTGAATTGATTGATTGATTCATCAGTTTTTCCAGCTAATATCAAACTATATTTAACCAGTAACAAGGAAATGCAATGGATTTCAAATCATCCAAGCAAAGGAACAAGACTGTTTTCCTTATTTTAAGATAGAGGCTAATCCTGTTGTGTGGGCCGCTGAAGAGGAGGTATTGCTGGCCTCCACCAGAGGGCGCCCTGCCTGAAGTGCGGGCTTCAGGCACGAGAGGGTGCTGCCGCCTCTTCAGGACAGTCAGACGTGGCAGCTGTCAATCATCATCTCTAACAGCTGTCATTCATCAACCACTCCATAAAGCCGGATGACATCTCCACCTCGCTGCCGAGATATCTTCAAGCCAAGAAGGTAAACTGCTCAGCCGTTTTTGAGTCTTTCACATATAGTTTTTGCTTCTGTATTGTTTGCAGTCGTTTCTGTGAGTGCTTGCAGCTGGAGGCTGGGTTTGTGGTTCGTGGGGTGCTGACGTCTTCGCTCCCCACGCCAAACTTCGCTAAGTAACTCACTGATACTGCACGTGCCGGGTTTCCGGGTTGGAGGTGGAGGTTTTTCCTCCATTGGAAACTAAAGACTGTTTTTTGCTGACTGTTTGCTGGGTGTGTGCACACACCCATCCTTGATTGTTTCTGCTTCCTGCCAGCAGTACCAGATCCGACAGCCAGAGACGGTGACCACCTGGGCACTCAGGACTTGGCGGCTCCAGTATTCTCCGGGTTCAGTGGAGGTGGAAATCGTGTGGGTTCTGGCTCCTCTCTGGACGGACGTCTTCTATCCTCGAGCCTGCCCACACGTCACCTTTGTAGATTGACTACATACAAAATTCTGTAATCGTCTGTATTTCGTTGTGCACATTCACAACAGTAAAGTGTTCTATTTTTGGCTCATTCATTGTCCATTCATTTATGCCCCCTGTTGTGGGTCCGTGTCACTACACTTTCCCAACAGGATATCTCGGCCAACGTCATGGATCCCGAGGGGCGTCAACCATCTGTTGGACAACCAATGGAAGAGCAGGGTGCACAGGCGTCTGCAGGAGGCGTGATTGGTGAGTTGCAGCAAATCCTCACTGCCTTTACTGCTCGGTTGGATCTGATGACCGAGCAGAATGTCATCCTCAACTGCAGGATGGAGGCTCTCACTGCGCAGGTGGAAGCACACGCTCAGGGCGCTGCTGCAGCTCCTCCTCTTGCTGACCCGGTGCCGAATATAGACATTCCAATGGTCATTCAATGACCCCCACCACCATCCCCTGAAGCATACGTAAGTCCCCCAGAGCCGTACGGAGGTTGTGTGGAGACGTGTGCTGACTTTTTGATGCAGTGTTCGCTCGTCTTTGCACAGTGTCCCGTGATGTATGCGTCAGACTCCAGTAGGGTGGCTTATGTAATTAATTTGCTTCGAGGTGAGGCACGTGCTTGGGCTACGGCGCTTTGGGAGCAGAATTCACGGCTCCTTACCACTTATACTGGGTTTGTGAGGGAGATCAGAACGTTTTTTGATCACCCTAACAGAGGCGAGACCGCTTCAACCGTGCTGCTGTCTATGAGACAGGGGCGTCGGAGCGCAGCTGAATATGCAGTCGACTTCCGCATCGCAGCTGCGAGGTACGGCTGGAATACGACTGCGCTCCGCGCCGCCTTCATAAACGGACTGTCGTCGGTCCTGAAGGAGCACCTGGTGGCCAAGGAGGAACCGCGGGATTTGGATGGACTTATCGATCTAGTCATACGATTAGACAATCGATTAGAAGAATGCCGTCGGGAGCGAGACGAAGGACATGGCCGAGCACGCGCCGTCCCTCTCTCTTCCGGGTCCGAAAAGGTTCCGCCCTCCCCACGCTCCACAGCCTCGGCGCTCCGTGTGGCAACAGCTCCCCCTGCTGACGATGCTATGGACACGAGCAGGGCCAAATTAAGATCATCTAACAGACAGAGGAGACTGGCCCGCGGGGAGTGCTTTATCTGTGGCTCAAGTGAGCATCAGCAGAGAGACTGCCCCAAGCGGTTAAACACAAACGCCCGCCCTTAGAAACTGGGTTAAGGGTGGGCCAAGACATTCACGTGGGACATACATGTATTTCTACACGTCTCCCAGTTACGATCCTGAGCAGGGATTTAACCCTTCAAGCCCCAGCACTGGTGGACACGGGGTCAGAAGGGAATCTGCTGGACAGCAGATGGGCAAGGGAGGTAGGGCTCCCTCTGGTGGTGCTTCCTTTGCCATTGAAGGTGCGGGCACTAGATGGCACCCTTCTCCCTTTAATCACACACAAGACACAACCAGTAATTCTGGTGGTGTCTGGGAATCATCGGGAGGAGATTGAGTTTTTTGTTACTCCTTCTACCTCCCGCGTGATTTTGGGCTTCCTGTGGATGGTAAAACACAATCCCCGGATTGATTGGCCGTCTGGGGTTGTGGTTCAGTGGAGCGAAACCTGCCACCGGGAGTGTTTAGGATCCTCGGTTCCCCCCGGTTTAATTGCTAATGAGGAGGTTAAAGTCCCCCCCAATCTGACGGCGGTGCCGGTTGAGTACCACGATCTTGCTGACGTTTTCAGCAAAGATCTGGCACTCACCCTTCCCCGGCACCGTCCGTACGATTGTGCCATTGATTTGATCCCAGGCATTGGGTACCCGTCCAGCAGGCTGTACAACCTCTCACGTCCTGAGCGTGAATCAATGGAGACCTACATCCGGGACTCGTTAGCTGCCGGGCTGATCCGGAACTCCACCTCCCCGATGGGTGCAGGTTTCTTTTTTGTGGGCAAGAAAGACGGCGGACTCCGTCCATGCATTGACTACAGAGGGCTGAATGAGATCACGGTTCGCAATCGATACCCTTTGCCCCTGTTGGATTCAGTGTTCATGCCCCTGCATGTAGCCCAAATTTTCACCAAATTAGATCTTAGGAATGCGTATCACCTGGTTCGGATCCGGAAAGGAGATGAGTGGAAGATGGCATTTAACACCCCGTTAGGTCACTTTGAGTACCTGGTCATGCCGTTCGGCCTCACGAATGCTCCCGCAACATTCCAAGCCTTGGTTAATGACGTCTTGCGGGACTTCCTGCACCGATTCATCTTCGTATATCTGGACGATATACTCATCTTTTCCCCGGATCCTGAGACCCATGTCCAGCATGTACGTCAGGTCCTGCAGCGGTTGTTGGAGAACCGGCTGTTTGTGAAGGGCGAGAAGTGCGAGTTCCACCGCACTTCTTTGTCCTTCCTAGTTTCATCATCTCCTCCAACTCCGTCGCCCCTGATCCGGCCAAGGTTGCGGCGGTGAGAGATTGGCCCCAACCCACAAGCCGTAGGAAACTACAACAGTTCCTCGGCTTTGCAAATTTCTACAGGAGGTTCATTAAGGGCTACAGTCAGGTTAGTAGTCCCCTGACAGCCCTGACCGCCCCAAAAGTCCCCTTCACCTGGTCGGATCGGTGCGAAGCTGCGTTTAGGGAGTTGAAACATCGGTTTTCGACTGCACCAGTTCTGGTGCAGCCCGATCCTTGCCGCCAGTTTGTGGTTGAAGTGGACGCCTCTGACTCAGGAATAGGAGCCGTGTTATCCCAGAGCGGGGAGTCCGACAAGGTTCTTCACCCTTGTGCCTACTTTTCTCGCAGGTTGACCCCAGCTGAACGGAACTATGACGTGGGAAATCGGGAGTGGAGACACCTGTTGGAGGGAGCTTCGGAGCCGTTCACGGTTTTCACAGACCATCAGAACCTGGAGTATATCAGGACCGCCAAGCGGCTGAACCCCAGGCATGCCCGCTGGTCACTGTTCTTTGGGCGTTTTGACTTCCGGATCACCTATCGCCCCTGGACCAAGAACCAGAGATTGGATGCCTTGTCCCGGGTACACGAAGATGAAGTCAAAACAGGGCTGTCGGATCCACCGGAGCCCATCATACCTGAGTCCAGTATCGTGGCCACCCTCACCTGGGACGTGGAGAAGACCGTCCGTGAGGCCCTGGCATGGAGCCCGGACCCAGGAACCGCTCCGAAGAACCATTTGTACGTCCCACCAGAGGCCAGAGCTGCTGTCCTGGACTTCTGTCACGGTTCCAAGCTCTCCTGTCATCCAGGGGTGCAAAGGACCGTGGTAGTGGTCCGGGAGCGCTTCTGGTGGGCGTCTGTGGAAGCCGACATCCGGGAATATATCCAGGCCTGTACCACCTGTGCCAGGGGAAAGGCGGACCATACCAAGAGTCAAGGACTTCTTCAACCGCTTCCGGTGCCTCGTCGCCCCTGGTCCCACATCGGCCTGGATTTTGTCACGGGCCTCCCGCCGTCCCAGGGCATGACGACCATCCTCACGATAGTGGACCGATTGTCCAAGGCGGCCCACTTCGTGGCCCTCCCGAAGCTCCCAACGGCCCAGGAGACCGCAGACCTCCTGGTCCACCACGTCGTCCGTCTGCATGGGATACCAACAGACATTGTCTCGGATCGTGGTCCCCAGTTCTCCTCTCAAGTCTGGAGGAGTTTCTGCAGAGAACTGGGGGCCACCGTGAGCCTCTCGTCCGGGTATCACCCACAGACGAATGGTCAGGCAGAGCGGGCTAACCAGGAACTGGAACAAGCCCTACGTTGTGTAACATCCGCGCACCCAACGGCCAGGGTTGCCCATTTGGCCTGGATCGAGTATGCGCATAACAGCCAGGTGTCCTCTGCCACCGGCCTCTCCCCGTTTGAGGTGTGTCTGGGGTACCAGCCCCCATTGTTTCCCGTGGTGGAGGGAGAGGTCGGTGTGCCCTCGGTCCAGGCCCATCTGCGCAGATGCCGTCGGGTGTGGCACACCGCCCATTCTGCCTTGCTGAAAGCCCGGACGAGGGCTAAGGCCTATGCAGACCGCCAGCGCTCCCCGGCCCCTGCATACCAGCCCGGGCAGCAGGTGTGGCTTTCTACGAAGGACATCCCCCTCCAAGTGGACTCACCCAAACTAAAGGACAGGTACATCGGTCCATTCAAGATCCTCAAAGTCCTCAGTCCGGCCGCAGTGAAGCTCCAGCTCCCAGCTTCACTGCGGGTCCACCCGGTTTTTCATGTTTCCAGGATCAAGCCACACCACACCTCACCCCTCTGTGCTCCCGGACTGGCGCCGCCTCCTGCCCGGATCATCGACAGGGAGCCGGCTTGGACGGACCGCCGGCTCCTGGACGTCTGTCGGAAGGGCCGGGGGTTCCAGTACTTGGTGGACTGGGAGGGGTATGGACCTGAGGAACGCTCCT
This sequence comes from Thalassophryne amazonica, assembly GCF_902500255.1. NCBI lineage: Eukaryota > Metazoa > Chordata > Actinopteri > Batrachoidiformes > Batrachoididae > Thalassophryne > Thalassophryne amazonica. The sequence goes on along the minus strand of NC_047105.1, from coordinate 42,682,793 downwards.
GGGTGAAAAGGAGCTTCATCCTGGACCCGGCCCTCCTGGCCGACTTCTACTCTCGACACCCCGACAAGCCTGGTCGGGCACCCGTTGAGGGGGGGTTCCTGTTGTGTGGGCCGCTGAAGAGGAGGTACTGCTGGCCTCCACCAGAGGGCGCCCTGCCTGAAGTCTGTTTTTTTGCTGACTGTTTGCTGGGTGTGTGCACACACCCACCCTTGATTGTTTCTGCTTCCTGCCAGCAGTACCAGATCCGACAGCTGGAGACGGTGACCACCTGGGGACTCGGGACTTGGCGGCTCCAGTATTCTCCGGGTTCAGTGGCGGTGGAAATCGTGTGGGTTCCTGCTCCTCTCTGGACGGACGTCTTCTATCCTCGATTTCGCCCACACGTCACCTTTGTAGATTGACTACATACAAAATTCTGTAATCGTCTGTATTTCGTTGTGCACATTCACAACAGTAAAGTGTTCTATTTTCGGCTCATTCATTGTCCATTCATTTACGCCCCCTGTTGTGGGTCTGTGTCACTACACTTTCCCAACAAATCCTCTGCCTTAAAAGTCAATCTCCAGAGTCTGTCATCACCAAGAACCAAGTTTGGTGGGTGGGTTATGTCGTTAGAATGGATGACAGCTGACTTCCCAAGCAGATCTTCTACTCCCATCTGAGCAAAGGAAAATGGTCCAGAGGAGGGCAGAAGAAATGCTACAAGGACCTCCTAAAGCGCAACCTCAAGAGCTGCTCTATCAACTGGAAGACCGTGAAAAAACATGCAAGGGAACGAGCCAGCTAGCGAGCAGTGATCCACACAGGAGTGGAATTCTTTGAAAAAATGTGAACAAACAACACAGAGGAGAAGAGGAGAAAGAGGAAGAGAGAGCAAGATCCTGACCCGCAGAAGCTTCCCACAGCAACCATGTTCGTCTTTCAAAAACAGTGCTTTTCCAGACTGGGCCTTTTCAGTCATTTTTGTGTCACCATTCCATCTGGAAATCGATCAAGAGACAGTATTCCTCACCACCAAGGGACTACCACAACAGACAGTTTGAGTGACAGCTGGGTGTGAGTGTGTACCTGCCAGCTGCTAGCAGCTCACTGTCTTATTTATGAGCATTTTAATACAAATATCTGTGGTAATCTTGTTTGCTGTGTTTTTTGTTTGTTTGTTTGTTTTTTTAGGTTTAACAGACATTTTAAGTAGACTGCACTCCAGTATGTTCGATGAGCACCTATTACTTAATTTAGGTATGACTTAATTTGTATGTTAGCACCATTAGCACTAATTAGCAGGTATCATTAGCTTGGTAATCGTGGCTAAACTGATAGTACCACGGTTATTGAGGAAATATGGCAATCATAATTTTTAGTGCCGACCCCCTACACACCCATTTTTTTTACCCGATGGCCAAAATATGCCCATCGGGTATTGCAAAGACTTTGTGTCCGTCCATCTGTCTGTGCTCAGCATAAGTCCAGTCCTATTACTGCCAGGGTCTTCAAATTCACAAGGAATATTCTTGAGACACGGACCTTAGACAAGTTCAAAGATGGCTAACCTTGACTTATTCTAAGGAGTCAAAAGGTCACATTCTTTCTACACACTCTTTCATTGATTATATGTTCATATGGCCAATGGTATTTTAGCACTGCATTATACGTATTTTAGAGCTACCACCCACGAACCACAAATATGCATTAATCAGTCATCTGAAATCGGGTTGCCTAGCTTGTTTTTACCTTCAAGACAGATGGATGCATTCAGATTTCATTAGTCCTGCACAAGTCATGCCCATTTATGGGTTGACCTGATGTTAGGTGGAGTCAGGCACTGTGAAGGTGGTGCTCCACTTTAGCTACACTCTTCAGAACAGCCTGTGTGACATCACACAGGGTAATTTTGTAGTCTTTGATTTTCACCAAGATTTGGCTCCATTACATATGTATATGTATATCTATATATATAGATATATATATATATATACACTCAACAAAAATATAAACGCAACACTTTTGGTTTTGCTCCCATTTTGTATGAGATGAACTCAAAGATCTAAAACTTTTTCCACATACACAATATCACCATTTCCCTCAAATATTGTTGACAAACCAGTCTAAATCTGTGATAGTGAGCACTTCTCCTTTGCTGAGATAATCCATCCCACCTCACAGGTGTGCCATACCAAGATGCTGATTAGTCACCATGATTAGTGCACAGGTGTGCCTTAGACTGCCCACAATAAAATGCCACTCTGAAAGGTGCAGTTTTATCACACAGCACAATGCCACAGATGTCGCAAGATTTGAGGGAGCGTGCAATTGGCATGCTGACAGCAGGAATGTCAACCAGAGCTGTTGCTCGTGTATTGAATATTCATTTCTCTACCATAAGCTGTCTCCAAAGGCATTTCAGAGAATTTGGCAGCACATCCAACCAGCCTCACAACCGCAGACCATGTGTAACCACACCAGCCCAGGACCTCCACATCCAGCATGTTCACCTCCAAGATCGTCTGAGACCAGCCACTCGGACAGCTGCTGAAACAATCGGTTTGCATAACCAAAGAAGTTCTGCACAAACTGTCAGAAACCCTCCCAGGGAAGCTCATCTGCATGCTCGTCGTCCTCATCGGGGTCTCGACCTGACTCCAGTTCGTTGTCGTAACCGACTTGAGTGGGCAAATGCTCACATTCACTGGCGTTTGGCATGTTGGGAGAGGTGTTCTTGACCAAATGTAACCTTTTAATGCACATAATGGGCCTCATGTATCAATGTTGCGCACTTGTGGCGTAAATTTACGGTGTAAATTTGAAATACACCAAAGTTGCCGTGACATGTATCAAGCAGTGCGCACCTGCCCATTTCCGGCGTACGCCTGACGTGACCTTGATAAATGCGGCGGGTGAAAACAATCGTAATTATAATAAACATGCCCATAAATATTCAGACTCCGCTTCAGACACACCCTCATTTTACGACATGGAATCCAGGAAGACAGCAAAGAAAAAGAACTCCACCAATCACGACGTGTGCCAATAGAGCGTCAAAAGCGGCTGTCATATCAATTGTTTTGTAGTATAATCAAAAAAGTGTTACAGTGGTCCCTTGTTTATCGCGGGAGTTAAGTAGTCAACGTTATTTTTACAATTATTATAGACGTTTTAAAGCTGTAAAACCCCTCACTACACTTTATACACTTTTCTCAATCAGGCATGAACATTTTCTCACTTTTCTCTCGTGTGTAAACACTCTCAACATTCAAACCTTAGTAGAAAAATAAGACCAACCTGTTTTCAGGCCCAAACATTTGTTTGAGAAATAAAAATAGTTTTCCTATAAATAATTATGATGGCTTTTAGAACTAACAAATTTAATTTTAACGATCAACGTACGAGGTTGGACACATAAGAAATTATTAATAGTGACTGACCAGTATTTCACAGTTCCTCTGACCGCGCCTCTGCGTCCTGGCACTGCTGCGCTGTCACACCTTTTTCCTCTGAGTCAAACCTTGCTGCAGGTGTCTTTTCCGAGTGAAGAACACAGTTATGGGTAGTTGTTGGCACTCTTTTTTCTTCTGGGCAAGAAGATTCTTATAAACAGAACACAATGCACTGTAAAAAAAAAAAAAACATGCAAAATTGGACTAAAAAAATCCGTGAAACTGCAAGGCCGCGAAAGGTGAACCGCGTTATAGCGAGGGACCACTGTATTCTGTTTTCACGTCAATAATTCTTGACATGTGGATATTTGCTAGCTCAATTAATAAGACACGCCTAATTTTTCAGATTTCTTTATTTTTAAAAGCGGGATTTGTATTAATTATTATGTAGTATAATCAAGAAAGTGTTATTTATGTAACATATGCATTGATTTGTATAATGGCACTGTTTATCATGTTGATCATTTACATTTTTATGTGGATTCCAGTGCTGGTTCATTTTGGTGTATAATTTACACCACCTCTCGACCTGGTGTATATTTTCAGTGCAGCGTATGCCAACGACCACATTGATAAATGCCAAGTAGCGCAGCCATTTTGGTACACCCCATATACGCTCAAATATCGCCGTACGCAACGTTGATACATGAGGCCCAATGTCCGGTGCTTATTTAAGGCAGGCGTTTAATTTTTTCAGACAAAGTTTTGACCCAAAGTTTTAATCAAGGAAATAGCTAAGCCAAATTGGTGCTGGGGATTCCCTGTAGATCGTTTGGTGCCTCCGAACTGTAGCTAATCCGTTGCATACATAGAGTGGATTTAGTCTTTTTTGTATGTAACAGATTTTAATGGACAAAATTTGCTGGTCCACCTGAATCCATTATATGCCAGTTTGACTGTAATGATGGTTATTGATCCAGCAAGATATCGGCATTGATTTCATCTGCTGGTGATTGTCTTTGTTCGTGTGTCGTGCATCACACGGACAGGGTGAAGAACCTTGGGGTGGTTTTGGACCCTGTGTTGCCCTTTGGTCTTCACATTAGGGATGTTACGAGAGGTGCCTTCTTCCATTTGCAAAATATAATGAGGATTCGTCCCATTTTGTCCATGGCTGATGCTGAGACCCTGATTCATGCCTTTGTTTCCTCCAGATTGGATTATTGTAATGTCCTATTTTCAGGGTTGCCGCAGTCCGCCATCAGGGGTCTCCAATTAGTTCAGAATGCTGCTGCCAGACTTTTGACACAGACTACAGAAGCTTCCCACAGCATGCTGAGACCCTGGTCCATGCATTTGTCTCTTCTAGATTGGACTACTGCAATGTTCTATTTTCTGGTTTACCGCAGTTCAGCATTAGGGGTCTCCAAATGGTTCAAAATGCTGCAGCCAGACTTTTGACACAAAGCAGAAAGTTTGACCACATTACACCCATTTTGGCATGCTTTCACTGGCTTCCTGTCCCAGTGAGATCAGATTTTAAGGTTCTGCTACTAGTCTATAAAATTCACGGACTGGCACCTCCCTACCTAGCTGACCTAATTAAACCTTACGTACCGGCCCGGGCTTTGCATTCTCAGAGTGCAGGACTACTTTGTGTCCCTAGTGTGAATAAGAAGCCTGTGGGTCATAGAGCTTTCTCTTATCATCCCTCTGTTCTGTGGAATGATCTCCCCGCATCAGTAAAACAGTGAGATTCTGTGGAGACTTTCAAGTCTAGACTTAAGACGCACTTATTTTCCCTTTCGTATGGCTAGCATACTGGCATAGTATAGTTCTACGCTTTTTACTCTTTTAATTCATTTTATTAGGAAATGGAGTGTGCCGCGGCCTAAACTTTACCTAAATTCTGCGTCTTTTATTGAAGTTTAGGGCTAGTGGCTGGCGATCACCTTAGTATTTCCTGTTTTTGTTGTTGTTTAATGCTGACAAATTATACTGTATTTCTTGTCTTTCTGATGCCTGATTCTGTTTTTTTCTCTCTGTTTAAGGTGTAGCTCCATCCAGAGGTAAATGTGGTATTTATGCTGGAAACTCTCCTGTCCTGTGCACCAACAGCATTTCCTGTATATTCATTTTGTGAATTGTTCTGTAATTTATGTCTGTAGTATGGCACAAGCAGAGGGTCACCCCTTTGAGTCTGGTCTGCTTGAGGTTTCTTCCTTCGAGGGAGTTTTTCCTTACCACTGCTGCTCTGGGGGTTGGTAAGGTTAGACCTTACTTCTGTGAAGCACCTTGAGGCAACTCTGTTGTGATTTGGTGCTATATAAATTAAAATAAATTGGGAAAAAAAATGAAAAACTAGAAAATTTGACCATATTACACCTGTTCTGGCATCCCTCCATTGGCTACCTGTCTGTGAGATCAGACTTTAAGGTTCTGTTATTAGCCTATAAAGTTGTTCATGGACTGTCACGATGTACTTAGCTGATTTGATTAAGCCCTATGTACTGTCCTGGGCTTTGTGCTCATCTGATGCAGGACTGCTTTGTGTCCCCATGGTGAAGAAGAGGTCTGTCAGTCACAGGGCCTTTTTTATTTTGCCCCAGTGTTGATAAGACAGTCCGATACTGTGGAGACCTTCAAGTCAAGACTGAAGACACATTTTTTAAATCAGTGCTTTGGTTAATATAATGATCTATTCTGCTTTTTAATTCTTTTAAATTTTGTTTTTTAATTGTGTTTTATACTTGTTCTTAATTCATGTTAAACTGTTTTTGAACTGTTTTGTGTGAAGCGCCTTGGGGCTTCCTTTGAGTTCAACAGAAGCTGGGGACAAACTCTCACAGTCTGATCCACTGATCTATTAATTTTGTCCCCCCCCCCCCCCCCCCCCCCCCCCCGTCCTTCTCCTAATAAACTGGCAAGACAGTGAAAAGCTGTGGTACCTCAGTGAATACTTCTCCTTTCAGTCTGACACCCACCCTTCATCAAAACGGTCATCCCCGGAACAAACTGTGGGCATTCCTGCATTTTTCGGCTTTATTCACCTCACTTCTAACCATCCCCCAGTACATCTCTTCAGCTTTGTTCCATTCTGCATCCAGAAGATCGGTTACTGTCTGCACGCTCTTTCTGGCACTGATCCACTTTGGCCTTCAGTGAAGAGGACTGGAGGGACTGAAGGACCGGGATTGGATCCAGCTGGCTGACAATCACTGTGGCTACAGCACAATAGTGAGAACAGGCTGCACGCAGGAGGTTAATGAAGTCTCATCACGTGTTTGCAGAACCATTGTCCTTCTCTGCCTGTGTGCATTGAACTTACTGACTCTGCCAGGAGATGTATCACGAGGCTGACTCTACATTTGACGACTTAGTGTCTGTTTGTGCTGCCAGCTACTTTTAAAAAGTTTGTGCAAATATATACCCTGTTTATTATTCAGTAGGTGCTGTTTTGTGGCAGTTATAAAATACTGGACATACTGATAAGTGAGCATGTCTATAAGCAATCCAGATTTAGTCAGAAGAGTAAGTTACTCCCTTCAAGGCCACAGCAATAAACTGACGTGGGACGAGTATGTTATAAGACGAACCAGCCAGTGACTACTGCTGTGAGCTGAATTAAGATGGACTAAATAGGTATAATGTTGTGTGCTGTCTTGGTGGTTGCTCTGTTCTCCCTTCCTGTGCTTCCAGGCGGCATGCTGCGGAGTTGATTACCTCACCTGTGGCTCATCATCTGACAGCTGTATATAAACCCTGGACCAGCACTTCCACCTTCACCAGTAACTCAGATTAACCAGTTTGGCTCAGCTTCCTTTTCTTCACAACAGTACGGTAGAGTGAATGCAGTACCGCCCCTGCTGCACCGATTCTCCAGCCAATCTCACGCTCCATCATCCCCCTCACTCGTGAACAAGACCTCAAGGTACTTGAACTCCTTCACTTGGGGCAAGACCGTATTCCCTACCCGGAGTAGGCAATCCATCGGTTTCTTTCTGAGAACCATGGCCTCAGATTTAGAAGTGCTGATCCTCATCCCAGCTGCTTCACACTCGGCTGCGAACCGATTCAGTGAGTGCTGCAGGTCACAGGCCGATTTTGGTCCATATATGATAGCATCATACAGTCACCCATTCAACCAGTCTGCCCATTCTACTCTAACATCAGCAAGGCTTTTTTCTTCCAAACAACTGCCACTCAATGGATATTTTCTCTTTATGGGATTATTTTCTGTGAACCCTACAGATGGTTGTGCGTGAAAATCCCAGCAGATCAGCAGTTTCTGAAACACTAAGACCAGCCTGTCTGGCACCAACAACCATGCTCTTTCAAAGTCACTTAAATCCCACTTCTTCCCCATTCTGATGATCGGTTTGAAGTTCTCCATGCTGTCTTCACCACATCTAGATGCTAAAATGCATTGAAGTTGCTGCCATGTGATTGGCTGATTAGCTACAGTATTTGTGTTAAGCAATTGAACAGGTGTACTTAGCCGGTGAGTGTATCTTTGGTCAATTTTCTTTAATGATCCTGATCACTGAAATTTCAGATCATCACTGAATTTTGTAAAGGAGGTTATGTTTTTGTTGAAAGTAGGTAAGTTCCAGTGGATGGGGGGTAATTTTGAATCTGTGGCTGTAGTTTATTCATAGATGGACTTGCAATGACCATGGATCTTGCACTGGTCAGAAGAATTTGATGAGTTTTAGCTGTAAATGCACTGTGCAATATTGTCCTCAGTATGTAAACTCATGCACTGTACGTGTCAAGATGAACTTTGCTTACTTCATGCACTAAAAATGATAAAAAACACTAATAAAAAAAAAATCCTTTTTTATTAGTTTAGAATAATTTTCACATTCAGAAGAAACCATATAGATTCTCAAAATATACAATTTATTCAAAGTATGTTAATGCAAGAATCAATATATTCCAGTAATTATGAAGTCAGTAGTTTTTATTTCATTATATTCTGATGGAAGAGGCATAAGCTACTGCGTCAACAGAACACTTTAAAGGAGCCACCGCTTCTTTCCGAAAGGTCAGAATTCAAAATTTCAAAACAGCTTAACTGAGTTACATGTTGAAATTATTTAGGAAGCAGAACAATAGTTTGAATCATGTGAGCAGACTCCAGTAAAATTCAGCTGATTCATAAGACAATGACCTCAGAAGGAGCTTTCGCAGAAAAAAGGAAGCATAAATCATCTTCAGAAAAAATGTCAAATGAAGTTGTACCATCCAGTGTTATGGGCACTTATGTTAATTTGCTAATGGGGGGGCCTGCTAATGATGCTTAGCAATGTGGGTAAATGCGTGATCCTCATTTAAGTTGTCATACGAATGAGTGTACAATAATATCACAATAACACAGACATGAGAACATAACTACATATTTACAAACATTTGTACAGATATTAACACTGTAGAGTTGATTTTGGGAAAAGGTGGCCAAAATATGCCAATCGGGTATTGCAAAGACTTTGTGTCCGTCCATCTGTCTGTGCTCAGCATAAGTCCAGTCCTATTACTACCAGGGTCTTCAAATTCACAAGGAATATTCTTGAGACACGGACCTTAGACAAGTTCAAAGATGGCTAACCTTGACTTATTCTAAGGAGTCAAAAGGTCACATTCTTTCTACACACTCTTTCATTGATTATATGTTCATATGGCCAACGGTATTTTAGCACTGCATTATACGTATTTTAGAGCTACCACCCACGAACCACAAATATGCATTAATCAGTCATCTGAAATCGGGTTGCCTAGCTTGTTTTTACCTTCAAGACAGATGGATGCATTCAGATTTCATTAGTCCTGCACAAGTCATGCCCATTTATGGGTTGACCTGATGTTAGTGTTGTATGGCTGGGGGGCCTGGCTGCCTTTTTTGTTTCTGTCTTTTGTTTTTCCTTACAGGTGGCTTGCATTTGGGACTGAGTGGCTGTGTAGCTGAGTTTATCAGGACCTGCGGCTCGTCAGGACTCACAGCTGTGGTGCATCTACATGGATTGGAACATGGTGGCATTTAAGACTGGAGTACACAGTGTGTATTTGCCAGAGACTCGACCTTGTGACCAGACGGGTGAGATCGTCGTCTCGAGAGCCATCTCATCATCAGTGGATGCAGAGAACGTCCAGGTTTGATGCATGGTCTGTGAAAGAGGAGGGGGTGAGGTCTCACGCTCGTCAGCACACTTCCTGAGGTACGTTAGATTTTGTGACTAACATTTATACAGTCAGTACATATGGTGTCCCTCACACCTTATTATATTGAGCTGTATGTAGTCGTTTAATCAGCTTCCACTGCTGTGGAGTTTTGTGAACAGGGTGTTCCATGCCTGCAGGGTGGGAAGCTGATTAGTAATTAAGCCAGGAAGTGTTTGCTGTTTGTACACCTTTGAGCGGTCCCTCTGTGTGTAGAGTGTGGACTCACATGATTTCTTCTTTCACAGACTCGGTTTGTCGCGGCCACCTGGGGGGTGTCGGCGGGGTCCTTGGGTCCGAACTGGTTCTGGCTCCGGACCGTTTTGTGCTGCTGGGAGCACACCGCAAATCCGCCACGCCAGACCGCGCACTTTTATATTTATCACAGCACTGTTATGTTCATTAAATTCTGTTATCCTTTGTACCGTGCTCTGCTTATTTTATACTGGGTCCTTCAAACGCTGGTCGGTTCTCCGGGCTGCGTCCGACACATAACAGTTAGGTGGAGTCAGGCACTGTGAAGATGGTGCTCCACTTTAGCTACACTCTTCAGAACAGCCTGTGTGACATCACACAGGGTAATTTTGTAGTCTTTGATTTTCACCAAGATTTGGCTCCATTACATATGTATATCTATATATAGATATATATCTACACTCAACACTTTTGGTTTTGCTCCCATTTTGTATGAGATGAACTCAAAGATCTAAAACTTTTTCCACATACACAATATCACCATTTCCCTCAAATATTGTTCACAAACTAGTCTAAATCTGTGATAGTGAGCACTTCTCCTTTGCTGAGACAATCCATCCCACCTCACAGGTGTGCCATACCAAGATGCTGATTAGTCACCATGATTAGTGCACAGGTGTGCCTTAGACTGCCCACAATAAAAGGCCACTCTGAAAGGTGCAGTTTTATCACACAGCACAATGCCACAGATGTCGCAAGATTTGAGGGAGCGTGCAGTTGGCATGCTGACAGCAGGAATGTCAACCAGAGCTGTTGCTCGTGTATTGAATGTTCATTTCTCTACCGTAAGCTGTCTCCAAAGGCATTTCAGAGAATTTGGCAGCACATCCAACCAGCCTCACAACCGCAGACCATGTGTAACCACATCAGCCCAGGACCTCCACATCCAGCATGTTCACCTCCAAGATCGTCTGAGACCAGCCACTCGGACAGCTGCTGAAACAATCGGTTTGCATAACCAAAGAATTTCTGCACAAACTGTCAGAAACCGTCTCAGGGAAGCTCATCTGCATGCTCGTCGTCCTCATCGGGGTCTCGACCTGACTCCAGTTCGTTGTCGTAACAGACTTGAGCGGGCAAATGCTCACATTCACTGGCGTTTGGCATGTTGGAGAGGTGTTCTCTTCACGGATGAATCCCGGTTCACACTGTTCAGGGCAGATGGCAGACAGCATGTGTGGCGTCGTGTGGGTGAGCGGTTTCTGATGTCAATGTTGTGGATCGAGTGGCCCATGGTGGTGGTGGGGTTATAGTATGGGCAGGCGTCTGTTATGGATGAAGAACACAGGTGCATTTTATTGATGGCATTTTGAATGCACAGAGATACCGTGAGGAGATCCTGAGGCCCATTGTTGTGCCATACATCCAAGAACATCACCTCATGTTGCAGCAGGATAATGCACGGCCCCATGTTGCAAGGATCTGTACATAATTCTTGGAAGCTAAAAATGTCCCAGTTCAAGCATGGCCGGCATACTCACCGGACATGTCACCCATTGAGCATGTTTGGGATGCTCTGGACCGGCCTATACGACAGCGTGTACCAGTTCCTGCCAATATCCAGCAACTTCGCACAGCCATTGAAGAGGAGTGGACCAACATTCCACAGGCCACTATTGACAACCTGATCAACTCTATGCGAAGGAGATGTGTTGCACTGCATGAGGCAAATGGTGGTCACACCAGATACTGACTGGTATCCCCCCCCAATAAAACAAAACTGCACCTTTCAGAGTGGCCTTTTATTGTGGACAGTCTAAGGCACACCTGTGCACTAATCATGGTGTCTAATCAGCATCTTGGTATGGCACACCTGTGAGGTGGGATGGATTATCTCAGCAAAGGAGAAGTGCTCACTATCACAGATTTAGACTGGTTTGTGAACAATATTTGAGGGAAATGGTGATATTGTGTATGTGGAAAAAGTTTTAGATCTTTGAGTTCATCTCATACAAAATGGGAGCAAAACCAAAAGTGTTGCATTTATATTTTTGTTGAGTGTATATAGCTAGATATAGATATATATGTATATACAGTAAAACTCACATACACCGTTATTGTATAAAGCGGATACTTGCACTCACTAGACAAAAGCAAAACTCCCAATAGTTTTGTATGGTTTTCCATGTAATAAACAACGTGTATACTGGATTTTGTATAGCGGATATTCGTTCATATCGGACAAAACGTCCTGCTCCATCACAATGCATTTCCATTAAAAACCCCTCACAGGTACCAGACAGAGCAGTCAGATGTGCCCAGTCACAACAGAGGTACGAAATGAAGCTCAGCACTGACACTCGCCGATTTGAGGAAAGTGGGTACTGTATTTCCTTGATTAAAAATGCTGTTTGCTGCTTGCAGTGTAATATGATGTTAAGCTTCACACATATCCCTGGCGAACCAAACCACTTTAGATCAGAGCCCTCTGTGTGGCTGCAGACCCTCCCCGTAGTCTGATGAGCACCTGCTAAAAACAGACCGCGAGGGCTGTGATTGGTCACTTTTACATTTTCATTCCTTCCTCTCCCGTCATATCTTAAAAGTTTTTGCAGTGCGTCCACCGATTACATTTCAATCATGGATCAAACATGTTTGGCAAAAAAAGTCCACAAATATGACCAACTTCAGAACTCAGAGTTGGAAAAAGACACTCAAATGACCCGCAACTCATGGAGAAAATTGTACATACCATACCTTTGGTTTGGAGGTTGATGACTGTATAAAGAAGTGGAGCTTGTTGAGGGACAAATTAATCCAGAAAAAGCTGCTGTTCCTGCTGTAAACTGCATAAAAATGTGACGGAGAACTTTAAAAGAGTCACACGCACATCAGCGTCATTGCATGGCCATAGAATAGCAGAAGCATAAATCAGGCTTTAGGATTTAAAGGTCCCACTCCACAGCGGACTTAGAAAAAAGAGTGACTCGACCAAATGTAACCTTTTAATGCATATAATGGGCCTCATGTATCAATGTTGCGCACTTGTGGCGTAAATTTACGGTGTAAATTTGAAGTACACCAAAGTTGCCGTGACATGTATCAAGCAGTGCGCACCTGCCCATTTCTGGCGTACGCCTGACGTGACCTTGATAAATGCGGCGGGTGAAAGCAATCGTAATTATAATAAACACGCCCATAAATATTCAGACTCCGCTTCAGACACACCCTCATTTTACGACATGGAAGCCAGGAAGACGGCAAAGAAAAAGAACTCCACCAATCACGACGTGTGCCAATAGAGCGTCAAAAGCGGCTGTCATATCAATTGTTTTGTAGTCAATCAATCAATCAATCAATTTTTTTATATAGCGCCAAATCACAACAAACAGTTGCCCCAAGGCGCTTTATATTGTAAGGCAAGGCCATACAATAATTATGTAAAACCCCAACGGTCAAAACGACCCCCTGTGAGCAAGCACTTGGCTACAGTGGGAAGGAAAAACTCCCTTTTAACAGGAAGAAACCTCCAGCAGAACCAGGCTCAGGGAGGGGCAGTCTTCTGCTGGGACTGGTTGGGGCTGAGGGAGAGAACCAGGAAAAAGACATGCTGTGGAGGGGAGCAGAGATCGATCACTAATGATTAAATGCAGAGTGGTGCATACAGAGCCAAAAGAGAAAAAGTGTTACAGTGGTCCCTCGTTTATCGCGGGAGTTAAGTAGTCAACGTTATTTTTACAATTATTATAGACGTTTTAAAGCTGTAAAACCCCTCACTACACTTTATACACTTTTCTCAATCAGGCATGAACATTTTCTCACTTTTCTGAAATGAAAAACTAGAAAATTTGACCATATTACACCTGTTCTGGCATCCCTCCATTGGCTACCTGTCTGTGAGATCAGACTTTAAGGTTCTGTTATTAGCCTATAAAGTTGTTCATGGACTGTCACGATGTACTTAGCTGATTTGATTAAGCCCTATGTACTGTCCTGGGCTTTGTGCTCATCTGATGCAGGACTGCTTTGTGTCCCCATGGTGAAGAAGAGGTCTGTCAGTCACAGGGCCTTTTTTATTTTGCCCCAGTGTTGATAAGACAGTCCGATACTGTGGAGACCTTCAAGTCAAGACTGAAGACACATTTTTTAAATCAGTGCTTTGGTTAATATAATGATCTATTCCGCTTTTTAATTCTTTTAAATTTTGTTTTTTAATTGTGTTTTATACTTGTTCTTAATTCATGTTAAATTGTTTTTGAACTGTTTTGTGTGAAGCGCCTTGGGGCTTCCTTTGAGTTCAACAGAAGCTGGGGACAAACTCTCACAGTCTGATCCACTGATCTATTAATTTTGTACCCCCCCCCGTCCTTCTCCTAATAAACTGGCAAGACAGTGAAAAGCTGTGGTACCTCAGTGAATACTTCTCCTTTCAGTCTGACACCCACCCTTCATCAAAACGGTCATCCCCGGAGCAAACTGCGGGCATTCCTGCATTTTTCGGCTTTATTCACCTCACTTCTAACCATCCCCCAGTACATCTCTTCAGCTTTGTTCCATTCTGCATCCAGAAGATCGGTTACTGTCTGCACACTCTTTCTGGCACTGATCCACTTTGGCCTTCAGTGAAGAGGACTGGAGGGACTGAAGGACCGGGACTGGATCCAGCTGGCTGACAATCACTGTGGCTCCAGCACAATAGTGAGAACAGGCTGCACGCAGGAGGTTAATGCAGTCTCATCACGTGTTTGCAGAACCATTGTCCTTCTCTGCCTGTGTGCATTGAACTTACTGACTCTGCCAGATGTATCACGAGGCTGACTCTACATTTGACGACTTAGTGTCTGTTTGTGCTGCCAGCTAGTTTTAAAAAGTTTGTGCAAATATATACCCTGTTTATTATTCAGTAGGTGCTGTTTTGTGGCAGTTATAAAATACTGGACATACTGATAAGTGAGCATGTCTATAAGCAATCCAGATTTAGTCAGAAGAGTAAGTTACTCCCTTCAAGACCACAGCAATAAACTGACATGGGACGAGTCTGTTATAAGATGAACCAGCCAGTGACTACTGCTGTGAGCTGAATTAAGATGTGTGCTGTCTTGGTGGTTGCTCTGTTCTCCCTTCCTGTGTTTCCAGGCGGCATGCTGCGGAGTTGATTACCTCACCTGTGGCTCATCATCTGACAGCTGTATATAAACCCTGGACCAGCACTTCCACCTTCACCGGTAACTCAGTTATGACTTCGCAGTATCTAGCCCCTCTACCTTTTGTAGAGTTTTTTCTTGATGCTCATTATTGTACTTACCTGTGTTTGTATTCTCCCTAGTGATCCTGCTTCCACTCAGCTCTGTGGGTGGCCACCTGACTCCGGTCTCCAACCTTGTTTACTCAGTTCTCTGGCTCTGGTCTCCAACACGTCACCTGCTCTGGTCTCATCTGGCTTCGGTTTCCAGTCACATCCACTGTTCTGGTCCAGTCTGTGTCTCCTGACCTTCAGGACTCCTTGCACATTTCAGTATTTTAACCATACTTCCAATAAATTGTTCTTCCTTTCATCTCAGCATCCCACATTTGGGTCCTGCAGTCTGGTCCTTTGGGTTAAACTGGAATATATAGAAAATTAGTGAATGTTTTGTCTTGATCAACCGGCCACTTTATTAGGTATACCTTGCTAGTATCAGGTTGGACTCCCTTTTGCTTTCAGAACTCCCTTAATTCTTTGTGGCATAGATTCAAACATTCCTCAGAGATCACTCATCTTCAACTGCTTATCTGGGATCGGGTCACGGGGGCAACAGCTCCAGCAGGGGACCCCAGACTTCCCTTTTCCCGCGCCACATTGACCACCTCTGACTTGGGGATCCTGAGGTGTTCTCAGGCCAGTGTGGAGATATAATCTCTCCACCTAGTCGTGAGCCTTCCCCGGGGTCTCCTCCCAGATAGACGTGCCTGGAACGCCTTCCTAGGTAGGTGCCCAGGGGGCATCCTTACCATGATGCCAGAACCACCTCAGCTGGCTCCTTTCAACTCAAAGGAGCAGCAGCTCTACTCCGAGCTCCTCACGGATGACCGAGTTTCTCACCCAATCTCTAAGGGAGACACCAGCCACCCTCCTAAGGAAGCCCATTTTGGCCGCTTGTACCCGAGTTCTTTCAGTCACAACCATAGGTGGGAGTCGGAGCAAAGATTAACCAGTTTGGCTCAGCTTCCTTTTCTTCACAACAGTACAGTAGAGTGAATGCAGTACCGCCCCTGCTGCACCGATTCTCCAGCCAATCTCACGCTCCATCATCCCCCTCACTCGTGAACAAGACCTCAAGGTACTTGAACTCCTTCACTTGGGGCAAGACCGTATTCCCTACCCGGAGTAGGCAATCCATCGGTTTCTTTCTGAGAACCATGGCCTCAGATTTAGAAGTGCTGATCCTCATCCCAGCTGCTTCACACTCGGCTGCAAACCGATCCAGTGAGTGCTGCAGGTCACAGGCCGATTTTGGTCCATATATGATAGCATCATACAGTCACCCATTCAACCAGTCTGCCCATTCTACTCTAACATCAGCAAGGCTTTTTTCTTCCAAACAACTGCCACTCAATGGATATTTTCTCTTTATGGGATTATTTTCTGTGAACCCTACAGATGGTTGTGCGTGAAAATCCCAGCAGATCAGCAGTTTCTGAAACACTAAGACCAGCCTGTCTGGCACCAACAACCATGCTCTTTCAAAGTCACTTAAATCCCACTTCTTCCCCATTCTGATGATCGGTTTGAAGTTCTCCATGCTGTCTTCACCACATCTAGATGCTAAAATGCATTGAAGTTGCTGCCATGTGATTGGCTGATTAGCTACAGTATTTGTGTTAAGCAATTGAACAGGTGTACTTAGCCGGTGAGTGTATCTTTGGTCAATTTTCTTTAATGATCCTGATCACTGAAATTTCAGATCATCACTGAATTTTGTAAAGGAGGTTATGTTTTTGTTGAAAGCAGGTAAGTTCCAGTGGATGGGGGGTAATTTTGAATCTGTGGCTGTAGTTTATTCATAGATGGACTTGCAATGACCATGGATCTTGCACTGGTCAGAAGAATTTGATGAGTTTTAGCTGTAAATGCACTGTGCAATATTGTCCTCAGTATGTAAACTCATGCACTGTACGTGTCAAGACGAACTTTGCTTACTTCATGCACTAAAAATGATAAAAACAACACTAATAAAAAAAAATCCTTTTTTATTAGTTTAGAATAATTTTCACATTCAGAAGAAACCATATAGATTCTCAAAATATACAATTTATTCAAAGTATGTTAATGCAAGAATCAATATATTCCAGTAATTATGAAGTCAGTAGTTTTTATTTCATTATATTCTGATGGAAGAGGCATAAGCTACTGCGTCAACAGAACACTTTAAAGGAGCCACCGCTTCTTTTTCCGAAAGGTCAGAATTCAAAATTTCAAAACAGCTTAACTGAGTTACATGTTGAAATTATTTAGGAAGCAGAACAATAGTTTGAATCATGTGAGCAGACTCCAGTAAAATTCAGCTGATTCATAAGACAATGACCTCAGAAGGAGCTTTCGCAGAAAAAAGGAAGCATAAATCATCTTCAGAAAAAATGTCAAATGAAGTTGTACCATCCAGTGTTATGGGCACTTATGTTAATTTGCTAATGGGGGGGGGCAGCTAATATTTAGCCTGCTAATGATGCTTAGCAATGTGGGTAAATGCGTGATCCTCATTTAAGTTGTCATACGAATGAGTGTACAATAATATCACAATAACACAGACATGAGAACATAACTACATATTTACAAACATTTGTACAGATATTAACACTGTAGAGTTGATTTTGGGAAAAGGTGGCATTGTGGGTAATCACATGCTGAAATACATCTCTAATGGCCTTTTTTGCAGTGGATTCTTTTGTTCTTGTAATTGTTAGACTTTGGCACTCAGTGATTTGCCCTTGTCTGTCTATCTATGTGTAAAATTAGTTAGACAGTTTGGATTCAATTTGGACCAAACTTGGTGGAAAGATGGAATTCAGCCAAGGACAAATTGATAAGATTGTTTGATGAAAATTGGTTAAACATCAAGGCCCCATGTTGAAATTAAAATTTGTGGCCCATTAGGGGACATTTATGTGGCAAGTTGATATCCAGACTGAAATATACGCCTTCAACCTTGGTTGGTGAACACTGTCCTTTGTTTCACCTGGTAGAACACTGGTCTCATGAGTGAGAGGTCTGGTGTTCAAATCCGAAAACCACAAAGATTTGCCATTCTTATATGTTTACAATGTTTAAATCAAATAAATCGTTAAAGGCACACTTATGGTGACTATTACACGCTAATCTGAATTCATACATGCACTCTTTGCTGGTCACATGACCTTTGACTCTGGGTAGAGGTGGGAGTAAGTCACCATCAAGTCACTCTCAAGTCATGAATCAGCAAGTCCCAAGTCAAGTCTTATGTCATAATGACCACCAAGTGTTTGACAGCTGACTTGAGACTTGACTTGGGACTTGGGACTAGATTAATGACTTGACAGTGACTTACTCCCACCTCTGACTCTGGGTGTCTTTGAAATGTCAAATTGAAAGTTGTAACTGTTTAACTCAATCCACTGGGAGCCCAGTGGATTAAACATGGTGGAAGAGTTGTATGTTTGTCAACAAAGATCCATATATTTTTGTGGCATCAATCAATTATAAAGAATTTGCATGATTTTGCGTTGACCGTGTAAGCTGCAAGTGTTACTTCTTGTTCATATATATGTGGCAATATGCTATATTTTATTTAATGATCCCACGATGCATTCAAAGACGCATGACAGACAGTACAATGTGGGCTCACCCCCACAGCATCTGTGTATTGACGAAAACTTACAAAGTCCATGTGTATCTCAAGAAAACCCATATTCTGTTCATTTGTTACAGTATGTTCATAATGTTTACAGTTAATGAGACAAATACAGTGACTGAGATAATATGAAGCTACACAATGGCCACAAACCAAACAATACTTATTTGTAATACAGTCCGGTTTAAAAAAAAAATCCACTGTAACAGGAGAGCTTGTGTATTTTTTAACAATGCGTACACAACAGGTACAAAAACGTCATCAGCTGCTTTTCAGAAGGTGCTTTTACTGGAAGATTCCCCAGCTCATCTTATATTGCATCCACACGCTCAACACGCCATCCATATAATAAATACAAACAACTTTAGAAACCATTACATGTCTGCACACGTTACATTAATTTAATAAATAAAGAAATATACAGTCATATTCAACAGTTTAAATTATGAGTGACCACAATTTGGATTATGCATAAAGCAGAGCATCATTGTGTCAGCTCAGGTTTGTGATACAAAAGGACGGTGAAGCTGAATCATTACTGTGTACTTACAGTTTCCATCACTGGCACAGTACTGCATTCTGTCCATTAAGCTTCGGTGCAGAAATACACTTTTAATACTGTTTTATGGCGTTCCTTCCATTTAGGATACTTTCAGAGATCACTCTTTGCTACGTTTTGCTGTTTGATATGTTGCACGGCAACACAAATACTCCTTTCAGGCTTCAAAAGAGACAACTCTCCCCCATAAACCTAATCCAGTTCAGAACTGCTGGAACTGGTTTAACTGCTTTGGGCTTTGATAGCGGAGCCTCACTGGTTAGAGTTTGAGGCATAGAATGTGCCACAAAGTTCGGCATTGAAGTCAACATGACTTACAGGAGCGGTCAGGTCGAGAAGAATGCACTGGTGCCACGCGGGAATGCTGAGTCCTGGATGGCAACCACCCAGGCAGACAACAGGTCCAGCCACGCCTCTGGAAAGTAAATCTATCTGCCGCAGCCCGGTGAAAGGTGGGTGCCCCCTTGGCCTTCTCCAGCTGCTGGGGTCCTCAACACTGAGGCACCTGTGTGCTGGATCACGGACAGAGAAACACATCCAAAATGTCATAGCTGACACTAGTGATGCTCCTCATCCGAGTCTACCCGAGTAACTGCTTGTTTGACACAAAGTCATTCCAGCAGTACTCAAGGATCCTCCAAAGAAACCTAGTACCAAAGACATCCAGTCGTCGCCTTTGGTCACTGATTAGTGCACAAGTCTCACAACCATACAGTAAGACAGGAAGCACCAGGACCCTAAACATCTGGGCCTTTGTTATCCTACAATGGTATCAGGGTCACTAAACACCAGTTTAGCGACCTCATGGCTCCATAAGGTCTCCTTAGGCACCTCCCGATATCACAGGCCAAGGACCCAGAGACATGAACCTCAAGCTGGACACTTTTAGGAGTGTGTCCCCACCTTTATACAACACTGTGATATGAAATGGTCGCAGGATATATTGGAGGAATATTGTGTATGTCACAGTCTGTCTTGGCCTTCTTGCACATTTGGAAATGATACTATGGCATAAAAGCAGAACAATCTGTCCTGAATATTTAGTGATATACCACAAAAAATATTGTTCAGTCTGAGAGCAAAACATGCGGTATCTCCACATTCCTGATTCAACATTTGAACTTTTTTATTTTTCCAGGCAAGAAGCTTAAAATCTGTCCATGCTTTGTGGTGCAAGAGGAAAGCAGGTGAAGAGAATCTGCTTCTGTTTGTTTGGTATATCTGATACAAGATTCCATAAATGCAAAGGAATCGGAATCTCATTCGAGGAAAAGGAATGCTGGATTCATTTCCTGTTCTCTGTGAGGCGTCAGGTGGACTGAATTTGGGGAATGTTCACAGGAGCCTCATGATGATGAGACCGTTTTCTTTGAAATGGACATCTGTTCACATTTCATGGAAGATCTTTTAAGAGAGGAGAGGAACAGGATGTGAGGAGACGGGAACCTGCTTCCTATCCAGACAGGAACAAGCTTTTCTTCACATCTACGTCCGCTGAACTGCAAGGCTTCACTCCCTCATTCCTTCCTCTCCTCCTACAACTCTTTTCTTGCTTTCCTCCTTCCTATGTAATCACGTCCTGTTCCATCAACAGTTGCGTGACTAAGGGCGCTACGACACACAGCAGCAGGTCCGCACTTTTGGTGGCTCTTCTTCTATTGGCTGCTTCAATTTGAGAAGGGGCGGGTCACCGCTGGCAGGTGTGTAGTACACTGTGCTGCCGTTGGAGGAGACCAGTGGCATGTGGGGGACTTCAAAATTGGTTTTGGAATCACTGAAGGAGTCTGTGGACCCGTTACCCAGGTGACCATTGAATAAGGGGTGGTTTAACAGTTTGGCAGCCGCCCTCTGTTTCTTCAGCTCCGACAGAGTGTGAGGGCGTTCTCTTGGCCATGTGTCCTCTGGAGTGGGCTGAACGGCAATGACTCCACCTTTATCAGACAACAGCGTGTTGCCATTGGAGGGCGGCTGAGGTGGCACAGAAGACATTGTGGAGATGAGGCCATTTTGTTTGGTGCTGTCTTTAAGGATCGTCTGTTGCTTGGGTTTGTCTGGCAGCTCCACAGCTACAACTGGTTGGACCTGCAGCAAGTATCAAATCAACAAGACTTATTTGCTTTAAGGTTTAGTGTGAGATGACTGAATACTCAATTACCAATATCTACTATTGTCTCCATTAACAGGAAGATCCACACTGAATGATTTGCGAAGTTTGACCAGTTTCAAGAACTTTATGCATAGTGTCTTAAACTACTTTCTTTTGGTGACTGACCCACAGGTACAGTCCTAGTCAGAATTACTGGCACCCCAACAATGATGTGAAAACATATCTCAGACCTCTTCAGCCCCGTGTCCATAAAGCTATGCAGCCACAAGCAACCCCCCCAAAAAATAAAATAAAATGCTGCGCCGAATGTCTCTTTTCAGAGTGCCCCCCTTTTTTGGTTTGACTGCCCTGAGCGCTTTAAGGTTGAAAAAAAAAAAAAAAAAATCACAGAAAGTGCTCTGATGTGACTGAAGTACCTTTTCAGGCAATCAGGAGAAGTCTATTTTTTCTAATTTCTCAAAATCTATCACAGTAGAGACAAAAAACTCATCTGTGACAGCAGATTAGACAGATGCTTTATCTTTAGCTGAGATGAAGTATTTGTGGGTGCTCTCTCAGTGCTTTTCCACCAGAAAAAACAAGCTACATGGAAACAGGCCCAGAACCTTTTGCACCATTAGATTTTCTGTGACATCAAATTTGAAAAAAATGATTCAGGCCTCTTCTTCTAAAATTATGCCCTTTATATTACATTAAAAACAACTTCTCCACAACATTACATTAATTAAATAAAAATATCAAGGTTAAAAAAAATGGCACACAAAAGTATTTGCCCCAGCTGTCACTTTCATGGATATGCATTCCCGAAGGTTATAGTTTGATATCTTGTCCACACCTTGAAAAACTGGAGGGGGTCCAGAAGTGTGTCTGTAATGAACCAGATTATTTCTGTGGTCTTTTTTTTTTTAAAAACTATGGCAAGCTTTCCAAGATATTCTGAAAATGTCTTCATTTACCAGCTTTGACAATCCCTTACATTTCCATGGAACCTGAAGCACTTTTGTGTATGGGAGGTTCTCTGGAAGAACTAATTTTCCTTAAACAAGCCATGGAAACATTAACATTTCCAAGTCTCTAAGTTAATTTACTGTACATCAATACAAAAAATATGGTACTGCACGGTAAATCTGTCTTGAGTAGACGGTTCTTAAAATCTGACAGACTGTGCAAGGGGTCTGGTGAGGGAAGCCACCAAGACGCTCTGAGGGAAACTCAGAAGGAGTTACCAAATCATTTTCCTGTGGACGTGATTGTAGAAAATCGACACACAGCAACTTTTGTCTATTGCATGACCAGCCACACGGCTTCATGATGGAGTGACTGTACTGTTAAACTCACCTGTAGCTGTGCTCAAAATATAAATACGTATCAATTCAATTCAATTCAATCAATTTTTTTATATAGCGCCAAATCACAACAAACAGTTGCCCCAAGGCGCTTTATATTGTAAGGCAAGGCCATACAATAATTATGTAAAACCCCAACGGTCAAAACGACCCCCTGTGAGCAAGCACTTGGCTACAGTGGGAAGGAAAAACTCCCTTTTAACAGGAAGAAACCTCCAGCAGAACCAGGCTCAGGGAGGGGCAGTCTTCTGCTGGGACTGGTTGGGGCTGAGGGAGAGAACCAGGAAAAAGACATGCTGTGGAGGGGAGCAGAGATCGATCACTAATGATTAAATGCAGAGTGGTGCATACAGAGCAAAAAGAGAAAGAAACAGTGCATCATGGGAACCCCCCAGCAGTCTACGTCTATAGCAGCATAACTAAGGGATGGTTCAGGGTCACCTGATCCAGCCCTAACTATAAGCTTTAGCAAAAAGGAAAGTTTTAAGCCTAATCTTAAAAGTAGAGAGGGTGTCTGTCTCCCTGATCTGAATTGGGAGCTGGTTCCACAGGAGAGGAGCCTGAAAGCTGAAGGCTCTGCCTCCCATTCTACTCTTACAAACCCTAGGAACTACAAGTAAGCCTGCAGTCTGAGAGCGAAGCGCTCTATTGGGGTGATATGGTACTACGAGGTCCCTAAGATAAGATGGGACCTGATTATTCAAAACCTTATAAGTAAGAAGAAGAATTTTAAATTCTATTCTAGAATTAACAGGAAGCCAATGAAGAGAGGCCAATATGGGTGAGATATGCTCTCTCCTTCTAGTCCCCGTCAGTACTCTAGCTGCAGCATTTTGAATTAACTGAAGGCTTTTTAGGGAACTTTTAGGACAACCTGATAATAATGAATTACAATAGTCCAGCCTAGAGGAAATAAATGCATGAATTAGTTTTTCAGCATCACTCTGAGACAAGACCTTTCTGATTTTAGAGATATTGCGTAAATGCAAAAAGGCAGTCCTACATATTTGTTTAATATGCGCTTTGAATGACATATCCTGATCAAAAATGACTCCAAGATTTCTCACAGTATTACTAGAGGTCAGGGTAATGCCATCCAGAGTAAGGATCTGGTTAGACACCATGTTTCTAAGATTTGTGGGGCCAAGTACAATAACTTCAGTTTTATCTGAGTTTAAAAGCAGGAAATTAGAGGTCATCCATGTCTTTATGTCTGTAAGACAATCCTGCAGTTTAGCTAATTGGTGTGTGTCCTCTGGCTTCATGGATAGATAAAGCTGGGTATCATCTGCGTAACAATGAAAATTTAAGCAATACCGTCTAATAATACTGCCTATGGGAAGCATGTATAAAGTGAATAAAATTGGTCCTAGCACAGAACCTTGTGGAACTCCATAATTAACTTTAGTCTGTGAAGAAGATTCCCCATTTACATGAACAAATTGTAATCTATTAGACAAATATGATTCAAACCACCGCAGCGCAGTGCCTTTAATACCTATGGCATGCTCTAATCTCTGTAATAAAATTTTATGGTCAACAGTATCAAAAGCAGCACTGAGGTCTAACAGAACAAGCACAGAGATGAGTCCACTGTCCGAGGCCATAAGAAGATCATTTGTAACCTTCACTAATGCTGTTTCTGTACTATGATGAATTCTAAAACCTGACTGAAACTCTTCAAATAGACCATTCCTCTGCAGATGATCAGTTAGCTGTTTTACAACTACCCTTTCAAGAATTTTTGAGAGAAAAGGAAGGTTGGAGATTGGCCTATAATTAGCTAAGATAGCTGGGTCAAGTGATGGCTTTTTAAGTAATGGTTTAATTACTGCCACCTTAAAAGCCTGTGGTACATAGCCAACTAACAAAGATAGATTGATCATATTTAAGATCGAAGCATTAAATAATGGTAGGGCTTCCTTGAGCAGCCTGGTAGGAATGGGGTCTAATAAACATGTTGATGGTTTGGATGAAGTAACTAATGAGAATAACTCAGACAGAACAATCGGAGAGAAAGAGTCTAACCAAATACCGGCATCACTGAAAGCAGCCAAAGATAACGATACGTCTTTGGGATGGTTATGAGTAATTTTATCTCTAATAGTTAAAATTTTGTTAGCAAAGAAAGTCATGAAGTCATTACTAGTTAAAGTTAATGGAATACTCAGCATCCAGACATATCTTTATCATAAGGCTATACTGAGTGATTATCGGGTTGTTTTGTTTTTTAATATTCATAATACTGAAAATACAGTGTGTCTAAAGCAGAATTCAAACATCAAAAACTTACACTAGTGACCTGGTTATTCTCCTGATCTGGCTCCTTCTCTTTCTCGACATCCTCCTCCCTCCCTCCTCTCCAGACGATGGCCTCCGTCTCGTACTCTTTACGACACAGGTTATGTCTGTCCGACAGACTCGCACGCCGCACCACTTTTCTACAGACAGGTACGAAATTCCCAGTGAGTTAGTTCTACATCATCCTGTTATTCTGGATGTTTGTGTGTTAGTTTGTCACTTTAGCTCAAGATGTTACTGTTGGACTGACATGTCCGTCATCTCACCCTTGTGTTTATTCACATTTGTAGTAGCGCAGATATTCCAGCAGATGCCAGCACTTACCCACGACTGCCAGCACTGGATGTTCGCCTGCACAGTGAGGTTTTATGTTTGAGCTGCGACTTCATGATGATGTCGTGTTTGTGTTTCAGGTCCAGCAGCATGGCTCTGAACTCCTCTTCCTCACACAGATCTTTGGAGAAAAGGATGAAAAGAATATCAGCTGAAAATATTCCTTTTGGGGTGTAAACGCTGACAAAACCACAAAAGAAAATGCATGTTCCTTCAAAAGAAGTGTTGAAGTGCAAATATACCAATAGGAGTCTCTTCTAGGGAAGTCTTAGCGTTGAGACTGGCTCCATGAGATACCAACAGCTCTGCTACATGCATCTGAAATAACATACAGTTATAGAGATGATTTCAAGAATCTTTGTGTGCTATTGATGAGATATACAGAATGAAAATAATTCACAGTAAATTTTGAGCATTAACTTTCTTAAATGCACACTGGAAGTAAATCTCTACAACTTGATATAAATTAATTCAAAATATAAAAGCCAAGATGATTGGTTGCATAAGTAATGGAACACTTTGGTATAATACCTCTAAATAATCAGTTTTATTGTTAGTTTTCTTCAGACAAATCAGGGGATGGATACATGAACATTTCCAAGTCACTGAATATGTCTTGACTTTATTTACATCAGTTATGAAGAAATACAAACAGTATGGCACTTTATGGTACGTCTGTGTGGAGTAGACAGTTCTCAAAAACTGAGTAACTGTGCAAGAAGGAGAAGAGTGAGGAAAGACACCCAGACAATCCAGAAGAAGTTATAGGCTTCTCTGGTTGTGACTGCAGAAATTGTGCATAGCGCATGTTTTGCATTTTGTACCCACAGTTATGCAGGATTTTCTTAAAAAGAAAAGCTGAAAGTTCAGCTACAATTTGCCAGAAAATGCAAGCCTAGATTTGATGTTTTGGTGAAAGAAAATTTCAAATATATATTTTCCCATATCAGACCATTACCATGATGATCGGTCCAGATCGCATATAGGATTTGTGACTTTGTTTCCAATTTTCACAGCGTGAAAAAAAGCGAATTTTATTACACTGACGAGTTTGAATTGGAGGAATTAACAACAAACGAGCTCGAAGTGGACATACAAAATGAAGACCAATAGATGAAAACACCGAACTGCCATATAGTAAATAAATTATTAACCTCGCTTGCTCGGTCTGTATGGGAATATCAGACCTCTTTTTGTCAGTACACAAAAGACCTCAATCTGGTATTTTCCCGTACAGACCGAGCAAGCGAGGTTAATAATCCTTTAATATTAATTCAGTTGTGTTTCCTTCTTGGTCTGGCTCAAAACCTTTTAATCACCCCTTGTATATCACTAGAGCTGTACACAGACACTAGATGTGACCAACCTCCTCCTTCACTGTGCGGTGCAGTCTATGGAGTAAACATCCTAACTTGTAAACTATTATTCTACAGTGCTTCTGCATTAAGTTTATTCATCAATAATATGGCAGTATCGCATCGTATCATGATGTATGGTATGGCCGGTTTACTCTTCTTGCTCGCCTAAGGGTCAAATTCCGGCTTCCACCGTGCTTGTTCTTGTTATACAGGATGTGAGCTGCCCACCTGCGGCGCATATGTAAACACGCAATCAACAACTTTGTTATTCCACCCGTACATCATGGACGACATGATATGACATGTCTCTAATGCATGCATGTGTGCACTCATCTGTTTCCTAGTGTTGACCTTACCTGACCCCAACATGCAGCAGCATGAAGAGGCTGCCATCCATCTGAATCACTCAAATCTATGCAGGCGCCCCCCTCCAGCAGCAGCTCTGCAGCCTGCACGTAACCATTTGCTGCTGCGATGTGCAGCTGTAAAAACACAGAAGGGACACCGTATCGACTCACATAAGATTTGCTAATCAAATAGTCTTAGTTTAAATGCAGCAACTGATTTCTTATGAAATGCTTAACCAAGATGCCGGAGAGAATGACACACGGTTCAGACCAAACACTGTAAAATCTGCAGCAAGAGATCATCAGAAATTCAAATTGAGCTTTGATGTGGGATCATGTGTCACTGTACTGGAAAAACCTGATACACAATGAGTTCAGTTCACACACTGTGAGGCAACTGATTACCTCAAAGCATTTGTTTAGTTACTCAAATCATTCAACTATCAAAAGGTGTATTTAAAATAAATATGGTTTATTTGTGTTCAATCAAATGACTATCTAAAAAATTTAAACATTCTGCATCCTGACACACAGAAACACCCAGGTGTTGATCCAATGACTTTGTAGCCACAGTCACTAACTTGCCTCTGAGATCATATTTTATTTGTAAGACATGTTTACTTAAAGCAAAACCAAGAAAGTCTGATGCAAAAAGCTGCAATAGCTGATTTTTCACCCTTTTTTCTGCAACTAGATGTCACACTGGCTTCAGTTTTCCAGAATCAAAACAAAACTTCTCTCCTCAGCCACTCCTCGCCGCCCTCCCTCCTCCCCCTCCCCCTCACCACGAAGTCTGACGGCTCTTTATGTGGGAAAAAGCCAGACATTTGCTGATTGTACTCTAACCACATTCTGAGTCTGAGGCATTTTTAGTCTTTGAGCGTAATTTTTGGAGGAATGTCTGTAAAGTTGCAACTATGTCCTATGTTGTAAAATAATTAGTTATGTGGTGAGTCATGAGTACTGCTTGAGTACTGCTGAGTACTCTTTATACGAGGTCTGTTAGAAAAGTATCCGACCTTTTAATTTTTTGCAATAACCTTATGAATTTGAATCATGTGCGCTTGCATCAGCCAAGCTTGAACCTTCGTGCGCATGCGTGAGTTTTTTCACGCCTGTCGGTTGCGTCATTCGCCTGTGAGCAGGCTTTGAGTGAGCACTGGTCCTCCCCCTCGTCGGATTTTCATTGTGAGGAAAATGTCTGAACGGCTGAAGCAGCGCTGCATCAAATTTTTCCAGAAACTGTGAGAGACAGCCAGGTGGACACCATTCGGAAAATTCAGATGGCTTTCAGGGACGATTTTATGGGCATCACACAGATTAAGGAGTGTTACAGCCGGTTTAAAGACGGCGCACAATGGCGGAGGGCACGCCGCGCTCCGAGCGGCGATCGACAGGCTGAAACGACCAGATCATTTCCAAACTGAATGCTGTGTTGATCCGAGACATCGTCTGACTACCAGAGAAATGGCAGAAAAGGTGGACATCAGCACTTTTCCGGCACATTCCACTGTTAAAGGAGATTTTGTCATGAAAACAGGAGCGGAGGAATTCGCCACGGAGCTGCTAATGGCGCGGAACGAAAGCACCTCCGTGTTGGTCTCACAGGACATGTGACATGCCCAGATCTTCGACAATTTCTCGGATACTCACTCGACTGAAAAGCCACCCAAAGCTGTCTGAATCTTCCGAATGGTGGAAGAGCTGGGCATGTCCTGTGAGACTTCCAACACGGAGGTGCTTTTTGTTCTGCGCCATTACGCGGCTCCGTCCTGATGCACGAATTCCGCTGCACGTCTTTCATTACAAAATCTCCTGTAACAGCGTAATGTGCCGAAAAAGTGTCCACCTCTCTTGCCATTTCTCTGGTAGTCAGACAACGTCCCGGATCAACACAGCCTGCACTTTGGAAATGATCTGGTCGTTTCAGCCTGTCGATGGCCACTCGAAGCGTGGCGCGCCCTCAGCCGCTGTGGGCCGTCTTTAATCCGGTTGTAATGCTCCTTAATCTGTGTGATGCCCATAAGATCTTCACCGAAAGCCATCTGAATTTTCCGAATGGTTTCCACCTGGCTGTCTCTCACAGTTTCTGAAAAAATTTTGATGCAGCAAAGCGGCAGTCGCTCAGCCATTTTCCTGACAATAAAAATCCGCTGAGGGGGCTGAACCATTCCTCCCACAAAGCGTGCTCACAGGCGAATGACGCAACCGACAAGCGTGAAAAAACTCACTCATGCACACGAAGGTTCAAGCTTTGCTGATGCAATCACACGTGATTCAAATCCGTATGGTTTTTGCAAAAAATAAAAAGGTCGGATACTTTTCTAACAGACCTCGTAAACTCAAAGAAGTATAACAGTTTCACAGGGCAGAATTAATGTGCTATAAATGTTCATCTGGCGGCAGCAGTCATTTTAGAGATGTAGGGATGGACTGGTTGTCTGCTTGGGTGGTTGCTATCCAGGACCCAAATCAATAATCTGTAGTGTTGTGGACGTGACAGAATGCAGCGCCAGCGCATAGTCCAAGAATGAACTTGACTTTTATGGTTCACTGAGACAGATGCAGATGGTATATTGTCTGTAGACCTCTGAGACAGGATTGTCTCAAGGCACAAATTTGGGGAAGGGTACAGAAACATTTCTGCTGCTTTGAAGGTCTTAATGAGCAGAGTGACCTCCATCATCTGTAAATGGAAGAAGTTCGGATCAACCAGGACTCTTCCCAGAGCTGGCCGCCCATCTAAAGTGAACGATCTGGTGGAGAAGGGCCTTATTCAAGGAGGTGACCAAGAAGGACAACATTCCTCTGTGGAGAGAGAAGAATCTTCCAGAAGGATAACCATCTCTGCAGCAATCTACCAATCAGGCATGTATGGCAGACTGGCCAGATGGAAGTCACTCCTTAGTAAAAGGCACATGACAGCCCACCTGGAGGTTGCCAAAAGGCACCTGAAGGAATCTATGACCATGAGAAACAAAATTCTCTGGTCTGATAAGTCCAAGACTGAACTCTTTGGCGTGAATGCCAGACATCATGTTTAGAGGAAACCAGGCACCATCCCAACAGTGAAGCATGGTGGTGACAGCATCATGCTGTGGGGATGTTTTTCATTAGCAGGAACTGGGAGACAAGTCAGGATTGAGGAAAAGATGAATGCATCAATGTACAGAGACATCCTGGATGAAAACCTGCTCCAGAGCGCTCTTAACCTCAGACTGGGGCAACGGTTCATCTTTCAACAGGACAATAACCCTAAACACACAGCCAAGATATCAAAGGAGTGGTTTCAGGACAACTCTGTGAATGTCCTTGAGTGGTCCAGCCAGAGCCCAGACCTGAATCTGATTGAACATCTCTGGAGAGATCTGAAAATGGCTGTGCACCGACTTTCCGCATCCAACCTGATGGAGCTTGAGAGGTGCTGCAAAGAGGAATAGGCAAAACTGACCAAAGTTTTGTCCATTCCAGAACCAAGCTTGTGGCATCATATTCAAGAAGACTTGAGGCTGTAATTGCTGCCAAAAGTGCATCAACAAAGTACTGAGCAAAGGGTGTGAATAAAAAGAGTTCAATGTAGTTGAAAACAGTACCAGTAAGTTTGTTCAACAGTAACTAACTCCCCAGGTTTTAGAGTATTTAATCCAAAATGAATCCACAAAATTATCAAGACAGCAGGCTGGCATGATTAAAATTTGTTTGACTAATTTCAATTTTCTATCCCTTACATAATTTTACAATTATTCAAGGTCTTTTCTGTTTCACTGATTTTTCATGAAGCATACTCAGGTTTACTTGGTCCAACAAAGACTAACAAGCTGCATCAATCATTTGCATAAACACTGCGTGGAGCGACTTGAAGTTTAACACGGATATAAGTGAGTGACTACCATGTACCAGCAGTCCATCACTGTTTCTGCAGCATAAATAAACCCCTGGTAACACAATAAAGACTTCATTAAGACGTCTGACACTACGTATATGCTTTCCACTGGAAATTGTGCACTAATGATTTTTGTGGCCTATGTGACTCTGATGCACGGCAGTGCACTCAATGTCTATTTAAACAAAATTAACTGACTGCCTGCTTTATTAGATACGCCTCCACATTTATACACAGGGAGCCTCTCTGTCTGGACAAACGAATCCAGACAGAGAGGCAGGTGGCTCTCTATAGAAAACATAAAATCTTCTATTTTTTACCCCATTTGCGTTATTGGGTTCTCTCTAATGCAATCATTTAACACTCAACAGTGAAAGCACACTTTAACAATAACATGAGGCAAAATTTAAAAATGATACTAGTCAATCAATACATGTATCAAATGACTTTGTCCATAAAACATCCTTTCACCCATGTTCACATAGCACTGTGGTCTAAATGAAAGTGACAAACACCTTTGTATCATATTCTACCAATTTCTCTTGAATCCATATGCTATCTGTAACGGTGAGCGGTTTTGCTTGTTGGGATTATATTAGATTGTGTTCAGTTCATGAGTGTTGCAACTTTTAATGAGACAATGTAGTCAAGTTGCGATATGCCTGCATAAAGTTCACATTAAATACATTCTTTACATGCAAGCTTGTCCATCAACATTGATGAAGTTGATGGCTAAGACCAAAACTTATTAGGTACACAGCACAATATTTACCTCCACTGGATGGAAACAGGGAGACCACATCACATTTGATTTTAAACAGCTGCTGCTGGTAAATTTCCCGCCACCATTCAAGATGTGTGTGACATTCAGAGGAAGACAGGAAGTGAGCTCAGCACCAGGTTATTGCAAGCCAAAAATACTTTAATTTGTAATCAAAGAATGAAAATTTTTTTTTTAACATCAACTGTTTCTATATGAACATATTGTATCTACATTAATTTTTTGTTCCAGTATTTAATTAGTCACTGTGGCATAAAGACATGAAATAACATCATATGGCCCTGTCACACCTTGATGATTTAGCCTTTGTATGCCAACGTATGAAAAATATGCTGAGTACACTGGCGTACGTCTAATACGTTATGGGTAAATTTTATATAGGTTGTGTGCAGCTGTTAAAGTACAGCGAGTTTGTTGAAAAATTTTGGGCATACACAATATTTTCGATGCATATCAGTGTATGTCTCGTATGTCCCGCATACACTGGTCGTAAATTGCAGGTAAGTTATGCGATTGTTGACACACATTACTTGTAAGTTACTCATAAGTCGAAATTCGTCCATTGATTGGCTGAATAACTGAAAGCTGCAGTCCTCATGCGAGCAGTTCAGACTGTTTCAAATATTACAAATATTACTGAATAAATATATAGTCTTAATCCTACCTGTTACGTTGGTTCAGTCGGATTCAACATCACAGCCTGATAAAAACTTATCCACATAAAGCGTCCTGATATTGGAAAAAGACATCTGAAAATACTTTAGTTCCTTGTCGTGGCTGAAGAAACGTAGCGTTTTAAAACAAGTTCCTCGGTGTTTGACTGGTCCCAGTGCATTTCAGTCTGAACCAGAGAATGCCGGTGCTTTGAGCCACAACAAGAAAATTAACTTATTTTTAAAGTTTAAAGCGTCACAGCGCCTCATTCATTCATGTCAATGTTTAACACAGACATCAGTCGATTCTTCAGCATTTGGCACACGATGAAAATAAAGCCCATGATTCACAAAGACAAAAATAAAATAAAATAAAATTTAAGAAAATGTTCAATTACTCTGTTTAGCCACCATGTGGAGAGGGTGAGGCCATGCGACAGTGTACACGCTCTCAATGACAGGCATGTCAACATCTACATGCGCCGCCTGCCACATAAAAAGGCTTCTAGTGGTGGTGGAAATGCAAGCCAAGACGTTTCGACCCATACCACACTGACACGGACCGCTAGGTGAAAATGGAGTTGTTAGCATACGTTGGCTGTGACGGTTACATAACTCATTCAAAGTAGCCAGTGTATTTGCCAAATTTTCGTGCTAACCACTAATCCACCGTGCTGCCCATCTCAAATACCAAGGAGCTTAAATGGAGTAGTCTGGTCAAAGTTCATGGAATACATTACCCCCACCCCCACATATATATGTATACGCAAAGACTAAAGGTGCCCTGACACAAGCATGTTTTCGATTCAAGCAACAGCACAACCTGTGTCGTGACGATCCCATCCGCTGTGTTCACAGCTGGACGCCGTTCTTTGTTCTACCGGCTGCCACGCGCTCTGTGCTGGATGCTGCGTATATAAAATAATTATTTTGTGATGGATTAATCATTTTTTTTCTGCAAATTGGCTGTTGAAAATGGTTCTAATCACTTCCTGAATCACAGAGGAGGCTGCAGCCGGAGTCATTCGCGGGTGCGCCTAACAAGCTGCAGAAAGCATTTTGAGCCATCTAAAAAGGTAATTATTTGACTTGTTTGCATTGTCATGGCTTGATAAAAGAGTTGCGTGTTTTTTTTCCTTCTTGTGTGCAGCTGTTACAGTATTTATTTTTATGTTTATAACAGATTTAACTTCTTGTTATAATCCTTCAGACGAGCTGCGCTCTGATGTGATCTGCGTCACCACTCGCTCAGTTCACTTCTTGTTTACTCCACTTGACGAGCTACATGTCATGTTGGAGATTAGATTGCGCCACATAGCACAAAATTTGTGCGTGAAAGATTTTTTTGAACATTTTCAAATTCTCTGTGCACAATAGCACGCACCGGCACCCCTCTGGTGTCCTGTCTGCACCAGTTAAAGAGGAGTTTACTCTCCAGCACGACACAGGTCGTGATGTGTCTTGAATCAAAAACATGCTCGTGTCAGGGCACCTTAAGTTCTCTCCTTTGTGAGGGCATTCTGTGTGACTGACTACCTGAAAAGGAGGTACAGTTTCTACAACCCCTGGCAAAAATTATGGAATCACCCTGTAAAATTTCATCCCCAAAACTAACACCTGCATCAAATCAGATCTGCTTGTTAGTCTGCATCTAAAAAGGAGTGTTCACACCTTGGAGAGCTGTTGCACCAAGTGGACTGACATAAATCATGGCTCCAACATGAGAGATGTCAATTGAAACAAAGCAGAGGATTATCAAACTCTTAAAAGAGGGTAAATCATCACGCAATGTTGCAAAAGATGTTGGTTGTTCACAGTCAGCTGTGTCTAAACTCTGGACCAAATACAAACAACATGGGAAGGTTGTTAAAGGCAAACATACTGGTAGACCAAGGAAGACATCAAAGCGTCAAGACAGAAAACTTAAAGCAATATGTCTCAAAAATCAAAAATGCACAACAAAACAAAAGAGGAACGAATGGGAGGAAACTGGAGTCAACGTCTGTGACCGAACTGTAAGAAACCGCCTAAAGGAAATGGGATTTACATACAGAAAAGCTAAACGAAAGCCATCATTAACACCTAAACAGAAAAAAACAAGGTTACAATGGGCTAAGTAAAAGCAATCGTGGACTGTGGATGACTGGATGAAAGTCATATTCAGTGATGAATCTCGAATCTGCATTGGGCAAGGTGATGATGCTGGAACTTTTGTTTGGTGCCGTTCCAATGAGATTTATAAAGATGACTGCCTGAAGAGGAACATGTAAATTTCTATAGTCATTGATGATATGGGGCTGCATGTCAGGTAAAGGCACTGGGAAGATGGCTGTCATTACATCATCAATAAATGCACAAGTTTATGTTGATATTTTGGACACTTTTCTTATCCCATCAATTGAAAGGATGTTTGGGGATGATGAAATCATTTTTCAAGATGATAATGCATCTTGCCATAGAGCAAAAACTGTGAAAACATTCCTTGCAAAAAGACACATAGGGTCAATGTCATGGCCTGCAAATAGTCCGGATCTTAATCCAATTGAAATCTTTGGTGGAAGTTGAAGAAAATGGTCCATGACAAGGCTCCAACCTGCAAAGCTGATCTGGCAACAGCAATCAGAGAAAGTTGGAGCCAGATTGATGAAGAGTACTGTTTGTCACTCATTAAGTCCATGCCTCAGAGACTGCAAGCTGTTATAAAAGCCAGAGGTGGTGCAACAAAATACTAGTGATGTGTTGGAGCGTTCTTTTGTTTTTCATGATTCCATAATTTTTTTCCTCAGAATTGAGTGATTCCATATTTTTTTTCCCTCTGCTTGGTCTAAAAAGTAACCGTTACTGACTGCCACAGTTTTTTTTCCTGATTTCTTATAGTGTTTCTTAAAGCCAGAAAGTTGCCATTTGAAATGACTTTAGTTTTGTGTCATGTCTGTGATCTGCTTTTTTTCTACAAAATTAAACAACTGAATGAACATCCTCCGAGGCCGGTGATTCCATAATTTTTGCCAGGGGTTGTATATACATCACAGCATCATTCTGTCTGAATACCTCTGAGATTTTCAACTTAGAAGATACTGCTGCTCAGGAGGGGAACCAAAAAAAAAAGAAAAAAATTCACGGACACAAAGTCTTGTCAAAGCTACAGGGAGCTGCTGAGGGGAGTGGAGGTTAAAGAGCGGCAGGTTGATGCCAGATAAATCATCAAGATGTGACAGGCCTATTACCATTGAAACACTGCCACCCTGACACTACCACCAATAACCAGCTGTTGTCTCGGGTTTTTGTGCTCATATGTTTGTTCCTCAGCCAAATACTTAACAATGGATTTTAATGTAATGTCAAAAATCACTCTAAATTACTGTAAAATGCCAGCAAGTTCCCTAAAGGTTTACTTGCAAATGGTAAATGGACTGCATTTATATAGCGCTTTTCCATCTGCATCTGACGCTCAAAGCACTTTACAAATAATGCCTCACATTCACCCCGATGTGAGGGTGCTGCCATACAAGGTGCTCACTACACACCGGGAGCAATAGGGGATTAAAGATCTTGCCCAAGGGCCCTTAGTGATTTTCCAGTCAGGCTGGGATTTGAACCGAGGACCTTCTGGTCTCAAGCCCAACACCTTAACCACTAGACCATCACCTCCCACGAGCATTTCTTAAATTTTTTTTTCCAGATCAAATTATGGTATTTACACTCAGTCATCACTCATCGTCAACTTCTTATCCGGAATCGGGTTGCGAGGGCAACAGCTCTAGCAGGGGACCCCAGACTTCCCTTTCTCAGGCCACAATGACCACCTCTGACTGGAGGATCCCAAGGCGTTCCCAGGCATATTTCTGAAAATTTCACTGTAACGTTTGCTAGATTTTAGTCTCACGACAGCCGCACAAACAATTGCAGTTTGAAGACAACTTAAGGGCTTAGAGACGAACGAACTCTGTGATTTATTGAAAGTATTTTGAAACCACTGGACTGATTTATCTTTTATAAGAAAAAGTCTAAATGTACTAAGTGTAAAATTACTTACTTAGTGTCATTTATTTACTGTGCAACGCTGCCTCATTTTGAGTTTCCATAATTGACAACCATCTTAAATCTGTTAAAGAATGTATTTTTTTAAATCACCAGAGCAGATTTGATTTTACTCTTGTTACAGAATGAAATAGATGCAATAATGAGTGACTGCTTATTGTGAACCAGCTACTTATGACCAGCTACATTCTGAATATATGCTAAAGTTGGACTTTTTCATCCAAATACTGAATAAACTTTGCTCTGATAAGTAGCATGATAACTCTTATTCAGGGCTGGATTATTTTTATTTTTTTTTAGCCCTTGGACCTCAAATCCCAACATTTTGGATGGAGAAGCCCAAAGAGATGCCCATGTTTCACTTGGCTGTGGCAGATAGATGGTTAATTTAGAAATCTGGTGATGGACTGGTTGTCTGTCTGTGTGGTTACTGTCCAGGACCCACACAGGATCCTTGGTGTTGTGCATCTGACAAAGCGCTGCACCAGCGTTTGCTCCAAGACCTGACTAGATTTGAGCTCAAACACTCCATTATGTTTTATTTTCATATCACATAATAAAGTAAACCTAACATAACCATCTAAAACTAAAGTGTGGGGGGGGGGTTTAGAGGTGGAGTGGCCAAGAAGGGAAGTTTTGCTCTGATACTACACATGCATCACACTACTATTTCAAAATGTCATATACGGAACCATAACGGAGATCTGACAGAACAGCAAGTAGAAGCAGTTGTTTTTGTGGAATACGTTAATTACTTGTGTCATCCACCAGGAGAGACTGTTCTGAAGGAAAATACCCTGAATTACTGGATGAATCATGCAGAACAGTATCAAAGCAAAGAGGCAGTAAGAGTGGCAGGCGAGTCTGGGAACTTCAAAAGAGTCTGGATGTGCAAGAAGATCTCTTCGACCAAGAGAAAAGGTATGTGAGGCAACAGCTGGAGCCAGTTCGTGACTTGATGGCCAAATGCAAGAAAGGACTTTAGAAAAGACGAATTTGTGCGTGCATGTTTTGGGTAGCTACCACTGCCTCCCGGCATATATAAGCTTTATTTAGAAACAAGAGTATCAGCTGATACATCAAATTAGCTGGACCAACTGATCTGGATTATCTGATCTGTGGACCCCTGAATTAGAATGATTAATCATCTAATGACATTTGAAAGAGAAATATTTCCTGTCTGTTCTTTAGCTGAGATGAGAACACTGCACAGTTTAATTAGTTTGGAATGACAGAGGAGCGAAAATGTGTGCCGGTTGGATGCTGTGTGATGACCTGGTTGGAGAAATTATACAAGATTCCTCTTAAGAAATTTATAAGATTCAATAATGATCTTGCTTTGCTTTTGTCAATCAGGGTGAAATGCATCAACTTTATCAAAGGGTTTACAACAAAGCCCATTTTGTGCTTTTTGGGTGAAATTGGACAGACTGCACTTAAATGGTCTGCTTACATTTTCATGGGAGGGTTTGTTTTTATGTGGCCATGATGGAATGACAGAATTTGGCTGAACACTGACCAAAACCTAACTTCAACCCACAACAAGGTATGATTAACCCTAGTGGACACACACACACACACACACACACACACACACACACACACACACACACACACACACACACACACACACACACACACACACACACACACACACACACACACACACACACACACACACACACACACACACACACACACACACACACACACACAGTGTAGTACCAGTGTGGCTCCCTGACAGTCCTGCTTGTTGACCTCCTCTCCTTGTTTCAGTATCTCCTGAATGTCTCCCAGCATCCTCCTCTCTGTTGAAGCTCGTGTCTCATTGATCATCTCTTGTGTGATTCCTGCCAATCAGATGCACAAGCAGACACGTTGGTTCCAGTGCCCTTGTATGTGCAGCATACAGCCTGAATGAACAAGGTTACATATAGAAGTTAAATACTCCTTAAAATAGCTAAAACAAAACACAAATCAGTCAAAATTTATCAAACTTGTTTCTCCACAAATAGTTCAGATTTTCAAATGAAACAGACTGCACTGTTTTTTCCCAATGTAAGAAGATGCCGATAACATAACTTCTTATTTTAAAAAAATCTACCATGTACTGCATTTTTTACTGGCCATATTTTAGCTGTACGACTTCTCTGGTGACCCTGATTTACAAGTAAAGCCCCACGGCCAACTATATCAAAGTCACAGCCCTGTTGGAAGGTCACACTTCTATTTTATACAAACTCTCATGTGATGGCCAGCAACAGTCCTGGAGGTGGTGAAACATGGGGAGAAAAAAGGGTGAATTGGTATTTTTTACTGAAATCACAATCACAGCCAGAGGCTGCACAGAGGTGTGTGACTTCTGTCAAATAATTGCAATGCATCCCTCCAGCTATGATTTTCCTCTGCGGTTTGCTTGTTCATTCTTAAAGCAATCAACAGTGTCTATAATGGAACAAACTTCACTGTCATCCCCAACATATTTTCATGAACG
The DNA here is from genome assembly GCF_902500255.1 of Thalassophryne amazonica. Lineage (NCBI taxonomy): Eukaryota > Metazoa > Chordata > Actinopteri > Batrachoidiformes > Batrachoididae > Thalassophryne > Thalassophryne amazonica. Next base: position 42,643,938 of record NC_047105.1, on the reverse strand, counting down.
CAACAATGTGTTCTGCACATTTTAAATCATTGAATATAACAACTACCATACTATACAACAACAAGCCATACTGTATTCTAGCTCCATCCACTGCACACTGCACTTACTGTGTTTATAAATGCCAAATCATATCTGTCTCACTGTCACCCAATAAGGTTCATTTAGATCTAAAAAATAATAATTAAAAAACAAAGCCCAACACATTTGAAAACTTATTTACCTATTTATTTACCTACCATATTTTCTGATGTATAAGTCGCACGTGCTAACAAATGCCTCTTGAAGAGACAAAATCCATATATAAGATGCAATGGAGTATGTCAGACCTTCTTCTATATAATCAGCTCTTTAATTTGGGATTTTTGTGCATTATCATGTACTTTTTATTACTGACATTTATTCTTTTATTATTAGAATTCTTTTATTATTAGATTTTTATTCTTGGGAAAGTACAATATAAATAGTAATCATAATTATTATTATTACTAAAGAATGTGTGTTTTTTATTGGTATATACAGTTGTTCTCAAAGGTTTACCTGGCAGAATTTTTTTGGCCATTTGTCAGAGAATATGAATAACACAATAACTTATTTTCACTCGTGGTTAGTGGTTGTGTGAAGCCATTTTTGCCAAACAACTGTTTTGACTCATTTTAAATCATAATGACAACAGAAACTAACCAAATAACCCTCATCAAAAGTTTACATACCCTGGTGATTTTGGCCTGATACAGGGATGAAAGTGGTGAAACACAAAAACAGCTGAAACCCAAAATTACCCCCCCCCCCCCCCAAAAAAAACTTTTTTTTAAATTCGAGAAGCTCCGAAATGCAATCTATGGCTATTCCAAACAATAAATTGGAGTGGGTGCAGCACCCATTTTGGTGAGAAAAAAAAACCAACTTTCCTAATTTAAAATCACTCCTCTAGTGGTATTCTACCCTGACTACACTCCAAAAACCAACATGCATGTTGTTGGTTTTTATATTACATGAACGTAAGTCTAACATGTAGCTTCTACGATACAGAATCAAGTTTTATGGGTGTAGTTTTAACATAACATGCAACAACTTAAAATTTAATTTGCTCAGTGAACATAAGAAAATTATGGACAGTATTTCCACCGAAGTAAAATGTGTTAATGTAGCCAGAAACAATTTTGCTGAGTGACCTAAATGCAAATTTGTTGGGTCAACATGATGGATTTGCGTTACTGTTACTTAATTACCATGGGTCAGGACAACTAGATTTGTAAGGGTAAATGTAACAACAACAACAAAAAACAGTAATTAGCTTTGGCTGCTCGCTTGTTTGCGCTCGGGGTCACCACAGCAGATCCAAAGTGGCTCTGCATAAATTGTGCTGATCCAACACAGCAAAGTTAAGTTGACATGTAACTGTACTATTTTAAAAGTAGTTGTAATTACTTACAGGGCAGGGTTGGTGGCCAAGTGGTTAGTGCACTTAGTTTCAGTTCGAAAGGTTCCCAGTTCAAACCCCACCCCTGCCACATTTCTCCCTGTAATGTGGAGCTGTGTCAGGAAGGGCATCTGGTGTAAAACCTGTGCCAATACAACAAGCAGATTTGCTGTGGTGACCCTGAGCGCAAAAAAGGGAGCAGCTGAAGGGATTTACTTATTTTTGTTACATTTACCCTTATAAATCAAGTTGGCCTAAACCACGGTAATTGGGTAACACTAATGGAAATTCATCATGTTGACCCAACAAATCTACATTTAGGTCTACATTTACCTTTTCAAACCAAGTTGGCCTGAACCATGGTAATTAGGTAATAGTAACACAAATTCATCATGTTGACCTAACAAATTTACACTTAGGTCACTCAGCAAAATTGTTTCTGGCGAGGTTAACACATTTTACTTGGGTGGAAATACTTTAAATATTTTTTTCATGTTCACTGGGCAAGTTATTTGTTTGAGTGTTGGATGCAGCAGTTTTCTTGCTTGGCAAATGGTTCTGGAGGAAATGCTGGAGGAAATCACTGAAGAAATGAACAAATTGAAAATATGGTTTGACTGAAACAAATTGTCATTAAACTTAAATAAAACTAATGTTATTTGGGGACTGCAGAAAGAATGAGCAAGTACAAATACAGATAGATGGGGTGTAAATTGAATGGGTTAATGAAAATAAATTCCTTGGGGCAATAATAGATGAGAAAATCAGCTGGAAACCACACATCAAATATATACAAACCAAATGACCAAGAAGCACTTCAGTGTTAAAAAAAAAAAGCAAAAGCAAAATATGTTCTGGATCACAAATCACTCTGCACTTATTTCTTTTGTTATGTTCAAAATAAATCTTCAAATAAATAATTAAACAGTAAACATCCAGGAGTCACCAGGTCAGTTTAACATGGTTACTGTGAGGATCACTATGAAAATACAATATATGAATAAAAATAAAAGAAAAAATAAATAGAATTTGTAATGCATTTGACTCTTTTTGGTCAATAAACACTGAGTCATTAATTATTATACTGAAAACAAATGCAACACAAATGTGCTGACAGGCGACAGCTTAATGCTAGCTTTAACATTGAGAAATGCCATTGGCATACCACTGCGTTAGCATTGCTTCCATTTTTAAGTTATAAAATACATCTATCAACTGTTCCAGAACACCATAACAGGTCAGTTTAACATAAAAAGGTAAGTATTACTCACAGACATATGCTCTTTAGGGTTTAGCATGGAAAAATGAAGAGAATGCCAAATAAAAACCAACAGCTTTGCTTCAAGGGCGTGCTGCCCAATAAGATGCCTGATGGAAAAAAAGCAGAAATCTGCCAAAAAGTGGACATTTTTATCCCTGCTCATTGCACACACACAAGTTGACATAAATAGGTTTGAATGGCTACAAAAGGTAACCATCCTCTCCTGTAGTCTTCTAATCAGTGTGTGTATATAAAAGGTCAGTGAGTTGACAGACCCTTGCATCTTTCATCCAGTGCTGCATTGACATTACTGGTTTCTGAGTCATAGAGAAAGCAAAAGGTAATTGGACTGTATAAAACAGGAAAGGGATATAAAAAATATCCAATGGAGTGTGAATGGCAATCAGCAGAGTTCAAACTCTAATTAAGACATGGAAAATGAGGGATTCTGTTGGAACCAAACCACGGTCAGGTAGGCCAACAAGGATTTCAGCAACAACTGCCAGGAAAATTGTTCAGGATGCAAAGAAAAACCCACAAACAACTTCTGCTGAAATACAGGACTCTCTGGAAAAAAAGTGGTGTGGCTGTTTCAAGATACACAATAAGGAGACAGTTGAAGAAAAATGGGCTGCATGGTCAAGTCGCCACAAGAAAGGCATTACTATGCAAATGTCACAAAGTATCCCACTTAGAATACGCCAAGCAGCACAGAGAACAAAGTCATTTGGAGTGATGAGACAAAAATTGAACTTTTTGGCCACAACCATTATCATTACATTTGGAGAGGAGTCAACAAGGCCTATGATGAAACGTACACCATTCCTACTGTGAAACATGGAGGTAGCTCGCTGATATTTTGGGGATATGTGAGCTACAAAGGCACAGGAAATGGTCAAAATTGATGGAAGGATGAATGCAGCACATTATCAGAAAATACTGAAGGAAAGTTTGCACTCATCAGCCTGGAAGGTGTGCATGGGACGTACTTGGGCATTCCAACATGTCAACGATCCAAAACACAAGCCCAAGTCGGCGTGTCATTGGCTACAGCAGAATAAAGTGAAGGTTCTGGAGTGGCCATCTCAGTCTAACCTCAATATCATTGAATCACTCTGGGGAGATCTCAAATGTGAATTTCATTCAAGACAGCACAAAAATGTACAAGAATTGGAAGCTTTTTGGCAAGAAGAATAGGCAGCTTCACCATTAGAGTAACTAAAGAGCCTTGTACACAGCTACCACAAAAGACTCCAAGCTGTCACTGATGTTGATGATCAATCTATCTTTATTAGTTGGCTATGTACCACAAGCTTTTAAGGTGGCAGTAATTAAACCATTACTTAAAAAGCCATCACTTGACCCAGCTATCTTAGCTAATTATAGGCCAATCTCCAACCTTCCTTTTCTCTCAAAAATTCTTGAAAGGGTAGTTGTAAAACAGCTAACTGATCATCTGCAGAGGAATGGTCTATTTGAAGAGTTTCAGTCAGGTTTCAGAATTCATCATAGTACAGAAACAGCATTAGTGAAGGTTACAAATGATCTTCTTATGGCCTCAGACAGTGGACTCATCTCTGTGCTTGTCCTGTTAGACCTCAGTGCTGCTTTTGATACTGTTGACCATAAAATTTTATTACAGAGATTAGAGCATGCCATAGGTATTAAAGGCACTGCGCTGCGGTGGTTTGAATCATATTTATCTAATAGATTACAATTTGTTCATGTAAATGGGGAGTCTTCTTCACAGACTAAGGTTAATTATGGAGTTCCACAAGGTTCTGTGCTAGGACCAATTTTATTCACTTTATACATGCTTCCCTTAGGCAGTATTATTAGAAAGCATTGCTTAAATTTTCATTGTTACGCAGATGATATCCAGCTTTATCTATCCATGAAGCCAGAGGACACACACCAATTAGTTAAACTGCAGGAATGTCTTACAGACATAAAGACATGGATGACCTCTAATTTTCTGCTTTTAAATTCAGATAAAACTGAAGTTATTGTACTTGCCCCCACAAATCTTAGAAACATGGTGTCTAACCAGATCCTTACTCTGGATGGCATTACCCTGACCTCTAGTAATACTGTGAGAAATCTTGGAGTCATTTTTGATCAGGATATGTCCTTCAATGCACATATTAAGCAAATATGTAGGACTGCTTTTTTACATTTACGCAATATCTCTAAAATTAGAAAGGTCTTGTCTCAGAGTGATGCTGAAAAACTAATTCATGCATTTATTTCCTCTAGGTTGGACTATTGTAATTCATTATTATCAGGTTGTCCTAAAAGTTCCCTGAAAAGCCTTCAGTTAATTCAAAATGCTGCAGCTAGAGTACTAACGGGGACTAGAAGGAGAGAGCATATCTCACCCATATTGGCCTCTCTTCATTGGCTTCCTGTTAATTCTAGAATAGAATTTAAAATTCTTCTTCTTACTTATAAGGTTTTGAATAATCAGGTCCCATCTTATCTTAGGGACCTCATAGTACCATATCACCCCAATAGAGCGCTTCGCTCTCAGACTGCAGGCTTACTTGTAGTTCCTAGGGTTTGTAAGAGTAGAATGGGAGGCAGAGCCTTCAGCTTTCAGGCTCCTCTCCTGTGGAACCAGCTCCCCATTCGGATCAGGGAGACAGACACCCTCTCTACTTTTAAGATTAGACTTAAAACTTTCCTTTTTGCTAAAGCTTATAGTTAGGGCTGGATCAGGTGACCCTGAGCCATCCCTTAGTTATGCTGCTATAGACTTAGACTGCTGGGGGGTTCCCATGATGCACTGAGTGTTTCTTTCTCTTTTTGCTCTGTATGCACCACTCTGCATTTAATCATTAGTGATTGATCTCTGCTGTCTTCCACAGCATGTCTTTTTCCTGATTCTCTCCCCTCAGCCCCAACCAGTCCCAGCAGAAGACTGCCCCTTTCTGAGCCTGGTTCTGCTGGAGGTTTCTTCCTGTTAAAAGGGAGTTTTTCCTTCCCACTGTCACCAAGTGCTTGCTCATAGGGGGTCGTTTTGAACGTTGGGGTTTTTCTGTAATTATTGTATGGCTTTTGCCTTGCAATATAGAGCGCCTTGGGGCAAATGTTGTTGTGATTTGGCACTATATAAATAAAATTGATTTGATGTTAAAGGAGGCAATACATGGTATTAAGCACTGGGGTATGTAAACTTTCTGATCATGGTCATTTAGGTAGTTTCTTTTGTCATTATGATTTAAAAGGAGTAAACACAGCTGTTTAACAATAAACTGCTTCACACAACCACTAACCATAGGTGGAAAAAATAATTTTGTGTTATCACTCATATTCTCTGAAAAATGGGCAAAAAAAAAAAAAAGAAAATCTGCCAGAGTATGTAAACGTTTGAGCACAACTGTAAGTTGCACCAGAGTATAAGTCACAGGACCTCCCAAACTAGCAAAAACAAACAAACAAAAAGTTATACTCTGGAAAATACTTTAAAATGGACATTTAAGGTGGAGAAAACTTTGCATTTGCTCATTTTTTAATTTATTATTTAAGCATGTGAGTAACAATCATGCATATTTATACCTGCTCTTATATCTGATCTCTGAACATTAAAAAGTGGACGAAATACAACATGAATCAAACATTTTTACAGTTTTGTCATGAACTGGGTAGGCGTGGCACAGAAGGAGGTTGAACACAAATGCAGACTGAAAATACTGAGGTATAAGTTAAAGGCTTTATCTCAGAAATCAGGCAGGGGTACGGCACACAGGAAGGCAGCCTGAGAAGCAGCGGTACAGGCAGGGGTTAAGCAGAGGCATAATCAACAAGCACAGTTCCAAAATACCAGGAGACACAATACATGGGCTGAGGTAGGAGCAAGGTCAAAAAAACGACACATGGTCAAAAAATGGCAAGGCAAAAACAGAGTAAAAAACAAAGGCTGGAACGTGGACAAGAAATCACAACAAACTGGCTGGGAGTGGAGAAAGTAAGGGCTTAAATAACAGGTGCAGTAATTGGGGAAACAAGGCACAGGTGTCAGGGAAGGTTCTGAAAGGGGCGTGGTCAGACGAGACAGAGGTGAAACAGGAGTCAAGACAGTGCAGGAAGACAGAATTACAATGAAGTTGAGAGAAACTGGTGCAAGAAAGTGCAGTAAGACAAGATGGTGAACCTACCACAGTGATCAAAATACAACACCAACACAAAAGATGAACAAAACCCAAGTCCCAATAAACAAAAAATAAAATAAAGAAAACCCAACACGAAGGAACAAAGAATTAAACCATGAAACAAATGTAAGAACCGAAAAGAGCTAAACAAGAAAATAAAGTAATGGGGTTGTGGTAGAGAGGTGAAGAAGAGAGTGCAAGCAGGGTGGAGTGGATGGAGAAAGGTGGCAGGAGTGATTTGTGACCAAAGAATATCAGCAAGAGTGAAGGGGAAAGTTTACAAGACAGTAGTGAGACCAGCTCTGTTGTACGGCTTAGAGATGGTGGCACTAACAAAAAGACAGGAGGCAGAGCTGGAGGTGGCAGAACTGAAGATGTTGAGATTCTCTTTGGGAGTGATGAGAATGGACAAGATTAGGAATGAACATATCAGAGGGACAGCTCAGGTGGAACGGTTTGGAGATAAAGTCAGAGAGGTGAGATTGAGATGGTTTGGACGTGCAGAGGAGGGATCCAGGGTATATAGGGAGAAGGATGTTGAGGATGGAGCCACCAGGCAGGAGGAGAAGAGGGAGGTCAAAGAGGAGGTTTATGGATGTGCTGAGGAAGGACATGCAGGTGGCTGGTGTGACAGAGGAAGATACAGAGGACAGGGTGATATGGAAACGATTGATCTGCTGTGGCGACCCCTAACGGGAACAGCCAAAAGACAAAGAAGAAGAAGAACTATGTGTAACAATAAACAGATAATTCAACAAAAGACAAAAGAAAAGCAAACCGGTAATAAAACTAATAATTATACAAAGGCAGGACTGAAACTAGACATATAGCTAAGGTAAGATAAACAGGAAATAACTGATAAACAAAAAATAAAACCACTGACAAAAGTATTACACACAGGAGTAAGATAATCAGAACCAAAGTACGATGAGACTAGATAAAAAAAAACTAAAATATAATGACCAGATAAAAACAATAGAGGACAAAACATAACTGGGCCAGACTGGGGCTGAAACATGACAGGTTTATGCATTTCAGACGTTTATGACTGTGTGTAATTAGTGAAGGTTTACGGCTTAAGAAGTGTTAACCACCGCTACTTATCACACAAACACAACACAGGCAATTAATATAATAATACTAACAGCAGAAAACAAAAATTAATGAAGCTCGTTCAAAAAAGGTGAACAGTGAAAAGACAACCACACTGGGCTCAAAGTGTATAACACAAAGCATGAACCCCCCCTAATGCCGAGATGACTTGAAACTCAGTGATTACATCACACTGACACCTCGAAATGCAGAATCGGGTCACAACAGTACGTTTTTGGATGAGTGACTGATATCTCAAGCTGTCACACTCACACTCATTTCAGATGACAGCAGCTGCCAGAACTGCAGCCTCAAGTAAAACCCAAATCAATCATCATATTTAGACCATGAAATTACCTCATCTCAGAAAGGAAAAGTGCAATGAGACGGTGATTTGACTCTAAATACCATAATTCACCTCCTCGAACTGAAGAGAACATTTGGAACTTTTCTAAGTCTTGAGGACAACTGATTGAAAGCAAAGCCATCAAATTTATCCTGTCATCAACACTACATTTCATTTTATTTTATAGGTTGGGATTTTACTGCATTATTTGACCTTCTATAATGCTTGGCTGAGTCTACTTTCAGCAGCATGACATTCTGTGCACAGACAATGCGGGTTTGACTCCTTTCTCTGTTTCAGCGTTCACATTTCTGGCAGACGAGTTCCCTTTTATCTCTACAGCTCATCGCAGATAAACCCGGCACCACATGGGAGGATCAATAAGAGTCAGATCAGTCAAAGCTGCATATTTACTGCTGTGAAAGTGTGCAAGACACAAAATGCCTGTGGGCACATCCCTGCAGCATCCCTGGAGTGAGGCGTCGCATCCAACCGTAGTGCACTGAGAACATTACTGGAGCAATTAGCAGCACCGCTCCCTTTGATCAGCTTAATAATTATTCTCCTCACCTTCTGTACCACAATCTGTATCCTGCAGCTCCAGAGATCCTATTGTAAACTGAGAGCCTCAATTTAGTCCGTTTCCCCCTTTCTCTCAATACTGTCTCACCACAGACGTATCGTTATCTTTGGCTGCTTTCAGTGATGCCGGGATTTGGTTAGACTCTTTCACTCCGATTGTTCTGTCTGAGTTATTTTCATTAGTTACTTCATCCAAACCATCAACATGTCTATTAGACCCCATTCTTACAAGGCTGCTCAAGGAAGCCCTACCATTATTTAATGCTTCGATCTTAAATATGATCAATCTATCTTTATTAGTTGGCTATGTACCACAGGCTTTTAAGGTGGCAGTAATTAAACCATTACTTAAAAAGCCATCACTTGACCCAGCTATCTTAGCTAATTACAGGCCAATCTCCAACCTTCCTTTTCTCTCAAAAATTCTTGAAAGGGTAGTTGTAAAACAGCTAACTGATCATCTGCAGAGGAATGGTCTATTTGAAGAGTTTCAGTCAGGTTTTAGAATTCATCATAGTACAGAAACAGCATTAGTGAAGGTTACAAATGATCTTCTTATGGCCTCAGACAGTGGACTCATCTCTGTGCTTGTTCTGTTAGACCTCAGTGCTGCTTTTGATACTGTTGACCATAAAATTTTATTACAGAGATTAGAGCATGCCGTAGGTATTAAAGGCACTGCGCTGCGGTGGTTTGAATCATATTTATCTAATAGATTACAATTTGTTCATGTAAATGGGGAATCTTCTTCACAGACTAAGGTTAATTATGGAGTTCCACAAGGTTCTGTGCTAGGACCAATTTTATTCACTTTATACATGCTACCCTTAGGCAGTATTATTAGACGGCATTGCTTAAATTTTCATTGTTACGCAGATGATACCCAGCTTTATCTATCCATGAAGCCAGAGGACACACACCAATTAGCTAAACTGCAGGATTGTCTTACAGACATAAAGACATGGATGACCTCTAATTTCCTACTTTTAAACTCAGATAAAACTGAAGTTATTGTACTTGGCCCCACAAATCTTAGGAACATGGTGTCTAACCAGATCCTTACTCTGGATGGCATTACCCTGACCTCTAGTAATACTGTGAGAAATCTTGGAGTCATTTTTGATCAGGATATGTCATTCAATGCGCATATTAAACAAATATGTAAGACTGCTTTTTTGCATTTACACAATATCTCTAAAATTAGAAAGGTCTTGTCTCAGAGTGATGCTGAAAAACTAATTCATGCATTTATTTCCTCTAGGTTGGACTATTGTAATTCATTATTATCAGGTTGTCCTAAAAGTTCCCTGAAAAGCCTTCAGTTAATTCAAAATGCTGCAGCTAGAGTACTAACGGGGACTAGAAGGAGAGAGCATATCTCACCCATATTAGCCTCTCTTCATTGGCTTCCTGTTAATTCTAGAATAGAATTTAAAATTCTTCTTCTTACTTATAAGGTTTTGAATAATCAGGTCCCATCTTATCTTAGGGACCTCATAGTACCATATCACCCCAATAGAGCGCTTCGCTCTCAGACTGCAGGCTTACTTGTAGTTCCTAGGGTTTGTAAGAGTAGAATGGGAGGCAGAGCCTTCAGCTTTCAGGCTCCTCTCCTGTGGAACCAGTTCCCCATTCGGATCAGGGAGACAGACACCCTCTCTACTTTTAAGATTAGACTTAAAACTTTCCTTTTTGCTAAAGCTTATAGTTAGGGCTGGATCAGGTGACCCTGAACCATCCCTTAGTTATGCTGCTATAGACTTAGACTGTTGGGGGGTTCCCATGATGCACTGAGTGTTTCTTTCTCTTTTTGCTCTGTATGCACCACTCTGCATTTAATCATTAGTGATTGATCTCTGCTCCCCTCTACAGCATGTCTTTTTCCTGGTTCTCTCAACTCAACTCAACTTTTTTCTTGTATAGCGCCAAATCACAACAAACAGTTGCCCCAAGGCGCTCAAAGCGCCTTGGGGTTGGGGCTGAGGGAGGCGTTCTCTCCCTCAGCCCCAACCAGTCCCAGCAGAAGACTGCCCCTCCCTGAGCCTGGTTCTGCTGGAGGTTTCTTCCTGTTAAAAGGGAGTTTTTCCTTCCCACTGTCGCCAAGTGCTTGCTCACAGGGGGTCGTTTTGACCGTTGGGGTTTTTACGTAATTATTGTATGGCTTTGCCTTGCAATATAAAGCGCCTTGGGGCAACTGTTTGTTGTGATTTGGCGCTATATAAATAAAATTGATTAAATTGATGACAGCTAGACTCAAACCTGCACAATGGTTGACATGTGCCTTACTAGCACTGCTGAAATAGTCTGAAGCATTATTAATTCTGTACTTTTTACAATTCAACAGTTGTCACAACAGATCATCTTCTCTTTAATTATTCAGGGAAATATGACCATCTTCCCCAACAACACCAGTCTTGCAAACTTTACAAATGAGCCGCTACATGCAAGCATCTGGGATTTAGTTATGAGGGAGAACACCTTGACTGCAACTGTTAACCATAAACCTGGAGAAGCCTTAGGACAGCCGTAGTGCCCAAGAAGTAATGTTTGCAATGATTTCTCAGGGCTGTGAAATTAAAATTGTGAACTCAGAATTCTGACCCAGTCTGGGGGGGGCCCAGCCCCCCTGGAGCCGGTGTCTAGGGCCCGCGGGGCCCAAGAAACAAAATTAATTTTGTATCTAATGATACATTTTCAGCATCTCCTGGAAGAAAAAAAAAATCTCAAATGAAGCGCATATTACATGATCCGAGATTCAACGTTTCATTTGAATTGTCAATGATCATGTTGAAATCACAGAATATGGCATGGAAGTAGGATGTGAAATGATTTGCCTTTTAATTGTAAACTAAATTATGCATTACGTAAGAACACTTAAACTACATGATATTAATGAAGACTGAAAAGACTTAAAGCATTTCAAAAAACAAAGCTAAAGCTTGAAGAATATTTTGAAAATCATGGTAAAATATCAATAACATACCTTATAGTAAAAAAGCCACTTACATTCTTGTGTAAATTCCTGTAAATCCATTCAAAGCCACAATATCTTTTTTTTCCAATGAAAGAAAGTCTATATTAACTAAAAAAAGTGACATAATCTTGTCTGAAATCCTATTTGAACAACTCAATGTTTATTTTCCAGAGACAAAAAAATTCTTACAATGTTTCTTCAGGGCAAAAGATGCAATTCGCTTTTCCCATTTCTTTTATCTCATGGATGTGTTCATGAAGATGACCCTTTAAATTCAAGCCAGCACCAATTCCACGGATTCTTGTATAGTAGTGTTCAGAATAATAGTAGTGCTATGTGACCAAAAAGATTAATCCAGGTTTTGAGCATATTTCTTATTGTTACATGGGAAATAAGGTACCAGTAGATTCAGTAAGTTCTCACAAATCCAACAAGACAAGCATTCATGATATGCACACTCTTAAGGCTATGAAATTGGGCTATTAGTATAAAAAAGTAGAAAAGGGGTGTTCACAATAATAGTAGCATCTGCTGTTGACGCTACAACCTCAAAACTATTATGTTCAAACTGCTTTTTAAGCAATCCTGTGAATCACTAAACTAGTATTTAGGTGTATAACCACAGTTTTTCATGATTTCTTCACATCTGCGAAGCATTAATTTTGTTGGTTTGAAACCAAGATTTTGCTCGTTTACTAGTGTGCTTGGGGTCATTGTCTTGTTGAAACACCCATTTCAAGGGCATGTCCTCTTCAGCATAAGGCAACATGACCTCTTCAAGTATTTTGACATATCCAAACTGATCCATGATACCTGGTATGTGATAATCCATACCCAGCACCATAGTAGGAGAAACATGCCCATATCATGATGCTTGCACCACCATGCTTCACTGTCATCACTGTGAACTGTGGCTTGAATTCAGAGTTTGGGGGTCGTCTCACAAACTGCGGCCCTTGGACCCAAAAAGAACAATTTTCATCAGTCCACAAAATATTCCTCCATTCCTCTTTAGGCCAGTTGATGTGTTCTTTGGCAAATTGTAACCTCTTCTGCACGTCTTTTATTTAACAGAGGGACTTTGCGGGGGGTTCTTGCAAATAAATTAACGTCACACAGGCGTCTTCTAACTGTCACAGCACTTACAGGTAATTCCAGACTGTCATTGATCATCCTGGAGCTGATCAATGGGTGAGCCTTTGCCATTCTGGTTATTCTTCTATCCATTTTGATGGTTGTTTTCCGTTTTCTTCCATGCATCTCTGTTTTTTATTGTCCATTTTAAAGTATTGGAGATCATTTTAGATGAACAGCCTATAATTTCTTGCACCTGCCTATGAGTTTTCCCCTCTCCAATCAACTTTTTAATCAAACTACCCTGTTCTTCTGAACAATGTCTTGAACGTCCCATTTTCCTCAGGCTTTCAAAGAGAAAAGCATGTTCAACAGGTGCTGGCTTCATCCTTACATAGGGGACACCTGATTCACACCCGTTTATTCCACAAAACTGATGAACTCACTGACTGAATGCCACAGTACTATTATTGTGAACACCCCCTTTTCTACATTTTTTTCTACACACTAGTAAACGAGCAAAATCTTGGTTCCAAACCAACAAGATTAATGCCTCGTAGATGTGAAGAAATCATGAAAAACTGTGGTTATACAACTATACTCAACAAAAATATAAACGCAACACTTTTGGTTTTCCTCCCATTTTGTATGAGATGAACTCAAAGATCTAAAACTTTTTCCACATACACAATATCACCATTTCCCTCAAATATTGTTCACAAACCAGTCTAAATCTGTGATAGTGAGCACTTCTCCTTTGCTGAGATAATCCATCCCACCTCACAGGTGTGCCATACCAAGATGCTGATTAGACACCTTGATTAGTGCACATGTGTGCCTTAGACTGTCCACAATAAAAGGCCACTCTGAAAGGTGCAGTTTTGTTTTATTGGGGGGGGGGGGGGGGGGATACCAGTCAGTATCTGGTGTGACCACCATTTGCCTCATGCAGTGCAACACATCTCCTTCGCATAGAGTTGATCAGGTTGTCAATTGTGGCCTGTGGAATGTTGGTCCACTCCTCTTCAATGGCTGTGCGAAGTTGCTGGATATTGGCAGGAACTGGTACACGCTGTCGTATACACTGGTCCAGAGTATCCCAAACATGCTCAATGGGTGACATGTCCGGCGAGTATGCCGGCCATGCAAGAACTGGGACATTTTCAGCTTCCAAGAATTGTGTATAGATCCTTGCAACATGGGGCCGTGCATTATTTGCTGCAACATGAGGTGATGTTCTTGGATGTATGGCACAGCAATGGGCCTCAGGATCTCCTCACGGTATCTCTGTGCATTCAAAATACCATCAATAAAATGCACCTGTGTTCTTCATCCATAACAGACGCCTGCCCATATCATAACCCCACCACCACCATGGGCCACTCGATCCACAACACTGACATCAGAAAACCGCTCACCCACACGACGCCACACACGCTGTCTGCCATCTGCCCTGGACAGTGTGAACCGGGATTCATCTGTGAAGAGAACACCTCTCCAACATGCCAAACGCCAGCGAATGTGAGCATTTGCCCACTCAAGTCGGTTACGACGACGAACTGGAGTCAGGTCGAGACCCCGATGAGGACAACGAGCATGCAGATGAGCTTCCCTGAGACGGTTTTTGACAGTTTGTGCAGAAATTCTTTGGTTATGGAAACCGATTGTTTCAGCAGCTGTCTGAGTGACTGGTCTCATACGATCTTGGAGGTGAACATGCTGGATGTGGAGGTCCTGGGCTGGTGTGGTTACACGTGGTCTGCGGTTGTGAAGCTGGTTGGATGTACTGGCAAATTCTCTGAACCGCCTTTGGAGACGGCTTATGGTAGAGAAATGAACATTCAATACACGAGCAACAGCTCTTGTTGATATTCCTGCTGTCAGCATGCCAACTGCACGCTCCCTCAAATCTTGCGACATCTGTGGCATTGTGCTGTGTGATAAAACTACACCTTTCAGAGTGGCCTTTTATTGTGGGCAGTCTAAGACACACATGTTCAAAAGGTTCAAAAGGTTTATTGTCATATGTACAGTAAGAAACGTATTTCCCTGTGCAATGAAATTCTCTTCTTTGCTGCTCTCACCGGGTGTCTATAATAATAGTCAAAATAGGCATTAAAAAAAAAAAATAAAACATCCTATGTACATAAATGTGCAGTAGTGCGCTACATTGACTGTAGGGTATTGATGAGTTAATGTGCAAATAGCTAGATTCAAATATTAACAATTAACAGTAAAGTAACAATAAAGGTGCAGTTACAGTATGAAGTGAAATGAAATAATGTGCAAATAGCAAGATTCAAGTATTAACAGTTAACAGTAAAGTAACAGTAAGGTGCAGTAACAGTGTGAAGTGACCCCAGGGGGTCTGCTCAGTCCTTAGCAGCATTCAGCAGTCTGATGGCAGTGGGGTAGAAAGAGTTTTTGAAGCGGGTGGTTTTGCATTTCACATTCCTGAACCTCCGTCCTGAAGGCAGCAGTGTGAACAGTCCGTGTTGGGGATGTGTAGGGTCTTTTATGATGGCGGCAGCTCTATTGTGGACTCTCCGATGGTAGATGCTCTGCAGAGATGGTAGTGGCGTCCTCGTGATCTTTGATGCGGTCTTCACTACTCTCTGCAGGCGTTTGCGGTCATTCACCGTTGAGCTGCCATACCACGCAGTAATCGAGGTGGTGAGAATGGACTCAATGATGCAGCTGTAGAAGTTGCTGAGAATCTTGGGTGACATGCCAAATTTCCTCAGCCTCCTCAGGAAGTACAGCTGCTGCTGAGCCTTCTTTACCACCTGTGTGGTGTTGAGTGTCCAAGTGAGGTCACTACTGATGTGGACCCCCAGATATTTAAAGCTGCTCACTCTCTCCACCTTGCGGCCTTGGATAGACAGTGGCTGATGAGGTTCCCTCTCCCTCCTCATGTCCACTATCATTTCCTTGGTTTTATCTGTGTTCAGGGTGAGGTTGTTGACTCCACACCATGTCACCAGGCCTTCCACCTCCCTCCTGTAAGCTGCTTCGTCTCCGCCGGTGATGCGTCCAATCACAGCAGTGTCGTCAGCAAACTTTATGATGGTGTTGTCGGGGTGAGAGGCGGCACAGTCATAGGTGAAGAGGGTGTAGAGAATAGGACTGAGGACGCAGCCCTGCGGGGTACCGATGTTGGTGGTGATGCTGGCTGAGGTCCTATTCCCAATTCTTGACAGACTGTGGTCTGCCAGTCAGAAAGTCCAGAAGCCAGTCACAGAGGGTGGGGTGGAGTCCAAGGGCAGACAATTTGTAGGTGAGTTTGTGAGCGATGACCGTGTTGAAAGCAGAGCTGTAGTCAATGAAAAGTACTCTGATGTAAGAGTCTTTATTTTCCAGGTGGGAGAGGGAGGCGTGCAGGGCGGCGGCAATGGCATCCGAGGCTGACCTGTTGTGCCTGTAAGCGTACTGCAGGGGGTCTGTGATGTCCAGTATGCAGCCCTGAATGTATGACAGTACCACTCTCTCGAAACACTTCATAATGATTGGAGTGAGTGCCACTGGCCTATAGTCATTCAGGCAAGATGGGGGGTTCTTCTTGGGGAGGGGGATGATGGTGGTGGTCTTGTAGCAGGTGGGAACAGTGCATTGACTGAGGGAAAGGTTGAAAATGGAGGTAAGAACGTCAGTCAGCTCGTTGGCACACGCTCTGAGGGCACGACCAGATATGTTATCCGGGCCAACAGCTTTCCGGAGCCGAATACTCCTCAGTGCTCTGTGTACCTGGGCTGGTGTGATAACGAGAGGGGAGGAGGGAGGTTGGGCAGCCGAAGTGTGTGTATGATCTATGGATGTGGTACAGGTGGAGGTGGAGCTCTCAAAGCGTGAGTAGAACACATTGAGGTCTTCCAGGAGGCTGTCTGAAGAGCTGATGGTGGTGGTCCTGGAGCCGGTTCTGAAGTCTGAGATGTGGTTCAGACCTTGCCACATCCTCCTGGGGTCAGCATTGGAGTAGAAGTTCTCTGTCTTCTCTCTATGCTGCCTCTTGGCCGCTCTTATGGCCTTCTTCAGTCTATATTGTGCGGCTTTGCGCTCAGCCTCGTTGCCAGATTTAAATGCAGCAGTGCGAGCACGCAGTAAGCGCAGTACCTCGGTATTAATCCAGGGCTTCTGGTTGGGGAACTTCTTGACTTGTATGGTGGGTATGATGTTCTCAACACAGGTGCTGATATACCCAGATACATACTCAGCATATTCTACTACGCTAACAGAAGAATCCTCCTGGATGGCCGCGGTTCTAAACACATCCCAGTCTGTTTTAGCAAAACAGTCCTGCAGAGTGCTCTCAACCTCTGGTGACCATAGCTGCACCTGTCTGGTGACAGGATTCGATTGTTTAAGTCTCTGTCTGTAAGCTGGGTACAGGAACAAAGAGATGTGGTCGGAGCTGCCAAATGAGGGGCGTGGTGTTGCCCTCAGAGCGCCACGGATATTACTGTATGTGTGGTCCAATATATTTTTACCCCTGGTGGGAATGTCCACATGCTGGTAGTATTTGGGGAGTACAGTCTTTAGGTTGCCCTTGTTAAAATCTCTGACGATTATGCAAACGGCGTCTGGGTGAGCGGTCTCTGTCGCGCTGATGACGTCATGCAGTTTACTGAGTGCTGTTGTGTAGTTAGCGCCCGGGTGGATGTAAACAGCGGCTTAAAAATACACTGGTAAACTCCCTCGGTAGATAAAAGGGGCGACATTCCAGTAATAGAAACTCCAGATCAGGTGAGCAGTATTTCTGTACAGTCCGAGCATTTCTACACCAAGAGTTATTTATATAAACACACACACCTCCTCCTGCGCTCTTACCGGAATCCGCTGTCCTGTCCCCTCGGAACAATGAATGTGTTTCCAGCTGAACGGCAGAGTCCGGGACGGTCTCTGTGAGCCAAGTCTCGGTGAAAATCAAAGCACAACACTGTCTAGTCTTTCTCTGTGCTGTAATCCTCGCCCGCAACTCGTCCAGTTTGTTTTCCAGCGACCGTACGTTAGCCAGCAGCAGGCTGGGGAGCGGTGGCTTACTCGGACGTGCCTTTAGCCGAACATGAAGCCCGCCTCTCTTACCCCGCTTCCGACACCGCCGGCGGAGCACTTTCCTCGGGTCTGCGTCCTCACTTGGGGTCGAGGCTTTGGGGCCTTCCTGGGTGTTACGATGCTGGCGTTCCTCACGGACAATGAGCTGCAGTTCCGGTGGAATATATCCAGTAAAGACAGAGCTATGCAGAGCAATGTCCAGTAGTGCCTGTCTGTCATAGGTCTGTAGTGCATGAGATTTGGAAACGAGAGAAAACAAGCAAGAAAAAAATATAAAAAGACTCAAAACGTGACATCCAGTGACGGAGCTAGCAACGACGGCTGTTGCCACGGTGGGCGCCATCTTTGAGACTGTTAGATGTTGCTGTTACTGTTAGATCTCAGTGCTGCATTTGATACAGTGGATCATCATATTCTACTTGATAGGCTGGAAAATCATTTTGGGATTACTGGGAGTACCCTTGCATGACTGACGTCATATTTGACCAGACGTTCTCACTGTGTTTTGTACAGTAACACTACTTCTAACCTTAGTGACATGAAATTTGGGGTTCCTCAGGGGTCTGTCTTAGGCCCCCTGCTTTTCTCCCTTTATATAGCACCCCTTGGGCACATAACTGCGGCTTTTTGGGATTACCTTTCACTGCTATGCAGATGATACTCAGTTATATATGCCAATAACTGCTGGTAATCTCGTTCACATAAAATCCTTAGAAGATTGCCTTGCATCAGTGAGAAGTTGGATGTCTAGAAACTTCCTACTTTTAAACTCTGAAAAGACTGAAATGATGGTTCTTGGTCCAGTGAGACATCGGTATCAATTTGACCAGTTAACACTCAGTCTAGGCTGGTGTGTTATACATCACACTGACAAAGTGAGGAACCTTGGGGTAATTTTTGATCCTTCGTTGTCCTTTGGTCTCCATATTAGAAATATTACTAGGACTGCTTTCTTCCACCTGCGAAATATAGCGAAGATTCGTCCCATCCTGTCTATGGCTGATGCTGAGACCCTGATCCATGTGTTCATCTCTTCTAGATTGGACTACTGCAATGTTCTATTTTCTGGTTTACCGCAGTCTAGCATTAGGGGTCTCCAATTGGTTCAGAATGCTGCAGCCAGACTTTTGACACGAAGCAGAAAGTTTGACCACATTACACCCATTTTGGCGTCTCTTCACTGGCTTCCTGTCCCAGTGAGATCAGATTTTAAGGTTCTGCTACTAACCTATAAAATTATTCAAGGACTGGCACCTCCCTACCTAGCTGACCTAATTAAACCTTAAGTACTGGCCCGGGCTTTACGTTCTCAGGGTGCAGGACTACTTTGTGCCCCTAAGGTGAATAAGAAGTCTGCGGGTCACAGAGCTTTCTCTTATCGTGCCCCTGTTCTGTGGAATGATCTCCCTGCGTCAATAAAACAATCAGATTCTGTGGAGACTTTCAAGTCCAGACTTAAGACGCACTTATTTTCCCTTTCATATGGCTAGCATACTGGTGCAGTTTTGTTTTACGCTTTTTACTCTTTTAATTCATGTTATTAGTAATTGAAGTGGGCCGGGGCCTCAACTTCACCTAAATTCTGGGTCTTTTAGTGAAGCTTAGGGTTAGCTGCCGGCGATCACCTTAGTATTTCTTCTGTTTTTCTTGTTGATTAATGCTGGCAAATTATACAGTATTTTTTGTCTTTCTGATGCCTGATTTTGTTTTTCTCTGTTTAAGGTGCAGCTCCATCCAGAGGTCGGAGTTGTGTTTGTGTTGGCGATTCTCCTGTCCTGTGCACCAACAGCAATTCTTGTATATTCATCCGTGAATTGTTCTGTGAATTATTTCTGTAATTTATGTTTGTAGCATGGCCCAAGCAGAGGGTCACCCCTTTGAGTCTGGTCTGCTTGAGGTTTCTTCCTCAGAGGGAGTTTTTCCTTACCACTGTTGCCTTACCTGTGTGAAGCGCCTTGAGGCAACTCTGTTGTGATTTGGTGCTTTATAAAGGAAACTGAAACTTGTCTAAGTTCTTAGTGTTTTTGGCATCCTTGGAGTTCAATATTTCCACCAGTTCCTCCTCTGTGAACTCAGCAAACCTCGCTGGTAGACAATTTTCTGCTGTTGTTGACATGTTTCTTGCCAATTTTTCGACCAGCGTCTGTCAGCTAGTTCCTGACCTTCGTATGCCACGCTCTGATTGGCTAGCTGTTGGCAGTAAGCTCTAACGCTATTGGTCAGTGGGAACCGATCCAAAATAACTTTTGGTCCTCGCCTTTTTGGATCCTTTTGGATCCAACATAACTTTCTGTCGCCAAGCATGCCAAAATACAGGTAAATGATGGACAGAAAGGCTAATCTGTGATTGGCTATTGCAATCTGAGTGGAGAACATATATATATATATATATATATATATATATATATATATATATATATATATATATATATATCTTTCATGACTGTTGGTGCTTGGACAACCATCTTGAATTGTGAACTACATATATGTGAAGCTTGAATGAGTTGACAAGCTGGAATTACTACTTCAATGGGCATTCCAAGTGAAACTTCCAATGCACAACTGTGGAATCACAACCTCTAAATACAGTGGGAACACAACATGAACTGATGCTTCAGTGGCCCCATCAGCTTTTGTTTAGCCATGTTAAAAGGCAAGATTTCCTGTGCCTAAAGTGATGACTGCCACAGTACAACACAATACTATCCAGAATACAAAAAAAGAGATGAGCTGATGACACACATGGTGCAAATTTTTCCTTGTTTGTATGTTTGTTGGGGTGGTCCATTGTGTGCCCTAATAGAAACAACAACGCTACTAATTGCCATAACGTTTGGCTTTTCTAATTTGTTCAGCAATTCAAATATTTCTGTAATTCATTTAATCATTTTCTATACTGGCTTACTCCAATCAAGGGTTATGGGGGGGCGGGGGCTGGAGCCTATCCTAGCAAACATGGAGAGAGACGGGGTACACCCTGGACAGGGCGCCAATCTACCGCGGACCGCATATAGAAAGACAAACATGTGCCCACACTCTCACTCACGGCTACAGCCAATTTTTAGTTTTCAATTCATTCCAATTCAAGTGGGAGGAAACCAGAGAATCAGGAGGGAACCCACGTGAACACAGGGAGAATATGCAAACCCCACACAGAAAGGCCCAAGTGGGAAGCAATTCCATGACCTTCTTGCTGTGAGGCAACAGTGCTAACCGCTATTCCATCATGCCACCCATCTTTAGTTTTCTTATTTAGCAACATCATAAGTTACAAAAGTTGCAGCCGATCTGCTCTATGTAAGCCTGATCCAGTCCTCTTTGGACCACCAGCAGCTGTGTGTGTGTGTGTGTTCTCCAGGTAAAACTGAAGTTGCGTCAGGAAGGGCATCCAGTGTAAAACTTGTGCCAAATACCAATGCCGATCTGGTTGTATTTGCTGTGGCGACCCCAAACACAAAAAAACGGGAGCAGCCGAATGGACAACAACAACATAAGTTACAAAAGTTAATCCAGTGAACTAACACATTGTGTTCTTAAAATAATGACATTAAAAATATGTAACTTGAAATAAAATCCATTAACTTAAATATTTTAGTGTTTTTAATTTCAATTTTGAACCCAAGAATTTCTAAACATGCTCATTTTCCAGAAGATGTAAAGGTTTTTTTTATGGTTTCTCTTTAAGTAAATGACTCCATCATATGGTTGAGAAGAATACATCTTTATTGCTGGGTGTGTCACTTGTGTGGAAACTGCTCAGAAATGGCCACAGATCATAAAGGCTTAATTAAAGGAGGACAAATCACCACACATTAACTTGCACAACCCAAATGTTTATCTTGGTGTCTTTTATGCTTAAACATCTCAGCTCCCAACGTGTCTTCACAACAGTAACAAATACTACTGACAAGACCTCATGACCTCAAGATGTTATATTTATCCAGTCTTTGTAAATCAAGATGACATTCTGTCAGTCATCCTTTGTACCACACACATACACTTAAAAACCTGCCACTGTGTATTTATCTGTGTCACTGCTTATCTACTTGACTTCTTTCATTTCACAAAAACACAGTGGAGACTTTGGTTGTTTACAGTCACACAGCATGAATATACAGTACTCCAATCTGCATCTTGCAGAGAGTGAGAGAGCTGTGAGCATCTCTGAGCTCCCTGAGGTGTCAATCATCAAACTGTGCGGGACACAGAGTGCTTTCTGGAGTCACAACCCCACTGTCACCTTCCACAGCAATCTGCTCCTGTTGCTTGCAGACCTTTGAAGTCACAGTGAAATTAACAATACAAATTAACAATACTCTACTCTTTTCTACTCTTCCTTTTTAGATATTTAAATATACCTTAGTATACTAGCATAGTTCCACCTTAGAATTAGAATATAATATATAAGATATACCTTACTGAATTTTCATGTGGTATACCAAATGACAGCATGGTGGCACAGTGGTTACCACTGTTGCTTCATAGCATATAGAGCCTTGGTTCGTGCCCACCAATGCACAGTTTGCATGCTGTCACCATGGCTGCTTTAATTCCCTCCAGAGCCCAGCAGATAAAGATTTTTTTGAGGCGGCTGATACGATACCAAGATTAGCGAGTAAAAACATTTACGATGTGCTGCAAAATACATAAAAACAGCATTGATTCCTAACATTTCATTATCAAACCCTGGTGACACAGAAATGTAATTGAGGCTTGATGTGTTACAATTTAAACATGAACTTTATTAGAAATAACTAGAAATAGAACAACCAACCAACCAATGTATGTCACACTGCCTTCTCTCTGATTGGCAGTTACCATCTTGCATCATTCTGAATTTGCATACAATAGACTTCTCATCTATTTTGGCTCCATCTAACTAGCAACATAGTGATCACTTGTCTCTTGTCACTGTAAAATGCCTACTGAATGTCTCTTGTAGCTAATGTGACCAAGGGGTGATGGGGTCCAAGCCATACTTGGCAGCATTGTATACTACACTGCTGAAGCACCCTCGGCTAGATAAACACATAATGACACCATTTCCAACAGACTGTTTATTTGAATTGTTTATTTGGTAAAATAAAAAAGGCTGTGAAAGGCTGACATCGGCTGATTATATGAGCCAACTGATATTACTGGTTGGGCTCTAGTTTGCTCATACCATCAAAACATGTACATTAGGTTCTTTGTCCGTGCAGATCCAGCCCAGTCTCATGCTTTTTTTCATGCTCCTGGCAGGAAATGAGTCAAATTTTGTGACAGAGCTTTTTTTTTACTCAATATTACTAACCCTACTCCAACCCCCAACCCTAACCTTAACCATAACCTAATCATACTCCTTGCCCCACCCTAACCATAAACACACCCAACCCCCGCTTCACTTTTAATTTCGTGCAGCCATTACGGAATGAATGACAATGAATTTGTGCTGCCGTGATGAAAATGAGGCACTTTTCTTCACAAACCAATAGATGAATATATTTTTTGTGCTCCTGAATCACGACTTGCCGTGAGACAGGGTTGTGCAGATCTGGAGTTGTATCATGCAGGACATCCAGCATAAAACTGGTGCCAAACCAATATTTGAATACATACTGATTCTGCAGTGGGGACACTGACCAAACAGGAGCATCCAAAAGAAAATGTATATATTGAAAAAGAAAATCAAACATATCATAAGCTCCTTCCATACAGGTTTACTACAACACCACAACTCACACCCAAGTCCAAGACAATAGCCATGACAAGTCCAATCTTAATGGACAAGTGCTCAACTCACATTTTAAAATGGCTTAGTTTGTGATAAATCCTATCTCTACCTATGAGTACTACTATGTTCTGAAAAGTGCCATTACAGCACCATCTAAACTAGTTTTATGCCACACATCATCTCAGACCTCTTCAAAATATAATTTCTAACTGTCATTTTGAAATACATCACCCCTGTGCGCTGGATCATAAATAACGTATGCTGCCCTGGTTGTTTGGCGATGCTTAATCCTCATGGGATAATCCAGAATCCTACAACAAGATTTATGGTTGATGTCTATGCATGTGCTGTAGGAGGGCAGACAAGCAACTGCTGGAAGATGTTACAAAGTACTTTAGAAGGAGTGAGGCTGAATGACCGCAGCAGGGTGCTGAACAGGCATTCACAGAACTGGCGGCAGTGAATCAATTGCTGCTCCCGCGTGTCGTCCAAGAGATGTGACTTCAATCACACTCACCGATAAGGATGAGGGATGGCAACGTGAGATACAAACTTGTCCCAAAGCAATCAGTACAAGATCCAATTAGAGACGACGTGTTTTAGCAGAATAAGTAAAGCTGATCTGCATGATAATGTTACTTAATACCTGCAGTATAATATAACCGAGTAAAAATTTCCTCTTAGCTTTTTCACTACTACAAAATAAAATCAGAAGATTCAGTTTGTCAGCAGTGACAAAATGTCCAACACAGGACCCTGTTTTACACCTGGCACAGTGGAAGGGTCATTGCTTGGGTCTGTCTGCACCCGGTGGGGAATGGAGGAGATCGGGTCTCTGGGGCTTCAGCCATGTCATGACACCTGGGAAGAGCTGGACAATGCTGGTATCTTTTCAGGGGAAGAAAGTTGCAAGTCTTCATGACCTGCTTTTTCCAGGTAGTGACCGGAAAACCCTTGGGTACCGCTGGAATAAGTTTGTGTCAAATAAGCACTTACGTTAGCTCCAGCCATACTGCGAGCTTCCCTGAATATGATCCAACCCGCAGCTGCCTCAGCGCTGAGTACACCAGCAAGTGGCAAAGGTCAAGGCAACGTCCAAGTTTCAACTGGCTGGAGCATAAATAGACGACTACTTTCATTGTCTATGTAAAATGTTGTATCCTTTGACGTCAGAAGTCCTTCCAGTATGAGTGAATGCTGGCAAATAAGTGACCAAACTGATGGTTTATGGATATTGCACATTCAATATAAGGCTGGCCCCAGTGTAGTGTACAGAATACAGGTGTACAAAATGAATGACCAACGTTTGCTCTCCATTATACACGACTGAAGTTACACATTTATCTCTAAAGACAGATTAAATAGAAGATGACATGATGTATAGCCTGGAAAGGCCACCAGTCCATTGTAGTGCCACAGACAAACAGACAAACTCATTCACAACTACAGTCAATTGACAGTTTTCAGTTCACCTAACCTGTATGCCTGTGGAGGTAGGAGGAAGCTGGTGCACAAACACCAACACAACCACAGGGAGAACACACAAGCTCCACACAGAAAGAACCAACAGCCTCATTTATAACTGTTGTGCATGCACAAAACGGGACAAAATCACACTTCTAATGTATATGCTGTGATTTTTAAAAGAATAACCGGATGGCAATATGTTCACACATGTACACAAATTGTGAGCCATATGTACAAACATTTTGGACAGAGTTAAAATATGAATGGTGGCATTATACATATTGATGCCGTGTGTGAGTAAATCATAACTCATACATTGAACTCCATTTAATAACTCATGTCACATAGGCATGCACTGCATCATAAGAAATATGGAGTTGATTGATGTGATAGTGAGCCATAATTATTCCAGAGGGGCTGTTCAACTGTTAAATATATAAGTCGACTCAGATCTTAAGTCAAATCACGTTTAATAATTCATCAGCACACTGCAGAGGCTGATATGTAACGATATTAGTAGTGGCCTTGACTGGATTATCACCATCATTTTTGACAAGGTCCTGCCTGCAATACTGACACGAAAAAATAGTTTCCCTCCTGTAATTTTACATTAAACATGGGCCCATGTTACTTTTACTGCTCAAATTTTATTAGGAGACATTTTATGTTAATAAAGAAAGACGCACAATTACATCACAGCAGCGCAAAAGATTCTGAGACAAATCTAATGATAAATAATTGTATAGCTATTCAGTGACTTGAAAGATTTCATGCTGGTTTTTGTGGTGAGTTTGTTAAAGCTTGTTAAAGCGTGTTAAAGTTTGTTCAACTAATGTTAATAAATGAATGAAGTCTAACAAGCAATATTGCAATGTGCCCTTGCACACCTCTGTTGCAGCATTTAAAAATCATTTCACTGCTGTGACCACACACAAGCACAAGCCTTGATTTCTGTTTCAGCAATGTTGCCTTTCCTTCTCTTCCTTTGGGATGCCATGATAAGTACACATTTCTGGCTTCATGTGTATGCTTGAATATTCATGAGGTGTTTTGCATTGACTATTTACAAGGCAGATGCACATGCAATTTATAAATATGATTTTCTTGCAGCTGTGCAAACAAACTGTTTTATAAGACTGATTTTTTTGGGGATTGTGTACTTTTAGTATGAATTCTATGCACTGATTTATAAATGAGGCTTCTTGCCAGACAGACAACAACAATAAAGCAGATGCCATTTTCACTTTTGGGCTTCAAAGGAAGAAAAGAAATAGAAAAAAAAAGAAAAGAGATACAACTCCAGACTATTAGAGGGGCAGGGGAGAAAAAGCTAGGTAGATGATAGATTATACTCAGCCAAGTTCTTTGACTCTTGATCCTTAACAGACATTTTCCTGGTGCATGTCACTGATTTGACAACTTTTTTCTTTTGGAAAATACATACACTATTTGTTTTAGAAAGGTTGGCCCAATGCCATGGTACTTCACTTGAGCACTTCAGCAATAAACAAATAAAAAAAAAAAAAAAATCATTGAAAACACAGGCCAGTGGCATAGTATAGTCACTACTAATAATCCTGTCACTCACCATTTTCAAATGATGTAGTATTTTAAATTGCACACAATACTCTCTCCAACTTATATACTATACTCTTCACTTTCATAGCCAGACTACACTCTTCCCTGTGATTTTTTTTAATCATTCCATTCCATCTTAGTTTTACAGACTGTCTTCTGATGTTGGCAAGACATATAACTTGTCTGGATCAGCAAACAGCTTATCTATTTTTACCTGTGGCCATCAAATATGGCTATCAGGTATTGGACAGGCTTTGCATCCGTCCGTCCGTGCTCAGCAAAAGTCCAGCCTTATTACTACCAGAATTTTCAAATTCACAGGGAACATTCTTGGAACACAGACATTGGACAAGTTCAAAGATAGCTAACCTTGACAAGTGACAAGTGACAAAGTTTTTTAATTCGGCACACAAAATATTCAAATAGAAAAAAATGAACAATTCCACAAACAAACACAGACAAAACTAGTGAGTCCGAAAGGGTGTGGGCTGAAGCAAAGCTTATTAGCGCCCACCCCTGCTAGTACAAGTCCAACAATTCTAATCAGTCATATTTACATACACTCAACAAAAATATAAACGCAACACTTTTGGTTTTGCTCCCATTTTGTATTGGATGAACTCAAAGATCTAAAACTTTTTCCACATACACAATATCACCATTTCCCTCAAATATTGTTCACAAACCAGTCTAAATCTGTGATAGTGAGCACTTCTCCTTTGCTGAGATAATCCATCCCACCTCACAGGTGTGCCATATCAAGATGCTGATTAGACACCATGATTAGTGCACAGGTTTGCCTTAGACTGCCCACAATAAAAGGCCACGCTGAAAGCTGCGGTTTTGTTTTATTGGGGGGGGATACCAGTCAGTATCTGGTGTGACCACCATTTGCCTCATGCAGTGCAACACATCTCCTTCGCATAGAGTTGATCAGGTTGTCAGTTGTGGCCTGTGGAATGTTGGTCCATTCCTCTTCAATGGCTGTGTGAAGTTGCTGGATATTGGCAGGAACTGGTACACGCTGTCATATACGCCGGTCCAGAGCATCCCAAACATGCTCAATGGGTGACATGTCCGGTGAGTATGCCGGCACATGGGACATTTTCAGCTTCCAAGAATTGTGTACAGATCCTTGCAACATGGGGCCGTGCATTATCCTGCTGCAACATGAGGTGATGTTCTTGGATGTATGGCACAACAATGGGCCTCAGGATCTCGTCACGGTATCTCTGTGCATTCAAAATGCCATCAATAAAATGCACCTGTGTTCTTTGTCCATAACAGAGGCCTGCCCATACCATAACCCCACCGCCACCATGGGCCACTCGATCCACAACATTGACATCAGAAAACCGCTCACCCACACGACGCCACACACGCTGTCTGCCATCTGCCCTGGACAGTGTGAACCGGGATTCATCCGTGAAGAGAACACCTCTCCAACGTGCCAAACGCCAGCGAATGTGAGCATTTGCCCACTCAAGTCGGTTACAACGACGAACTGGAGTCAGGTCGAGACCCCGATGAGGACGACGAGCATGCAGATGAGCTTCCCTGAGACAGTTTCAGACAGTTCGTGCAGAAATTCTTTGGTTATGCAAACCGATTGTTTCAGCAGCTGTCCGAGTGGCTGGTCTCAGACGATCTTGGAGGTGAACATGCTGGATGTGGAGGTCCTGGGCTGGTGTGGTTACACGTGGTCTGCGGTTGTGAGGCTGGTTGGATGTACTGCCAGATTCTCTGAAACGCCTTTGGAGACGGCTTATGGTACAGAAATGAACATTCAATACACGAGCAACAGCTCTGGTTGACATTCCTGCTGTCAGCAAATCTTGCAACATCTGTGGCATTGTGCTGTGTGATCAAACTGCACCTTTCAGAGTGGCCTTTAATTGTGGACAGTCTAAGGCACACCTGTGCACTAATCATGGTGTCTAATCAGCATCTTGATATGGCACACCTGTGAGGTGGGATGGATTATCTCAGCAAAGGAGAAGTGCTCACTATCACAGATTTAGACTGGTTTGTGAACAATATTTGAGGGAAATGGTGATATTGTGTATGTGGAAAAAGTTTTAGATCTTTGAGTTCATCTCATACAAAATGGGAGCAAAACCAAAAGTGTTGCGTTTATATTTTTGTTGAGTATAGAAAATGTGTGTTTGTCACCAGTTTTAAACAGAGGAATTACTTTGTCTATTTTCATTTGAGAAGGAAATTTACCAGTACTTAGTGACATATTGCAAATATAATTGAACGGTTTTACTATACAATCAATAACTTTTTTTAATAAAGCCATATCCAAATTATTAAAATCAGTCGATTTCTTACTTTTGAACCATGAACCAGATCAAGTATTTCCCTTTCATGAGTACCACCAATGAACATTGAAACAGATTTGTTAAACGTTGAATTATTTACCCAGAAGTTATTAGTTGATGAGTCAATCTTACTGGCAAGATTTTTACCCATATTAACGAAGTATTCATTAAAGTGTTCAGCAATAGACTCGTCGTTATCAATCGTGATGTAGTTGTTACTCTGAAAAAATGAAGGATAATCTCTAGTTACTCTATTCTTTTTTACTATTTCATTTAATATGTTCCATGTGTTTTTGATGTTATTTCTATTTTTGACAAGTAACTCATTATAATATGTTTTTTTACTGAGTCTCATGATATTGATTAACTTATTCTTATATGTTTTATACTTACTTTCAGCTTCCTTAGTTCGTAGTTTTATGAATTGTTTATATAGTACGTTTTTCTTTTTACATGCCCTCTGAAGTCCCTTAGTTATCCATGGTTTGTTGCTATATTGATTTCTGTATATTTTGTCAACAAATGGACAGTGTTTATTATACAAACTGGAAAAAATGGAAATGAAAGCATCATATGACCTGTCAACATCATCAACAAAAACATCTGACCAATTCTGACTTGATACATCCTCCCTTAAATTATCAATTGTTTCAGGTGTTACTTTTCTACTCATGAATTTGATATTGCTTCGATACATACAACAACCCTCCAATGCAAAGACTGAGAAAACTGGCAAGTGATCACTGATATCACTGACCAGTAGTCCCCCACTAAGATTACCGGATATAACGTTAGTTAAAATATTGTCAATGAGAGTTGTTGAGTCCATAGTTATTCTGCTAGGATGAATGATGGTTGGAAACAGTCCTAAACAGTACAAGGTGTTTATAAATGAGGTAATTTGTGGATGATTGTGAGGGTTTAAAAAATCTATATTGAAATCTCCACAGACAAATAAATGCTTATTTCTGTTGATTTTGTTGTACATTCCTAAGATAATGTCTTCAAAGGTGTCAATATTTGTCCCAGGAGCTCTGTAAATGCAACTAACAACTATGTTTTTGGAGTTTATAGATGTCATTTCTATGGTAACACATTCCATGATATTGTCCACTGTAAATGACATGTTGTTAATGAGTTTACAGTTATAATCTGACCTTACAAACAATGCAACGCCTCCGCCCCTTCTCGTCTGCCTATTAACCAGGAACAATTCATAACCATCAAGATATACCAGATCTTTATTATCCTCATTTAACCATGTTTCTGAAATTGCAATAACTGAAAAACGTTTTTTGGATGTTTTCAAACAATCATTAATAGTGGACAGATTACGAGAAAGACTTCTGCTGTTGAAATGTATAATTGAAAAATTTTCATCATTGATTTTATAATTTTTGAATTGTTCTTCTGTAAAATATTTGCACTGTCTCACAATATTCTCACTGAAAAAGGTATCAGGATCATTTTCAGATTCGAAGGGGTGGTTAGCAGAGTTATTATACTTAAATGTATCTAGACAGAGCTCCTGGGCAGAAATAAATGGATCATTATCCTTAGTCATTATGTCTCTCTTGTCTCCGGGTGTAGATGATGTGGATGAGTGGGTTGCTCCAGTCTGCATCATGGTGCTGTGATGTGTTTGAGTCCTCATACCTATTGTTCATATTTGTCCAGCTCCTCGATGTTCCTTATTGCCATGACTTTTGCTTGTTCTGGGGATCCGTTCAGTTTGATGAATATTTTACAGTTTGAAGTCCATGTGTGCTGGATTTTTCCCTGTTTCTTTAAGAAGCGTGCTTTCCTGGCGATGTCGGCATTCCGTTTGGTTAGATGTTCATTGATGAATACGTTTGTCCCTTTCAGTTTTCTTCCTTGTTTTAACAGTGCTGTTTTGTGTTTTCTGTTGATGAATCTCATGATGACGGTTCGTTTATCACCGTCATTTCTCCGGGGCAGAGGGTGGCACGCTTCAATGTTATTTAAATCCATTTCTATACCTTTAGATAGGAGGAAATCAGCAACCTGTTTTTCCACAGAGCTGACCTCCTGTTCACTGGGCTCCCCTCCGCTCTCATCTGTTACCGCCCGTGCGTAGGACCGTGGTTTGATGTGAAGACCTGTGACGATGACGTCATTAATTCTGGTGTACTGCTCCAATTCAGCCACTCTATTTTCCAGCTGCACTAGATGCCGGTCTTTCTCGGCGTTCTGGAGCCGTAATGCCTTCACCTCCTCCACCAGATCCATGATTGATTTCTGTTGCTGCTTCACAACAGAAATCTCCTCTGATAGAAAGTCCAGAGATTTTTTAATATCGTCACCTTCCTCCGCTGTCAGAACCTTCTTAGGTCCCATGGTCGGCTTATGGGCAGCTTGTCGATCGCCGATGTTAACAGCCTGCGTTGTTTGTCACCGGGATGGATCTGCACTGCGCTGGTGCCGCGCGGCCTCGGTGTTTCCGCGCTGATGGATCCGCGGTGGCTGCACGAGGCCTCGGGGAAGCGGCACTCGTGACGCGAGGCTCTAATGACGTAGCGCGCGGCCTCAGTGAATTCACCACGTTGGGCGGGCCTCGGACGTTGTTGCTGTCCAGTCGCGGGGCTAAGTTGCCGGTTGAGGTGGTATTCCCACTGTCCGGGTTGGCAAACACCGGCGTGGCAGATGGCAACCACAAACACCACCTCTGAAAACTCAGGTACAAACTTTTTGCAGCTCGCTCTGACGACACGCAGCTCTGACTGACTGTGACTGACGCAGCTCCTATTTAAAGAGGTATTTTAAGAGGTTAAAACAGTCACATTCTGTTTCAATCTGTGGTCTTTGAGTGGCAGGTGTGACAGCCAATCAGAGCAGAGTTGCACTGTGACATCAGTGGCCGGTCTCTCCAAAATTGCTTCATTTTATGTGTTTATATACACATTTCTCATATATTCCCAAATGCTTATTGAGTGTTGTTAGAAGGAAAGATGATGTAACAGTGGTAAACATGCCACAGCTTTTTTGAAACATGTTGCAGGCATCCATTTCAAAATGAGCAAATATTTGCACAAAAACAAAGTTTATCAGTTTAAATATTAAATATCTTGTCTTTGTGGTGTATTCAGTTGAATATAGCTTGAAGAGGATTTGCAAATCATTGTATTCTGATTTTATTTACATTTTACAAACGTCCCAACTTCATTGGAATTGGGGTTGTAAAAGCGAGCAAGAAATAAACACTTCTAAAACTGAAAACCCTGTTTTTGGAACCAAATAACACCTCTGAACTTATTACTTCATGGATGTTAGCATGGTGAGTCAGAGGCTGGTAGCTAGCTGCAAAGCTCTGTTTCATTTGTGTGTAAATATAACCTCTTTGTCGTATGTTATGTAAACGCTAGCCAGAAATAAACACTTCTAAAACCGAAAATGCTGCTTTTGTAACCTGATAACACCTCCGGAGTCATTTATAAGACATTTTGTGGATGTTAGCGTGCATTAGGGTTGCCACCAGTCCCAAATTGTTCCATATTTACATAAATGTCCCCCACATACTCACACACTCATCAAAACTAAATAATGAACAAGATAAAACACAGAAAATATGTGTACCTCACGTAGGGTCCTTAGCGAGGACCAGACGTGAGGTACAGCGTACAGACCTCAGACTTTCACAGCTGCATTTCCATGTGCCCACCTTCTCTGGTCCTGTCACGGCTTGCCTGGTTGCCTGGCATGTCTACACCCGAAACTCCATAGTAGAGAAGCTTGAATCTTCGACTGGACTGGGTTGCTTGATGCGAGGAAGTCAAGCAACCCAGTAAAGTTGAAGATTCAAGCTTCTCTACTATGGAAACCACCTGGACAACTGAGAGCCTACACAGAAACACCCGAAAGTCCACCACATCCAAAGAAGCAAAAACATTTGCAAATGTGCAGATGTGAGTGGGAAGAGTCGAACCCCCGGCCTGACAGTGTTAAGCCTCGGTCCCACCGAACAGTGGCAATGGGTACAAGGCAAACAAGTATTTTTTATTTCCTCTTAAAGTAAAAATGTCCTCACTTTAAAGTTTTGCTTAATAGACAGACTTGCATCCTGTCCTGGGTGTATCCCGCCTTGCGCTCTATGACTGCTGGGATAAGCTACACTCCACCCCCCACCCCCACGACCCTTAATTGGACTAAGCGGTTGAAGATGAGTGTGTGTGTGTTTTGCTTAATATTTCTGTTCATTATTGCACACTTCAGTAACTGCACAGTTTATCATTGACAGTTTTGTGTCAATAAAGCACTTAAACCTTTAAGTATGACTAGGGTTGGGTATCGAGAACCGGTTCTTTTCGGGTATCGTTAAGAAATTATTCGGTCCACCAATATCAGTAGTCTTTTTGCTTAACGATTCCCTTATCGGTCCTTCAGAGCGGCCATTGTTTTTGAGGATGTTTGTCGGGAAAATAATTTCTCTACGTTGATTACAGAACCTGCAGCAGGACTGTAATTTTCTTAACCCCTTTCAAAGCCATTAAAATTTGTCAATCATGAGTCACTTTTATGTGGATTAAAGTCACTAACTGGGACTCTTGTTGCAGTCAAGAAATGAGAATTAATTGTCATCCATTCAGTTGGCACTGCTCCAAACACTGCCCGGCTCTCTACCGAGACAGAGTCCGGTCGGAATTAATAACTTCAAAACGAATTGCCACTTTAAATAAAATAACACCTCTTTACAAATGCTGTAATACAGACAAAAAACTACAATCAACTAAAACGTTTTTTTCCTCGCAAAAATGACACGTCCTGAATTCTTTATGAATTACATCCTGACGTGCAGCACAGCCAGCTGCAAGAGCTCAGCTCAGATGTATGGAAAGGCATTCATGCCAATAATGTCTGAAAGGAAATGCTTTTGACAAAAACTACAAATTTTGTTTATTTCTATTTATGCCCAGAGATGAAGGATGCACCATGAAAATTCAGTAAGGTATATCTTCTATTATACATTCCAAATCTAAGGTAGAACTCTACTAGTGCATACTAAAGTACAGTGAGGAAAATAAGTATTTGAACACCCTGTGATTTTGCAAGTTCTCCCACTTAGAAATCATGGAGGAGTCTGAAATTTTCATCATAGGTGCATGTCCACTGTGAGAGACATAATCTAAAAAAAAAAAAAAAAATCCGGAAATCACAATGTATGATTTTTTTAATAATTTATTTGTATGTTACTGCTGCAAATAAGTATTTGAAAACCTGTAAAAATCAATGTTAATATTTGGTATAGTAGCCTTTGTTTGCAATTACAGAGGTCAAACGTTTCCTGTAGTTTTTCACCAGGTTTGCACACACTGCAGCAGGGATTTTGGTCCACTCCTCCATACAGATCTTCTCTAGATCTTTCAGGTTTGGAGTTTCAGCTCCCTCCAAACATTTTCTATTGAGTTCAGGTCTGGAGACTGGCCAGGCCACTCCAGGACCTTGAAATGCTTCTTACGGAGCCCCTCCTTAGTTGCCCTAGCTGTGTGTTTGGGGTCATTGTCATGCTGGAAGACCCAGCCATGACCCATCTTCAATGCTCTTACTGAGGAAAGGAGGTTGTTTGCCAAAATCTCGCAATACATGACCCCATCCATCCTCCCTTCAATACGGTGCAGTCGTCCTGTCCCCTTTGCAGAAGAGCACTCCAGAGTATGATGTTTCCACCCCCATGCTTCACGGTTGGGATGGTTTTCTTGGGGTTGTTCTCATCCTCTAAACATGGTAAGTGGAGTTGATTCCAAAAAGCTCTATTCTGGTCTCATCTGACCACATGAACTTCTCCCATGCCTCCTCTGGATCATCCAGATGGTCACTGGTGAACTTCAAATGGGCCTGGACATGTGCTGGCTTGAGCAGGGGGACCTTGCTGTAGGATTTTAAACCATGACAGCATCATGTGTTACTAATGTAATCTTTGTGACTGTGGTCCCAGCTCTATTCAGGTCATTGACCAGGTCCTCCTGTGTAGTTCTGAGCCTTCTCAGAATCATCCTTACCCCACAAAGTGAGATCCTGCATGGAATCCCAGACTGAGGGAGATTGACAGTCATCTTATGTTTCTTCCACTTTCTAATAAATAATCATAACAGTTGTTGTCTTCTACCAAGCTGCTTGCCTGTTGTCCTGTAGTCCATCCCAGCCTTGTGCAGGTCTACAGTTTTGTCCCTGGTGTCCTTAGACAACTCTTTGGTCTTGGCTATGGTGGACAAGTTGGAGTGTGATTGATTGAGTGTGTGAACAGGTATCTTTTATACAGGTAACAAGTTCAAACAGGTGCAATTAATACAGGTAAAAAGTGCAGAATAAGAGTGCTTCTTAAAGAAAAATGAACAGGTCTGTGTGAGCCAGAGTTCTTGCTGATTGGCAGGTGTTCAAATACTTATTTGCAGCAGTAACATACAAATATATTATTTTAAAAAATCATACAGTGTGATTTCCGGATTTTTTGTTTTTAGATTATGTCTCTCACAGTGGACATGCACCTACGATGAAAATTTCAGACCCCTCCATGATTTCTAAGTGGGAGAACTTGCAAAATCGCAGGGTGTTCAAATACTTATTTTCCTCACTGTATATGTAACTATCTAAAAAAAAGAAGAGTAAAGCCAGTTAGGTAGATGTCTACCCACCAGGTAGAGTTTATTATGTCTAGAGTTTAAGGATCCAGTGACCAATTTCATATTTATTTACACTTTAAGGCTCAATAAAATGTTGTTGACATAGAAAACCTGCAAAGCCTTTTAGTACACAGAAAATTCACAAGAGGTATCGATAAGGGAATCGCTAAGGTATCGTATCGATAAGCGGAATCGATAATGGTATCGATAGATAAAATCTTATCAATACCCATCCCTAAGCATGACTAAGTGCTTTTTTCAAAATTAAATATACCATTTCTTGGGTGGTGGTAGTGGCCCTGAGGAGCCGTGGTGGGTGTCCTTTATTTTCATTTCTGAAAGGTGGCAACCCTGGCATGCATGCTAACTTCCACTATCTCAAAGATAACTTCCTATAGAGCTAAATTTGTCTCATTAATACCTGCAAATGCACAGAGGGTCATCTAAGAATATTCCTGGATTTGCACAACTTCTGCTCTTGTCAAAAGCTCATGTACACACACATGTGCAAGGCCTCCTGCAGACGCCGTTAAAATGTAAATATTATTTTTGATTGATTGATTAGGAGACGGCCTTTATTGAACATGAACAAATTGTACGTAAGACAATAGGATCTTAATAATTAATTAAACAACTGCAAATTATGAAGAACACATTGCTCATACGGCCGAGGGGATTTTAGCATTGCGTTATATTTATGTATTTTGTAACCAATGCATTACATATTACATGTGCTTTAAAGAAATCTTTTTACTTCTTTTCAGACCTTCAAAATGACAAGAAAACATACATTAATAGGAAAATAAAAGGAAAGCTTGTAGAGTGCTAAAAGGAGGAAAATGATATCAACGAAAAAGTCATATCATTCAAAAACTGGTGAAGAAAAAGAACAGCTCATGCGGGATAAAAGAGAAAGTGCATCCAAGCTGAGGAAAGAAAAAAGTTCATCCAAGAAATGCCAGACAAAGAGCTGCTGACATCCTTTATGTGAAAAACAATGTAAAAAAAAACAATTTTTATATATATATATATAAAATTAAAATTATTAACTTAGCTTAAAATATCCTGGCGAGGACTCCCAGCCGCAGAGAGACCCAAGAGGTGTCTCTCTGCGTCTAAGATAGGAG
The DNA here is from genome assembly GCF_902500255.1 of Thalassophryne amazonica. NCBI lineage: Eukaryota > Metazoa > Chordata > Actinopteri > Batrachoidiformes > Batrachoididae > Thalassophryne > Thalassophryne amazonica. The sequence goes on along the minus strand of NC_047105.1, from coordinate 42,607,145 downwards.
TTGACAGAAACTCCTATCTTAGTGAGGAGGTCGGTTTGACCCCGCTGCTAGGTATGACATGGTCCTGTAAAAGCTGAAATTGGTTGTCACAGAAAAGGAATGGGAAATAACAAAATAAATGCGCTCTGTGCTCCTACATAAGAATGAACAGTAAAATCAACCGATCATATAACCTGAATTGCATTCAGAAATGCGCACTCGTGAAAATAATTTAATGTCATGATGATGATACTCAGTAAAATTAATTGGAGCAATTGCTGGACCGGTCGCTGAACCTGTAAATTGTTGTGCTGCTGTACATTATGGGAATTCTGGGGTTTTAAATGTTATTGTGGTTCATGTTAGTCTACCCAGTGTAACCCCAGTGTTGTTAGTGTTACTGATGTATTGTGTTTTTGTAGTTCAATTGGTTTAGTGAGTTAATTGTCACCATGTTGTCACTGTAAGTGAAAAGTGTTTCGTGTTTGATGCCGCCCCTTCACTGTTTGTGGTGTTTATCTGAAAAATAAGAGCGCCTCCTAGTGGTGGAGTACAAAACAACAAAACCTCTCTCTCATTTTTCATTATTCTACACAGCTCACCACAAAATGAATTGTTAAACAGCTTGAAGATTGTTATTTCCCCTGGCTCTTTTATGTAAGATTCTGCCCCTTACCAAAAACCAAACCATTGTATTCCTCATTTTGAGTTTATTAAATGTCACGTTAGAAACCAGGCCTGGGACCCTCACAGACAGTGTCCATCTTGTGAAAGGCCCCTAAAATGAGTCATACAACACTTTTTATACCTTGTGGGCATCACAGTAGGTGTGGTTTAGTCTCACATTTCTAAGGTTACTGGCTCTCACCAACAGAGGAAGATCTCCGTTTCTAAAACTTGCACATATGATGGAAGCAAAACTTAACGTTCAGAAACGTCCAGACAAATATCACAGAAAAACACTTGATAATTAACATAGAATAAGGAATTAGCACAGATATTATCTAAAAACTCCCCCTCTTGATATGAGTCTATCATGTCAACAATAAAGATCATTTTGGCATAATTCAATTCCCATGTATGATCCAATATTCCAATCAAATCAATTTTCTGACAAACATGTAGGCACATAGGCAACCATCAATTGGCCCTATCCTGATGCTCCCTCACAGTGCCCACATAATAAGTCAGCGTCTCTCTGAGACATCAACGTAATCGTGACAGTGCCTGTTAGGTCGTCCAGAGTTATGATGTGGGATCTTTCCCGTCATAAGCCATCCCACCTTCCATACAAGCCTGACACAACATGCCAACAAGGCAGGGGCAGTCAGGTGTGAGAGGGAACTACCATTCAAGGTGTCACATCCAAATTGTCACTAACCTTTAAATTCATAAGACCATTGAATGTGAACTGAATTATTTCCCCATCAATTCCCAAAGATTAATCTGTTAGATAATTCTGTACTCAACCAGCAACAAATGATTATTACATTCCCATATCAAATGAAATATGGACAAGATCAGGTACAAAGGTTATAAAGGCAATAATAAGAATAAGCTCATCAAGTGTCACTGCAAACTCTTAGTGTTCATCATGAAATTATCCACACGTCCATAATAAACACAAATGAGACTAAAATATACCAGATATCCATGCTGATGGAGTGGTCAGCAATTGCTCTTAACATCTTCTTTTGTCAGTTGCAACATGTTAATATAACAAAAAACTTAATAAAAGTGCATGATGTCAGAGTCTCCCCATGTACGGACAAATCAAATTATAGGCACTACAATACCTATATCAATAACAAAAATGATGTATGCAGGACTTCATTACCAGATTATTTGCAGCAAGGATTCGTCATTGCTCAGTGTATCATACAAAAAATCTAGACAGGATATCAGCGAATTAAAATAAAAAAAAGAAAATTAATTGATAAAAGATAAAAACACAGAAGACATCTCCAAAAAGAACCGTGACCTATATGTGTTAACACTGAACAGCACAACATTTTAATTAGACAGCAAAAACACATTGGTCTTCTTTCTCATCTTCCAGGGTCTTCTTCAGGAGGGGAACGTATGGGTATCGCTTTGTTAAGAGTGCTGTAACATTTGATAGGGGAAAGGTACCCCTCATTTAGTCTCAGGCAGTGGTGATGCATTTAAAAAACAAACATCTTATACACAGGACCAGTACAGGTACTGCTAAAGTCAAGTCAATTTGAATGTAATAATTTGAAGGTACAAGCTCACCCATCTGCCAAAATATTCTACCAACTCAGTCAACTATTAGATTGATACCAAATTCATAGCCAATCCCTCAGCATATCTTTAGTCCCATCAGGGCTCTGGTTACAGAGCCGTCAGACACAATATTGTTTGGAAGTAATTTACAACAACCAAATATGTGAAATATATATATTTTTTAATTAAAATATATGAGACATCCATGAAATGGCTAAGAATTATTCATATAGTCCAGTCACAGCGTCTCTGGTCAGATTATCCATCTTTGCACATTGAAATAAACAACTTATTCCGTCCACTTTTGCAATTTAGAACCAGCAATTTAGATTCGTCAGGCACCCCCCTAAGTACTGAGCTGTCATATTTTTCTAAATACTATGTGTACAATACTAGCAGGCCTCCTTTTTACACTATAATCTCTAGAATACTGTATTAAGCCCCTTTCCATCATATTAATAGTAATTAATGAAACTATAAGAAAATGATGGTGGATATTCCATGCCAATCATCTGTAAGGGTATATCTTATTATTATCACTTACTGAGGCGTTGCTGGGCCGGTAGTATAGATTTACATTTACGCTACCTGGCTATACCTGCCCGCAGTAGTGGACAGGTATCCCAATATCCGCCCACTGTGCATAAACTGATGACGTCATAGCGCGCGCAGCCTAAGAACTGTCCACAGACGAGAAAATGAAAACGCGAGAAGTGTGTGTTGGTCCTAATATGGATATTACAGATGATTTTCTCATGGATAGTACGACAATGAGCGAATTTGGACAGCAGCGCGCACCAGCCAACACGACAGAAGTTAAAGTTAGCCAACTTTTCATGTATGTGTTTGCTGGGTGTTGTGCGTTTTGAAATGACATTAAATATTGTTAATGTGATTCCACGTGTTGTGTATCTCAGTAAGTGATAATAATGCAAATAACATGCAGATGTCATGCAGTATGCATTTTCTGAGTCCCTCCGTCCATGCCCAGTCGCCCAAAATGACATATTATATCGGTCAAATTGGGTGACTGGGCATGGACGTCGGGCCTCTGAAAATGCATACCGCCCTCCAAAAGCATGTTACTGTATTAATATATGTCCCCCTCAATACCAATATGAATCAGCACAAACCTTCACTAACTTGGTGGTATACCCCCCTGAGATTTCATCCAATATTTTGGTCTCCCAAGCGAAATGTTAACAAAGTCCTTTTAAACATCCCCAATAATTTTGAGATCGTACTAATACATTCATAGTATAACAATTATCCAAATAAGTCTCACAAATAATTATAGTTACTGTAAAATTTTGGTCTCCATCGGTGAAGTCTGCATATTGTATCCACCGAAAATATAATCTGGATTATTCCTTTATCCAATTTGACATAGCAACAGCCTGACAACGAAACGGCTGGACTTCCCCCAACTAACAAAATTAACAAAAAACAGGGGAAAATCTCCTTGTCTGTAAAACTTGCACATATGATGGAAGTGAAACTTAATGCTCAGAAACTTCCAGACAAATATCACAGATAAACACTTGTTTTACTAACATAGAATAAGGAATTAGCACAGATATTATCTAACAAGATGTTTGAACATATCTCATTCGCATGCCGATTATCTTCATATTAAAAGTGTGCGTGGTTGTGTGAGTTTACTAATAAATTCAATGTAAGTACATAACATGATTGTAAATACCTTAAAAATATATGCATGACACAAGAAAGTGAAAAGACTTATTTCCATTGTGGTCCATTTAAAAATTAAATCACAAAATAGAAGTAATAATAAAATAAAATAATATCAATAATACTGATACTGATTAATAACAATAACAACAATAATGATAATATTAATGTGTAAATATGATAACAACAACCTAAACAATTTATAAATACATTAAGACAGTAAATTAACATAAAATAATTACATAGATCAAGCTGATAGTGTGTTACTGACTCACTGTCATCCTACATACGGAGAATATCTCTGCTACCTCTCTGTCTTTTACACCAGTTTGTCTGCTTTTAAGACTCTCTTAGGCTTCTTAAAAGTCCTTCTTCCTCCTCTTACCAGTTTGGCACCTTAGGAGCTCTCTTAAGGCCTAAGGTGCTCTGTGGACAATTTTCATCTTACCAAGGGAATGTTCTGAGAAATGTATGAGAATTTGAGGAATAAGATTTTTCTTAGGATAATGTTACTAGGAGCTATTTTTAGCCTTAGGCTGCTTTGTGGATATGGGCCATGGTCTATAAAAAGGCATGATAATGATAAACATGAAAATATTAGTTGTCTTCCTCTTTTTAACCGTTATGAAAAGTTGCATTTACCATCACATAGTGATGGGTAGTCAACACGCTAGTACAATATAAAGCAGTCTCATTAAAACTTACGAATTCTTTTTTAGGTGGGGGAATTTCTCCAATGTGGTGCTGAGAGTGAAAAGCGAAATTAAACTAGATTAAAGCCACAGCAATCTCCTGAAATAAGACTGAACAAACAGTCAACCAAATGAACAATGAGTATAGAAATGAAAAAAAAAGCAGAATGAAGGTTTTTCCACTTATTAATCATACAAACCACTTTTGAATTGCTCAGAACTGATTGAGGTTTGAAAATCATGACAGACTGATCAAACATTCATTCACATAAAAAATTCCATTGAAGTTGTGTCAGTAAAAAAAAGGAGAGAGAGAAAAAAAAAAAGACTTGCCGTGGTTTTTATATGAGGACACTGAAATTAGAAAAAGCCAAAGACGTATCCTCTCTTAAAGCAAGTAAATTCTACCTCGATTAGCCATTGCTGTTTCAATGATGTCCAGTGTCGGGTCGTCCTCACACAGGTCGTAGGGCATGTTCCCGTCTGAGTTAACCGCCAACAGGTCAGCACCACTGGTGAACACCAGAAGAAATGATTGAAGACAAAACAAAAAAAAAGTGCAGAAACATCATTTTCAGAGACCAAGCCAATGAATCAGATTTAAGACCAGATGAAAAGATTTAAAGACAGATTTACAACATTAAAACTGACAGTAAGGCGCAAGGAAAGTGGTTTTCTGGATCTGTTCACACAAGAATTTTCACAAATATTTTCAGAACAGATTTTGATTCATTTCAGTGACATTTACAGCATTCAGTGGATTAACTTGGATATGCTTCAGTAGGCCAAATGCTTGCCAAAATAATTAGCAGAGATCTCATGTATTGTGTTCAACTCCAGTGAACTCTGGCCCACAAATAAATGCTTATGACCCATTAAAAGTCGTTAATTCTGTCGACCACTGAGAAGCTAAAAATGGCCAACATAGATGCAGCTGTACTGTTATCCGTGTCATATAAAAACTGTTCCAAAGGCTACATCAATATTGTTTGCAAACAGTGGAGATCAGCAATTAAATGTGTTTTTGTGAATAGCTCATGTCATAGATGCCTAATAAAAAATTAGAGACATTCATCACGAAATGCCCCATGCACAGTTTTACTTTCCATGCAAAGTGCAGTAATATGTACTTGTATGGGGTGGGTATTTAATTAAAGCCTTATGTGTTTGATGTAAACTGGGATATACAATGAAAAAAATTGGAGATTGGCATAATATTTATTTAGAGGATGTGACAAACAGTGACCGGCCTTGGAACCCATGCGAAGTACTCCTCCAAGGCATGTACCCACCAAATATTAAGTTTCTGCGAGAAATACGTGCTGAACTACATTGTGGCGAAGGATTTGACAGTTGTGACCATTGGTGACCTTCAAAAGTAATTCAAGGTCATTGGCCTTTGAACCCATGCGAAGTACTCCTCCAAGGCATGTACCCACCAAATATGAAGTTTCTGCAAGCAATAGGTGCGAAGCTACGTTGTGGCGAAGGATTTGACAGTTGTAACCACTGATGACCTTGAAAAGTAGGTCAAGGTCACTGACCTTCAAACCCATGCGAAGTACTCCTCCAAGGCATGTACCCACCAAATATGAAATTTATGCAAGCAATAGGTGCAAAGCTACGTTGCGGCAAAGGATTTGACAGTTGTGACCACTGGTGACCTTGAAAGTAGGTCAAGGTCACCGGCCTTCAAACCCATGCAAAGTACTCCTCCAAGGCATGTACCCACCAAATATGAAGTTTTTGCGAGCAATAGGTGCCGAGCTACGTTGCAGCGAATGAATTGCGGCCGGACAGAGGGATGGATGGACAGACGAACTGACGGAAGAACGGACAACCCGGATGCTATATGCCCTGCCTCGTGGCACAAGCGCCGCGTGGGGCATAATAAAATGTGTTTTTTTTTCTGATTGTTTTTTCTGCTGGAAGTTGCAATTTCTGCACCAATTTGTCAACCTGTCACCTCCACCAAGGTGGGTTATCTTTGAATTTAGGGATTTGGTAGTTTGTCAGCAGGATTACATAATTTTTTATATAATAGGCACATTGGAGCATCAGAAGAGTGATATGCTCTCATCCTCTAGTATTTTCAGTTTTTTAAACATTTGCCATATACTGGGTTTGTGTTTCCTGTTATTAACATTATTCAACGTCATGCTTTAGGATTTAAAAAAATCATGAATTTTATTTTCTTGGCCCAGAACAAAGAATCAAGCGTAACAATAAATAAATACATAAAATAAAAAGTAAAAAAATAAATAAATAAATAAATAAATAAATAAATGAATTGTTGTTGTTGTTGTTGTTGTTATCACAATTATTAATGATCATATAAATTGTCTTCAGTTCTCAAACAGAACAATTCATGCATTCATGTGTGTAACAAGCAACGTGTGGCTGACTGTTGCCTTTAATTATTAAATTCATAATTTGATATGGAGGCAAATTCATGAACTGTCCAGCAGGTGACACACCAGCAGCTAAAAGACATAGTGTGCACAGTGCGAACCCTCGATCCTTCTCGCGGCAGGTGTAGGCCAAATTCCAGCTGACACACACGAACATCTAATGCTGCTCATTTGGCACTTAGATGCATATATATATATATATATATATATATATATATATATATATATATATACGAGGTGTATTAGATAAGAAACCGACACTTTTATTTTTTATTTTTTTTTTAACTATATGGATTTGAATGACGTGCGATTACACCAATCATGCTTGAACCCTCGTGCGCATGCGTGAGTTTTTTCACGCGTTTCGGTGACGTCATTTCCCTGTGGGCAGGCCTTGAGTGAGATGTGGTTCAGCCCTCTCGGCTGAATTCCTTTGTTTCACATGCTGCTCGAGACGGCGCGCGTTGCTTTATCAAAATTTTTTCTGGACCTGTGAGGAATATCCGAGTGGACACTATTCGAGAAGTTAAGCTGGTTTTCGGTGAAAAGTTTAACGGCTGATGAGAGATTATGGGGTGTTTCTGTTGCTGTAAGGACTTCCCACGGAGCGGGACGTCGCGCAGCGCTTCCAGGCGCCGTTGTCAGCCTGTTTCGACCTGAAAACATCCTAATTTAAGGCTTAATTCACCCAGGACATCGTGAGAGAACAGAGAAGATTCAGAAGAGGCCGGCATGAGGACTTTATGCGGACATTCCACTGTTTAAGGACATTTTGTAATGAAAGACGTGCGTGCAAATTGTGCGCCGCGACAGTAAAAACACCTCCATGTTGAAAACCATTTGTAAAATTCAGGCGGCTTTTGATGGCTTTCAACAAGTGAGTAACTGAGAAATTGTTTAACAGCTTGGGCATTTAAAAACTTGCCCGTTAAGGTTTCCAACGGAGGTGTTTCTCCTGTCGCGACCCCCCGCGGTTGGGTCCGGCCCGACATGCGACTCTGCCCGCACGTTCTTTCATTGCAAAATGTCCGTTAACAATGGAATGTCCGAATAAACTCCTCATGCTGACTTCTTCTGAAAGTTCTGTTCTCTGACGACTTACTGGGTCAACAGAGCCTGAAATGTGGAAGTTTTCAACTTGAAACGGCGAGACGCTGCTGCCTCGAAGCGCAGATCGCCGTCAGGCGCCGTGGGCCATCCTTAAAGCGACACTACCAGACCGAAATCTCTGATCAGCCGTTTAAAATTTTTTCCGAAAACCAGCTGAATTTATCGAATGGTGTCCACTCAGTTGTGCCTTACAGTTTTGAAAAAATTTTGATCAAACAAAGCAGCAGTCTCTGAGCCATTCCTAAACAATGAAAAAATCGACGAGAGGGTGGGCCACTCCTCACTCAAAGACTGCCCACAGGCGAATGACGTAACCGACAGGCGTGAAAAAACTCTCGCATGCCCACGAGGGTTCAAGCATGTCTGATGTAATCACATGTGATTCAAATCCATATGGTTTTTGAAAAAAATAATAAGGTCGGATACTTTTCTAACAGACCTCGTATATATATATATATATATATATATATATATATTCCACATCAGCACCGTGATGTGTTTCCACAGGTACTAGCTGGTTTTTATGTTTTATTTATTCCACATAAGCGGTGCGATGTGGTTCCACAGATACCAGCTGGTTTTTATTTTTTATTTAATCCACATAAGCGGCGCAATATGGTGCACCTTCCACTGTGTTCCTGCTCGAAAGACACCATCACATGCACAAACCATTGCACTGGGATCGTGCACGCCTACCAGTCAGCACAATATTTTGTGGTGCGCTAATTCGAATTGTTTTGCACTGTTTCGCCATATTTGACCAAACTTTGCACTGTGTGTGAAGGGGCCTTAATCACCGTCTAATGGCTTCCTTATTATCTGCTCTTTTGATTTGGTGTGTTACAAGATAATAGCATTTTCTTTTTGAGTTGTGGCCTACAGTGGCTGAGATGGACTAATTCACTCATTCATCAGCATTTTTACTGTACAAGCCCTACACAGTTCCAGCTTTAAAAACTAAGTAAAGCCTTTTTTTTTAAATAACTGTATATCTTACTGTGCAATGAGTATCTTGACCAGTCCTGCATGGCCACAGGTAGCAGCAGCGTGCAATGGTGTCCACAGTTCATTGTCCTGAGAATTCACAGTAGCTCCTCGGTCTAACAGGATCTTCACCATCTCCTCATAGTTGTCTATACAGCACTGGTTGAGAGGGGTAGAGAAGGGAGAGAGATTAGAATGGATTCAATTCAATGTATTCTTGTAAAACTGGGAAGAGGCACAAAATTGGAGGAGAGACTTTTGACATTGATGTCACGCCTTAATAGTCATTTTGGATTACAAACAAATATGGCATGGTAGTAGTCGTAGTAGTAGTAGAAGCAGTAGTGATGGTGGTGCATTTTAAGCACTTATCACCTGCAGACAGCAAGACATATGAGTGACAGTAAATTAGTAAATCTCCACTTGGTCTCAGGAAGTAATTTCAGCACAGATTGCAGCAACACAGCCAAACATATTGTACGTGGACACTGTCAATTAATTCCTCTATCTGTCGATAGAGGAAGTGGCTTGGAGGGGACATCACATGGAGGGGCTTGGTCTTTCTTCAGCTGTCTGAGGCATTCTTGTTGCAGCTGATCTCCAGGGGTCATCTTTCTGATGTATTCATGGATGCTCCTCATCTCAACCTGGATTGTGGCTCTGACACTCACGAATCCTCACCCTTCCTCCTTGTGTTGCTCATATATAGAGCCTCAGGGTACTGGACTTTGGGTGGAAACCTCCATGCATTGTGATGAATTTTCATGTCTTGACACTAGTGACACCGGTCTCCTGTGGCCAACTTATGATCTCAACTGGGTATCTGATGACTGGTAGGGCATATGTATTGATGGTTTGAATCTTATTCTGACTATTGAGCTGGCTTCTTATGTTCTTATGTTCTGCAGGTACCTGACAGTGGCTGATCTTCTTGCATTTTCATGATGGTTGCCACTGGCTTGTGGGATACACAGGTTGGTCTTCAGGCTACAGCTGTTCTGTATGTCCCCTATCCTCACTTCTGTCAACTCCACCTCCTCACCTTCCCTCTCTTTGCCACCATTCGGCCACACTTATCCAATCTGAATGTTATCCTGCTGTCCTCATTGTTGATCCTGGTGAGGTGGATCAGTGAGTCAATGTCTCGCTTACTCTCGGTATACAGTTTGATGTCATCCATTTACAGGAGGTGGCTGATGGTTAAACCATTCCTGAATTGATATTTGTAGCCACTCTCTGTGATGAGTTGGCTGAGGGAGTTGAGGCCTATGCAGAACAGCAGTGGTGACAGCACATCACTTTGATATATTCTACACTTGATGGTGACTTTTACGATTGTGTTGGCCTCCAATGACAGCCCCATTGAGTTCCTGATGAAGGTTCAGTGCACTATTAGCCTTGTACAGTGCCAAGCACTCCAGCATCCATGTGTGAGGCACTGAGTCATAGGCCTTCCTGTAGTCAATCCAGCTTGTGCTCAGGTTGGTCTGCCTGGTCTTCGAGTCTTGGTGTACTGTTCAGTCAACCAGTAGCTGGTGCTTTGACCCTCTGGTATTGTTTCCAATGCCTTTCTGAGCTGTGCTCACGTGTTGACTCATGTGCCTCCTCAGCCTGGTTGCTATGATGCCTGACAGGAGCTTCCATGTTGTGGAACGACAGGTAAGTGGCCAGTAGTTTGAGGGTGTCATACCTTTGTGGGGGTCCTTCATGATCAGGTTTGTCCTGCTCTTTGTTACCCAGTCTAGGCGAGTATCTGCTGTTAGTAGCAAACCCATTTGTATTGCCAGTCACACATGGAGCATTGTTAGCTTCTTCAGCCAGTAGGTGTGGATCATATCAGGCCCTAGTGCTGTCCAGCTCTTCATCCCCGAGACTCGTTGGATGTCTATCTTTGTGATGTTGATTGGTTCATGTTCTGGGAGATGGCTGTACTGTGCTGTTAAGTCCACCAGACACTTGGCATTGGCACTGTGTGATGCCTCTTTCTTCCAGATGTTCTTCCAGTATTACTCAGTCACAGTTCTGGGCTGGTGTACACACACACACACACACACACACACACACACACACACACACACACACACACACACACACACACACACACACACACACACACACACACACACACACACATATATATATGAATGACTTGCTCTTTTTCTACCCACCATTGCAAAGGCCCTATTTTAGAATTCTTTCAGTCTGACATGAAGCTCACTGACACGAGCATGCCTTTGATTCACGCAACAGCATGACCTCTGTCTTGCTGGAGAGTAACCTCGTCTTTAATGGGTGCAGACAGGATGCGAGAGGGTTGCCGGTGGATGCTATTGTGCACAGAGAATTTTGAAATGTTCCAAAAAAAAAAAAATTAAATCAGTCACGCACAAATGTCGTGCTATGTGGTGTGAGCTAATCTCTACCGCTACCTTGGAGTAAAGACGAAGTGAACAGAGCGAGTGGTGATGTCAGCGGATCGCATCAGAGTGCAGCTCGTCTGAATGATTAGAACAAGAAGTTAAATCTGTTATAAACATACTTTAAGAGCTGTACACAAGAAGGAAAAAACACGCAACAGTTTTATCAAGCCATGACAATCTAAACATGACAAATAATTACTTTTTTAGATGGCTCAAAATGTTTTCTGCAGGAAGTGTGGTGCGCATGTGCACACGTGCGAATGGCTCCGGCTGCAGCCTCCTCTGTGATTCAGGATGCGATTAGAGCCATTTTCAACAGCCAATTTGCAGAAAAAATGATTAATCCTCCACAAAATAATTATTTTATATACGCAGCGTCCACCGCAGAGCACGGTAGAAGGTACAGCCGGTAGAACAAAGAACAGCGTCCAGCTGTGAACACAGCAGGTGGGATCATCATGACGACGTTCGTGCTATTGCATGAGTCACAGGCATGCTCGTGTCAGTGCACCTATAGGTTACCATATAAATACCCCCCACCCCAACTGATAGGGGAAGGTGAAGGTTATGTGATCACCCTTGTTTGTTTCTCTGTGCACATGTTAACATAGAGAGTGTGGATCAGGGGTCGAAAAACATTTTTGTACATACTTGCACTGGTGCTAGTAACAAAAAAATTACTTGCACCAAAAAAAGTTATTTGCACAACCAAAAGTCACTTTCACACCGTGCCCACTTCGAGTTGCTTCCTGTTGTGTCATGACGACACAAGAATTTCTGCGTCAGGTGCTCACAGCAGGGGGCAGAGAGGAGGTGAGGATGCAGCCTGCAGGTTCTCTACACAGAGAAATCAGAGTGCACAGTTTAGCTGCAGCCAGACTGTGCACTCTGACTTCTCTTCTAGTTTATATTTGTTCTTGTGCTGAGCTGCAGGTTTGCGCTCTGAGTTCTGTTATAGTTTATCTTTCCTCCTGTGACCGCGAGATGCACGTGCGCGCGAACAAACCGTCTGTGAATAAATGTGGAGATGTCTGGAGTTATACTTCATGTGGACATGTCCTGTCTCTGGCAATCAGTCTGTCAGCAGGACTTATGTCCTGTTTTTAACACAGTCATAAGAGAGTTTGAACAGAGAGCAAGGAACTAACCGCCTGCAGCAAGACAGTTTTTTTTTCACGTGCACGCTCGAACGAATCGTCACAGCAACTCGCTCCATGTGTGAGAGTCATAACACGCAGGGAAGAGGAAGACAACACACTGGAAATTGTTTTTTCCTTATTTATTCCTTTACTGGTTCATTCTACTGGTGCTTACAGTTGATAAAACTTGGATAAAGTTACTTGCACCAGTGCAAGTGCAGTATAAAATTACGTGTACCGCTCGAATAATACGTGCACAAACTAGCACATGCACGTACTATTTCGAGCCCTAGTGGATTCAAACAAGTTTTTTGGAAATATGATGCTTGCATCATGGTTGAGTTCCTTAAATTTTGAAATATCTGGATTTGATTCAAAATGGGGGTTTTAACACCACTTTTTCACTTGTATCTCATTTCCACTATTTCAAGAACTTGCCTTCAGCTACACTGCTTTGATGATGTCAGAATCAGGAATTTTTACAGAAACAACAAAAAAAAAAGACTAACTGTGGCGCCATCATTCGAAAGAGCACAGATGTTTGTCATGAAAGACTTGATCTATACCTCTGTGAATAACTCAGAATAAAATATCACAGAGAACAAAATACATTCAGCCATTTTGTACACAGCTGCTGTGACACCTCTCCCATTGTGTGTGTGGTTTTGTGGATACAAGACAAAAATGGAAATGCATCCATCACTCCTGTCCAGAAATGGAGACAACAAAAGAGCAAGGCAGACAGAGGCCGTCCAAAATGTTTTTCAAATAAAACTGGGTGTGATTACAGGGTGGGGAGAATTTCCCAGGAAAACCAGCCTGCAATCTTCCAGCTGTCAGTAGCAGTAATTTTCTCCATCAGGGCTAATTGGTGTGTCACTGCAACTCAACAATGAGCAAAGAGGTGACAAGAGAGACAAAAACAACAGAACGAGAGTGCAAGAAGAACTGAGGTTCAAGAATGGGATTAGCCTACTTTTCCAGTGGGCTGGTCAGATATAAACAGAAAAATAGAGAACTTTTGCTTCCAAACCACAAATTATTAGCGTTTGTTATTTCTGCTGTACATAACTTGCAGGGTTGAATCTGGCTCATAGCATCGATCGCATGAAATCATGTAAGTTTCTTTTTGTCGTTAAAGCAAAACTCATGTCAGAATCTCCATCATCCAGTGGCTACATTTATATTTTGAGAATAAAAAAAACTCACTGAGAAGACAACAAACACAATAGCAGCAGAATAAATTTCAATCAATTTTGCAAACTTAAACCTATTCAGGGCCACGAGGTAGCCAGATCTGATCTGTTGTGAGAGAAAACATTCCCAAATATTAAGGTGACTGTCATTGTTGAAGCAAGACTAAAATTTTTTTTTGAATGCTGTCATCTTGCAGTAATAAAACACAAGGCCACAGACAAAGTTTTAATCAGTTGACAGAAATAAAATTCTGAAACCTTCTAAAGGGCACAGGCCCAAAAATCAATGCACAGTGAAAGTCAAAATATCAGAAAGTAAATAAAATGACATTATCAAATATGTTGGCAGAAGAGCAGTTTCATTTTCAAAAATCAAATTGTGATGTTTGAAACCAGGAACATCAGCCTCTGGCAAAATAGAGTCAGAGGGGTGAACCAACAAGCCGACTTTTTACACACACACACGCGATATTGTTCTTTCGGTCATGAGCCAAATCTCATGACCATAGGTGAGGGTCGGAATGTAGATCGATCGGTAAATCGAGAGCTGTGCCCCCCTGCTCAGCTCTCTCTTCACCACAAAGGTCCGATACAGCGACCGCATCACTGCAAACGCTGCACCAATCCGTCCATCGATCTCACGCTCCATCTGTCCCTCATTTGTGAACAAGACCCCGTGATACTTAAACTCCTCCACCTGAGGCAAGGATACCCCACCGTCCTGAAGAGGGCAAGGCACCTTTTTGCGGGTGAGAACCATGGCCTTGGATTTGGAGGTGCTGATCTTCATCCCGGACGCTTCACACTCGGCTACAAACCGCCCCAGTGCACGCTGAAGGTCCTGGTTTGACGAAGCCAACAGCACCACATCATCCGCAAACAGCAGAGATGAGATTCTGTGGTTCCCAAACCAGACCCCCTCTACACCCTGGCTGCGCCTAGAAATTGTGTCCATAAATGAACAGAACCGGTGACAAAGTGTAGCCCTGGAGGAGGCCAACGTGCACTGGAAACAGGTTTGACTTACTACCGGCAATGCTAACCAAGCTCCTGCTGCGGTCGTACAGGGACCGGATAGCCCTTAGCGAAGGACCCCGGACCCCGTACTCCCGGAGCACCCCCACACGGTGCCTCGAGGGACACAGTCAAATGCCTTCACCACATCCACAAAGCACACGTGGACTGGTTGGGCGAACTCCCATGAACCCTCGAGCACCCGATGGAGGGTGTAGAGCTGGTCCAGTGTGCCGCGACCAGGACGAAAACCACACTGCTCCTACTGAATCCGAGGTTCAACTATCGGTCAAATTCTCCTCTCCAGCACCCTGGAATAGACCTTACCGGGGAGGCTGAGGAGTGTGATCCCCCAGTAGTTGGAACACACCCCCTTCTTAAACAGAGGGATCACCACCCAGGTATGCCAATCCAGGGGTAC
The DNA here is from genome assembly GCF_902500255.1 of Thalassophryne amazonica. NCBI lineage: Eukaryota > Metazoa > Chordata > Actinopteri > Batrachoidiformes > Batrachoididae > Thalassophryne > Thalassophryne amazonica. The sequence continues at coordinate 42,591,840 of NC_047105.1, read as the reverse complement.
TGTCCCCGACCACCACACGATGTTGCAGAGACATGTCAACCAGGACAGTCCCACAACATTAGAGATAGGGTGAGAAGCTCTGTCACTCGGGAGGAGCTCGGAGTCGAGCCGCTGCTCCTGCATGTCGAAAGGAGCCAGCTGAGGTGGCTCGGGCATCTTTTCCGGATGTCCCTGGACGCCTCGCTGGAGAGGTGTTCCGGGTACGTCCCATTGGGAGGAGGCCCCGGGGAAGACCCAGATTACGCTGGAAGGACTACGTCTCTCAGCTGGCTTGGGAATGCCTCGGGGTTCCCCTGGAGGAGCTGGGGGAGGTGTGTGTGGATCGGGAGGTCTGGGCGGCTTTGCTTGAGCTGCTGCCCCGCGACCCGACCTAGGATAAGCGGAAGAGGATGGATGGATGGATATATATATATATATATACAGGCATTGACATTAAGCTTTTTAGTGTACTTGTCCATAGGACAAGTAACCCTGGCAGTTTACTTGTCCTATAGGAAAAGCTGGTTGTCCGGACAACCTGTGAGTGAGATTCAAATTAAATATTTATCACATATACTTTGCTCTGACTTGTCACTTAATAAAAACCTGTCATACTTATTTTATTTATAAGTACTTTAAGTTTAATATTCCAACATAAGAATTGCAGATGAAATAGAAAAATCATTACATTTCAACATTTTCTGGGACTAAGATTCAGATTAAATATTTATCACATCTAATTTCCTTCTGTTAGTTTTTAGGCTTTAGTGTTCTGCAGTTTTATTTCAGAAGATGTGGCAACAGAAACAGTTCATCTGTGGTAATACAGGGAGACACTTATTGCCTTAATCTAAAAAAAAAAAAAAACTTCACTAAAAGACACAAAATATAAATAATGCATGGCCTGTGGTCTTATAGTTTTTCAAAATGTGGTGGTGATGGACACGTAATGAGCCTGACATTTACTTTGTCTTCTATTTCTGTAACTGCAGACTGTATGAAACCAACATATTTCATGTTTTGTGAGGTCAGCTTTATTTTTATTTATTGTTTTGTTAATATATATCCATTCCTACATTTGAGGCCTGCAGCATTTTCCAAGAAAAAAAGGTTGGGCAGTTTATTGTTAATGGAAGAATTAGTTAATAATATTTACAGCCAGTTTTCTTGGGAAATGTCAGAGGATGAATATATGAACATTTCCAACTCACTGAATATTTCTTAGACTTCATTTATATCAATCATTCAGAAATACAATCAGTGTGGTACTTTATGGTAAATCTGTGTCAGGTAGGCAGTTGTCAAAAACTAAATGTCCATGCAGGAAGAAGACAAGTGAGAGAAGCCATCAAGACACAACTTTGGAAGAATGTTTGGCTTCTGTGGGTGTGAGTGGAAAAACTGGGAATATAACAACATTTTTATTTTATCTTCATTTTACATACAGTCCCTACTTTTTTATCTTTGGTTGTTTCTGTTCCATTTCTGAAATTAAAGAACTGCTATAAGGAAAAGTGTTAACATTTTATTGTGTTTTCAAACTTTGTCGTAGAACAAAAACAAAAACCAAACTCTTATAAAGAAGGAAAAAATGCACAAATGCAGGAAAAACTGAACAATGCAGACTGATTTGACTTGTGATTTTTGAAAATAATAAGCAGTAACTTACTTTGAAATAAATGAAACGCAGAGCTGCAGCCTGATAATTTTGAAAAATACAAATCAGCAGCTTGTCTTTTTATTTTGACTATAGAGTTCATTTCCTCTTTATACTCCTCCTCAGTCACATTTTGTGCTTGAACATAAACAACTACATTAAGTCATCTAAAATAAATATCTGTGGAAAATAACAGCCTGTTAAAGTTCAGAGTTCTCAGCTGCTTTATGTGATTTCTGCTTCTGAACATCACTGCAGAGTTTCCCCACATCAGGTTTTTTTTAAACACGTGTGTGTGATTTTTATTCTGTTCATTCATATATCTCATTTTAAGGAATTTTGAACAATTTATTTCATCTCATAATTTCAGTATAACTGTCACTGACACGGGCCCACGGTGTGAACAGGACGTACCATCAGAATAGTCCAGAGCAGTGGTGGGCAATTAATTTTTACAAGGGGCCACATAGGGAACCTGAATTATGTCCGAGGGCCACACCATCGATAACTCAGCTGTCTCCCATTACAATTTTACAAAAAATTACCTATTTATAGCTGTTATAGGTCATTTTATTATTGTAATAATATGTAAATATTTAAATACACCAAAATAACCTCTCTAATGATTTGCAACACACAAGCTTGACATTTTTAATATATGTAATAATAATCACAGACCTCATGAGGGCCGGACAGAGACATGCAAAGGGCCGCATGTGGCCCCCGGGCCGCAGTTTGACCAGGTCTGGTCCAGAGAGAACTAAAGGCAGCGCCACAGTTTAGTTTGTGTTGTTTTTCACTCTGTGCTCAACGCGCGCCTCCCCCGCCCCCTCCTCGCAGCCAGTTGACTCACCACACGCGCACACACACACACACACACAGACAGCTGCAGCGATCGGATCCAGTCTTAATTTTAGACGGCTTTAAGCAAAGCCGCCCGCTATTTTTTTCGGCGTCTTTTTCGAAAACTGACCGCTCAAATGACAGCAGGACGGCTCGCTGCCTAAAACCTTGGTTCTTGCTCCCGTCTGCTCCCGTGAAATTTTAATCCCGTACCGTCCCAATCACGTGATAAATAGCAAAGTTGCCTACCATCCCAAGGGAATCCCACTGGAATCCCGTGACGCGTGGGATTCCCGAAAAAAATGTCAGCCTGTATGATGAACACACACACTTCATACAATGGTCTCACGCACACATTGATATCATGTTTTCCGATTGTCCGCTGCGTGGAGAGTGGCAGGAAAAACCGAAGACGCTTTCTCGCGAGGTGCGGACAAGACGTGATGTAATAAGAAAACAAAAAGGCGCAGTCAGATATTTTGGCTTTGAGCAATGAAATACAGAATGTGAACGTTCTAAACCAAAAAAAAATGCCACTTGTCCGTCGGACAACGGTTTAGAGCTATTGCTTGTCCGAGTCACATTTTACACTTGTCCCGGACAATCAGACAAGCGTTAATGCCGATGCCTGATACATACATATATATACATACGATGTTTTTGTACACACACACACACAAAATCTGTGTGTTTACTTTCACTGTGTTGTTTTACCCTCCTGTGGGTTCACCACCTGCAGAGGGGGCCATGGGGGTCGGGTGCAGGAGTATTGGGGGGTGTTGAGGGCGGGTGGCCCGTACATGCTCACAGCCCCTGGCTGTTGGGACGTGGAATGTCACCTCGCTAGGGGGGGAAGGAGCCTGAGCTTTGCGGGAGGTTGAGAGATACCGACTAGAGATAGTCTGGCTCACCTCCACGCACAGCTTGGGCTCTGTACCCAACACCTGGAGAGGGGCTGGATGCTTCATTTTCTGGCGTCACCCACGGAGAGAGGCGGAGAGATGGGTCAGCATTGCTTATTGCTCCCCAGCTCAGTCGCCAAGTGTTGGCGTTCACTACGGTGACGAGAGGGTCGCGTCCCTTACGCCTTCGGGTCGGGGACAGGTCTCTCACCGTTGTCTAGGCCTACGGGCCGAGCAGCAGTGCAGAGTACCACCCTTCCTGGAGTCCCTGGGAGGGGTACTAGATAGCGCTCCGACTGGGGACTCCATTGTTCTCCTGGGGGATTTCAACGCCCACGTGGGCAGCGACAGTGAGACCTGGAGGGGGTGATCGGGAAGCACAGCCTCCCCGATCTGAACCCGAGTGGTGTTCAGTTGTTGGACTTCTGTGCTAGTCACAGTTTGTCCATCACGAACACCATGTTCGAGCACAAGGGTGTCCATAAGTGCACGTGGCACCAGGACACCCTGAGCCGGAGGTTGATGATCGACTTTGTAGTCATATCATCTGACCTTCGGCCACGTGTCTCGGACACTCGAGTGAAGAGAGGGGCAGAGCTGTCGACTGATCACCACCTGGTGGTGAGTTGGATCCACTGGGAGGGTAGGAAGCCGGTCAGACCTGGCAGGCCCAAGCGTATCATGAGGGTCTGCTGGGAACGACTGGCGGAACCCTCTGTCAGCGAGGTCTTCAACTTCCACCTCCGGGAGAGCTTCTCACAGATCCCGGGGGAGGTTGGAGACATGGCGTCCGAGTGGACCATGTTCTCCACCTCATTGTCGATGCGAGCTGCTCGTGGCTGTGGTCGCAAGGTCTCTGGTGCCTGTCGCGGTGGCAATCCCCGAACCCGGTGGTGGACACCGGAAGTAAGGGATGCCAGTCAAGCTGAAGAAGGAGTCTACTTATCTTTGTTGGTAGGTGGGACCCCAGAGGCAGCTGACAGGCCAAGCGTGCCGCAGCCCATGCGGTCGCAGAGGCAAAAAACTCGGGTCGGGAGGAGTTCGGGAGGCTATGGAGGGAGGACTATTGGTCGGCCTCGAAGAGATTCTGGCAAACCGTACGACCCTCGGGAGGCGGAAGCAGCTCTCCACCAGCACTGTTTTATGGTGCGGGTGGGGAGATGTTGACCCTGACAGGGGATGTTGTCGGGTGGTGGAAGAAGTACTTCGAGGATCTCCTCAATCCCATCGTCACGTCTTCCGAAGAGGAAGCAGAGACTGGGGACTCATCCATTACCCAGGCCGAAGTCACCGAGGTGGTTAGAAAGCTCCTCGGTGGCAGGGCTCCTGGGGTGGATGAAATCCGTCCTGAGTACCTTAAGTCTCTGGATGCTGTGGGGCTGTCTTGGCTGACACGCCTCTGCAACATCGCGTGGCGATCGGGGACAGTGCCTCTGGATTGGCAGACCGGGGTGGTGGTCCCTCTGTTTAAGAAGGAGGACCGGAGGGTGTGTTCCAACTATAGGGGGATTACACTCCTCAGCCTCCCCGGTAAGGTCTATTCCAGAGTACTGGAGAGGAGAATTCGACCGATGGTCGAACCTCGGATTCAGGAGGAGCAGTGTGGTTTTCGTTCTGGTCACGGCACACTGGACCAGCTCTACACGCTCCATCGGGTGCTCGAGGGTTCATGGGAGTTCGCTCAGCCAGTCCACATGTGTTTTATGGATCTGGAGAAGGCGTTCGACCGTGTCCCTCGGGGCACCCTGTGCGGAGTGCTCCGGGAGTACAGGGTCCTTTGCTAAGGGCTATCCGGTCCCTGTACGACTGCAGCAGGAGCTTGGTTCGCATTGCCGGTAGTAAGTCAAACCTGTTTCCAGTGCACACTGGATTCCGCCAGGGCTACCAGTTGTCACCGGTTCTGTTCATTATTTTTATGGACACAATTTCTAGGCGCAGCCAGGGTGTAGAGGGAGTCTGGTTTGGGACGATGTGGTTCTGTTGGCTTCATCAAATCAGGACCTTCAGCGTGCACTGGGGCGGTTTGCAGCCGAGAGTGAAGCATCCGGGATGAAAATCAGCACCTCCAAATCTGAGGCCATGGTTCTCGACCGGAAAAAGGTGCTTTGCCCTCTTCAGGTCGGTGGAGTGTCCTTGGCTCAAGTGGAGGAGTTTAAGTATCTCGGGGTCTTGTTCACGAGTGAGGGATGGATGGAGCGTGAGATCGATAGATGGATCGGTGCAGCATCTGCAGTGATGCGGTCGCTGTATCAGACCGTCGTGGTGAAGAGAGAGCTGAGTAGGGGGGCAAAGCTCTTGATTTACCGATCAATCTACATTCCGATCCTCACCTATGGTCATGAGATTTGGCTCATGACCGAAAGAACGAGATTGCGAGTACAAGCGGGCGAGATGAGTTTCCTCCGCAGGGTGGCTGGGCGCTCCCTTAGAGATAGGGTGAGGAGCTCGGTCACCCGGGAGGAGCTCGGAGTCGAGCCGCTGCTCCTCCACATCGAAAGGAGTCAGTTGAGGTGGCTCGGCTCTTTTCCAGATGCCCCCTGGACGCCTCGCTGGAGAGGTGTTCCGGGCACGTCCCACTGGGAGGAGGCCCCGGGGAAGACCCAGGACACGCTGGAGGGACTACATCTCTCGGCTGGCTTGGGAACGCCTTGGGGTTCCCCCGGAGGAGCTGGGGGAGGTGTGTGTGGATCGGGAGGTCTGGGCGGCTTTGCTTGAGCTGCTGCCCCTGCGAACCGACTCCGGATAAAGAGTAAGAAAATGGATGGCTGGATGGATGTGTTGTTGAAGATGCTAATGTCCAGTTAACTTAGCCACCAAATACTGCAACATATATTATCACTTTAAGGATCATGTTGAAAATTTTTAGTGCAGGTGTAGGGATGGGTATTGCTAAGATTTTATCGATATCGATGCCATTATCGATTCTGTTTATCAAGCCAATTCCGTATTGATTCCCTTATCGATACCTCTTTTTTTTTAATATTTTCTGTTGTGTTTTTAATCAGTTTTTTTGGCTTTCTCTAAAATTGTATTGTAGCATTATTAGTTATTATTACTATTATTGTTGTTGTTGCTATCATTATTATTCTTCTTTGTCTTTCGGCTGTTCCCGTTAGGGGTCGCCACAGCAGATCAATTGTTTCCATCTCACCCTGTCCTCTATATCTTCCTCTGTCACAAAAACCACCTGCATGTCGTCCCTCAGCACATCCATAAAATTCCTCTTTGGCCTCTCTCTTCTCCTCCTGCCTGGTGGCTCCATCCTCAGCATCCTTCTCCCTATATACCCTGGGTCCCTCCTCTGCACATGTCCAAACCATCTCAATCTCGCCTCTCTGACTTTGTCTCCAAACCGTCCCACCTGAGCTGTCCCTCTGATATGTTCATTCCTAATCTTGTCCATTCTTGTCACTCCCAAAGAGAATCTCAACATCTTCAGCTCTGCCACCTCCAGCTCTGCCTCCTGTCTTTTGTTAGTGCCACCGTCTCTAACAGTACAGCATAGCTGGTCTCACTACTGTCTTGTAAACTTTCCCTTCACTCTTGCTGATATTCTTCGGTCACAAATCACTCCTGCTACCTTTCTCCACCCACTCCACCCTGCCTGCACTCTCTTCTTCACCTCTCGACCACACTCTCCATTACTTTGAACAGTTGACCCCAAATATTTATACTCATCTACTTTTGCCACTTCTACTCCTTGTAACTGCACTATTCCACTGGGCTCCCTCCCATTCACACACATGTACTCAGTCTTGCTTCTACTGACTTTCATTCCCCTTCTCTCCAAAGCATATCTCCACCTCTCCAGACTAGACTCAACTTGCTCTCTACTCTCACTACAGATCACAATGTCATCTGCAAACATCATAGTCCATGGGGACTCCTGTCTGATCTCATCCGTCAACCTGTCCATCAACACTGCAAACAAGAAAGGGCTCAGAGCTGATCCTTGGTGTAATCCCACCTCCACCTTGAATGAGTCTGTCATTCCGACTGCGCATCTCACTGCTGTCACACTATTCTTGTACATGTCCTGCACTACACTAACATACTTCTCTGCCACCCCAGACTTCCTCATACAATACCTCTTCTCTTGGCACCCTATCATAAGCTTTTTCTAAGTCCACAAACACACAATGTAACTCTTTCTGTCCTTCTCTGTACTTCTCCAACAGTATTCTCAGAGCAAACATTGCATCTGTAGTGCTCTTTCTCGGCATGAAACCATATTGCTGCTCACAGATCTTCACCTGTTTTCTAAGCCTAGCTTCTACTACTCTTTCCCATAACTTTATGCTGTGGCTGATCAACTTTATGCCTCTGTAGTTACTGCAGCTCTACACATCACCAGCACACTTCATCTCCACTCCTCAGGCATCCTCTCACTTTCAAAGATTTTATTAAACAATCTGGTTAGAAACTCTACTGCCATCTCTCCTAGACATTTCCATGCCTCCACTGGAATGTCATCTGGACCAACTGCCTTTCCACTCTTCATCCTCTTCATAGCAGCCCTCACTTCTTCCTTACTAATCTCTTGTACTTCCTGATGTACTCTCACCACATCATCCAGCCTTTTCTCTAGCTCATTTTCTTTATTCATCAGCTCTTCAAAATATTCCCTCCACCTTCTCAGCACACACTCCTCACTTGTCAGCACATTGCCATGTGCATCTTTTACCACTCTAACCTGCTGCACATCCTTTCCAGCTCTGTCCCTTTGTCTGGCCAATCGGTACAAGTCTTTTTCTCCTTCCTTACTATTCACGTCTTGTACAGCTCGCAATATGCCTTTCCTTCGCTTTTGCACCTTCTCTTTTCGCCTTACACCGCATGTCCTTGTACTCCTGTCTACTTTCTTCATCTCTCTGACTATCCCAAAACCTTTTCGCCAACCTCTTTCTCCTTATGCTTTCCTGGACCTCTTCAGTCCACCACCAAGTCTCCTTGTCTTCCTTCCACTGTCCAGATGTCATACCCAGTACTGTCCTAGCTGTCTCCCTCACCATATCTGCAGTATTTTTCCAGCTGTCCAAAATTGCTTCCCCTCCAACCAGTACTTCTCTCACCTGCTCGCTAAATTTCACACAACAGTCTTCCTCCTTCAGCTTCCACCATCTGATCCTTTCTTGAGCTCTCACTCTCTTCTTCTTCTTCTTTACTCTAAAGTCACTCTCTCTTCTTCTTCTTTACTCTAAGTCATCCTACAAACAACCATCCTATGCTGTCTAATGACACTCTCTCCTGCCACCACCTTACAGTCTCTGATTTCTTTTAGCTTGCATCTCCTATAAAGAATGTAGTCCACCTGTGTGCACCTTCCTCCACTCTTATATGTTACCCTGTTTTCCTCCCTTTTCTTAAAGTAAGTATTCACCACAGCCATTTCCATCCTTTATGCAAAATCAACTACCATCTGTCCTTCCCCATTCCTATCCTTGATACCATATCTACCCATTACTTCCACATCACCTCTGTTCCCTTCACCAACATGCCCATTGAAGTCTGCTATCATTATTGCTATCATTGTTGTTATCATTAATACATAAACAAAATAAAAATTTTAAAATATTATAATTAGTAATAGTAATTGTAATATTAATGTAATTGTAATACTCTTTTACAACAACAAACACTGAGCCATTAATTATTATACAGAAAACAAATGCAGACAAACATGCTGACAGCTGCAACAGCTTAATGCTAACTTTAACATTGAAAATGCCATAGACATGCTAATGCGTTAGCATCGGTCCCGTTTTAAAGTTATAAGATCATCTATCAGCTGTTTCAAAAGACCATAACAGGTCGGTTTCACATAAAAAGGTAAATATTACTCACAGACATATGCTCTTTAGGGTTTTAGCGGGGGAAAATTAAGAAAGTGAAATAAAACAATGAATCAACAAAGCAGTAAGTGGAAGCACTGCTTCGATCTGCGAATCACTGCTTTGACTGGTTCAAGGTTCAAAGCAAAGCCACGCTGCAAAAAAGGTGATTACAGACACGCTGCGGGTCTGTAATCATTTTCCTGACAAACACCCCCAAAACAATGGGCACTCTGAAGGACTGATAAGGGAATCATTAAGCAAAAAGGTTATTGATGTCGGTGGATCGAATCATTTCTTAACGATACCCAAAAGGAACTGGTTCTCGATACCCATCCCTATGTAGGTGCATGTGCTGAAAGTGTCAAAACTTTTCAAGAGATTCACTTATCTCACCAGTGACATACAAGGAAGTTGCCATCCAGGAACCAGGGCAGTTATGCAGTATAGTGCAGGGGTTACAGCCCTGTTCCTGGGGACCGGAGATCTCCTGTCCTGCTTGTTTTCCAGCTATTGCTGCTTCACCCACTGCAAATGAACCAAGTTAGGTATGCTCAGCCAATCAGGAAATAGGAAACACCACACTTGACTAAGGATCCTATCCCACTGGACTGCGACTGTTGAAATGTCGCGGGTATGACATTAAACTACATTCACTCTGTCCTGGGTTTGAACAGACACACCAGACACTGTCACCCCGAACAGCAATAATTGGGCCCCAAGGGATCCTGCCACAGAGCCACTACTCGAACACAAGTGACTGCCGACGATGACGTGACTGTTGGAGAGTAGTTAGAGATGCGAATGACTGACAAATCACAGTTGGTATCTCAATGAATTGATACTAACGACACGTTAGTGCATGTCAGCATACATATCACTTGAGTGCTGCTCAAATATTGCGCCACACTCTTGCGAATGTTGTTCTCACCCTTTGCAGATGAAAGGATCTGCTTTGTACGTGAATGATGCACAGCACTCTCACTGATATCTAATGCCACTCGCGGCTGAAATGATGACACCATTGTGCACAAAGTGCTCAGCTGACATTGTCCTGCTATCATGCTGCTATTATGTGAATACAGGCTGTGGAAATTCCCCCGACTGTACCCAGACAAGGGAACAGCCCTTTAAAGGAACAGCCCAGCAAACAATAAAAAAAATTAAATAAATGAATAAATAAGAAGAAAACCTAGTGTGGCTCCATGGAGCTGAAAAAATACAACATGAAGAAAACTGTGAACAGGGCACTCACCTACTTCTTCAGTGGGAAGTGCACGTGGTTGCCACCATTAGGCACAGCTTGCACGTGATCACCAGCCGTAGGATGAAATATGTAAAGTCCAGCAGGACAAGCTCCTGGCTGCGACTGTTATGCAAGGATCACACGCGATATCCTCCTGTAGATACATGTCCTCCTTGATTCTCGGTAATGACTAGTATTTACCCACCAATGTGGTGCAGCTGCCCTATGTGCACACAGGCACCTGCTGTGGTCCTCTATATGAAAATTAAAGATAAAGCCCACCTGGCATGGACAGGTGTGTCCAGCATGCCTACCAGGTGTGGATGAGGGTCGCCAGCTGAGCCACAGCAACTGTACTCCCTCGGCCCCTTCCAGAAGTGCTGCCTCTCTCCGATCATCTCCACTATTTTGGTGTGCTCCCAAGGCAGTTTGTGCGTGTCTCCTATGGGGAATGTCAGATCCTCATTTTTGTCTACAGTCACTCACAATGTAATTTAATTCATTGTCAACTCCTCACATAGTTCTCTCATGATTCTCTCATGTTATGAGTTCTGAGGACTACATCCAGAGGGCTTCTCGATGCCTGCCATGGCTCCAGGAGTGTGTGTGGACTGCGTGACCAATACCAGTGCCGTCTCGCCAACTTTGAACTGGTCAAAATCCAGGCGTGATGTGTGCGACTCAAGCAAGGAATTGTGACACTCAGCAAACATTGCACAAAATCACGCACATCCCCCCCCCCCCAACTGCCATTTACACGCTATCGTAGCACAGTGCGATAGGACCTTAATCAGCTGTGGACTTGGGGAAACATGTAAAGCAAGTGATTTCCAGATGCGGGGTTTGTGGGGTGGATGCAGTGATGTGTGGAACCAGTGCATGCTTGATTTAGTTTGCAACCACATTTTTCACACACACACACACACACACACACACACACACACACACACACACACACACACACACACACACACACACACACACACACACACACACACACACACACACACACACACACACCTACAGGGTGGAAAAGTTGACTTGTAGAGACAAGACTAGATACTGTTTTTGCAGATTGACAAAAGGATGAGCTGAACTTTCCAATGTGTTTGCTCGTGGGGTGAATAAGGTTTAAACTTCACTTGAGTATAGTGCCTTGTGGCAACTTATTTTATAATTTGATGCTGTATAAATGAAATGAAATTGAACCGAAGTTCTTTCTCCGGCTGTTTTTTTTTTTTCTTCTATCTGACAGCAGGAGGCAGACAGAAATGCAAACGTGAATATAGTGTCAGCCAACAGGATGGAAATGCCAAGAAAGAAACAGTGGGTGTAGGAGAGATTACAATATAGAAAATGAAAACAACTGCAGACTGTGCACAGCATTCTATTAAAATCAGATTGATACCACGCCTTAAAGTGCTATTAGAACAGCATCAGTGCCCACAACATTAATAATGAAAGAACAGAAACTGAACTTAGACCTATTTTCAAGACAATACCATCTCAATATATTAAATTCTTTTCTTATTAAATTAAAGTCTTTGCAACAACTAATTCTTTTTGAGTAAGGAGTACTTTGAATGTTATCAGTGTTGAATCTAACGAAGCCAGTGAGAACTGTTCAGAGGAGTAGCTGACTCTGATACGACCATCAAATGTGAGCACGAAATGACTCAAACATCGAGACGGTGACCTTTGATAACACTTTTATTTCTCTTGATCTAAAATGAACCACACTCCTTTCCATCAACTTTGCCATCTGACTGTCTGAAAAACTAGGCATGAAACAAGAACAGAGGAAAGGAAAAAAAAAGCAAAAAACATCTGCATAAACCAAAGCGCAGGGCTTCTCAGAAAAGGATACCCTGAAAGTCTCTCTGACAGTTGAGGGGGAGTACATAAATTAATATACAACATGAAGAAGGAAATGAAAGTACTGCACAGATGCAATGAATAGATAGTAAGACGTCAGAGGAAGTGAAAAAGACATGTAAGAGAACAAAAACGCTGAGTGTAAAGTAAAACATCCTGTGATAAAGCAGTTGAAGTGGAAAAATATGCAAAACGACCTTTGGGCTTCACGGTATGTCCAAAATGTTTATACAATTTACGTTTTGATTTTAATACTCAAAAACATCAATTTTAATACATTCATTTAAGCTTGTTCATGTTCATGAAGCGAAACGTCCTTGTGTCAAGCAACTCAGTCCAGTCGAAGATTCAAGCTTCTCTACTATGGAAACCACCCGGACAACTGAGAGCCTACACAGAAACATAGATACTAGAACACTGGACAAATGGGAAGGTAGAGTATTAGAAACAGTTTAAATTAAGATAGACAGACTTAGGAAAAAAAGGAAAAATCCATAAAAAAACATGTACTGTTCAGACAAGGTTTGCCTAGAATACCTAAATAACTTTCAACGATGTTTTGTTTTAGTACCAGCAGATAAAGCCAGCAACAATATCCTAATAGTTTGCAAAAAATATTACTTAGATGTAGTTTTAAAGGAACTTATCACTAGTAATGGGACTAGCCCACAAACATATATGTCTTATAATAGTCACATAGAAGATATTGTAATAAAACACAAAGAATTTATGACTAATATAACATTAAAATTATTACAGATATGAAACAATTACCATCCTTCTACTGGCTTCCAAAAACGCACAAAAATCCGATAGGTAGTAGATTTATAGCAGCCTGTAATGCATGTACTACTAAACTATTATCCCAACTACTAACCTCTAGCCTTAAATTAGTTACACTACATTTCAAACAATACTGCGAAGGTATAGCTCGGAACACTGGAGTTAAGTGTTTCTGGATTATAGATAACGCCACAGAGGTTTTAAATAAACTAAAAAAGTTAAACAAAACAAAAGTAGCTACACATTTTGATAGCTTTGATTTTTCCACCCTGTATACGAACATCCGACATGACCACCTTATATATAGTGTAGCGCATGGCCTCGCTTCGCCGTAATTAAATAAATACATTAATGCTTTCTCAACAAAACCTGAGGTTTTGAACTGAGGACAGAGACTGTGTTTTCACTCTCAACTGAGAAATTCCTGCGTCCATCTGGAGATAAGCTGAGGCATCCCCCGTGGGCCTCCACACTGTGACCCCACACCATAACAGAACTGTGACTCAGAGCTTCAAAGGAGCCCTTGCTTGTTTATCGGTTATGTTTCAGTCACTGTGAATTACATGACATTATAATTGCTTCATGTCAGAATCTGAACTTCCCCAGGACAGGAGAATCCAAATCTCATGGCCTCATGCCAAGGCCAGAACCTCGCCAGATGCTGCAGGAAGATCTCTTCCAGGATAAGACATGGCCATAAACTTTGAGCCTCGACAACCAATTATCTCTAGGTCTAAATGAAGGAAAAGAACTTTGCTTAAAATCAAATAAAAAAATCCATCAGTATTCTTTTATTCATATATATAAACTTCTAGGGTTGTTTGTATTGATTAATCGAACAAAATGCTTTGCATAAAATCATTCCATTTTAATGACGTGTTCCTTGTAACTGATGTGTGTTTAAGTGTGATCTTTCTGCATTATCAATATGTTGATGATGAAATATTCTGTTTTAACCAAATGGAGTGTTTAAGTGACTATTAATAATGTGTGTCGAGTGTCGTAGAACAAATAGTATGCCAAAATAGTTAATGCGTTTAAACAGTTGAATTATTTCTTTGTCTGCCTTTCTCTAACACATGAAGTTTTCTGTGAAATTACACACCCTAAATGGGCGGAGTTTAATTATGTAAGTCCCCTTTAAAAAGTTAGAACAGAGTTTCCCTCTCTCACGCCTCCTTTTCTCTCTATATGTACGAGGTCTATTAGAAAAGTATACAACCTTATTATTTTTTTCAAAAACCATTTGTTATCAATGGTTATCAGGAATTGTTACATCTTTCGGATCTTGCAAACTTGCTTGCCTCTACTGGTGGTTGGCTCTCACTGCGGTATTGTATCACTTCCTGTTCCGGAGCACAGCGGTGTTTTTCTGTATCTGTTAGCTGTTTAATCTGCGCAGTTAGATTGATCTAGTTATCTAGATTACGATTTGTTTCCCAGTGTAATCTTTATGTGCCTTAACTAAAGCACTCCTTCTGCTGAATCACCTCTAAATTATTTACACATTATTCACTTTGCGTGTTTTTAGGAATCCGCTAGCTTAGCGTAGCTACTAGCTCTTAGCCGATTTAGCATGGCGGCTTCCCCTGTCTCTCCCGCACTTTTCTGCTCTGGGTGTGAAATGTTTAGTTATTCCTCGGCCTCCTTTAGCAGTAACGGTACTTGTAATAAGTGTAGCTTATTCGTAGCTTTGGAGGCCAGGCTGGGCGAATTGGAGACTCGGCTCCGCACCGTGGAAAATTCTACAGCTAGCCAGGCCCCTGTAGTCGGTGCGGACCAAGGTAGCTTAGCCGCCGTTAGTTCCCCTCTGGCAGATCCCGAGCAGCCGGGAAAGCAGGCCGACTGGGTGACTGTGAGGAGGAAGCGTAGCCCTAAACAGAAGCCCCGTGTACACCGCCAATCCGTTCACATTTCTAACTGTTTTTCCCCACTCGACGACACACCCGCCGAGGATCAAACTCTGGTTATTGGCGACTCTGTTTTGAGAAATGTGAAGTTAGCGACACCAGCAACCATAGTCAATTGTCTTCCGGGGGCCAGAGCAGGCGACATTGAAGGAAATTTGAAACTGCTGGCTAAGGCTAAGCGTAAATTTGGTAAGATTGTAATTCACGTCGGCAGTAATGACACCCGGTTACGCCAATCGGAGGCCACTAAAATTAACATTAAATCGGTGTGTAACTTTGCAAAACAATGTCGGACTCTGTAGTTTTCTCTGGGCCCCTCCCCAATCGGACCGGGAGTGACATGTTTAGCCGCATGTTCTCCTTGAATTGCTGGCTGTCTGAGTGGTGTCCAAAAAATGAGGTGGGCTTCATAGATAATTGGCAAAGCTTCTGGAGAAAACCTGGTCTTGTTAAGAGAGACGGCATCCATCCCACTTTGGATGGAGCAGCTCTCATTTCTAGAAATCTGGCCAATTTTCTTAAATCCTCCAAACCGTGACTATCCAGGGTTGGGACCAGGAAGCAGAGTTGTAGTCTTACACACCTCTCTGCAGCTTCTCTCCCCCTGCCATCCCCTCATTACCCCATCCCCGTAGAGACGGTGCCTGCTCCCAGACTACCAATAACCAGCAAAAATCTATTTAAGCATAAAAATTCAAAAAGAAAAAATAATATAGCACCTTCAACTGCACCACAGACTAAAACAGTTAAATGTGGTCTATTAAACATTAGGTCTCTCTCTTCTAAGTCCCTGTTGGTAAATGATATAATAATTGATCAACATATTGATTTATTCTGCCTTACAGAAACCTGGTTACAGCAGGATGAATATGTTAGTTTAAATGAGTCAACACCCCCGAGTCACACTAACTGTCAGAATGCTCGTAGCACGGGCCGGGGCGGAGGATTAGCAGCAATCTTCCATTCCAGCTTATTAATTAATCAAAAACCCAGACAGAGCTTTAATTCATTTGAAAGCTTGTCTCTTAGTCTTGTCCATCCAAATTGGAAGTCCCAAAAAACAGTTTTATTTGTTATTATCTATCGTCCACCTGGTCGTTACTGTGAGTTTCTCTGTGAATTTTCAGACCTTTTGTCTGACTTAGTGCTTAGCTCAGATAAGATAATTATAGTGGGCGATTTTAACATCCACACAGATGCTGAGAATGACAGCCTCAACACTGCATTTAATCTATTATTAGACTCTATTGGCTTTGCTCAAAAAGTAAATGAGTCCACCCACCACTTTAATCATACCTTAGATCTTGTTCTGACTTATGGTATGGAAATAGAAGACTTAACAGTATTCCCTGAAAACTCCCTTCTGTCTGATCATTTCTTAATAACATTTACATTTACTCTGATGGACTACCCAGCAGTGGGGAATAAGTTTCATTACACTAGAAGTCTTTCAGAAAGCGCTGTAACTAGGTTTAAGGATATGATTCCTTCTTTATGTTCTCTAATGCCATATACCAACACAGTGCAGAGTAGCTACCTAAACTCTGTAAGGGAGATAGAGTATCTCGTCAATAGTTTTACATCCTCATTGAAGACAACTTTGGATGCTGTAGCTCCTCTGAAAAAGAGAGCTTTAAATCAGAAGTGTCTGACTCCGTGGTATAACTCACAAACTCGTAGCTTAAAGCAGATAACCCGTAAGTTGGAGAGGAAATGGCGTCTCACTAATTTAGAAGATCTTCACTTAGCCTGGAAAAAGAGTCTGTTGCTCTATAAAAAAGCCCTCCGTAAAGCTAGGACATCTTTCTACTCATCACTAATTGAAGAAAATAAGAACAACCCCAGGTTTCTTTTCAGCACTGTAGCCAGGCTGACAAAGAGTCAGAGCTCTATTGAGCTGAGTATTCCATTAACTTTAACTAGTAATGACTTCATGACTTTCTTTGCTAACAAAATTTTAACTATTAGAGAAAAAATTACTCATAACCATCCCAAAGACGTATCGTTATCTTTGGCTGCTTTCAGTGATGCTGGTATTTGGTTAGACTCTTTCTCTCCGATTGTTCTGTCTGAGTTATTTTCATTAGTTACTTCATCCAAACCATCAACATGTTTATTAGACCCCATTCCTACCAGGCTGCTCAAGGAAGCCCTACCATTATTTAATGCTTCGATCTTAAATATGATCAATCTATCTTTGTTAGTTGGCTATGTACCACAGGCTTTTAAGGTTGCAGTAATTAAACCATTACTTAAAAAGTCATCACTTGACCCAGCTATCTTAGCTAATTATAGGCCAATCTCCAACCTTCCTTTTCTCTCAAAAATTCTTGAAAGGGTAGTTGTAAAACAGCTAACTGATCATCTGCAGAGGAATGGTCTATTTGAAGAGTTTCAGTCAGGTTTTAGAATTCATCATAGTACAGAAACAGCATTAGTGAAGGTTACAAATGATCTTATGGCCTCGGACAGTGGACTCATCTCTGTGCTTGTTCTGGTAGACCTCAGTGCTGCTTTTGATACTGTTGACCATAAAATTTTATTACAGAGATTACAGCATGCCATAGGTATTAAAGGCACTGCGCTGCGGTGGTTTGAATCATATTTGTCTAATAGATTACAATTTGTTCATGTAAATGGGGAATCTTCTTCACAGACTAAAGTTAATTATGGAGTTCCACAAGGTTCTGTGCTAGGACCAATTTTATTCACTTTATACATGCTTCCCTTAGGCAGTATTATTAGACACCATTGCTTAAATTTTCATTGTTACGCAGATGATACCCAGCTTTATCTATCCATGAAGCCAGAGGACACACACCAATTAGCTAAACTGCAGGATTGTCTTACAGACATAAAGACATGGATGACCTCTAATTTCCTGCTTTTAAACTCAGATAAAACTGAAGTTATTGTACTTAGCCCCACAAATCTTAGAAACATGGTGTCTAACCAGATCCTTACTCTGGATGGCATTACCCTGACCTCTAGTAATACTGTGAGAAATCTTGGAGTCATTTTTGATCAGGATATGTCATTCAAAGAGTATATTAAACAAATATGTAGGACTGCTTTTTTGCATTTACGCAATATCTCTAAAATCAGAAAGGTCTTGTCTCAGAGTGATGCTGAAAAACTAATTCATGCATTTATTTCCTCTAGGCTGGACTATTGTAATTCATTATTATCAGGTTGTCCTAAAAGTTCCCTAAAAAGCCTTCAGTTAATTCAAAATGCTGCAGCTAGAGTACTGACGGGGACTAGAAGGAGAGAGCATATCTCACCCATATTGGCCTCTCTTCATTGGCTTCCTGTTAATTCTAGAATAGAATTTAAAATTCTTCTTCTTACTTATAAGGTTTTGAATAATCAGGCCCCATCTTATCTTAGGGACCTCGTAGTACCATATCACCCCAATAGAGCGCTTCGCTCTCAGACTGCAGGCTTACTTGTAGTTCCTAGGGTTTGTAAGAGTAGAATGGGAGGCAGAGCCTTCAGCTTTCAGGCTCCTCTCCTGTGGAACCAGCTCCCAATTCAGATCAGGGAGACAGACACCCTCTCTACTTTTAAGTTTAGGCTTAAAACTTTCCTTTTTGCTAAAGCTTATAGTTAGGGCTAGATCAGGTGACCCTGAACCATCCCTTAGTTATGCTGCTATAGACGTAGACTGCTGGGGGGTTCCCATGATGCACTGTTTCTTTCTCTTTTTGCTCTGTATGCACCACTCTGCATTTAATCATTAGTGATCGATCTCTGCTCCCCTCCACAGCATGTCTTTTTCCTGGTTCTCTCCCTCAGCCCCAACCAGTCCCAGCAGAAGACTGCCCCTCCCTGAGCCTGGTTCTGCTGGAGGTTTCTTCCTGTTAAAAGGGAGTTTTTCCTTCCCACTGTAGCCAAGTGCTTGCTCACAGGGGGTCGTTTTGACCGTTGGGGTTTTACATAATTATTGTATGGCCTTGCCTTACAATATAAAGCGCCTTGGGGCAACTGTTTGTTGTGATTTGGCGCTATATAAAAAAATTGATTGATTGATTGATTGATATGGATTTGAATCATGTGTGATTACATCAGACATGCTTGAACCCTCGTGGGCATGCGAGAGTTTTTTCACGCCTGTCGGTTACGTCATTCGCCTGTGGGCAGTCTTTGAGTGAGGAGTCGTCCACCCGCTCGTCGATTTTTTTCATTGTTTAGGAATGGCTCAGAGACTGCTGCTTTGTTTGATAAAAAATTTTTCAAAACTGTAAGGCACAACTGAGTGGACACCATTCAATAAATTCAGCTGGTTTTCGGTAAAAATTTTAACGGCTGATGAGAGATTTTGGTCTGGTAGTGTCGCTTTAAGGACGGTCCACGGCGCCTGACGGTGATCTGCGCTTCGAGGCGGCAGCGTCTCGTCGTTTCAAGTTGAAAACTTCCACATTTCAGGCTCTGTTGACGCAGTAAGTGGTCAGAGAACAGAGAACTTTCAGAAGAAGTCGGCATGAGGAGTTTATTCGGACATTCCATTGTTAACGGTCATTTTGTAATGAAAGAACGTGCGGGCAGAGTCGCATGTCGGGCTGGACCCGACCGCGGGGGGTCGCGGCAGGAAAAACACCTCCGTTGGAAATCTTAACGGGCAAGTTGGAACATGCCCAAGCTGTTAAACAATTTCTCAGTTACTCACTTGTTGAAAGCCATTAAAAGCCGCCTGAATTCTACAAATGGTTTTCAACACGGAGGTGTTTTTCCTGTCGCGGCGCACACAGATTTGCCGAGTCGTCACGGAAACGACTCGGCGAATTTGCGCGTACGTCTTTCATTAAAAAAAATGTCCTTAAACAGTGGAATGTCCGCATAAATTCCTCATGCCGGCCTCTTCTGAATCTTCTCTGTTCTCTCACGATGTCCTGGGTGAATTAAGCCTTAAATTAGGATGTTTTCAGCTCGAAACAGGCTGACGACAGCGCCTGGAAGCGCTGCAGGACGTCCCGCTCCGTGGGAAGTCCTTACACCGACAGAAACACCCCATAATCTCTCATCAGCCGTTAAACTTTTCACAGAAAACCAGCTTAATTTCTCGAATAGTGTCCACTCGGATATTCCTCACAGGTCCAGAAAAAATTTTGATAAAGCAACGCGCGCTGTCTCGAGCAGCGTGTGAAACAAAGGAATTCAGCCGAGAGGGCGGGACCACATCTCACTCAAGGCCTGCCCACAGGGAAATGACATCACCGACACGCGTGAAAAAACTCACGAATGCGCACAAGGGTTCAAGCATGATTGGTGTAATCGCATGTCATTCAAATCCATATAGTTAAAAAAAAAATAAAAGGGTCGGTTTATTATCTAAGAGACCTCGTATATATAATACACATAATGGATGGTAAGGAGTCAAATATAACTTTTCTTCATCAAATGTTTCTCTATGTTGGACGACTTGCCATCCATCATTTGTTCAATTAATCAATTTATTTTGTTGTGAACAGCATATGAATGCTTCTAAAATGTCAGTAGCATGCTTGTCTACCTTCTTAGTGTTGTGGCATCCTTGGAGTTCAATATTTACACTAGTTCCTCCTCTGTGAACTCAGCAAACCTCGCTGGCAGACGATTTTCTGCTGTTGTTGACATGTTTGTTGCCATTTTTTCAACAAGTGTCTGTCAGCAAGTTCCTGACCTTCACTGCATCATTAGTGATGTCATCTCATGAATAATTGTATGCCGCGCTCTGATTGGCTAGCTGTTGGCAGTAAGCTCTAATGCTATTGGTCAGTGGGAACCGATCAAATGTAACTTTTGGTCTTAGCCTTTTTGGATCCCTTTGGATCAAACATAACTTTCTGGTGCCAAGCATGCCAAAATACAGGTAAATGATGGACAGAAAGGCTAATCTCTGATTGATCTGAGTGGAGAACACACACACACACACACACACACACACACACACACACACATATATATATATATCAATCAATTTCAATCAATCAATTTTTTTATATAGCGCCAAATCACAACAAACAGTTGCCCCAAGGCGCTTTATATTGTAAGGCAAGGCCATACAATAATTATGTAAAACCCCAACGGTCAAAACGACCCCCTGTGAGCAAGCACTTGGCTACAGTGGGAAGGAAAAACTCCCTTTTAACAGGAAGAAACCTCCAGCAGAACCAGGCTCAGGGAGGGGCTGTCTTCTGCTGGGACTGGTTGTGGCTGAGGGAGAGAACCAGGAAAAAGACATGCTGTGGAGGGGAGCAGAGATCGATCACTAATGATTAAATGCAGAGTGGTGCATACCGAGCAAAAAGAGAAAGAAACAGTGCATCATGGGAACCCCCAGGCAGTCTACATCTATAGCAGCATAACTAAGGGATGGTTCAGGGTCACCTCATCCAGCCCTAACTATAAGCTTTAGCAAAAAGGAAAGTTTTAAGCCTAATCTTAAAAGTAGAGAGGGTGTCTGTATACCTCGTATATATATATATATATATATATATATATATATATATATATATATATATATATATATATATATATATATATATATATATATATATATATATACGAGGTCTGTTAGAAAAGTATCGGTCCACCCCTCCCGTCGGAATCTCTTTGTCTGAGAACTTCCTGAGAGACTGATGCTTTGCTTTATCAAAATTTTTTCAAAAACTGTGAGGCACATCGAAGTGGACACCATTCGAGAAATTCAGCTGGTTTCCTGTGAAAATTTTAATGGCTGATGGACTGTGTCGCTTTAAGGACTGCCCACGGAGCGGGACGTCACGACGCACCCTGAGCCTCCGCTGTCTGCCTGTTTCGAGCTGAAAGCTTCCAAATTTAAGCCTCTTTTGAACCAGGACGTCGTGACAGAACAGAGAACTTTCAGAAGAGGTTGGGATCAGCAGTTTATCTGGACATTCCACTGTTAAAGGAGATTTTGTAATGAAAGAAAGTGTGGACGGGTGCGCGCGTCGGGACGCGGTGGCTTAGGGCGCGTCGCGACGTCCCGCTCCGTGGGCAGTCCTTAAAGCGACAGCAACAGTCCATAATCTCTCATCAGCCGTTAAAATTTTGACAGAAAACCAGCTGAATTTCTCGAATGGTGTCCACTTCAATGTGCCTCACAGTCTTTGAAAAAATTTTGATCAAGCAAAGTGTCAGTCTCTCAGGAAGTTCTCAGACAAAGGGATTCCGACAGAAGGGGTGGACCACTCCTCACTCAAAGCCAGCCCACAGGCGAATGACGTAACCGACAGGCGTGAAAAAACTCACACATGCGCACAAGGGTTCAAGGTTGTCTGATGTAATCGCACGTGATTCAAATCCATATAGTTTTTGAGAAAAATAAAAAGGTACGTTAGTTTTATCACAGACCTCATATATATATATGTACACATATATGTATATACATACATACATACATACATTAATTAAACTGCAGAAATATGGAATCAGAGGTCTGGCATATGAATGGATAGCTAGTTATTTACAAGGCAGATTTCAGTATGTTCAATTCAATAATACAAATTCTGAACTCAGGGATGTCACATGTGGGGTGCCGCAGGGCTCAGTGCTGGGTCCTTTGTTGTTTATAATCTATATAAATGATATAAGTTGGGTGTCAAGTTCACTGAGATGTGTCCTTTTTGCGGATGATACAACTGTGTTCTGTAGCGGTGAAAATCTTGAACAGCTTCTGGACATAGTGGAGAAAGAACTGGAAAAATTTAAGGTTTGGTTTGACGCTAATAAGTTGTCACTCAACCTTGGGAAAACTAAATGTATTATATTTGGAAATAAACAGGCACCCAAATGTAAAAATTTAACTATAAACAATAAGGAAATTGAGTTAGTAACAGAGAATAAATTTTTAGGTGTTATAATTGATAATAAACTTAGCTGGAAACCACATATAAATTATGTGAAATCAAAATTGTCAAAAACTATAGCCATTTTGTATAAAGCCAAAGACCTACTGCCGCAAGAAGGGTTACTTATTTTATATCATTCTCTGATGGTACCATATATGACATATTGTGTTGAGTCATGGGGAAACACTTACAAATCAAATACCAATCCAATATTCCTTTTGCAAAAATGAGCCATACGAATCATCTGCAATAAACAATATCGTGAACCAACTCATTCTCTATTTGTGTCTTTAAATTTATTAAAATTCATAGATTTGGTCGATTACATTACAATTCAAACTTTATTTCGAGCGAAAAACCAAGCCAAGAGTCTGTTCCGATTGAGGGAATCCAGATATAGTTTAAGAGGTTGTGCAATTTTTATGAAACCGCCAGTAAGAACAAATGTAAAGGGTTTTTGTGTGTCTGTGGTTGGGGTGAGGAAATTGAACAAATGTTCAACAGAGGTTAGAATGAGTAGTACCTTAGTAAGATTTAAGAAACTACTCAAAAAGAACATTATGTCTAAGTATCATAAAGAAGCAAATATAATTTGATTTATATGGAATGTTCAATTTATAAGTGGGACTTATTGTATATTTGAATGTGTGGGTATGTATATGCGTATGTAGATATATAGATATGGGTAGGTGTATATGTATATAAGTGACTGTGTATATGTATGTATATATTTATGTTTGTAAAGTATATACGTATGTATATAGGTATATGTGGCACAGCCCAAGCAGAGGGTCACCCCCAAGAGCCTGGTCTGCTTGAGGTTTCTTCCTTATAGGGAGTTTTTCCTCATCACAGTTGCCTAGTGCTTGCTCTGGGGGTTGGTAAGGTTAGTCCTTACTGGCGTAAAGTGCCTTGATTCGACTTTCTTGTGATCTGGTACTACATAAATATAATTATAAGTGAATAGTATATTGATGTGTATGTCTGTGTGTCGACATGTAGTAGTGAATTTGTATTTATGTAAATATGACTGATTAGAATTGTTGGACTTGTACTAGCAGGGGTGGGCGCTAATAAGCTTTGCTTCAGCCCACACCCTTTCGGACTCACTAGTTTTGTCTGTGTTTGTTCGTGGAATTGTTCATTTTTTTCTATTTGAATATTTTGTTTGCCGAATAAAAAAACTTTGTCACTTGTCACTTGCGTGATGATTTACCCTCTTTTAAGAGTTTGATAATCCTCTCCTTTCTTTCAATTGACATCTCTCGTGTTGGAGCCATGATTCATGTCAGTCCACTTGGTGCAACAGTTCTCCAAGGTGTGATCACTCCTTTTTAGATGCAGACTAACAAGCAGATCTGATTTGATGCAGGTGTTAGTTTTGGGGATGAAAATTTACCGGGTGATTCCATTCCTCAGAATTGAGTGAGTCCATATTTTTTCCCTCTGCTTGGTCTAAAAAAGTAATCATTACTGACTGCCACAATTTTTTTCTTGATTTCTTATAGTGTTTCTTAAAGCCAGAAAGTTGCCAGTTGAAATGACTTTAGTTTTGTGTCATGTCTGTGATCTGCTTTTTTTCTACAAAATTAAACAACTGAACATCCTCCGAGGCCGGTGATTCCATAATTTTTGCCAGGGGTTGTATATATATATATATATATATATATATATATATATATATATACACGAGGTCTATTAGATAAGAAACCGACACTTTTATTTTTTTTTAAACTATATGGATTTGAATGACGTGCGATTACACCAATCATGCTTGAACCCTCGTGCGCATGTGTGAGTTTTTTCACGCATGTCGGTGACGTCATTTCCCTGTGGGCAGGCCTTGAGTGAGATGTGGTTCAGCCCTCTCGGCTGAATTCCTTTGTTTCACACGCTGCTCGAGACAGCGCGCGTTGCTTTATCAAAAATTTTTCTGGGCCTGTGAGGAATATCCGAGTGGACACTATTCGAGAAATTAAGATGGTTTTCGGTGAAAAGTTTAACGGCTGATCAGAGATTATGGGGTGTTTCTGTTGCTGTAAGGACTTCCCACGGAGCGGGACGTCGCGCAGCGCTTCCAGGCGCCGTCGTCAGCCTGTTTCGACCTGAAAACATCCTAATTTAAGTCTTAATTCACCCAGGACATCGTGAGAGAACAGATAAGATTCAGAAGAAGCCGGCATGAGGACTTTATGCGGACATTCCACTGTTTAAGGACATTTTGTAATGAAAGACGTGCGCGCAAATTGTGCGCCGCGACAGGAAAAACACCTCCGTGTTGAAAACCATTTGTAAAATTCAGGCAGCTTTTGATGGCTTTCAACAAGTGAGTAACTCAGAAATTGTTTAACAGCTTGGGCATGTTCCAACTTGCCCATTAAGGTTTCCAACGGAGGTGTTTTTCCTGTCGCGACCCTCCGCGGTCGGGTCCGGCCCGACATGCGACTCTGCCCGCACGTTCTTTCATTACAAAATGTCCGTTAACAATGGAATGTCCGAATAAACTCCTCATGCCGACTTCTTCTGAAAGTTCTCTGTTCTCTGACGACTTACTGGGTCAACAGAGCCTGAAATGTGGAAGTTTTCAACTTGAAACGGCGAGACGCTGCCGCCTCGAAGCACAGGCCGTCCTTACGGCGACACTACCAGACCAAAAGCTCTCATCAACCGTTAAAATTTTTACCGAAAACCAGCTGAATTTATCGAATGGTGTCCACTCAGTTGTGCCTTACAGTTTTGAAAAAATTTTGATCAAACAAAGCAGCAGTCTCTGAGCCATTCCTAAACAATGAAAAAATCGACGAGAGGGTGGGCCACTCCTCACTCAAAGACTGCCCACAGGTGAATGACGTAACCGACAGGCGTGAAAAAACTCTCGCATGCCCACGAGGGTTCAAGCATGTCTGATGTAATCACACGTGATTCAAATCCATATGGTTTTTGAAAAAAATAATAAGGTCGGATACTTTTCTAACAGACCTTATATATATATATATATATATATATATATATATATATATATATATATATATATATGAGTTTGCTACTATGGTAACTCGGTCTACTACTGTCAACGTTAGCTTAACTGGAATTTCTCTCTGTCGAGCTAGTTAAAGGCTAACCTGGCCTACAAGTCGCTGCAGCCACAAGCCCCAAGCTCTCTTTAGCCTAGAGTGGTTCCACCTGTTTTCTTTCACTAAGGTACTTATGTCTCCATATACATTGCAGCATGCTTCAACTTTCTCTTTTTTAATATTATTGTATTAATGATAAAAATGGAAGGGTGGGGTACAACTAGTTAAAACAACTAGTTTAAAAGCTAAAGTTAGCTTATCTAGACGGCTGTAGTACCATTTATCATAGCTAACAATATTGTCGGTTCTGTTCTGTTTGGGAAGCTAATGTTAATACACACTTTTGTTTACATTTGTTTTTATATGTATTTCTTAATACCGTTATTTTAGGGTTAAACTACACTATTGTACTTTATATGCTAGTTACTGGCATTGGTTACCTTGTTGGCTAGTAAGGTACGGTTGGCTTATTAACGGCCTATTTAACAGTAGCTCATCTAGTTATAGTTAGCTTATTTTTGTGATTTACATATTTATTTTATATAGTGTAGATTTTTAATATTCTTAATATTTTAATATTATTTTAATATCTTAATATTTTTAAGATATTCAGCCGCTGTGGGCGGTCTTTAAACCGGCTGGAGCACTCCTTAATCTGTGTAATCCTCATAAAATCGTCCCTGAAAACCATCTGAATTTTCCGAATGGTGTCCACCTGGAGGTCTCTCACAGTTTCTGGAAAAATTTGATGCAGCAAAGCTCCAAATCGTTCAGACATTTTAGTCGCAATAAAAATCCGACGAGAGGTGTGGACCACTGCTCACACAAAGCCTGCTCACAGGCGAATGACGCAACCGACAGGCGTGAAAAAACTCACGCATGCGCACGAAGGTTCAAGCTTGGCTGATGCAATCACACGTGATTCAAATCCATATGGTTTTTGCAAAAAATAAAAAGGTCGGATAGTTTTCTAACAGACCTCGTATAGTATCTTACTTTGGTGTTTGCATTAGATAGCATATAGAATATGTATTTTGCCTTCCTATAATAATATCTAAAACATATTAAATCATAGCTTTTGTTTCTATAATAAATGAACCATATTTATAGCTTAGCCTACTAGCTATAATTTATTTTACTACTACTCTACAGACTAGGTATACAGATAATACTATCTTATCCTATATGAATATTTAGGTTTTAGAAGCTAACTTCTATATATTATGTAGTGCTATATTTCTTGTATATGTTGTTTATTACCCATCCATCCATTTTCTTCCGTTTCATCCGAGGTCGAGTCACGGGGGCAGCAGCTCAAGCAAAGCTGCCCAGACCTCCCGATCCACACACACCTCCCCCAGGTCCTCCGGGGGAACCCCGAGGCGTTCCCAAACCAGCTGCGAGACATAGTCCCTCCAGCATGTCCTGGGTCTTCCCTGGGGCCTCCTCCCGATGAGACGTACCCGGAACACCTCTCCAGCGAGGCGTCCAGGGGGCATCCAAAAAAGATGCCCGAGCCACCTCAGCTGGTTCCTTTCAACATGGAGGAGCAGCGGCTCGACTCTGAGCTCCTCCCGAGTGACCGAGCTCCTCACCCTATCTCTAAGGGAGCGCCCAGCCACCCTGCGGAGGAAACTCATCTCAACCGCTGCCCCTCCCTGAGCCTGGTTCTGCTGGAGGTTTCTTCCTGTTAAAAGGGAGTTTTTCCTTCCCACTGTCGCCAAGTGCTTGCTCACAGGGGGTCGTTTTGACCGTTGGGGTTTTTACGTAATTATTGTATGGCCTTGCCTTACAATATAAAGCGCCTTGGGGCAACTGTTTGTTGTGATTTGGCGCTATATAAATAAAATTGATTGATTGATTGATTGATTGATTGACTCGCCATCTTGTTCTTTTGGTCATGAGTAGGGGTGGGTATCGAGAACCGGTTCCTTTCGGGTATCGTTAAGAAATTATTCGATCCACCGACATCAATAACCTTTTTACTTAACGATTCCCTTATCGGTCCTTCAGAGCAGCCGTTGTTTTTGGGGGTGTTTGTCAGGAAAATTATAATTTCTCTACATTGATTACAAACCCTGCAGCGGGTCTGTAATCAACTTTTCTGCAGCGCGGCTTTGCTTTGAACCTTGAACCAATTGAAGCAATGATTCGCAGATCGAAACAGTGCTTGCTTTGTTAATTTTTTTTTTCTTTTGCTTTCCCCCACTAAAACCCTAAAGAGCAAACGTCTGTGAGTATTATTTACATTTTTTATGTTAAACCAACCTGTTACGGTCTTCTGAAACAGTTGATAGATGTATTTTATAACAAAAATGGGACCGATGTTAACACTTTAGCATGTCTATGGCATTTACAATGTTAAAATTAGTATTAAGCAGTTGCAGCTGTCAAGCGTTTGTTGTCGTAAAAGAGTAATATTTTTTAAATGTATTTTTGTTTGTATATTAATAATAATAGCAAGCACAACAATAATAGTAATAATAACTAATCTAATGATTATATACGATTTTCGAGAAAGAGACACAAAACGAACCTGAATAAAACCACAACTGAAAACAGAAAACCAACTAACAATGAACATACATGTATAAATAAATAAATACATACATACATACATACAGAAATAAATAAGTGTTTCCTGTGAACACCTAGTGACTCTTACACCTCCACTTCATCCCTTTCTTATTTAAGTTTAATGACAGTTTGTTTTGGTCAAACCATATTTTCAATGTGTTAATTTCTTCAGTGATTTCCTCCAGAACTATCTGACAAGCTAGAAAACTGCTGCATCCTAGTAATTGCAGAATACTACTGGAATGAATCTGAATAAGGAAAGTTGGGTTTTTTTTCTCACTAAATGGATGCTGCACTCACTCCAGTTTATTGTCTGGAATAGCCCCAGATTGCATTTCAGAGCTTCTAGAATTCAAACATTTTTGTGCAGGTGGTGTTGGGGGGTAATTTTGGGTTTCAACTTTTTTGTTTTTCACCACTTTCATCCCTGAATATGTGAAATCGTGAGTCACTTTTGTGCGGATTAAAGTCACTAACTGGGACTCCTGTCTTGTTGCGAGAAAGAAATGAGAATCATCCTCCGTTCTGTTCACACAGCTCCAAATGCTGCACGGCTCTCTGCTGAGTCAAGTTAGAACGATATAGAGTCCAGTCGGAATTAATAACTTCAAAGCGAAACACCGTTTTGTTTATTTTTATTCATGTCCAGAGATCAAGGATACAGTGACCAATTTCATATTTATTTACTTTAAGACTCAATGAAATACATAGAAAACCTCTAAGGCCTACTTTTAATAAAAATTCACAAGCGGTATCGATAAGGGAATCGATAAGGAATCGGATCGATAAGCAGAATCAATACCCATCCCTAGTCATGAGCCAAATCTCATGACAATAGGTGAGGGTCGGAGCGTAGATCGATCGGTAAATCGAGAGCTTTGCCGCCCTGCTCAGCTCTCTCTTCACCATGACGATCCGATACAGCGACCGCATCACTGCAGATGCTGCACCGATCAGTCTGTCGATCCCACGCTCCATCCGTCTCTCTCTCGTGAACAAGACCCAGAGATACTTAAACTCCTCCACTTGAGGCAAAGACACTCCACCGACTTGAAGAGGGCAAAGCACCTTTTTCCAGTCGAGAACCATGGCCTCGGATTTGGAGGTGCTGATTTTCATCCCGGACGCTTCACACACACTCGGCTGCAAACCGCTTCAGTGCACGCGGAAGGTCCTGATTTGATGAAGCCAACAGAACCACATCGTCCGCAAACAGCAGAGACAAGATTCTGTGGTTCCCTTATTGTGTAAATATCACTTTATTACCCTTATTAAATATCACTTTATTACCCTTATTGTGTAAATATCACTTATATACATGATGTCCAATTTCTTGATCCGCGTGGGTGGGTAGGGAGAGTTCCCATGAGATAAAAAATCTTTTCAATATACCATCCGTGGTTCTCAAGGCTTTACTCTACTCTATTCCACTCTTCTATTCTACTCTTCTTTTTTTTTTTTAGATATTTAGATATACCTTAGTATACACTAGTATAGTTCTACTTTTAAACTAGAATATATTATAGAAGACATACCTTACTGAATTTTCATGGTAACTGTTTACATGATGGGTTTAAGACAAACACAGGAGACCAAAGGACCAACAGACTTCAGGCGAACAAGGATTCAGAATGTTACATCAATGCATCTCAAAAATAGACATCTATCTACCACAGCATGGTGCTACGTGACTATCCCCTTGACCCAGACCAGAGCTGAGGTCCTCATAAGGCACATGTGCTGGATCATGTTCATGGAAAACATGCCATATAGCCATTGTGATGTAAGTGACGTTGCCTCAAAGAAAGCAGTTCACCTTATCTGCGTCTAACTGCACAACTGACATAAAGTCCTTCCCACAGTGATGCTGCATATTAATATCATGCTCAAATATCCGCTTTATAGTGGTCATGAAGTATAAATGAAACATCCAAAGGTGAAAAAATTCAGGATAATTAAAAATAAATTAATACCAAGCAGCAATGACAATATATTTTTTCACATTTCCTTGACTGGAATAGTTTGGTGTGGAAACTGTAAAATAATCATGCACAATACAATAAAAGATTTTTCTCATTGTGTTGCCTTTTATATTCTGTTTCTCACATTTCCACATTTTGATTTCCACATTTCATGTCTGCCCTAGATTGTGCTAGAGAACTATGTATTCCTCATCTGACGTGTTCAAGAGCTGTGCACAAACTCATTACATTTCATCATGAATTTCTGTGTGGGAAAATGAATGTGCGTGATTTCTGTGTGCAAACATGGCTTATACAGTTGGCCCAAGGAGGTATATGACAAACAGGACAGTGGGTACAGAACTGAAACATTATAAAGCAGAAAATACATCAAATCTAGGCAGTATAAGTGGTATTTTTGTCTTTGCCGATACACATCACTTATAACTCTCCAAAGAATACTCTGACCTTTTGTAAGACTGAAATCCTGAAAGATTCCCTCAAAGATTGCAGTATGTAAAATGACACTGACAATATTTCAAGGACGTTTCTGCAGGCAGGCAGGAAAAAGAAAAAAATGATAAATGGAATCTTTGGCAGTGTATAGAAGGTTCTAGAATTAGGTTATAGAAGGTGGATTTGCACTAAAGGCTCATATGCAAAATTAAACCTATTTTCTGTGACCGACTATGAATTTAATTGGAACTTTCATAGAAAGCTTTGACTATCAAACTTTGATGCTCAGATTGAAGAAGTTAAGAAAAGGAATGTGAGACAGCTTGAACAAAGTTTTAATAAGCTTTTTTCTGGGTTCACTAAAAACAGAAGTGGTGTCCTGCAAGCAACGCTTTATTTCTGTCAACTATTTCCGGTTCTATTGATGTCAAAAGAATAACAGGAAAGACAGAAGATGAACCAGGAATTGATCTGTTAATTTCTTTATCTTTTGTGCTTGTGCAAGGATTTTACCGTATTTGTGTGTCTGAGTGCCCTGGGTACTCTGTGCAAAATTTTCCTTGAATTAGGGGTGGACGTTTGCAGAAACTAAGCCAAATAGTTTGTCGGGCCACCCATTTCAGTAAAATGTCTGATTTCTTTGCAAATACAGAATAAATCACCTGTCTGTCTGTTTTTATCCACTATGCTTTTGTCATTTATTAAATGTGTTTCTGGTTAGCTGATGTGTGGTGTAGCAATAAAAAAAAAGGAGTTTGGTGATTTGAACGCAGCGTAATGTTTCTTCGTGTTCGTACGCCCGCACCACCTCGCACGGGGGGGCCTCTGGTGTGCTGATCTTTTCTCCACAGGTGCTTTTGATCCATCAGACAGCCAGAGGGAAGAAAAAAACTAACAGAAAAAAAAAAACAAGCAGAGCACAAACCAGGAAACAAATGTGCAGGCAGCCACCGCAGTCTCTGCCTCAGCTCCACTCAAAGTTTTGAAAACGCACAAGACTTTGTCCAACTTTGCACACATTACCTGATAGGCTTGGGTATTGGGAATTGGTTCTTTTCGAGAATCGTTAAGAATTGTTTTGATCCGCCGACATCAATAGCCTTTTTGATTAACAATTCCCTTATCGGTCCTTCAGAGCAGCCGTTGTTTTTGGGGGTGTTTGTCGGGAAAATGATCATTTCTCTATGTTGAATACAGACCCTGCAGCGAGTCTTTAATCAACCGTTTCTGCAGCGCGGCTTTGCTTTGCTTTTCAGAAGCAGCAAATCTGCTAAATGACACCTCTTTCCAAATGTTGGAATACAAGCAATAAACTGCAATTGATGAAATGTTTTTTTCATCCCAAAATGAGACGTCCTGCGCTGACGTGCAGCAGCCAGCTGAGCTCAGCTCAGCCTGACAACCGGCCCTGAATTGGGCAAGATACTGGCCTCTCTCTCCTAGCCTGTGATTAGTTGGCGGCTGAGATGCTGACATCAGCCCGTGCATCAGCCTCACGTTGATGTGGCGCAAGCGCTGCTCTCCTACTGGTCATTTAGGAGAGGGAATTCCAGTGCTGCTCTCCTATTGGTTGTTCAGAAGTGGGAAATCTCACTCCAAAGTGGAGGCCAGTATCCGGTCCAATTCATAGCTGGGCTGGTTGTCGGGCTAAGCTCAGCTCAGAGGTATGGAGTGACATTCGTGCCAAAATGTCTGGAAGGAAATGCTTTTGACAAAAACTACAGATTTTGTTTATTTCTATTTATGTCCAGAGATCAAGGATTCAGTGACCAATTTCATATTTATTTACTTTAAGACTCAGTAAAATGTTGTTGACATAGAAAAACTGTAAAGCCTACTTTTAGTACACAGAAAATTCACAAGAGGTATTGATAAGGGAATCGATAAGGAATCGGATCGATAAGCGGAATCGAAAATGGCATCGATATCAATAAAATCTTATCAATACCCATCCCTATTACCTGATAAAGAACTCATTTTGCAGATGTTGAAATGACTTTTGTCAAACAAAAACAAACACAAACTCAAAGGATCTCCTTCACCATCTGATTGGACTTGCACAAAGCTAGCCACATTCTCACAGAACACTTCCTGTTTCTTGCACAAGAGTCTTTCACAACAATAGCACAAATCAGAAGCGAAGAGATGGGATAAAACATGAAAACTCATTGTTTTTTATAATGTGTTAGGGGTAGCTGAATTAACTCATATTAGGTGGCCATTTAATAAGCTTTAATTTAAAAAATAAATAAATTGAATTTTGGGTGGATGTTTAACCAACTTTCTTCAAAAAAATGGAGTGGGCTGATGCTCGGCCCTGGGCCCTCCGACATGTGAATACGACACATTTATTTATTTTACATCCATTTATACCATGCAGATAATAACTCAGCAGGCTATTGATTTTAATTCTCTGACTGCATGACAAGCTTGAAGATACAATTTAAAGAAAAACATCCTGCCAAACAAAACATTCATAAAAAAGAATCTTTAGAGACATACAAGCTTGCTGAAAGCAACCCACACACTGACGGATTAGCTAATACCTAAAGCTCCAGCCCGCAGCGTTGGCATGACAGATGTCTTAAGAAAACACCAGAGACTGCAACCTACACACCAGCTAACAACAAGACTAATCTTCTACCCCATATTTCAGGCCTCCTATTAACCCACAATGAGCCAAGAAAGTAGACTTAATCATCAGGTTGCAGCTCCGTTATTTACCACCCTTTTGGCCTGGGAGAGAGTGTCAGTGATATGAGGAAGGAAATAACATGCCTTTTGGATCTGATCCATAAAATTATCCAAACAAATTTGAGAGTGTGACTCAGATTATGCCTGTAGATTTGAAAAAATAAGAACAGGAGATTATTGTAATCCATCAATGGGATTAGAGGGCTGTGGCCACTACAATGACATAAAAATGCATCAGACTTTGAATAAAAGTTATTGATCTGAAGTTCAATCAATGTGAGGACTAAGAGGGATGTGACAGAGCTGGTGGTGAACCTGCAGCAGGGGTTCTGTCAGCAAAACTAGACCAATAATATGCAGCAGCAGCAGGTGGCTGAAAATACGGCTGAGACAGCAGCAGCAAGATAAAGGAGCTTAGATTTTAACAGGGATCAATGTGGCATGCTAATGAAGATGGCACAAGGGTCTGAGTATACACACATGCTATGGTCATTTATACAGAAAAATCAAAGTGTACTCCGTTTAGGCGGTGATACATAGGTAGCAACAGCACCGATGATTTCTGAATTCTTAAAATTGGTGTGGCATGTAATTTCCTCCCATGTAACATTTTCTCCATTCGCTCTTTTACGTCATACCATAATCATAGACTTTATACCATGTTCAGTGAGAATTCCATGTCTAACTGGCGTGCATTATTTTCGTGTATACACACACGTAGTTCGGTGAGTTAAGTCACTGTTATAATCACTCCGCTCTGGTCATCACCATAGCAACGCACAAATCAGCTGGCGTAGATCAGCTGTGTTTTGACAAGTGAATGACAGAAACGCGATAAAACATGGATTTCCAAATGAATTTTAATAATGTTGGCCAAAATAAAATGTTTGAGGAATGGAAAGAGGAGGAGAGCAGGCGAGAAGAACAGCAAAAGCAACGGCTTAAAGATTTAACATCGGATGAACTGGACAAGATTGAAGATGGGAAAGAAGAAGAGAACGGTTCTATCCTTGCGGGCGGCCGAACGCTCCGCCTCAAAACAACGAGCGTTGTTTCTGGACCTGTTTGCCAGAGTTTGTCACAGCGCGACACAGCAGAGAGGTGGGGCGGTGTGAGTGGCCTGCTGCGGCGCGAGAGCCCGCAGACTCGGTAAGCGCATCAGAGACAAAACATAAATTAGTCCCAAATACTCACACATTTTTATCAAGTTCTGTTAACTTAAATAAATATTTCTGTGTTAGCTCACTGTGTGGGACCATGGTATAAGCGGATTAAACAACTCGAAGCCGTGCATTATACGGTTTGAATGCGCTTCGCGTTGTGGTGTTTCAGACTCCGCGTCGTGCATTCAAACCGTATAATGCACGGCTTCTCGTTGTTTAATCCTTACGTATATGTCATCACCTATACGGACGCAGTGTCGCTGACCGAACGCCCCCCTAAAAATCGGGTCCCCCTGCACCACAGCAGCATGCCTGCGTCAGACGTGCTGTTGCTGTTGTAAAAAAGCTTCAGATATCTGTTGCTGAGACAGATGATGACTGGGGTGCAGTTTTAAGCAAAAATGAGGCAATAATTGGTGAATTGCTGCTGAGCTCCAACATGACACATGCACAGTGGACATGAAGTCCATATCTGGCCATCACCATATTGGCAGTAGCGGCAGTGGTGATTCTGGCTACGTCACGAACTCATTAATACTTTGGTGTGGATATTAAAAGTTATTTTCTCAGTAATCATGCATTAACGGGACCTCATGGATCAGGCTACCGATTGTTGCTAAAAGTGCTAATGCCTTGAGCGTACAACATTAAATATGACAAGAGTTTCACTCTGTGCCATATTATTCATATGCTGACATTTCCCAAATGTCAAGCCAAAGCCATATTATTCCAGGTGTTTGCAATAAAACGCTCTGAACAAAACAGACATAACCTCCACAACAGCTAGCATCTGTATCGAGTGGACACTGAGTAATGGATGTTCCAAGAGGCGGAGACAACGGGCTTATCCACGGTCACGCAAAGCAACTAGTCCACAAATTAAACACAAATTTATGGATTAAAACATCTTAAAATAAGAAATAAATTCACCCCAAGTACAGTTGCCATGGAGGGGGAAACTACAGAGACCAAAAAGGTTTTTTTGTAGATAGTAAATTTTGAAGAGTAAAATATACTTGGGATAACATTTGGTCCCAGTCTAAATATAATAAAATACACTATTATAGAGTGAAATTAGCTCTACCGTGTTGTCAAATCAACTTTTTCTACTCCAATAAGCGTTATTCACATCATGATGGAGTTGATTTAGAGGTGATTTAGCACTGTGATAGAGTATATTTAACTACGTTTGGACTGGGACCAAATGTTATCCCGGCAGATCATTCATCAATTTTCCCAGTCTTTTGTTGCCCTGTCCCAACTTTTTTGAAATGTGTTAATGGCATCCATTTGAAAATGAGCAAATATTTGCACACAAAAAAAAAAGTTTATTAGTTTGAACTAGGGATGTCCCAATCCGATCACGTGATCGGAAATTGGGTCCGATCACGTGGTTTCAGACTTGATCGAAATCGGACGTTGCATCCCGATCAGGAATAAGTTATAGATTTTATCCTCATTATTTTGATCAGCACTATTTCAGGCTCATTATTGCAGATTAATGGGCCTTTCACGCATCGGAAGCGTCAGAGGCGTGAGATGGGTTACTTTTTAGAGGCGTCAGAAGCGTCGCTTCAGCTCGGCTTTTGACGTGACGCTTCTGACGGGAGCGCGCATTGCCACTTGTCGGCAGGCTGACACGGTCAAAGTTCAACCCAATCTTTTTTTTTTTA
The DNA here is from genome assembly GCF_902500255.1 of Thalassophryne amazonica. NCBI lineage: Eukaryota > Metazoa > Chordata > Actinopteri > Batrachoidiformes > Batrachoididae > Thalassophryne > Thalassophryne amazonica. The sequence goes on along the minus strand of NC_047105.1, from coordinate 42,555,363 downwards.
ATTGAACAAAATAAAAAACATAAGTTCAACCGGACAGAGGTGGGGGGAGTTACGCGCGCAAAGTTTCTTTCGCAGAACTGCTGTTTGTGTGTTTACGCTCTCAGACCGACGCCTTGGACACTTTCCCACCGAACCTCTTGCTCAGTCATTCTTCTGTGCGCACCAGGACCCAGTGGTGTACAAGTCCTCAGGATGATGATCTGTCATCTGATTAACAAAAAGAAAAAACAAATTGTCCTGTGATCGTTTGTCTGCAAAACGGAGCGAGAGATGGTGTGTGCATGAGCGACGTGCGCACTCATCACATTTAGGAGCGGGTCTTAAAGAGCTTCCGTCTTCATTCACGTTCACTGCGCTGCTCTGAACATGTTGAACACTGATAAAGCATCAGAGGGGTACACTGAGGACTGTCAGGACGCAAATGTGAGTTGTTTCTTTTTTCCTTTTTCTTTTCAAGTTGACTTTTGAACTTTCGACGCTCTGAGCTGTGATGTAGCTTCGCACTCTCCAATAGGAACGACGCGTCGGGCCAAAACACGGAAGACTAGTGGCAGAAACCACTGATCTGTACAAATGGTAAATGGACTGCATTTATATAGCGCTTTTCCATCTGCATCAGACGCTCAAAGCGCTTTACAATTATACCTCACATTCACCCCGATGTCGGGGTACTGCCATACAAGGCGCTAACTACACACCGGGAGCAATAGGGGATTAAAGACCTTGCCCAAGGGCCCTTAGTGATTTTCCAGTCAGGTGGGGATTTGAACCACAGCTCAGTGCAGAAACCACGTGTCTGAAGAAAAATCCTTGGAAATGTTTTTTGTTGTTGTTTGTTACCTCAAAATTTCTGATTACTGTTTAAAAAAGTTTAAAACACGTAATTAAAATAGCTAAATCAGTAAATGGTTCTTTAAACACCTTTCACCTATAAATTAAAACCACCTGTTATTTCAGATTAGATAATTTCTTGTTTAACATAAGGAACCTTGGACATTTATTTTTAGACAAATAAAATAACATGGAAATTTGTACATTTTTTAAGTCTGGTAGATTATTACTTGATTGTTCAAGCTACCTCAAGAAGAAGTGCACTGTTTAAGTGATAAATAATAAAATAAGGTGATTAAAATGAAATTATTATATATTTAGCATTTGTTCATTGTTCATTCAGTTTTTTAAAGTATCGGATCAGGACTCCATGCCCAGCTATCCACAATTTCTCTTATACTCACTGGGCTGGTAAGCATTGAAAGCCGAGATAGGCATGTCCCAACTTGTCCCCTGGCACTCCGAAACGGAGGGGTTCCTTTGTCTCGCTCGATCAGCAAATCAGTCCTGACGCGCGAAGCCTCCACGCGGCTTTCCATGACAAAATCTCTTGTTAAAAGTGAAATCTGCCGGAAAATGGCTGATGTCCAGCTCTTGTGATAACCAGAGAAACTGCTCACGATGGTCCCAGCTCCACACAGCCATCCGTTTAGAAATGATGTGGTGTTTTCTGCCTCTCGATGGCAGCTCGGAGCGCGGTGCACCGTGTGCCATTGTGGGCCGTCCTTAAAGCTGTAGTAACACTCCTTATTCTCTGTGAAGCCCGTAAAATTTTCACCGAAAGCCAGATAAATTTTTCGAATGGTTTCCAGCTGCCAGTCTCTAACAGTTTCTGAAAAAATTCTGATGGAAAAAAAAGCCCAAATCATTCCGCCATTTCCTGACAATGAAAATCCGACGAGGGGGCTGGACTACTCCTCCCACAAGGCGTGCTCACAGGCAAATGACGCAACCGACAGGCGTGAAAAAACTCACACATGCGCACGAAGGTTCAAGCTTGGCTGACGTAAAAACATATGACTCAAATCCATATAGTTTTTTAAAAAAATAAAAAGGTACGATACTTTTCTCACAGACCTCGTAGATGGGTTCCACAACTGCCCAGGCTAGATTCAATTTGTCAAAGGTAGTCACCGAATCCAGGTCAGGTCTGCCTGTTTGTTGGTCTAATCTTCCAAAGTCCTTTTGCTGATTGCTACCAAGTTAGTGGATAATCATTTGGGGGAAGATCAAGGTCAAGATCTATGACAGACTGCCATTGCTCTTAATGTCTTCATGCCCACGGAAATCAGGGGACTTCAACACTTTATTGGTTACATGAGTCTTTCGTGTTGACTGCAGTCGACCAGGAACAACTTTACTTTTATCAACTTGTCTGCGGCTATAACAACCACACCAAAGAACAAGAGTCACCTGAAATATCCTACTAACACCAAGTCACCTTACAGGATGTCCCCAACACTTTACAGGTTGTAATTATATTCATATGTACCACCAGAGCTGTATGACTAACATATGCAGTACTACACCAAGCCTGAAGTCCATACTTTAAAAATGACTACCATGTATTGCTCATGCATTTTCATGTTCACACAAGAAATTGCTTCATGCAGCCTGTGTTGTGTCCATCCTGCACCCGACACCAACTCACATCCTTGAAGATGAGAGGTCAACGCTGTAACAAGGAGGCTAAAATCTGAGTTCTCTCGTCTTTGTCTTTTTGGTGTTAGATAGTGTGCCTGACTCACTGTGCCAAACCCACTGGCAACCGTTACACTCATTAATACACAAATTCATGGACACACTCTGAGAAAACCTAATCAGCTCATCTTCTGCCCAAGGGGTACCTATGCACCTAAATAACAAGTGCCTACAATTTATTATACCCCTCATGAAAGAGATGTGGCTATGCAGTAATACCAAAGACATTTACCCTTTTTTCACTCAGGGCCGCACAAGTTTTACACTGGATGCCCTTCCTGACACAACTACACATTACATGGAGAACAGGCAGAGGTGGTCTTGAACCAGGAACATTTTACTCTCAAAACAAGCGCACTAACCGCTTATCTACCATGCTGCCCATTAAGTTTCTCTGGATGAGTTTCCAAAAAAAAACAAAAAAAAAACTATTCAACTGAAGTAATGTTTACAAATTAGGGTTGTATAATCTACGCCACTAGGAGAGGAGCAGTGCAAATTTCACAAGCAGACATGCCATTGTGTTGCAAGCACGTATTCATCATGTAATTCCCTGACTTTTCATGGCGACGCATACCAAATGAAGAGATAATAAAAATGAGTGAAGGCCTTTATTCAGTGCACTGTGCCCAAGAAAATCTAAAAAGTGGGTATCTCACCAGGCTGTTGTCCTGAATTTGGGCGATAACTCTTCTTTTGTGTAAACTAAGTTTATAGATTGCACAAATGAAGGTATTCATGAATTCTGACTTATAAAGGGTAGTATGGAGTTATGGCTATTGCTGGGTTAATATTAGTGAGCCACACTGCTTGTTGTTAATGGGTTATTTTGTCCAGACAAACAGATGTAAGCTTGGCAGTGTTATTTCCTGCATCCTACAGTCAGAGTAGAGAGACATTAAAAATATGGACCACATCAAACTGCCAAAGTTGCACAGCAGTGTCCTCGAGTCCTTGGTCCTTTCTGTGAAGACAGCCCGTTTTGTCCCACCCACAAACCACACAGAGAGGTTTCTCCAACTTTGTCCAGCAGGGGTGACCACTGTATGATGAAGTACACTGTGATCTAAAGTCACATTTCTGAAAAATAAAAGGACAGCACCCGCAACGTCCCACCCATTGATTTACAGAGTAAAAAAAAAAAAAAAACAGCATGTAGCTTCACTGTGTGTTATTTATGGAGGAGGAACTGTTACGTCAGTGTGCAGCTGTTGTGGAGAGAAGGTTTGGACTAACCCATTTCATTGCCAGCTGGAATAAAATATGGCCATCTGAAAGCGGCTTCACCTGCAACAGCACTTTGGAAGCATTGTAACAGAAACAGACGCTAAAAGCGGCTCTGCTGAATTTCCCAAAAACGTTACTGTGTTTGAACAAGTTGTTTGCTTTGCTGGCACATAATGACAAGGGTTTAATATAACAATGCAAAAATAGTTTGTTATAGTATGTAAGCATTTTTCCCCGAGAATCTCTACTCAAGTCGTTTTATTACTATTAATATTTATATTTACCGCATTCCCTTAATTATGTGTGTACTTGTGATGATCTAATTTGGATTTTCCACAGCGTGGTGGAACAATGACATCACAAGCAGACAATGGCTGCATTCACCAGAGGAGAAACTCACTCAGAGAAATTTAGTGCCTAAAAGTTACATCTAAACATTCGTGTTTTTGTAGGTGATTAAAGATTGCTCTTTGCTGAAGACAATGATTTGCCAGAGACACACTGAGCAAAGGGACATTTTAATACAATGGCAGAACGAGGAAAGAGGAAATTCAATTTATCACAAAGTAAAAAAAATAAATAAATAAACAAAAAAACCCAAACCTACAGCTCTTGATGAATGAGTGATGAATTCCCTGAATTAACTTTGTCAGTGGTGGATTTTTTTTTTTTTTTCTAAAGGGGACTTATACACCTTTTAATAGTTAATATATCTCATCTTATGTTGTGTGTTGGGGGGTTTGGCTGGATGTTTTTGTGTTGTTTTCTTTTCTTTGCTCTCCAGCTGGTATGCAAACTGGTTTTTGTCTGTGGAGAAGGTGCTGGCAGAAGAATCCTTCACCCTCATCAACATGACTTGCAGCACCTGTGGATGATGCTCACGTGCAAACTTAAAGACTTTCAGCTGAAGCAGATAATGAGATGGCATTCTGCATTTAAGCCATGAGTGATTCAAGCAGAATTGCTGGGAACTCGACCTTGTGACATTCGTTTGTGAGACGCTGAGGACCGCACCTGGGTTTGACACATCGTGCCTGTGAAGGAGGACGGGTGAGGGACACATGCTGTCAGCACACATCAGAGGTGATTGATTGTCTGAATAAGTGTTAATAGTAATTTGGTATTTTGTTACGCAGTATATTTGAACATTGATGAGAATTGTGCAGCTCACTTCTCACGGCCGTGGCGTGCGGACTGATGATCCTCCACCTGTTGTGAGAAGCTGCTCATTTACATAAAGCTTAAATTCAGACCTGAATGTGTTGCTGATAGTGTGTGCCTGTGAAGGATATTAGTTGTAGCTGTTGACTTACCTCACCTCTTCTATCCTTCACAGAGTCAGTTTGTCGTGTCCACCTGGGGGGTGTTTGGTGGTGAAAGTGAGTCCAGAAGCGCCGGGCTTCGATCCCTTTGGGCGCTGGAGAGCGCGCCGTCCTTCACTCCGCCAGAAAAACGCACTTTATGTTGTACACTGAGTATTGCACAAGAGGGGGATAATAAAATTGTTTTGTTTTTTGGAACCGTTTTCTGGTTATTTAGCGCTGGGTTCAGTCAGACGCAGGTCCGCTCCTCAACCCGCGTCGGCACATAACAGTAGTTCCCGGCCGTTCTAAAATGGACCCAGCGGCAGAAGCGGTTCCATTTGACGAAAGACTTCAAGAACACTTGGAGAAAATATGGGAGCAATTACAGCATCTCGCAAATCAAATTAAACAAACAGATGCCCGCGATACGGAGCTTGCAGCGCAAGCCGTTCTGCTTCCTGCTGCTCCAGCTGCGGCACCATCGATACCGGTGCAGATAACTCCGTCACCCAGAGATTCGGCTTCTGAACTGATTATTTGTCATCCGGAGCCTTATGCGGGAAACGTTGAAGCCTGTGCTCCGTTTTTGATGCAATGTTCTCTGGTTTTTGCTCATACCGTTGCCCAACGGTTGCTGAATCTCAGGCAGGGGAGGCGGAGTGCGGCGGATTATTCTGTGGATTTCCGAATTTTTCTGCTCAGTCCGGTTGGAATGCCGCAGCTTTAAGAGGAGTGTTTGTGGATGGTTTAAACGATTCATTAAAAGATGAGCTAGCAGTCCGTGACGAACCAAAAGATTTAGATGAGCTAATATCTTTGGTTATTCATCTAGATGATCGGATAAAGGAGCGTGGACGCGAGAGAGGGCTTTCCCCGACACAGATCTGGGCTGCCTCTTCTTCGCCCCACTGAGACTCCTCCGACGGGACCTCTGGCTCCTCTTGCGGATGAGCCCATGCAGCTCGGACGAGCTGAAGCCGCCATATTGCCCCGTCACATAAGCGTCAAGAAAAACAGTGATGACGTATCTCCAGGTGTTCTGGGACAGGCATAATAATGGACAAAAAAAAAAAAAAAAATTATTTAGGCTGTTTTTTTGTAAGGGGTTATAAATTGTTTGGGGATTTAGAGGCGGTTCTGGTGGAGTGAACGACTGGCGGTTCGGAGCTCGGCTGGACTCAGTCAATCGTTGGTTTTTATTATTTGTATTTAGGTATTTTCTGTTTGGGATGGGGTTGTTTTGTTTTGTTGTTTTTTATTTCCCTGCTTCCCTAACCCCAACCTCACTCGCCCTAAGACCGTTCGTCTTGTGGGTTGTGGGGTGGTGCAGGTTGGTCACGCTGAGTGTTCTCAGAAGACCTCTGCACCTGGGGGGGGGTTGTCAGGGGCGTTTTTTTTGGGTTTGGTTAGGACCCGGTTCCACTCCAGCCTCGGTGGGCCTTTGACCGTTCGTCATTGGTGTTGCCGGGGTGTGGTGCAGCGGGAACATACCTCAGTCGGAGGGGTGGGCCGATCTGTTGCCGTTCGCCATTTCGTTAGTTCCGCCCCTCCCGATAGGCTGGTGGTATGGTCGGGTAGGGGCACCGGACGTATTTCCGGTTTTCCGCTGCGCTTCGGGGTTGGGGCCGGGTTAGTTTTTCCTGTTTCCTTCCCCGGCTTAGTAATTTTGTGCCGTTCGCCAAAATTGAGCCGACGAAGGGCTCTGGGAGTGATCTGGGGTCTTTCGGGGTGCTGGGGGAGGTAACAGGGTTTGTCGGTTGTTTTATTTGCCCCCGGGGTAGTTTAATGAAGTCCGCCGGGGGTTGGATTTTTGTGTTTCTTATGTTTCCTTCCAGGTTCCACCTCCAGGGTTGATGGGACGGTTCTCTGGGGGGGAATTGGCTTGTGGGGCCGACTAGCCACGTGTGGCCGGGTCTGGGGTTTCTGGGTTGTGGGGAGGGTGCCTCCTGGGGTTGATGGTACGGTCCTCTGGGGGGCGCTGATGCTCCATGTGTACCTGGGGACCTCTGTGGGATTCCGGCTTTGGCTGTTTCTCCTGGAACTGGCGGTAAAGGTCTTCTGGGGGGGTTGTTTGTTATTTTTCTTTGTGAATTTAAGTTTGTATTGTGTTGTTGGGGCTGTGTTGGGTTTTTGCATTTGGGAGTTTTTCTTTTCTTCCCGGGGTTGGATGGGACAGTCCCCTGGGGAGGTTTTGGGTGGGTTTTGTGTTTTTTTTGTATGTTGGGTTGTATATGGGACTTTTTTGGGGTTTTGTTGATGCCAGCCGGCCTTCCAGCCGTGGTGCCCTGTCCTGCTGTCTGCTGTGGACCTTGGGAGCGTTACACCGTCTGCTTGCTGTTATGGACCCCGGAGGGTGGTGCTGTTCTCGGGCCTGGTTTGTTCGGTCGCCGGGAGGCTTCCCGTTGATGGGGGGGTACTGTTGTGTGTTGGGGGGTTTGGCTGGATGTTTTTGTGTTGTTTTCTTTTCTTTGTTCTCCAGGTGGTATGCAAACTGGTTTTTGTCTGTGGAGAAGGTGCTGGCAGAAGAATCCTTCACCCTCATCAACATGACTTGCAGCACCTGTGGATGATGCTCACGTGCAAACTTAAAGACTTTCAGCTGAAGCAGATAATGAGATGGCATTCTGCATTTAAGCCATGAGTGATTCAAGCAGAACTGCCGGGAACTCGACCTTGTGACGTTCGTTTGTGAGACGGTGAGGACCGCGCCTGGGTTTGACACATTGTGCCAGTGAAGGAGGACGGGTGAGGGACACATGCTGTCAGCACACATCAGAGGTGATTGATTGTCTGAATAAGTGTTAATAGTAATTTGGTATTTTGTTACGCAGTATATTTGAACATTGATGAGAATTGTGCAGCTCGCTTCTCACGGCCGTGGCGTGCGGACTGATGATCCTCCACCTGTTGTGAGAAGCTGCTCATTTACATAAAGCTTAAATTCAGACCTGAATGTGTTGCTGATACTGTATGCCTGTGAAGGATATTAGTTGTAGCTGTTGACTTACCTCACCTCTTCTATCCTTCACAGAGTCAGTTTGTCGTGTCCACCTGGGGGGTGTTTGGCGGTGAAAGTGAGTCCAGAAGCGCCGGGCTTCGATCCCTTTGGGCGCTGGAGAGCGCGCCGTCCTTCACTCCGCCAGACAAATGCACTTTATGATGTACACCGAGTATTGCACAAGAGGGGGATAATAAAATTGTTTTGTTTTTTGGAACCGCTTTCTGGTTATTTAGCGCTGGGTTCAGTCAGACGCAGGTCCGCTCCTCAACCCGCGTCGGCACATAACATCTTAAGCCCTATTCCAGAGGACACTGTTCTGTTACAATCGCCCACTATCTAAAAAAATGCAAAAACAGGATGAAACAACTTAATCCGGGTTGCTTCCTAACAGGCTGGCTCATAAAGTGCAGACCTGGCAACTGACTGTCTTATAGAGTGCAGACCTGGCAACCTGCCCAAAAATGAAAGTAAGAAGCTGCGCCCAGCTGCACGCTCAGCCAGAAACGCAACAAATGCTGCTTCAGATTTTTACCCCAGTGGAGCAAGATCAAATCAGTTTCAAGCTATACTCACTAGGAATACCCCGTTTAAGGATGTTCGAACATGACTGAAGCCGTAAAGACCAGCACCGCCAAGAAGCTACCAAGCACTAGTGACAATTAATGCAAACAGGGGTGAAATATTTGAAGAGTTTGAAAATTAAACCCCAATTTCAAAACTACTGACCGCAACTACTACGCATACCCAGTTTGTTCAAGATTGACAAAGATGGATCAAGAAGTTGTTATAATGCTTCAAAACGTGCCCCGATTTGCTATTCGGGATGAAACAGGAAGGAACAGCGTTCTGTGGTATCGACCCATTAAGCTCTATTCCGATGGGATTAGTTTTACATGGAGAGGTAAAGTAATTCTACCACAACATGTCTAATATTTATAGCTAATTCATGTGGGATACGAAATCACTGTATAAATGACAGATGTGGGAGTGGCTACTTAATAAACCGGTCTAATGCACCACTATCACACCGCAAAAAAGAAAGAAAAGAAAATGACCACATTTCTACAATTTTTCATCCCTGTGTTTTCCACTTTCTGTTAAAACAGATCCATCATGAAAGTCACTCTCTATTGTTTTCTTAAATGATCTGTGGGCTACACAGTTTTATTTATTTATTGTCTGTGTGCGATATGTGCAGAAATGCACTTTGTGCATGTTCTAAAGCAGAGAAAAATATCCAAACACATTTCATACAAGCACAAAACAAACGTGTCTCATTCCACTGAATTTGTATTTAATATTCATTCATTTATTTCCGCTTACTACAATCAATGGTCACGGAGGGACTGAAGCTTATCCCAGCAATCATCAGGCAATAGGCAATGGTACACCACATCTCCATGTGAAACTAATCCCATCCAAATAGGGCTTTAAACATAAAATAAAATTTGTAACTAACAATACCCCTCAATCACTGAAGGATTTTAATACAAGAAAATGAGTCATGGACTCTGAAAACGGATGAACTATGTATAAAAACAGCTGTAATTCCTAAATGCTGAATGAGATATATTTTTGTTAATTCCCGAGAATTAATCCTGAATGTTTACCCCCCCAAGCACATTTTGATTGTTTCATTTCAACTCCATTATCGTGGTGTACAGAGGCAACAAAACAAAAATTGCAGCTGTCCAAATACTTATGGATCTGATAAACCCTTACTTGAGATTTTTTAAATAAGATAGCTCATATGTGAATCCAGCTGAACTTTACATGTAGATAATCAGCTGTACACATCCTACATGTTGTCCAGCTTTATATGAAAAAAGTGTCTTAGCTTTTGAATTGTCAACAAATTATATATATATATATAAAAATGCCCTCTTTGATAATGAAGAAAGTAAAAAAGAACTCCTGATACATCACATCGCTAAAATGGATGTTTCCTTCCTCTCATGGTGAATATTGACATCATATTTCACATAAATTGGCTCATTATTTTTTTAATGATCCTGCTTTCAGACAGACAGACAAACTGATATAAAATATTTACTGCATATTAAAGGAAGGTAATAAAGTTTAACAGTGCTAAATGAAACTGGACTGTCAATTCCAGGGTGGACTTGCAGAGACTCGCTGCTTCAGCAAAGGATGAAATGTTTTATTCATCAGTTCTTCATTACTTTTTGACTGTAACTGCTTCCAGTGTCATTAGCTTTGTTTTTATTCACAAACATTTCACTTAAATTATGTAACTTCACTTTTTGACTCCAACAAATTGTCCTTTAACATTAATTGTGTGTTTCTTAATACGAGCGAAGCAACGCGCAGCTCGCTCATGGTACACTGTGGCCCAAACAGGAAGTGCCAAATTCTTAATCCACAGTGAAACAGGAAATGTTAAATATCAAACACTTCCTGGATCGACACTTCCTGCATTGACAGATGAGATCCCATGGAATCTCATGGGATCTCATTGGCAAGCTCACACTCAAACAGGAAATGCCAAATTTTCAGTCACAGTGAAACAGGAAATGTCAAATGCTGAACACTTCCTGGCATGGTTGGAGCGAGAGCAGAGACCATGGTTTTACTGGACTCCCCTGAAATCTGACTGGACACTAGGGCTGCAGCTATCGATTATTTTAGTAATCGAGTAGTCTATTGATTATTCTGGTGATTACTCAAGTAAGAGGATAAAAAGTACTTTTGCGTTTGTAAAACCATCAACAGTCCAGGGCTCTAAATAAGCAATGACATAATGTCGCTGCATCATCACGGAGATTGTCAAATTTAGTATATCCCTTTCTGTTTTCCTGGGTAATCATTTATTTTTTCACATCTTTACACGTTTTGGCTCTTTCCTGGTGTCATGAGCTCAGCCAAAGTCAGGCCAAAGTCTTGACATTTTGCTGAAATGGCGACGGGATGTGGCTTTCTGTGTTTTGTTTCCCCCAACTTGTAAAATTGAACCAATTCCAAAGTTTTTTTTTTTTTTTTTTTAAGGTTGGTGAATTGGGTCCCTGCGTGTTTTTTTAAAATCCCTCTTTCTCTGCGATTCAGCCAATGCATTTCAGCTGGAGGTTGAACATGCAAGCCTCGCAGTCAGGTTTTTATTATTATTATTATTATTTTATTTGAGTTACCGTGTTTGTGAAGCGTTGTGTGTTGCCCAAAAAAGCGAAAATTAAAAAGGAAACACTCAGTGCAAGTCTGAGCAAAACACAGAAGGAAGAGTGGAGTTCTTCCAGAGACTGTCAGTGTGGCCCAGGACGGAGCTGTGAGGGCAGTGCTGAGCCGCTCACACCGGGCAGAGAGGCAGCCACCGGCTGCCGCGCGAATAGCCACTCTCCATGTAAAGCGGAGAGCAGCCAGCAGACAAAACTTTTTTTTTTTAAACAGACACTGCTTCGCTTTAAATGCGCAGTAAGCTATTTGAGATGATCAACGTGGACCATTTTCTCCTACAAGGCTTTATTTCACTCTGTGTGTCACGTTGAAAAGCTGTAGCTACTGTGCTAATTTGATTAGCGCTTACATGGATCATGCATGCTCTAGTCTTCTTCTGTTGATTTTCTGTGGACGTTACAGTGCCACACACAGACCTGGCATATGTACTACAATGTTAATGAAGCTTTGAGGCACAGAATTTGCCTCAAACATTTTTTGTAATCGAATTATTCGAGTTACTTGACTAATCGTTTCAGCCCTATTGGACACAGATGATTGACATGACATGGCACCGCACATCTGGTTAAAAGAGCTGCATTTTGAAATTAGTGCATCACATTGACTGCTAGGCTCCTCCTGTCCAGTAGTTGGTGCTGTGTATCACAAAAATTTCTAATCCACCGTAGTAGAAGAAGAAAAATATTTGCCTCAGATTTGAAATGAGCACATTGTTTGAACTATGGACTTCTAATGACACCAAATTTATATTGGTGAGTAAATGAGCACATTTTATGCCAGAAATGAGGTCGAGGTTGTTAAAAGCAGCATTTCTCCTTTAATTCAGGTTGCCTTATATACACATGTTTAAGCAAACGGACAGCAGCTGGTTCACGCTCTGTTGGCTTATTAGTGCAGCAGATAACTAAAGCAATCCTTCAAATGGTGATAGAAGCATCAAATTCAGCACAAATACAGCTTAGACACTACACTTTAAAAAAACCTGACTGGCCACTTGAATTTTCAATAGGCAGCCAGGTAGTGGTCAATTGAAGAATTCCACAGGGGTCAAAATATAAAAATGCTCCAATCAAATTCAAAACTACATCACGTTACTTGTCTGATTATAAAGATTCCAAAAAGGTATAGTTTGGACTATCTATGACTGAATGTTATTGAGTTTTGGGGTAAAAACTGCAAGAATGGTGATAAAGGTCAATTTCAGTTTGTACAGGGGTCAAAAGGTAAAGAGTTGCTCTAATTTTGGTAAAAAGTGATGCAACTTATTGGTTGAGTTAATAGGATTAATAAATGGAATAGTTTTGACAGTACTGAATGCTTGCTGCTCCTCACTGTTTCTCAATTGCCCTCTGAAGTATTGGAACACTTGGTATTTCACACATTTTAATTTGTTTATTCCATTTCAAACATTTTTTTCTAAAATTATCTTCTTTACCTCAAGCTGAAAGCCAACCTCTACAGCTTGATATAAATTCATTAAAAATAAAAAAAAATCCAGCTTCCTGATGAAGTGGTGTAGAGGAGAATTTTCTTAAAAAGAAGACCTGATAGTGCAGCTACAATTTGACAAAAAGTACATTTAAGATGAAAGCCTAGATTTGATGTTTTGGTGAAAGAAACTTTTGTATTTCTTCATAATTAATGTAAATAACGTCCAAGACATATTCACTGACTTGGAAATGTTCATGTTTCCTTCCCCTGACTTGTCTAAAGAAAACTGGCAATAAAACTGATTATTATTTACAGGTATTATCAAGTCATAGAGATTTGCTTTTGGTTTGAGTTTGAGGGAGATAATTTTAGAAATTTTTATTCTTTATTTTTTTGGATTTCTTGTATTTAAAATGGCATAAACAAATTAAAATGTATGAAATTCCAAGTGTACCAATACTTTTAGAGGGCACAGTACCCTAACCTTATGACGAGTGCAAAATGAGTGTGGTATTATTACGGTGTGTTATTACGGTGTTATTACTGCCGAGGCCTCTCCAGACATGAGTGTGGGTCGCTACTTGGATGGACTCTGCACTGAATGCACTGAGGTGAGAGCTGCTTGATGCAATCAGCTGAGATGCAGAGTTGTAAATTGGCCTGTTGTAAACTGGCTCAAAACCTAACCCGGCCCAACTCAGCGATGTATTAAAGATGCTTAAACTCAATGAGACTACCGACAGCTGTGATATCAGTATCTCATCTTAACAGAATTCAAAAGTTGTGTCTACCACATTGAGTCTGGAACATAAACCCTGAATGTCTGTGCAATGGTGGGACAGTGTGCACATGTGGCTTTTGCTTGCAACATTTGGTCCTCTCACAAATATTGCTGTGTAAACACAAAGTGACCCGTGGTAAACACGGTAACTCTGTAACATTTCAGATCCTAGTCTAGATCAAACAAAGGAACTATTAGGTGTGAAAACGCCCTGAAATCAGAGGTCACCAGTCTGGCTCCCGGGGATCACTTGCCTTGTGTGTTTTCCACATGTACCTGTTGCAACCACAGCTGATTCATCAACTCTGGTGTTTCTTGGCTCTTGATCGGCTAAGCACGGCTGACTTAGTTCATCAGCAGGGAGTGGAGTAGGAAAAGCTGGAAACATCCAGGGCAGGTGAGCTCCAGGAGCAGGGTTACTGACCTCTGCCTTACATTTTGCATCAGGAATCAGATGTTCTTGGTCAAATGCAAAGCTGTGGAGAAGCAGTATGAGCACGTCTGTGTGTGCACACAGTGCTCCTCCAGCACTAATGTATATCAGTGAGGTGAGGCCAAATTGAGGAAGGTTTGACATCACATTTAGAGAAACATCACTATCGCTTTCTTCATTTATCTCACTCCAACACAATACATGATATTCATCCATCTCTTGAGAAAAGGACAACAAACAAGAAACGCACACGCCCACGAATTGGTGTATACATCACATACGTGCTGCATGACCTCATCCTGTATGTGTGGAGACAAAAAAAAAGTCTAATCTTGTGGACACGGTGCAAGTTGACCTCTACAAATGGCTTTTTATCAGGTGCGCACACAGATTCAAAGGTCAATCTGGTGATCTTTTGGCAGCCGGGCACCCACCGCTTTTAAAACTACAGTCACTCTGTTGATGACTGATGATGGACTTCAGTTTTCTTTGTCCACTGTTCATATGGCTGCCACTCTGCAGGGCTTTGAGCAGTTGAGAGTGGGATTTAAAAAAAGCCTTTTTGAGTGGAAGTGCAGTGAAAAGAGCAAAGACAGAAGTGAAGAAACTGTCAGATGAACAATACAACTGAGGAGATGTGAAATCCAGAAGTGAGAGAACACAGGAGACAAAGGATGATCAAATACTTCAAATGGGGGGAAAAAAAAAATCCACTCCACTCAAAAATACAATTTTTTTTTTCTGATTGTTATCATTATGTCCATGATGGTTATCATTATGTCCACGAGTCTGTGCGTTTTCACTTCTTATGCTGCGTTCACACCGGGCGCGATCAGACGCTACAAATTCACGGCGACGGACGTGCCTCCTTCGCCCGGTGTGTCGCTTTGCTTGGGTGGACTTTCGCTGAGAAAATTCGCCCCGGTGTGTCATCAAATAGGAGGAGCTTCCATTCCGCTCGCCGGCTCCGGTTGTCAGTCAAGCTAACATGACGGACCTTGATCACACGGAGTGAGTTGCTGTGGAAAGCTCCCAATACAGAGAGTATCATTATTTGCTGCAGGAGCTGTGTCTGGGTGACGGCCGCTTTCAGCGGCCCTTCCACCTCTGTGGGACCCAGTTTGAGGATCAACTGTCCCGTTCACGCGGGCACATGTAAACAATTAAAAAAAAAAGAAAAAAGAAACTCCGCAGCTTGCTGCAGCTGGCTCTTCCCCCAAAAAACTCTGTCATAATTGTGTTTAGAAACCAGTCACCATTTGTTTTATTATACATCGGTGTAGTTAATTAATAAAATATTCTCTACAGAAAAATATTCTCTATTCAGCAGCGGGAAATATTCTCTCCCGCTGCTGAAAGTAGGGCTGCTGCTCGCTCCAAAAACTCTGTCATAATTGTGTTTAGAAACCAGCCAATTTGCTTTATTATACAGCTGTGTAGTTAATAAGTAAAATAATCTCCAGGACGATTCGCGCACGCGCACGTAAAATAAAAATAAAAAGAAACTCCGCTCCCCGCTGCTGTGGGGTTGCTGCTCGCTCCAAAAACTCTGTGATTGTGAAATAAAGGACAAAAGAGACATAAGTCCTGCTCACAGGCTGCTACCAGATACAGGACATGTTCACATCTTCAGTCAAACTCCAGACATCTCCACGTCACTACATATTCAGTCCCTGATTGGTCATCGCGGCGCGACGAGACAAAAAAGTTCAGATTTTTGAACTTGGGGAGGAGGGCAACGCGACATGACACGACGCAATATCGCGCCACAAACACGCAAAATGCTCAAAATCGCTTCACTCGCATCGCTTCACTCGCGTCCATCGTGTCGCGCTGCGTGGTTTGGCGCCAAAACGCGTCCTTACATAGGGATTACATGGCAACCTGTGGCTGCAGTCGCTCGCGTCGCGCCCGGTGTGAACGCAGCATTATGTCTACATCGGCCTGATGCACCGCTTATGTTTACAACCTACCTTCTGTGATCATTTAAAATGAATCTTTAATAATCATGGTGACACTGAAAAGCAAAAACCTGAGCTGAATTTTACTGGAATGATAAGAACAAGCTCATCTTGTTAAGTTACAACTTGACCAAACTCTCAGGTTTGAGATGTACACTAAATGTGATTTGTGTACAGCTTAAAGGTAACCAACAGACAACAAAGAACCCAAATCTGTACAAGTGTCAAGGTGGCTTTTCAAGCATACCATCTAATGACACGCATTGGCACGACGAACTGTGCTGCAGTGTGGAGTCAAAATTCGTGAAAGTGTCAAAGTGGCTTAACTGTATAGATTACATCCTTCACGTGTTATTAGAAACCACATTAACAGAATTCAAAGTTCAATATTTAAGTTTGAGAAAGAATCAGGCTTTTAGGGACAAACAAAAGAGTCAGATGTTCTAGTTTGTTTGTTTTTTAGTCAGCATTTCCCACATGGGACACACAAACCTGCAAGATCAGCAGCAACTGCAGAAGCTATGCTGTGAGGATTCAACCTTTTTCCTGAAATACACAAACAGTTCCCATCCTGCAGAAGTGCTTTAAATTCAGCTCAGTAATCTGATTGGACTGGGACCTGGACTGAAGCTTGTGCTCGATAACTTTTTCATTTCTACAAACAGTATATAGAGCTTAAACAAAATATTAAGTTGGCTGTGCTCTGATGTAGTGCCAGAAATGGTCTCATAGATGAAAGAAAAGAGGGACATTTGTTAGGGTGAGTGCGCAAATGATGCATAATAATCTGATGAAAACAGGAGTGTTGAGTGAAAATTGATTACCAGACATTTGCAGCATTGATTTGCAGGAGGTGGAAGCTGTGATTACCGCACATGCAATTTAATGAAAATAGGCTTGAAATCAATTTCCTGCAAGAAAATGGGATACTTTTCCCCTAACACTGACATTTCAAGCATTAATTACTTTGTTCAAATTTGTGTTTAACGTTATGTGCTTTCCACCAGCTCACAGATTTCGAAATGTTTGGTGAGTGGCATAATGGATATGTTCAGTAATACTGCAGATGTATAACAGATACCTGCTGTTTGTAGTCAAAGAGTGAGAAGACTATAAATAAAGACAAAAGCGAAGGCGTGCAGGTGGAGACAGACAAACTTACCTGATGGAGGGCAGTGAGACCCTCTTCATTGCACAGGTCTGGACTCACGTTGTTCCTCAGCAGGTAGCGCACTAGAGGAAGCAAAGACACAGAAATGTAAAGATGAAAATGGGACTGTAATAACTATGGAATTAATTATAGGCTGTTTATTGGGGGGGGGGGGGGGGGGGGGAATCTACATTTAGAGAGCTCACCTTTGCTTTTACCCAAATGATATAGTTTGCACCCATGCCGTTGGTGGTGTGCTTGGTGAAGCTGAAACTGAGTGATCCTAGTCGTTGGGTATTCTTTAAATTTAAAAATATTTAATTATTTTCTGAGAAAAGTAGGTTTTGTTTGTTTTTAATCGTCAATGATCAAGCTTTGCAGGACTGTGGCAGGATTACATAAATAATGAGTGTATCACTTAACTGTAGCGTTTGCATTTTGACAAGCTCCTGATTTTTTTTTTTTTTTGGGGGGGGGGGGGATACTTGAAATGATTGTTCTTGCTATGAAAGGCAGCACATATTACAGCGATTACGTTTCAGCTGCAATTATAAAAATTAAACAAATCTGAGAGGAATTCAAGTAAACACAATTATTCTGCTTAAATTTGAAAACACACACAAATTAGGCTTCACCCTTTAAAACCCTAACGTGCAGAAAAGCTGCCCTCAACAGTGCTATAGAAATACAGTCCACTTATTATTACTGTAAAATGTTTTCAAAGTGGACCATTACTCTAAAGGTGGGGCGGAGCACCTTTCATCCCCACTTTTTGTGATTGGGGATGCAGTACTATCTGAATCTGTCATAAACTGGATAGCCTGATTCTATTTTTTTTTTTTTTTTTGTAATGCTTTAATACAACGCCTTCTTTTATCCTGTCATACAATCTGCTGCTGCACCACGACTTAACCTAGTGTTACCCAATAAGATCACCAGTCAGTGTGCACTTCGTTATCCATTCTGCATCACAGGGATGCGGTCCAACAAAGCAGGAATGTCCATCTATCAAATTATCAGCACTGTCAGGATGTTACTCAACTGACCTTGGGAATATGGATAAATGGTGGGCAGAGGTAGGGAGAGAAGGATCTGTGCTGCAGGAGGACTGGTCAGTCACTGCACATGATGTAATGATGCTTGGGATTAGGCTGTTTCTGAAATGCACAGTCCAAATAGATAAATCCTTCACCTGGACCTTAGTTCACAAAATATAAGCATTCACAGAATGAACCCAGGACAGCTGCATGGCTGCTAAAATCCTGCTGACCACGATGGAGCTATCCCTTCTTTTTTGGCTGTGACACATTGTGCTTTTACTTCACAGAAAAATGAACGGCACAAAATTCAGGTTATGGCCCAGAGAGCTGGATGTGAGTGCTACTGGATGATCCTTCTCTGATGGTCCCTTAGTTCGGAGGTCTTCAACTCATTCCAGAAAGGGCAGAGAGGGTTCAGGTTTTCTTTGCAACCACTCACTCTACCAAGTGATTTCACAGATTAACTGATTCCATCTGCTCAAAGTGATATTAATCAGTGAAATTACCTGGTGGAGTGGGTGGTTGCAAAGAAAACCTGCACCCTCTAGGCCCTTTCTGGAATCAGTTTGAGTCCTCTGCCTTAGTGGTTCCCCACCTTGGTCCTCAGTGACCTCTTAGCCTGCAGACTTTCCCTGCTCTGCCAAAATCTGATTACCTCATTCAGGTGTGCTCTTCCAATCAAGAACTAACAGATTCCTTAAAGGACATGTGGAACTGAAATCATAACAATTTAGATTTAGGCTGTTAGTGACCATTCGATGATCCACCGGGATTACTTTGTGCACTTCTGTGACCGGTTTCAAAGAATATAACATTCACAACAAACAGCTATGGAGACTTCCGGGAAAAAAAACTTGAGTATTTCTGTGTTTCCGACAGATGATGTACCTATTAGAAGGGTCCCAGTGTGCACTTGAATGGAATGTACCTATTAACGTTAAGTACTGTGGCACAGATTAATTACAAAGTTTACATAAGTGTGATGTCGTGTTATGATGACTCGTTTTTAAGTGAAATCTGTTCATTTTGATGCAGTCACAGTAAAAGCAGGAGATGTGAGCAGATTTACTGCACCTGCATGTCATTAGTCATAAATACAGCATCTTAAAATCAAAACAAAACACTTATACAGTAAGTGTTGTATTTAACTGTGAAAAATCCAAAAATATATATCTCTGTGATCAGTCTGTTAAAAACATCATCATGGTGACAATTCACGTCCATGTACAAAGTGGCAAAAAAAAAAAAAAAGCTGACGTGCGGGTTAAAACTGTGAAGCAGCCATATATTCAAAGCAGCAGTAAACCAGCTGAGAGGTGCACTTTAAACCAGGGCGCTGCTGCGCTGCAAACACACACGCACACACACACACACCTCAACATACAAAATCCCAAAGACTCTCTCAAAGTAAAATAAAAAAAGGCCTACCAACACCACTGAAGAGAAAACAAAGCAAAAAAATGACAAAAAATGAATAAGCCACTCACCCAGCTTTAAAGATTTCCAAATAAAAACTCCACACCATCAAAGAAGCCCCACGCACACTTTGCCCGCAGTCCGATCATCCTCACACAGATCGATTCACCAGCCAGACAAAATGTCCATGTCCACTCATCCTCGGGTACGGATCGCACAAGCGATCGCCAGCCATATGTCCCACAGCAGCGCTGCCTTCAGTTCAAGTTCTCTCAGGATTGTGGCACGTTAGATAGAAAGTCCATTATCTCCTGAAAATAATGTATTCTGATTTTTTCGCAAGTAAGAAGTCTGCATGTTCAGGTAGCCTGTAAAATCAGTGTGGGGAGACTGTCCATGTCCACGATCATGGTGACAGTAAAACAACATCCTGCGACAAATAGCGTGTCACCACACTTTAGATTCCAAAATCCAACAGAGTCTGAAAAAACTTAAGAGTTTGACGGTGAAGTGTGTCATCTCCTCTGTAAATCTGAGCCATCGCTTTCAAAGGAAAGCTTTGTATGTCACATGCTGAGAAAGGCTGAGAAATGCACCTGTTAACTCCCTCAGGGAGAGCAATAAAAAACATCAGAGACCACTAATTATGAGCACGTGCACTGAGAGACTTACAATCAAGAGTACTCTGATGTTGTGTTGCTAACTGGGATGTTAAAAAACCGTGCGACATGTCCTTTAATGTGCTAATTAGCTACTGGCAGAGCAGGGAAAGATGGGAAATGTGCAGGTTAGGAGGTTCCTGTGGAACAGGGTTGGGAGCCACTGTCTTAGAGAAGTGGCTGAAGAAGCTGATTCAAAATTGATTCAGGTAGTCCAATTCGAACTAAAAAGCAGGGCTACTTAATGATGAAAGATCATTGCAAGGTTTATGCTGGGAAGGTTTTTTTTATCTGATTGTGTTATTTTCACCTGACTCCACTCGTACTTACGTAACTTGGTCAAATATATTCAGTCAATCAACTCGTGGGACAATGTGATTAGGCTAGGCAGAAATGCAAAACATACAACACTACAAACATACAACTACAAACACTGGGAACCAATGCCTTATGGGTCATTGACCATAATACAGTGAGGAAAATAGTATTTGAACACCCTGCGATTTTGCAAGAACTACACAGGAGGACCTGGTCAATGACCTGAAGAGAGCTGGGACCACAGTCACAAAGATTACATTAGTAACACATGATGCTGTCATGGTTTAAAATCCTGCAGGGCAGCAAGGTCCCCCTGCTCAAGCCAGCACATGTCTAGGCCCGTTTGAAGCTCACCAGTGACCATCTGGATGATCCATGGAGGCATGGGAGAAGGTCATGTGGTCAGATGAGACCAGAATAGAGCTTTTTGGAATCAACTCCACTTACTATGTTTAGAGGATGAGAACAACCCCAAGAAAACCATCCCAACCGTGAAGCATGGGGGTGGAAACATCATACTCTGGGGGTGCTCTTCTGCAAAGGGGACAGGATGACTACACCGTATTGAAGGGAGGATGGATGGGGTCATGTATTGTGAGATTTTGGCAAACAACCTCCTTCCCTCAGTAAGAGCAATGAAGATGGGTCATGGCTGGGTCTTCCAGCATGACAATGACCCCAAACACACAGCCAGGGCAACTAAGGAGGGGCTCCATAAGAAGCATTTCAAGGTCTTGGAGTGGCCTGGCCAGTCTCCAGACCTGAACTCAATAGAAAATCTTTGAAGGGAGCTGAAACTCCAAACCTGAAAGATCTAGAGAAGATCTGTGCGGAGGAATGGACCAAAATCCCTGCTGCAGTGTGTGCAAAACCTAGTGAAAAACTACAGGAAACGTTTGACCTCTAATTGCAAACAAAGGCTACTGTACCAAATATTAACATTGATTTTCACAGGTGTTCAAATATTTATTTGCAGCAGTAACATACAAATAAATTATTAAAAAATCATATATTGTGATTTCCGGATTTTTTTTTTTTTTTTTTTTTTTTAGATTATGTCTCTCACAGTGGACATGCACCTAAGATGAAAATTTCAGACCCCTCCATGATTTCTAAGTGGGAGAACCTGCAAAATCGCAGGGTGTTCAAATACTTATTTTCCTCACTGTATATGCTGTCTGGGGTTATTCAATCAGATTTTCAAAGGGATTCAGGTCTGGGCTCTGGCTGGGCCACTCGAGGACATTCACAGAGCCTTTGATATCTTGGCTGTGTGCTTAGGGTCACTGTCCTGCTGAAAGATGAACCGTTGCCCACATCTGAGGTCAAGAGCACTCTGGAGCAAGTTTTCACCAAGAGTGAAAACCAAAGGTGCCAAAGGTGCATCAACAAAGTATTGAGCAAAGGGTGCGAATACTTATGTACGTGTGATTTCTTTTTTATTTTTAATAAATTTGCAAAATAAAAAAAAAAAAAAATTTTTTCATGTCATTTAGATTAGACTAGATTAGGCAGAACTTTACTGATCCCTTGGGAAGACTCCCTCAGGGAATTTGAGGTTCCAGCAGCATTGTATAGCAGCACACAGGGTAAGAAGCACACAGAGCATCAAACGTGAAAGTAAAAAGAAAAACAGTTTGCACATTTAAATATAAATACAAATAAAAACTATAAAAACCAGACATACTGATCAATACTGGTTTACTGGCTGCTACTGTTCCTCTCATTCCTGACCTGTCTTCCTGTCATTCCTCCTCTCCCCAACTGAGGAGTTGTACAGTCTGATGGCCTGAAGGACAAAGGAGTGTTCAGTCTGTTGATCCTGCACTTGGGAAGATGCAGGGATGTTTTGGGGTGTTGTGTCGAGAATTTTGAGGGGAAAAAAAGAATTTACTCCATTTGGGAAAAAGGCTGTAACATAACAAAATGTGTAAAAAGTGAAGTCTGAATACTTTCCAGATGCACTGTATGACACATAAAGGAAAGAAAACAAGTCAAAAGTCAGTGAGCATGGTGTTTAAAAGAAAACTGCAAAAACTAAGTATGCCAGAAACATAATTTTTAGTACAATGTGGCACCTCTGTACCGCAATCATTTATAAAATGCTTATTATGTCCAAATAAACCTGACTCCATGTTTGGTAAACACAAACAGACATTAATTCTTCAATATTTATGACACTGATCAAAGTACAGAGCTGTAATTTCTATTATATTCAGAAAAATATTATACTGTGGCAAGACTGAGCACGGCCCAGAGGCTGGCAGTTTAATGCTGAATAATGAAGTCTTGTGAAGTAAACTCAAGATATGTGGTGGTGTCACGAACAGTATAAGATAAACACCATGCTGTCACAGTCCACTCTCTTCTGTGGACACACTGTTATTAATCTCCATTAAATGCACACTGCTGGTAACTGTACAAAGCACTGCTGCAATGTCAGAAGGTACGACCACACACAATTACACCTGAATGTACCAGTGTGATTAAAAATAATTGTCTGCATGTCCTTTTTTGTCCAGGCGGAGCCTCTATGTGTGTTTGTGAGAGCCTTCAACATAGTGGTCATGCTCACGGCAATGTACAAACACATTAGGTTTTCTCACAGTCTGAGTAAGGAAAAATCAATCAGAAAGTGGCAGGCGCCTGAAGGCCTCTGTCAAAGAACTGTGCCTCCTCTTCTTGAGCATGGTCCACCAAGGCTGCAACCATTATGTGCTTAAATACGTGATGGAAATCACAGCCAATGCTCAGCTTGATCTTAGACCAGCTCGAGGAGGGTGAATGCACGCACTGGTGCTGAGCAGATGTCTGAAGGTGAGGGACGCTGAGATTTGAGTTGATGTATCTTATAATAAGAGTTCTGCAAAGGAAGAACACTAACAGATGGGTAAACTGGTGAAGAGATGGCTCATTTTTAAAAATGCTCTTTCGTGTAGTGGTGCGCTCACTTAATATTTATGAGAGTTTCTGTGGCTGCTCTCTTTTAATGCATATTTTATGTTGTGATTTGTTGTTTCATTTTATTTCTGAGTAGGGTTTTTTGTGATCAGTCTGTCTGAATTTTGTGGAAAAGGTGTTCTTCAGAAATGTATTGATAAAAGGGGAATCTTTATTACACCCATGTGCGGTAGTGTGTGTGTGTGTGTGTATATATATACACAATAGAATTCAAAGAGTTTTGGTTTGATTTGGAACAAACTTGATGGAATGATTGAGGGAGCACACTGCAAAAACTGTTATCAAAGAAAGTAAAAAAGAGAGACTTGTTTAAAGAAAATGTGACTTATTTTTTGTCTAAATAGAAAAATAATCTTGTCAAGCATATTTTTACATAAGAAAAAATGTCTTATTTTGGAAAATGTATCTCACTTTTTCTTCATACTTTTTTCCAGTTAATATGAAGCTGTATTTAACCAGTATCAATGAAAGGCAATGGATTTCAAATCATCCAAGCAAAGGAACAAGATTGTTTTCCTTATTTTAAGATAGAGGCTAATCTTAAAATGAGAATTATGTCTAGTTTTAAAGCACATTTTGATTATTCGATGCCTAGACATTTTACTAATTTTGAGAATTTTAACCAAGTAAATTTTTCTTACCCCATTGACAGATTTTTTTGCTTAATACAAGACCATTTGGCTAGATTTTGGATTATTTGGCTTATTTTGAGAGGGACAGTTTTTGCAGTGCACTAAGGAAAAAGTAATTTAATTTTGAGAAAAATAATTTCGGAGTCAACGTCACACACATACCTCCCTCCCTCCCTCTCTCTCTCTCAAAAAGGTCATGGTGGGGCTGGTGCCTATCCCAACAGTCATAGGATGTGAGACGGTATACACCCTGGACAGGATGCCAGTCTATCACAGGACCACACATTGACAGACAAACACACTGACACCCGTACGCACACCTACGGTCAAAAGTTTCAAATTCACCTAACCTGCATGTCTTGTCTGTGGGAGGAAGCTGGAGCACCCCGACGGAACCCACAAGAACATCTAAACTCCACACAGAAAGGCCACAGGTGGGAAGCAATCCCACGACCTTCTTGCTGTGAGGCAACAGTTATATATATTATTATATATACACATACTTTTTCTTTTTTTTGGCAATGGTTTCTATTCTGATTTTTTCCAGCCAAGTTCCATACCTACCTGCACAGCAATGCAAGTACGCCTACAGCTTCATATTTTACTGCCTTGAAAAATGCTACTGGAAGCTTATCAGCGCCTGCTAACATCATTTGCCAGATTTTGTATTGCCACGTTCATCTCACCCTTCAGTACTGCCACCTCTGGGTTGTTTGGTGATTCCTGGAATAGTGAGGGCATTTTGGGGTGTCTCACACACATCTAATGTATATTCCTTGAATCAGACCGTGATTTCAGATGCTTGTCTCAGATCCTTCCCAACTTTGATCCTAAATGCCAGTTTTACTCGAAACTCTCCTGGGCTGTCTTTGATCATCTTAACTACTTTGGTCATGCCTTTTGTTTTACTCTCTTTAAAAAAAATAAAAAGCATC
This sequence comes from Thalassophryne amazonica, assembly GCF_902500255.1. Lineage (NCBI taxonomy): Eukaryota > Metazoa > Chordata > Actinopteri > Batrachoidiformes > Batrachoididae > Thalassophryne > Thalassophryne amazonica. The sequence continues at coordinate 42,530,393 of NC_047105.1, read as the reverse complement.
AGTCTTGTTCTCTCTTGATGCATGTGATTTCAAGCTCTTCAGTTGTTTACAATTCTTCTCTCACTTGATATCCGCAATGAAGTCGATAGTCTCTGTTGTCCCTTTGTTCTTTGGAGGTACTGATCTGTGGCTTTTACTATGACACTTCATATATGGACACACATCTCATCTGGGGTGTGTTCTTCACATTGGAGTGATTGTTGCATGTTGCTGAGAGTGTATTTCAATAGTTTCCTTGGTTGAGTCATTTTCTCTAATTTAGTTCTTATTTGTGCCACAAAGTCATCGTCTGAGTGGAAAGCTGCCCCTCGTAGCGTCTGAGTGGAAATCTGCTCCTTGTAGCGCCTTAGCTGACTGTATTGAGCTTTTCCATTATCTTTTACACATGAAAAAACAAAAACATGGGCTATCTGGTTGCAATATAGGCCTCCAGGAGACATCCAGAAATATGAGGGTCTGCGTAAAGTTCTGCCTCATACGTGATTATTTCCTTAATAAGCAAGTTACTCACATGAATAGTGTATCTGCTTAAAGCTTGAAAAGTTCTCTATCATGTAGTGTCATTACTTTTCCATGGAGTCACCTTCCCTTTCCACACACTTATGCCAATTCCGGGCAAGTTTTATATCCCACTGGTGAAGAAATCAGGTGGCTTCTCTCAGCACCAGTGATGCACAGCTGCTTGCACGTCTGCATCATTAGTGTAACACTGTCCCTTCAGGTATTGTTTCAGCTTGAGAAAAAATACAAAGTCTAAGGGTGCAAGATCCGGTATGGACAGCAGCAGTTGTAGTAAGATCTGAGCCGCTGTAATGCATCCTGTGTTAGTCGACTTGTGTGTGGATAAGCATTGTCATGCTGAAGAAATGTCCTTTCCAGGAGAAAACCCTCTTCAAACATGCATGTAGTTTTTGCACAGTGTCAGAGTTGACAGTGTTGCCGTGTTCCAAAAACTGTGTGAGGACTATGCCATCGCACCTGCACATGATGCTGTGCATTTGTGACTGATAGGCGGCGCCCTCTACGGGCCTGGCCATGCAGACTCATCACAGCTGGATTTTTGCCCTTCAAACTCTTTGCCCACCTCCTGACTGCACTGACATCCACACAGGTGTCACCAAAGACAACTCTCACTAGTCAATAAATGTCCACAGGTGCACAACTCGCCACAATGAGGAATTCAATAACAGCATGCTGTTTCCAGCACACATCCGTGTACGTCGCCACTTTTTACAGACTACAGGTTTTACATCAAAGGTAATTCTGTGCATGTCTGAAATGTCACACAAAACAAGTTTGGCGTAGCGATAGTCAATAAGTAAAGGATTATTCTTATTATTCTGTACAAGTACTTCAATATCTTATTTGTTATTTAAATAATGGCAATGGAGGCTGAACGTTTTAGTGGACACTGGTATATACTGGTTTATACAGAACTCTTGTTTGCTGCAGAACTCCAGAACTGCTGCATTCCCCTACTGCATTCCTTTCCCCTAGATGGAATTTCTCTGGGATGTTTGGAAATTCTGTCTGTCCAACCATGACACTAAAGGCCCCAGTCTTAAAATTATTTTCATTTTTGAATATAATTATTTGTCATTTTGTGTCATCCAGTAGGCCAAAAAAAATTCTTGTTACTTGTCTTCATCAGATTCCACTGTGAGGTGAAACACTTACACAATGGTGATGTTGAGAGATTTTACTTGGATTTTGATCAGTCACTCGCAGGGTTGTATCCAAGCACATCACTTGCCATGTGTCTGGTTAGAATGAATACAACTTCATTTTGTCTCCTTGAGTCACTGGCACAGTAAAATTTTGAAAACCTGTGCAACATCATGTGGCTATGTACTTGCAACCTCACCTCATTTACTCCCATCCTTTTTACTCTTTATTTTACTCCCCACCTCAGGGGGGAGGGGAGGGGAGGTGATAGTCTAGTGGTTAAGCTGTTGGGCTTGAGACCAGAGGGCTCAAATCCCAGCCTGACCGGAAAATCACTAAGGGCCCTTGGGCAACGTCCTTAATCCCCTAGCTGCTCCCGGTGTGTAGTGAGCACCTTGTGTGGCAGCGCCCTGACATCAGGTGAATGTGAGGCATTATTGTAAAGCACTTTGAGCATCTGATGCAGATGGAAAAGCGCTATGTAAATGCAGTCCCTTTACTCTTTTTTCAGACCTCAATTATTTCCACTTTTCTGTGGTTCATGTTTCAGACTTTCCGATTGCCAATTTTGTGGACATTAGCTCAGCTTAAGTATCGTCACCTTGCTCTGGTGGCATCCAATGACTATTAGTTACTTTGCTGAGTAACCAAGTTAAATTACTAATTACTTTATTTGATCCCTCAGGCAGCACTGCATTAAAACAACATCACTGTGTAAAGGATCTTACCACGTGGGCTGAGGAACACTTCAGAAAACCATTGTCAGTTAACACAGTTTGTCGCTATATCTACAAGTGCAAGTTAAAACTCTACCATGCAAAGCGGAAGCCATACATCAACAACATCCAGAAACACCGCTGCCTTCTCTGGGCCCGAGCTCATTTGAAATGGACAGACGCAAAGTGGAAAAGTGTGCTGTGGTCAGATGAGTTTACATTTCAAATTGTTTTTGGAAAGCATCGACGTCGTGTCCTCCGGACAAAGGGGGAATAAGACCATCCAGATTGTTACCAGCACAAAGTTGGGGGTGTGTTAGTGCCCATGGCATAGGCAACTTATGCATGTGTGATGGCACCATCAATGCTGAAAGGTACATCCAGGGTTTGAAGCAACACATGCTGCCATCCAAGCAACGTCTTTTTCAGGGACCTCCCTGCTTATTTCAGCAAGACAACGCCAAGCCACATTCTACACGTTACAACAGTGTGGCTTCGTAGTAAAATAGTGTGGGTACTAGACTGACCTGCCTGCAGTCCAGACCTGTCGCCCATTGAAAATGTGTGGTGCATTATGAAGCGCAAAATATGACAACGGAGACCCCAGACTGTTGAACAACTGAAGTTGTACATCAAGCAAGAACAGGAAAGAATTCCACCTACAAAGCTTCAACAATTAGTGTCCTCAGTTCCCAAATGCTTATTGAGTGTTGTTAGAAGGAAAGGTGATGTAACACGGTGGTAAACATACCAGTGTCCCAGCTTTTTTGAAACGTGTTGCAGGCATGAGCAAAATATCTGAGCAAATATTTGCACAAAAACAACAAAGTTTATCAGTTTGAACATTAAATATCTTGTCTTTGTGGTGTATACATTTGAATATAGGTTGAGGAGGTTGAAGGATTGGCAAATCATTAAAACTGTTTTTATTTACATTTTACACAACATCCCAACTTCATACGAATTGGGGTTGTATATCACCCATGAATTTTGAATGCGTTGTGAAAGTCAGGCATATCAAGCTGGACGACAGTCAAGGGTCAAGAACCAGACTTGGATATTTACCCTAAAACAAACCAAATACGCAATTAGTCGTGGGGAATACAGTGCAATCTTTTTGAGTATACATGTTTTATGCACAGTGATAAAATAAAGAAATCATTAACTCCTGCCTGCACTCAGATCACAAAATGTTTTGAGTTCCTTCTCTGGTAACAATATTTCCAACAAAATTAATAATACTTAGCACATGTGCATGAGTAATGCTAACAACAGACAATAAAGGCAAAGAAAAAGCTCCTTGAAAAATGTAAAATGAAATATATGACAACGATACGTTTAGGTGTAAAATTGGAAATGCTGTTTATTACAAGGGACAGGGAGAGAGAAAAAGACAGAGAGCTGGCAACACAAACGAGGGGAGACAGATTTCAATCTGTCTGTTCCACCAGCCTATGGGACAGAGGAAACACACGTAGAGATCTTTTAAAGCAATTCATTACATTGAGGAGTCACCATGGTGATTATCTTCCAGGCCACAAGCCAGTAACACAGCGCTGCAAAAAATCTCATGCACATCTTCCTGGGCAGGTCCCATAAATTCCCATTGAGGGAGGAGATGGAGCCAGGCTCAATGCTTCCCAAAAGATAAAAGAAACATCAACAATCAGTGGTGCAGGAAGACAAACACACCCTTCCTTCCTGTTATCTTAAAACGCCTAGACAACACAGCATCTGTGTGTTGGGGGTTGGAGACAAAACTCAAGTAAATAACTTGGATTGTGCAGGAACATTTTAGGTTTTAGCTTTACTAACTGTTGATCACTGATAAGAGATTATTCTTACATGGACACAGAATATTCTTTCTTAACTACTCTAATTTTGCATTATTACAAAAACTGAAAATTAATTATATGATAGCTTAAGCCTCCCTCACAACTCGCCGTATGTGCTGCTACAAGGAATTCTATGGGTGAAGAAATGGCAAAAACATGCGGGAGATGTGTGAGTCAAGTGTGTGTGTTCAGCGCTGTAGAAGGTCACAGACAGCCTATGGAGACCTTCAGAGCTACACATGCAAATTCTATGGGTCTTGCGAAAGCTCCAGAATGCATACAGCGTGCATGGGCATCATGGTGCACCTGACCCAAGTCAGGAGCACGACTACAACCCCTGGCAAAAATTATGGAATCACCGGCCTCTGAGGATGTTCATTCAGTTGTTTAATTTTGTGGAAAAAAAGCAGATCACAGACATGACACAAAACTAAAGTCATTTCAAATGGCAACTTTCTGGCTTTAAGAAACACTATAAGAAATCAAGAAAAAAAGATTGGGACAGTCAGTAACGGTTACTTTTTTAGACCAAGCAAAGGAAAAAAATATGGAATCACTCAATTCTGAGGAATAAATTATGGAATCACCCTGTAAATTTCCATCCCCCAAACTAAAACCTGCATCAAATCAGATCTGCTCGTTGACATTTACCCTATGCCATGACATTGATCCTATGTGTCTTTTTGCAAGGAACGTTCTCACAGTTTTTGCTCTATGGCAAGATGCATTATCATCTTGAAAAATGATTTCATCATTCCCAAACATCCTTTCAATTGTCCAAAATATCAACGTAAACTTGTGCATTTATTGATGATGTAATGACAGCCATCTCCCCAGTGCCTTTACCTGACATGCAGCCCCATATCATCAATGACTGTGGAAATTTACATGTTCTCTTCAGGCAATCATCTTTATAAATCTCATTGGAACGGCACCAAACAAAAGTTCCAGCATCATCACCTTGCCCAATGCAGATCTGAGATTCATCACTGAATATCACTTTCATCCAGTCATCCACAGTCCACGATTGCTTTTCCTTAGCCCATTGTAACCTTGTTTATTCTGTTTAGGTGTTAATGATGGCTTTCGGTTAGCTTTTCTGTATGTAAATCCCATTTCCTTTAGGCGGTTTCTTACAGTTCAGTCATAGACGTTGATTCCAGTTTCCTCCCATTCATTCCTCATTTGTTTTGTTGTGCATTTTGGGATTTTTGAGACATATTGCTTTAAGTTTTCTGTCTTGATGCTTTGATGTCTTCCTTGGTCTACCAGTATGTTTGCCTTTAACAACCTTCCCATGTTTTTTGTATTTGGTCCTGAGTTTAGACACAGCTGACTGTGAACAAACAACATCTTTTGCAACATTGCGTGATGATTTACTTTCTTTTAAGAGTTTGATAATCCTCTCCTTTGTTTCAACTGACATCTCTCGTGTTGGAGCCATGATTCATGTCAGTCCACTTGGTGCAACAGCTCTCCAAGGTGTGATCACTCCTTTTTAGATGCAGACTAATGAGCAGATCTGATATGATGCAGGTGTTAGTTTTGGGAATGAAAATTTACAGGGTGATTCCATAATTTTTTCCTCAGAATTGAGTGATTCCATATTTTTTTTCCTCTGCTTGGTCTAAAAAAGTAACCGTTACTGACTGACTATTTCTTATAGTGTTTCTTAAAGCCAGAAAGTTGCCATTTGAAATGACTTTAGTTTTGTGTCATGTGTGTGATCTGCTTTTTTTCTACAAAATTAAACAACTGAATGAACATCCTCCGAGGCCGGTGATTCCATAATTTTTGCCAGGGGTTGTAGTACGGGATGTGCAATGACAGCAAAATGCACAGTCATTGCACAGGTGCTGTGAGTCAGAAGTACTACATAAGTACTCCATACTTGCTATTTGTATGGCCCACAAGATAGAAGTAAATGTCATTGTGGCAAGACCGGGGTATATTTATTGGGGAGATTGTGTAGCATTGTAAAAGGAATTATTATTCTATAGTAACTACATATGTTGGCCAGACATCATACAATGGTACTTTGGGCTCTGGGAACTATGTTGTCATGTTGTGGTACTTTCTCAACTGAACAATAAATTGAAAGAAAAATGACAGATTCAAACGATTTAATAATAAAAATAATAATAACTGAAAGGCTTAAAGTAACTGTAGAAATAAATGTAACTTAGTGTGCAAGTAACTGAGTAAAGGTAATGTCTAACTGAGTGATTTGAAGTAACTACAGAATCAAGCATAACTGTAGTAGAGTAACTGTAACTAGCTAAATTAAGAGTTAGTAACATTAACTACCTGTAACTGGGTAGCTAAGACTCCTTTGATCTGATCTTTGATTCGGGTGATCTTTGGTCTTGAGTCCACTGATCCTGATTACAGGGTTAAAACAACTGAGATTTAAGTTCTGTAATCAGGAACAAGGCTCAAAGATCTGAGACATGACACACCCCTTGATCCTGACTACAGAATCAAAGCAAAAAAAGTGTTTATGTTGTGTGGGCCGCTGAAGAGGAGGTACTGCTGGCCCACCACCACCAGAGGGCGCCCTGCCTGGAGTGCAGGCTCCAGGAACCAGAGGGCGCTGCCGCCTAACAGGAGCAGCCAGGGTGACAGCTGTCACCCATCACCTGAGACAGCTGACAGCAATCAGCAGAGGGGTATATCAGCAGGACGGCATCTCCACCTCATTGCCGAGATATCGTTTCTACCGAGGAGGTAACGTATCCAGCCGACTATATCACCTTTGAATACTTTTTGCCTTTATACAGAGAGAGAGAAGAGCAGCAGGAGACAGTATTGGATAAGTACTCACACTCCTGCACTTCAGTGTTTACTTGACGAGAGGGGGAGGTGGTGTTACCACCGTCCGTGTTGCTGGGTGCAGCGCACCCACCTCTGACTGTTTTTGTTCCTCGCCAGCAGTACCAGATCCGACAAGCGGAGGCAGTGGTCACCTGGGAGTTCGGGACTTGGCGGCTCCAGTATTCCCGGGGTTCGGTGGCGGTGGAAATCGAGTGGTTCCGGTTCGACTTGGACAGACGTATCCTACCTTCGAGCCTGCCCACACGACACCATTGGAATTCGGCTTATTCACGAAATTGTTATCTGTTGTGTTTGTTGTGCGAGTTTCACAACAGTAAAGCTTTGTTATTTGACTTACTCCATTGTCCGTTCATTTGCGCCCCCTGTTGTGGGTCCGTGTTCCTACACTTTCACAACAGTTTAAAGGATTCCTCATTTAAATGCTTCACTATTTGTTGTTAAAGCTGATGCCTTGCACAAACTGTAAGTGATGAGCACTTCATCTCACTGCATACTGCACGCATGAACACGCTGATGTATAACACGAGTTCAAGATTGTAAATTCTGCAGTAGACGAAATTTGTATGAATTACAAAGAAACTAAATGTCCATCCCAGTTAATAGCCTGGATGTTCCGACTGTGAGGGTTTAGCTTCCCCCTGTTGTTACCCCTGTAGGTCCACATCTCACAGGCAATAGCCACCGATAAAGTGGAATCACTGGTGAAGTGGGGGTCGAACACAGACACTGATATGAGAGGGGCTGTGTAGGCTTAGATACAGCGGAGACCAGCTGAAGAATCGATTTTCTTTCCAGAGTATCTCGCCTTGCAGCAGTGAAGAGGCAGATATTTGTTGTGTACCAATAACAGCTGCCAAAGCATCCCTTAAATCACACAGACCAGCTGACACCAGTGAGAACTGTGGTTTTTACAGTACAACAGCCTTAAGATATCACTGTAATTTATAAATTCCCTGTGGTGAAAGGAAAAAAAAAGAAGAATACATGCCACCCAAGGGATTCGAATCTGCAAAGCTCTGATTGCCAGCCAGAAACTTTCCACTGCACTACCATTGCTGTTCTGTAAATGGTGCAGAAAAGCAACTGAAATCAACAAGGACATGGACAAGCTGCACTGTGTGCGGCCGCTGCAGCCCGGCGCAAAGGCAAAAGATGTTTTATGTATCTCCATGCGAGGACAACAGGCAAAGACACGCGCCTCACAGAGGAATGTTGTAATTTCATGTCATTCAAAACACTGTACTGGGATGTCCAGGAGCAGAGATCACAACAGCTGCAGCTGTGGGCGGACATGCCCCCCTTGTCTGTTCAAGACCCAGACCAACATGTAACTCTGTTATGTGGTCATTCATTCACGTTATTTCATTCATATTCATTATTTGTTATGTAATTGCGTATGTAGGTAATGTCGTAATTATTTAAATACCTGTCCTGGCAGTGGTGTCTGTGTTTGTAATGTGTGCACTGAGCTGTCATCCAGCTGTCAGTGTGCTGTGATCAGTGACAGGCCCCTCCCTGGTGTGTGTGATCACACCTCACTGTCCAGCCCCCATGTGATCAGATCTGTACATACATATAAGTAGAGCTGAAACTAATCGAGTTAATCGATTAAAATCGATTATTAAAATAGTTGTCAACTAATTTAGTCATCGATTAGTTGCTAAATAACTTTGTTTTACCGCAAATGTTTTGTTTCTTCCATATAATCAACCGAGCTTTGCTTTGAACCAATGGAGTGCTTCGAGCTGCTGCTTCGTTGGTTTCATTTGTTTTATTTCACTTTATCTTAATTTTTCCCCACTAAAACCCTAAAGAGCATATGTCTGTGAGGAATATTTACCTTTTTTATGTTAAACTGACCTGTTATGGTCTTCTGAAACAGTTGATAGATGTATTTTATGCTAACACCGATGCTAATGCGTTAGCATGTCTATGGTGTTTTCAATGTTAGCATTAAGCTGCTGGCATTTCAGCATGTTTGTGCATTTGTTTTCTGTATAATAATTAATGGCTCAGCATTTGTCATAAAAGAGTCAAATGTATTACAAATTACAATATTTTTTAATTTATTTTTATTTATATATTAATAATAATAGCAACAATAATAATAGTAATAATAACTAATAATGCTACAATACAATTTTAGAGAAAGAGACATGAGTCACATGTGTCATTATGAAATGACCACATAGTTTACAAGTTATACAGAGAATGCTGCACATAAAATGAGTCAGGCTACAGTTTTTGATTTAGGTTTATGGTTAATTGGTTATGCTAATTGCTCATTTGCAGCAACAAAAACACCTCTTTTTTCACCATATATTTTATAACATATGTTTCAATACTGTTTTATGGCAACTCAGCACTTTGATAAAGCAATGCCATTTCAAATAATTATTTTTGTTCTTTATTATAAACTGTTTTATTCTTTATTATTTTATATTTCAACAGCCAAGGGACATTCGACGATTTGTTGATTTTCAAGTATTTTAAGTTTTCAAATAATGTTCTCTTTTTAAATAAAGTGATGGAAGGAGAGAAAAATTGTTTCAATGGCACATTTTTAAAAAATTCCCCGCTAATCCGATTAATCATGTCGAAACCCCATCAGATTCATCAATGATCCAAATAATCGTTTGTTGCAGCCCTACATATAAGCATTTTATGCAAGTGTGTTCCCCCCCCCCCCCCCCCCATGCGCACACGTGCACACATGCGCTCACGTGCAAGATGCACCACATGTGTGTTGCTTTTTGCAACTCCACACTTGTGGGGGCACTTAGATAAATTTCACATCCAGCTCGAAAGTGATCGTCTGCTGACTGCTTTTGTGTTAATAGCACGAATAGCCACATGTGTTCTAAGTGCCAAGCGAGTGGTGTTAGATGTTTGTGTGTGTGTGTGACCTGGAATTTGGCCAACACCTGCCTCGAGAGGGTTCGATGGGCTCACACAGCGCACACTCTGTCTTTCAGCCGCTGGTGTGCGCAAATAGTTGTAGCAACAGGTGTAGGAGGCACTGAAGGCAGCTTCGATTTTACATGTATTGCATACGATTCCTGATTCATGCACAATTTGACCACATTAGCACTATGTGTGAAGGGGCACTAATATTTGTGCAAACAAAAACAGTTCAAGATACAGTAGATTTCAGACAGCTACTATAAGCAGGATCAGCTGCATGAAGGACTGTGTCCTTTACAGCCAATCATTCCCTTCACAATAGCTACTTTAAACTTAAAACAACATTGCTAAACAGCCCTAAACCTGTCACCAGTACAGCACCTCTGAGAAACTAGAAATATGCTTGTTCCAGATGCACTACAGATGCCTTTTCCACCTTCATGTCAACTGCAGAAAGTAGGACATTTTGCACATCCACAAGTAGCAGCTAAATGACATTGGTTTTAGTGGGACATCAAGAGAGAAGATCGTTGATATAATTAGCATTCTACTGTGTGTTATAATTATCCCTCACACGATGAGCTATTAAGGGACTATAACTGTAAGTTACAATGCTTTATCAGATGTATTTACAAAGCACGGCAAAGAAGGCAATTAGATGCCAAACTGTGGCTTAGTGTAAAACGAGTATTCCTTGGAACATCACCATCAGTAAACTACACAGAAAACACGTAGCAAGGTTGGATTTGGAACTGCAAAGCTGAATTAAACAGCAAATGATGAAATGAAGGAAAGAAAAGTTGGTGGAGAATTACTGTTTGTGTGGACTTTGTGGATGACGCTTGCGATCTTTGCTGAGTCAGTGAAAGCCCTGATTGCAGCTCTTGAGAAGCTGAGTAAAGAATCTGAGTGTCTGGGTTTGTGATTTGTCCTAAATCAAGACAAATGCCTGAAACACACTTGACATGTGCGATTGCAGCGAGTGATGCATGTGTCTGTGGATTTACACTGGGTTTTTTCTGTCTCATTTCGCTGATCCAGCCATCACCTCCTTGGAGGCACACACCATGATGAACGGGTTATAATATATAAACTTAAAAATATAAATATATAAATACATTTACTTTCCATCAACTGTTATTACAGACACAGTGGGTCATAGAGCTTTTGTTGAAATGGTTTTCAAAAACTGCATTTAGATTTTTCATATCTGTGACATCTTCACCAGTTGTTCAGCCTCCAGTAAAAGGTGTTATTTAATGCTGCCGGTATGATGTCAAAATGTCAACACATCTGTTTTCTGTCTAGTTTTGCTGTTGTTATGTTGTCATATGGCAGACTTTGCTGAGTATGATCCAGAGCACTGGTGCCTCAGTACTCAGGGTCAAAGCAACTGCAAAATGTTAAGGGGGCACCCATCGCTGCAGCAGAGATAGATGGGTATTTTTGGGAGGTGGAAAGGACCGATGGCCTGGCTGGGTGGTTACAAATCAGGAAGCAGGGCAGTTCTATAGCGTTTTGGGTGCAGCAATATGCATCATCTGCTCCTAAAAGTACTACTAAGCACTGAACAATTTAATTACAGCATTATCTATGTGAGGCATGGCTAGGCATGGTTCAAATTATTTATATTATGTCCTACACTAATTCAATGCACTGCTCCTTCTGGAGCATAATATTTTCTCTACAAGCTGTTAATAAGGCATGCTTGTCTTCTTGGTTTTGTGAGGATTTAAGGTGGTGGAGGGCTGTGCATGTAGTACAGGGTGGCATGTGGAGGGCTGTGCAGGGTGGCATGTGGAGGGCTGTGCATGTGGTACAGGGTGGCATGTGGAGGGCTGTGCATGTGGTGCAGGGTGGCATGTGGAGGGCTGTGCATGTGGTGCAGGGTGGCATGTGGAGGGCTGTGCATGTGGTGCAGGGTGGCATGTGGAGGGCTGTGCATGTGGTGCAGGGTGGCATGTGGAGGGCTGTGCATGTGGTACAGGGTGGCAGTAGGGTGAACAGACAGCTACTGGAAGATGTTGCAAAGCAGTGTAGAACTAGTACAGGAATGAGCATAATTGGCCGCAACAGGGTGCTGAACAGGCATTCAAGGTATTGACAACAGCAAATCAATTGCCAGACCAGTCTCTAGTCTAAGAGGGCTGCTCACAGACAGGAGGACTTCAATCACACTTACTGATGGACAAGTAGTCACAAGTCCTATGGTGTGAATGGAAAAAAAAAACATGCCCAAGTACGTGAAAAGGTAACTGTGGTGAAAAAGAGGCTAAACTCATCCAACCATCTGCAGAATACAATCCCATACAATAACCAGTATGATGATGAACAATTTGTGGCTTTGCAGCTGTGCCGCTCTGTACCACATCTGCCCAGTCCCTCTCTGTCTGCCTCCGTTACCATGGAAATAGAAATTAACGGTACAGGCCTCTGAGGTCTGACTGATGTGAGGAGGAGAAGAGGGAGAAGGAGATCTCAGTAGGCACTTCAGAAGACTCTCGCTCAGCACAGGAAGATTAACTGAAGCCTGCATCTAAACCAACAACCACAAACCGTGTATTCTGTGAGAGAGGTCTGAAAGAAGGTGAAGAAAATGAAAGCAAAACGACATTCAAAAAGACAGAAGGTGAAACAAATGAAGTTCAATATAAAGAAGAGAAGTAATGAGTCCAAAACTCATAGTTTAGTTGTCGCTGGGGTTAATCAGGGCATTTTAAATATAATTCTCATACCAACTGTATGAGATAGTCATGATTCAACTAGCTGTGTGCAGCAGATTGAAGTCATCAGACTATTTCAACTGCAGTTCTCCACGGCAACAACTTTAAAACTTTATGGGCGAGATGCAGCATGTCAAGTCAAGTCTGGGAGCATGAGTGGGTGACACGTGCTATTCACCACACTACTGAACTGCCTTGGGTCTGGGATGGCAACTACCTAATCAGGATATCAGTCCATCCCCACCATCAGAAGGTAACCATCTATCAGCTGCAGCCAGAAGAAACATGGGCGTCCCCGTGCATTTCTGAAGCCAATGAAGACCTCAACACTGATACACCTGTGTGCTGGATCATCCTCAGAGAAACACCCCCCACTGACAAAATGTTGTAGCTGACGTGCCCTCCCAATGCAAGTGACACTCCTCTAATTTGACAGTCATTCCAGCAGTGCTCAAGGATTTTCCAAAGACAGAGACTCAGCTAATGATTATTTTCATTAACAATTAAAGTGTCAAATTTTTCATTTACAAGATTAATTAGCCCATAAAATGGTTGAATGTTATAAAAAAGTGAGTGCAAGGAGACAGGTTCCTTCAAGCTGACAAAAGGCCAAATTACACTTCAAAACTATTTGGCACACTGGGCAAAATGGGCTCGCACACATTCCTTCCAAGTTTTAGTTACATCTGCCCAAAAATGTGTCATGAAGAGAAAAAAAGCATGTATAAGTTGCACCAGTCTATGAGTCTGATTTATTTATGGAATATGGTGGTGGCTCTGTTTCATGCAACAATAAGCAAAATTTATTTAACTGGTGCATTATTTATTTATAATGCAAGCACTGCAATAACGAGGAGACACTAATGGGCTAATTAATGTTATTACACCAGGAAATTCATAATAAACTACATTTTGTGGTCACTGAACAGGGTGGTCTTTCACTTTGAGAGCATGATTTATTAAATTCACTCATTCTCTAAGAAAGAACATCTCTCTCATTCAAATCTACTGCTTCTGGTGATGGTGTAGTGGTTAAGTGGTGGGTTTGAAACCAGAGGATACTTGTTTGGCAGAAAATTAGTAAGGGCCCGTGGGCAAGGTCCTTAATCCCCAAGTTGCTCCCGGTGTGCACTTGAGCACCTTTAGTCTGCTGGGATAACATTTGGTCCCAGTTTAAATAGACTAAAATATATTCTATTATAGAGTGAAATCAGTTCTACCGTCTTGTCAGATCAAGTGTTTCTACTCCAATAAGAGTTGATTTTACACTGTAATAGAGTTGATTTAGCACTGTGATAGAGTATATTTAACTCTATTTGGACTGGGACCAAATGTTATCCCAGCAGAGTAAATTTTACTCTGCAAAATTTACTGTGTACTAAGTTATGTTAGAGCTGTTTTCACTGATTAACAGGTATCCATAGGTTGGTGAAATTAGCTCAACTGTTAGCAGCAACTGAGGGAATATTTCAGTCATAATTTTTAATATTCCCACCCAAGACAGTTATAATGAAAACCACCACCCAGTCTGCAAAAAATGTATTAATCAAACACCCGACCCAAGATTAGACTTTTAGCTTTAGCTTGTTTGGTGAGTATGAGAAGAGCGATGTGTTTGTGTTTTATTCGTCCTGAACTAGTGATGCCGGTCTTGCCTGCGCTTCACCTCTTTACCCATTTATGGGTTGGCTGAGAATTGGGTGGAGTCAGCCACTGCCAAGATGGTGACATTTGGAACCTGCCCATTTGAGCTTCAAATCTGTTCTTCAGCAAACCTATGGATGAGGTCATGGAGAATCCGTCCTGCATATATACAGTCTATGTTACTATGCAACTATAAAGAGCCAAGCAGTTAAACAAACCATAATTTTAATATTTCCACAGCTCAAGTGCATGTTGCTGTTTCACACTCCACTTCACTACGTATAAACTAATTCAGACAATCAAGCTGCTCCTCCACCACCCTACCCCCACCCAGCACTATTAATCCCAAATAATCTGAAAAGCCTGACATGAGTCAGTCCCCACTGCCTGGGCTGAGGCACGTGAAGGAGTATAGCGGGGAGACAGCAGTGCCAGTGTGTGCCATGAGGAGCCGCAACGCCTGGCGGAGCCGCGTCTGACTAGCTCAGAGAGGAATGTTAATTTAGACAGCCAGAGCCAAAGTGAAACAAGACAGAGGAGAGAGAGAGAGACAGAGGGGTCTGCTGACCTGAAAACTGGGTGAGAATCCGTTAATGTATTCTCATCTCAGCAGCTGACAGTAATGACAACATATTGCACAATGTGTCCACAAATATCACAGTCAAGGAGGAGGAATTACAGAGATGACATCTCATTACAAAAAGAATGTTTCTCAAATCAACCAAGAGCAACACAAGCTGCAGAATACCAAGACGTCACATGCACGAGGACACATGTTCATCACTCATGCTCATCATTTATTTTGTTGCCATATGGCTCAGGTCATGAAAGGCCAACTTTTACTGGCTCTAAAACATAAAATCCTGCATGAAATACGACAACAAAACTTGGTGAATGGGTAGTCCCAGTGACGGGAATGATGCCCATAGTAACACTGACTTGATTTGTATATTACAGGGACGAAAGTTGTGGAAAAAAAAAAAAAAGCTGAAACCCAAAATTAACCCCCCGCACGCACAAAAATTTGGAAATTCTAGGAGCTCTGACATGCAATCTGGGGATATTCCAGACAATAAATTGCAGTGACTGCAGTCCATTTTGGTGCGGGAAAAAAAAAAAAAAACTTTCCTGATTCAAAATCACTCCTCTAGTAGTATTCAGCCCTTACTAGGATGCAGCAGTTTTCTAGCTTGGCAGATAGTTCTGGAGGAAATCACTGAAGAAATGAACAAATTGAAAATATGGTTTGACCAAAACAAATAGTCATTAAACTTAAATAAAACAAAACTAATGTTATTTGGGAACTGCAGAGCGAATGAGCAAGTAACAATGCAGATAGATGGGGTGCATACTGAAAGGGTTAATGAAAATAAATTTCTTGGGGCAATAAAAGATGAGAAAATCAGTTGGAAACCACACAAATATATACAAACCAAATTACCAAGAAGCATTTCAAGGTTTAAAAAAAAAAGCAAACATGTTCTGGATCACAAATCAATCTGCATCCTACATTGTTCCATTGTCTTACCGGATTTTAATTGTGTAGAAATGGGGAACAAGAACTACATGAGTTCAATAAAATCACTAACTGTTCTTCAAAAAAGGGCAATACGGGTCAAGACTAGGCTTGGGTATCGAGAACCGGTTCTTTTCAAGAATCGTTAAGAAATGATTTGATCCACCGACATCAATAGCCTTTTTGCTTAACAATTCCCTTATCGGTCCTTCAGAGCGACCGTTGTTTTAGAGGGTGTTTGTCTGGAAAATGATCATTTCTCTATGTTCATTGCAGAGCCTGCAACGGCTCTGTAATCATCCACTTTGAAGCTTCGATCCGCTGCTTCGTTGGTTCTGTGATTCTATGCTTTTCAGAAGCGGCAAATCCGCTTCTTAACCCCTCTCAAAGCCATTTAAGGATGTCAATCATGAGTCACTTTTGTGCAGATTAAAGTCACTAAATGGGACTTGTCTTGTTGCAGTCAAGAACCGAGAATCGTCCTCAGTTCCGTTTGTACCGCTCCAAACGCTGCGCTGCTCTCTGCCGAGTCAAGTAAGAGTCCGGGCAGAATTAGTAACTTCAAAGCAAATCATCGTTTTAAATAAAATGACACCTCTTTCCAAAGCTGTAATACAAACAATAAACTAGAATCGACCAAAAGTTTTTCCTCCCAAAATGAGACATCCTGCGTTCTTTATGAATTACATTGACGCCGACATGCAGAGCAACTGAGCTCAGCTCAGAGGTATGGGGTGACATTCATACCATTAATGTCTGAAATGAAATGCTCTTGACAAAAACTACAGATTTTGTCTATTTCTATTTATGTCCAGAGATCAAGGATCCAGTGGCCAAATTCATATTTATTTACTTTAAGACTCAATAAAATGTTATTGACATAGAAAACCTATATTTAGGACACAGAAAATTCACAAGAGGTGTGGATAAGGGAATCGATAAGGAAACAGATCGATAAGCGGAATCAATAATGGCATCAATATTGATAAAATCTTATTAATACCCATCCCTAGTCAAGACCATACTCATTCACTCTTCATAAAGTCAAAATGATTAAAATTAACAGTAAACTTCCAAACAGCACAGATCTTGTACAAAGCAAAAACTAATCTTTTACAACCCCAATTCCAATGAAGTTGGGACATTGTGGTGTATTCAATTGAATATTGGTTGAAGAGGATTTGCAAATATTGTATTCTGTTTTTATTTACATTTTACACAAAGACATATTTAATGTTCAAACTGATAAACTTTATTGTTTTTGTGCAAATATCTGCTCATTTTGAGTCACAGTTTGTGCTTCATAACACAGGTAAGCGACAGGTAAGATCCTTTACACAATGATGTCGTTTTTAATGCAGTCCCACCCGAGGGATCGAAGCTTGCTTGGATTCCAGATTCTCTGAATGTTCTGATTATATTATGGACTGTAGATGCTGGAATCCCTAAATTCCTTGCAATTGAACATTGAGAAACATTGCTCTTAAACTGTTGGACAATTTTTTCATGCAGCTGTTCACAAAGTGGTGATACTCACCCCATCTTTGCTTGTGAATGGCTGAGCCTTTTGGGGATGCTCCTTTTATACCCAATCATGACACTCAGCTGTTTCCAATTAAGCTGTTCACCGGTGGAATGTTCCAAACAGGTGTTCTTTGAACATTCATCAACTTTCCCAGTTTTTTCTTGCCCCATCCCAACTTTTTTGAAACGTGTAGCAGGCATCCATTTTAAAACGGCCAAATATTTGCACAAAAACAATAAAGTTTATCAGTTTGAACATTAAATATCTTCTCTTTGTGGTGTATTCAATTGACTATAGGTTGAAGATGATTTGCAAATCATTGCAAATCATTCCAACTTAATTGGAATTTGACTCTTATGACAACAAACGCTGAGCCATTAATTATTATACAGAAAACAAATGCACACAAACATACTGAGATGCGAACAGCTTAATGCTAACTTTAACATTGAAAACGCCATAGACATGCTAATGTGTTGGCATCACTCCCGTTTTTAAGTTATAAAATACATTTATCAACTGTTTCAGAAGACCATAACAGGTCAGTTTTACATAAAAAGGTAAATATTACATGTGGTATTTGTAACTTTTCAGGTCCATCACTATACCTTGACTGCATGACACTTTAAAATATGTGCTTTGATTAACAGACTCAAATGAACAAAAGTTTGGGGAGAACATTTCTGATATATTCAAACTGCACTGAAACCTTTTTTCTGAAAGACTGAAAAATGGTCAAATTGCCAGAAAATTGTATCACAGATACAGAGAGAGATTAAAATGTACATCACTATCGCACATCAATGACTCAGTGAGATGTAACCAGTGGTATCCACTGTGTGTGTGCGTGTGTTGCATATTTCTTTTTTCACACTGCTCCTCTGTGCCTTTTTAAAGCTTCTATTTCTCCCATATGTCTGGGAGCAATAAAGCATGAATAAAAACCACAGAGGAGATGGCCTTAGTACTCTAATAAGACACCAAAGGAAGACAAATGCTCCTGTGAGATCCAATTTGCACAAAAATAACTAGAAAGAGAACCAAAAAAAGAGACAAAACTACAAGCGAATGTTCCGTCAAAGAGGCGTTGCTATTAATTCTCTCGCTTTTGTGAAATCTAAAATTATTCAACTTTTATTTTGGTGATAATGTAATAGAAAAATAATGGCAGAGCAGAGACAAAATCTGCAGAGCTTATAATGAAAAGAGGATCTGTTTGGCTTTTACATCACCAAGCTATAACTTAACATTTTCAGTGGGCAGAAGCAGCAATTAGTGTGATGGGTGTTGTTGTGAAAGTGGGTGAATAAACATACACCAGGAGCGGAAAAAAAATTCAAATGCAAACTGGGTTCATAAGCAACTAAAAACAGGGCTGTGAAATGAAAATTGTGAAATCTAAGGAAAATTTGCAGGGGGGGCAGCTCCCCAGGAGCCGGGGTCTAGGGCCCTGAGGGGCCCCAGAATTAAATTTTTATCTAATGATACTTTTTCAGCATCTCCTGGAAGAACAAATCTCAAAATTAGTGGATATTTAAATGATCCTATATTCAACCTTTTATTTCACCTGTCAATGATGATGTTGAAATAACAGAATATGACGTGGAAGTAGGACCTGGAATAATTTTCCTTTTAATTGTAAACCAAATTATGCATTAACTCAGAACAATTAAACTAAATGAAATTTATTAAGAGTGAAAAGACTGTTACAGCATTTCAAAAACCACAGCTAAAGCGTGTAGAATATTTAGAAAGTCATGGTAAAATATCATTAACATCACATATTCTTGTGTAAATTCATGCTGCCTAAATCCATTCAAGGCCACAATGTCTATTTTACAATGAAAGAAAGTCTAGATTAGTGAAAAAAATCTTGTCTAAAATCCTGTTTGAACAGCAGAATGTTTATTTTCCAAGGAGAGAAAAATTTTTACCGTGCTTTCCTGAGAGGGCAGTTTACTTTTCCCGTTTCTTTTATCTTTCAGGTGTGTTGATGAAGCCAGTGACAATTCCACGGATTATTGTCCTTATAAGACTTGTTCAGTCTTTCTCGCCATCTTCTCGCTGTGCGACGTCGATCCATGATACAGACATGCTGCACAAATCTTCTTTTAAAAACTTGAAAGCTCTAAAAGTTTGGATGTCCACATGCTAAGTTTAGCTTAAGCGTCGCACAGGAGCCACACAGCATCGCCGCAGCAACCAACCAGTCCTGCTTTACGACAACTGTCGTAACAGCTACGCTTTGAGTGGCATTTTTCCTCCGCAAAACTCCGCGGATCCGAGGAAACTGATATGTATCTGTAACACACAGATCAGTGTCCGCGGACTTATAAAACTTACACGATGTCGTAAAAAAAGAGAACACTTTGCGATAAGCATTTTAAAAACTCAGTGCTGATCACGATTAAAGAGTACATCACTAACACCCCACCCCCCCCCCCTCCCCATGATGAAATCCGCAGAATCCCGTGGAGATTTCACATCCCTGTAAAAAGCACCTACGTCACTGCAACCTAAAGCAATATCACTTAATGTTGTAATTTTTGGATAAAAAAACCTGAAACATTATTTCAATGAAGAGAGTTCATGCATCTAAAAAATACCCTTTAGATGTACAACCCCAATTCCAATGAAGTTGGTACGTTGTGGAAAATGTAAATATAAACAGAATACAATGATTTGCAAGTCCTCTTCAACCTATATTCAATTGAATACACCACAAAGACAAGATATTTAAGGTTCAAACTGATAAACGTTGTTGTTTTTGTGAAGTATTTGCTCATTTTGAAATGGATGCCTGCAACACGTTTCAAAAAAGCTGGGACAGTGTTATGTTTACCACTGTGTTACATCACCTTTCCTTCTACCAACACTCAATAAGCATTTGGGAACTGAGGACACTAATTGTTGAAGCTTTGTAGGTGGAATTCTTTCCCATTCTTGCTTGATGTACGACTTCAGTTGTTCAACAGTCCGGGGTTTCCGTTGTCGTATTTTGCGCTTCATAATGCGCCACACATTTTCAATGAGCGACAGGTCTGGACTGCAGGCAGGCCAGTCTAGTACCCGCACTCTTTTACTACAAAGCCACGCTGTTGTAACACGTGCAGAATGTGGCTTGACACGTCTTTACAGGGACGTCCCTGTAAAAGACGTTGATTGGATGGCAGCATGTGTTGCTCCAAAACCTGGATGTACCTTTCAGCATTGATGGTGCCATCACAGATGTGTAAGCTGCCCATGCCATGGGCACTAACACACCCCCATACCATCACAGATGCTGGCTTTTGAACTTTACACTGGTAACATTCTGGATGGTCTTTTTCCTCTTTTGTCTGGAGAACACGACGTCCATGATTTCCAAAAACAATCTGAAATGTGGACTCATCAGACCACAGCACACTTTTCCACTTTGCCTCTATCCATTTCAAATGAGCTCGGGCCCAGAGAAGGGGGCAGCGTTTCTGGGTGTTGTTGATGTATGGCTTTCACTTTGCATGGTAGAATTTTAACTTGCACTTGTAGATGTAGCCACGAACTGTGTTAACTGACAATGGTTTTCTGAAGTGTTCCTGAGCCCACGCGGTAAGATCCTTTACACAATGACGTCGGTTTTTAATGCAGTGCCACCTGAGGGATCGAAGGTCATGAGCATTCAATGTTGGTTTTCGGCCTTGCCGCTTACGTGTAGAAAATTCTCCAGATTCGCTCAATTTTCTGATTATATTAGGGAGTAGATGCTGGACTCCCTAAAATTCTTGCAACTGAACGATGAAAAACATTGTTCTTAAACTGTTGGACTATTTTTTCATGCAGTTGTTCACAAAGTGGTGATCCTCGCCCCATCTTTGCTTGTGAACGGCTGAGCCTTTTGGGGATGCTCCTTTTATACCCGTTCATGACACTCACCTGTTTCCAATTAGGTGTTGTTTGAGCATCCATCAACTTTCCCAGTCTTGTCCCAACTTTTTTGAAACGTGTTGCAGGCATCCATTTCAAAATGAGCAAATATTTGCACAAAAACAATAACATTTAACAGTTTGAACATTAAATATCTTGTCTTTGTGGTGTATTCAATTGAATATAGGTTGAAGAGGATTTGCAAATCATTGTGTATCATGACGAGACAACTCACTACACAGTACATTTTTGGGCTCCATTTGTGTCAATATATGTCCATCTGTGAATGCGTCCATGGCCACTGCTTTGCAATTACTCAACTCATGACTCACAGGAGTTAAGAGAGAGCATCGAACTTAAACTACTTGTTTGAGGTGAAATCCAAGTCAACACATTAAATTTCACAATGCCCCAGTTCCTTAAATGTAAAAAAATTTAATCCAGCTAGTAACAGTGATAAACACTGGGCCCATATAAATTATGTGACACCATAACATAGCATAGCCTCGTCATGAGGGTTTTACAGTCTCCCAGGGATATAGAGATCAGTAGTGTGACATCACGTTGCAGCAATATACTCAAGCTGGTTTCGTACCATCTTTTCAAAATGGCAATTTGGTGTTTTAAAGAGCAATCTGGGCACCATGTGTGGACTTTTTCCATCGCTGTGTACAGTGGTGATAGATTTTAAGAATATAGTCAGTCATTTTGTCAATGTACCCAAGTATCAGCGTCTGACAAAAAGTAAGCCTACCTGGAAATTTTAAAAGTTGCAGTTTCTTGAATGTCGATCAAAAAATGAGCAGACTGCCAGACACTTACAGACATTTACAGACTGGTACAAAGAAAAAGAAAAAAGATTGGTCTGTGTAACTATTCTTCCTCTGTATTGGGCGATTTGTTTTTCTTTCCTTACAAATATCTACAGGGCCCCTAATGGACAAGAAAAAAAGATCCTTTTGCAAGATCTCACAATAGTTGTCCATGAGGTTTATCTAGCCTACTTCCCCTTGGGCTGAGCAGCAAAGGCTCTGTCTGTTGTGGTTCATGTCCCTGCTGTCTGTCCTCTGTATTTTTTATTTTTATATCTAGTGGCATCATTGTCAGTTTTGTATTTATCCTACTTCCTGTTTTACTTTGGCAGTGTATTCTCTGTTCTTATTTTGTTTGATTTCTTCTTGTTTGTGTTCACAGCTGAACTCATTTAGCCATCAATGCACCTGTGGTTAATTGTAATCAGCCCCTAGTCTATTTAAACTCTGTTTTTCAGATTCCTGGTTGCTGGCTTTTTAGATGTTTTCCCCTAGTGTTTTTTTTTTCTGTTTGTCTTCCAAGACAGCTGTCTTGCTTTAGACCTGTGCATTCTTTTGTGACCTTTGACCATGCAGCTTTCTTTTTGGATGTTGTGTTTTGAACGGTGAAGAAAGAACACTGTTTGAACATATCCTGCTGGTTTTCTGCATTTGAGGTCATGTCAGAACCCAACCGTAACACTGTCAGTCATGTCAATTTGTTTACGCTATGTTGCTATGGACAACTATTGTCATTCACCTTATGCTCCATTAGATTATAAAATCATAATAGACTATATTCATTTACTGCTACATTATTGTATACTTGTAGCTTCCATTTCAACTTTTAATATAAATTATGACTATCACTGGGTTTTTCAAAGCATTTTGCTAAATTTTTCATTTGGGGCATTCAGTTCTCGGTCAGTTTGCTGCCCTTTGGATAGTTTGTGAAGGGTAGTTTGTAGAATCATGGAGGAGGATTGGGAAGAGTTCCTGTGCTTTAGAGAGGTCCCACTAGGGATGGGTATCGAGAACCGGTTCCTTTCGGGTATCGTTAAGAAATGGTTCGATCCACCGACATCAATAACCTTTTTACTTAACAATTCCCTTATCGGTCCTTCAGAGTGGCGGTGTTTTGGGGGTGTTTGTCAGGAAAATTATAATTTCTCTACATTGATTACAGACCCTGCAGCGGGTCTGTAATCAACTTTTCTGCAGCGCAGCTTTGCTTTGAACCTTGAACCAATCAAAGCAGTGATTCACAGATCAAAACAGTGCTTCGATCATTGCTTTGTTGATTAATTTTTTTCTTTCGCTTTCCCCCACTAAAACCCTAAAGAGCATATGGCTGTGAGTATTATTTACCTTTTTATGTTAAACCGACCTGTTATGGTCTTCTGAAACAGTTGATAGATGTATTTTATAACTTAAAAACGGGACCGATGCTAATGCTAATGCTAAATCAATCAATCAATCAATCAATTTTTTTTATATAGCGCCAAATCACAACAAACAGTTGCCCCAAGGCGCTTTATATTGTAAGGCAAGGCCATACAATAATTATGTATGTCTATGTCTAATAAATGTCTATGGCATTTTCAATGTTACGTTAGCATTAAGCAGTTGCAGCTGTCAAGCGTTTGTTGTCGTAAAAGAGTCAAATGTATTACAAATTGTAATATTTTTTAAATTTATTTTGTTTATATATTATTAATAATGGCAAGCACAACAATAATAGTAATAATAACTAATCTAATAATTATATACAATTTTAGAGAAAGAGACAAAAAGAACCTGAATAAAAACACAACAGAAAAAATATAAAACCAACTAACAATGAACATACATAAATAAATAAATAAATACATACATACAGAAATAAATGTTTCCTGTGAACACCTAGTGACTCTTACACCTCCACTACATCTCTGTTTTATTTAAGTTTAATGACAGTTTATTTCGGTCAAACCATATTTTCGGTGTGTTAATTTCTTCAGTGATTTCCTCCAGAACTATCTGTCAAGCTAGAAAACTGCTGCATCCTAGTAAGAGCAGAATACTACTGGAATGAATTTGAATAAGGAAAGATGGGTTTTTTCCTCACAAAATAGATGCTGCACTCACTGCAGTTTATTGTCTCAAATAGTCCCAGATTGCATTTCAGAGCTTCTAGAATTCAAACATTTTTGTGCAGGTGGTGTTGGGGGGTAATTTTGGGTTTCAGCTTTTCTTGTTTTTCACCACTTTCATCCCCAAATATGTGAAATCGTGAGTCACTTTTGTGAGGATTAAAGTCACTAACTGGGACTCCTGTCTTGTTGCAAGAAAGAAACGAGAATTGTCCTCCGTTCTGTTCACACAGCTCCAAATGCTGCGCGGCTCTCTGCCGAGTCAAGTTAGAATGATAAAGTCCAGTCGGAATTAATAACTTAAAAGCGAAACACAGTTTTGTTTATTTTTATTTATGTCCAGAGATCAAGGATACAGTGACCAATTTCATATTTATTTACTTTAAGACTCAATGAAATACATAGAAAACCTGTAAAGCCTACTTTTAGTACAAAATTCACAAGAGGTATCGATAAGGGAATCGATAAAGAATGGGATCGATAAGCAGAATCGATAACGGCATCGATATCGCTAAAATCTTATCAATACCCATCCCAAGGTCCCAAAAGAGAACATAACTCATATGGACAGAGACAAGGTGGGTAGAAAATGCATAGTTTTATGATATCACAATGTCCTTTAGGGGCTCTACAGATATCTGTAAATTGTTGTGTGGATGAATGATCAAAGAAGTCTGTGCTCCATTATTTCCCTCAAGTAAAATTTTTATGTTATTTCATTTATGATAGGACCATTAGCATGAAAGCAGATATTGTAGATTACTGAGGCAATAAGTTGGTCATTTTTAATACACACACAAAACCATCTGTGATGAAAACAACCATCCAGTCCACAAAAATATGCATCACTAAAAAAAACCTCAAGAAAGGTTAGCCTCGTAACTTTAGCTGGTCCAGTAATTGAAATAGGGGCATGTTCAGGCTACATTCTTCCCACCCAGGTTACACAGGGTCTTGCCCATGCTACACCTCTTTACCCATTTATAGGTTGGCTGGTACATAGGCAGGGTAAGCAGTGACAAGCAACTTATAACTACTAGGCATGTGGAGATGAATCAATACAAATCCATATCTAGATACAAACGTGTGAGAAGCGAGTGCATCGATTCATTCAGTGTGCTTCGATTCAATTGACAAGTTGAATCGTGTTGCATCGATCCCCCCCAGGCATACTGAATGCACCACAGATGATTCAGGACACTAGAGCGGCCGTTGTTTTGAGGGTGTTTATCGAGAAAAGGATTATTTCTCTACGTTGATTGCAGGGGGTCTGCCGTTTGGTTGAAAATTGAAGCTTGAAGCAACAAAGCAGCGCTTCGACCCGCTGTTCGCTGGTTCCCTGATTCTCTGGTTTTCAGAAGCGACAAGTCCACTGGCTTGAGCACCAGCCACTGCGTAAACTGAAGTTGTCCATCAGGTAAAAGAAATAATAATAGTAATAAGATTAATATCCTCTGTTTTGTAGGACTAAGTGCGAAACTCCAAAGAGCTGCGCAAATTTCAGAATTAAGAATTTCAGAGCGAATTGCCATTTTAAATCAAATGACACCTCTTTCAAAAATTGATAATACAAACGATAAACTACAACCGACCAAAGTTGGGTCTTTTTTTCCTCAAGATGAGATGTCCTGCATTTCTTATTAATTACATGCTGACATGCAGCAGCTGGCTGAAGAGCTCAGCTCAGAGTCTATGGAGTTACATTTGTGTCATTAATATCTGAAAGGAAATGCTTTTGAGAAAAGCTACAGATTTTGTTTTTCTATTTATGTCCAGAGATCAAGGATCCACCTTGTACATCAAGGATCCAGTGACCTTGTACAGATTCAACTGATTTTTATTTATGTCCAGAGGTCAAGGATCCAGTGACCAATTTCACATTTATTTACTTTAAGACTCATTAAAATGTTGTTGACGTAAAAAAAAACCCTATAAAGCCTACTTTTAGTAAACAGAAAATTCACAAGAGGTATTGATAAGGGAATCAATAAAGAATCTGATCGATAAGCGGAATCGATAATGGCTTTGATATTGATAAAATCTTATCAATACCCATCCCTAATCATAATCGAATCGGGAACAGGGTTGAATCGTATCACATCGTATCGTCAGGTATGATGATATGTATCGTATCGGTGGTAGTGTATCGAATCATTGTCAGTGATGAGATTCACATGCCTAATAGCTACAGCATGGCTGCCTGTAGGTTAAACAATATAGAAGTGTGAGTATTCTCTTAAATACATGGCTGCAACACTATACGCGCTCTGGCTGATTACCGGTATCCGGTATTACCCATATCTGGACTTGCTATCATGACAATTGGTCAGCAACATGTATTTTCATTACAAACCAGGAAGCTAAAAACAAGATTAGAAAAGCTTAGTCGGACATAAACGTACTCCAAAAATATCTAAACAGCATCGGAAAAAACAGGTTGAAAGCGTACCAGCTAACGACGGACCATCTGTTAGCAAGTTCTTCATGGAGGTGAAACGAACAGGTCTGACTGAGCTGTCAGTGCCTTTTGTGTTTCAAGTTTGCATGTTTTTTACACACACACACACACATATATATATATATATATATATATATATATATATATATATATATGAAATAGCCATCATAATAAACAAATTATTAACCTCACTTGCATGGTCTACAGAGAAATATCAGACCGACGTGTTGTCGGTCTGATATTTCCTCTTCAATGGCTGTGCGAAGTTGCTGGATATTGGCAGGAACTGGTACACGCTGTCGCATAGGCCGGTCCAGAGCATCCCAAACATGCTCAATGGGTGACATGTCCGGTGAGTATGCCGGCCATGCAAGAACTGGGACATTTTCAGCTTCCAAGAATTGTGTACAGATCCTTGCAACATGGGGCCGTGCATTATCCTGCTGCAACATGAGGTGATGTTCTTGGATGTATGGCACAACAGTGGGCCTCAGGATCTCGTCACGGTATCTCTGTGCATTCAAAATGCCATCAATAAAATGCACCTGTGTTCTTCGTCCATAACAGACGCCTGTCCATACCATAACCCCACCGCCACCATGGGCCACTCGATCCACAACACTGACATCAGAAAACCGCTCACACACACGACGCCACACACACTGTCTGCCATCTGCCCTGAACAGTGTGAACTGGGATTCATCCGTGAAGAGAACACCTCTCCAACGTGCCAAATGCCAGTGAATGTAAGTAAGTAAGTAAATTTTATTTATATAGCACCTTTCACAGACAAGAGCCACAAGGTGCTTCACAACATAAAAGCAGAGTACACCACACAAAACATCAGACAATGGCGAGACATAAAAACATAAAACATAACATAGGATCACAGAGCAGCCTAAAAGCTAAGCAAACGCTTGAGTAAAAAAGAAAGTCTTAAGTTGGCTTTTAAAAGTATCGACAGAGTCCAGTGAGCGCAGAGAGAGCGGGAGACCATTCCAAAGCCTGGGAGCAACAGCCTGGAAGGATCGCTCTCCTCTGGTTGCAAAATGGGTGCGAGGAACCATCAACAGATTTTGGTCCACAGACCTCAAAGCCCTGGCAGGGGCATAAGGCTGGATGAGGTCACAGATATAGGGAGGCGCCTGGCCATGTAGAGCTCTAAAAGTTAAAACCAAAATTTTAAAATTGATCCTGAAGGACACTGGCAGCCAATGAAGTTCCTTTAAAATTGGGGAAATATGAGCCCTTCTGTTAGCTTGTGTCAGAATTCTTGCTGCAGAGTTCTGTACCAACTGCAGTTGACGCAACTCCTTCTTGTTTAGACATGAAAACAAACTGTTACAATAGTCTAAACGTGTTGACACAAAAGCATGAATAATAAGCTCTAAATCATTTCGAGACACCATTTTCCTGAGCTTAGAGATATTTCTTAATTGAAAGAAGCAATTCCTCGTCAGCTGTTTACAATGCTGTGCCAACGACATGTCTTTGTCAAAAATGACACCCAGGTTTCGAAGACATGATTTAGCAGACTGGCCCAGGTCTCCCAAGTACTGCTGAATACTTGGAATATGGGCATCAGGGGCAATAATCAATGTCTCTGTTTTGTCTGCGTTAAGCTGAAGAAAGTTATTTGTTAGCCATTGTTTAATTTCCGGCAAACAATGGAGGAGGGAATCAAGCCTCTTAATCTCAGACGGCTTAAAGGAGCAGTAAAGCTGGATGTCATCCGCAAATAACTGGTAAGAGACATCAGTAAATCTTTGAATGATCCTACCTAAAGGGATCAAGTACAATAAAAACAAAATGGGGCCCAATACAGAACCCTGAGGGACTCCACATAACAGGTCCGCAGACTCTGACCTTATCTGGTTAGCAAAAACGCTAAAGCTGCGCCCAGACAGATATGAAAAAAACCACCGAAGAACTGACCCTGACAGTCCGACATGATCCCTCAGTCTATTCAGCAGGACCTGGTGGTCAAAAGTATCAAAGGCAGAGGACAAATCCAAAAGAACCAACACAGTGGATTTCCCAGCATCAGCAGACATCATAATGTCGCTGGACACTTTCAAAAGAGCCGTTTCCGTAGAGTGTTGTCTACGAAAACCGGACTGAAACCTGTCATGAATGTTATTTTGATCCAGGAAGAGTGTCAGTTGGTCTGAAACCACCCTCTTGAGGATCTTAGACAGGAATGGGAGCTTAGAAATAGGTCTAAAACTACTTAGCTCCATTTGATTTAAACCTGTTTTTTTCAGTAGAGGCAACACTATGGCATGCTTAAAAGCACTGGGAAACACACCGGTGGACAAAGAAAGATTTACCATTCTAGTAATACACGGACCAATTACCTCAAATACTTTAATAAAGAGCCTGTAGGGAAGGATGTCCAATGAGCAAGAGGAAGGTTTCATCTTGCTCACCTTGCAAGGTGAGCAAGATGAAACCTTGCTCAAGTGGGCAAGATGATTTGCCCACTTGAGTGGGCAAATGTGAGCATTTGCCCACTCAAGTCGGTTACGACGACGAACTGGAGTCAGGTCGAGACCCCGATGAGGATGACGAGCATGCAGATGAGCTTCCCTGAGACGGTTTCTGACAGTTTGTGCAGAAATTCTTTGGTTATGCAAACCGATTGTTTCAGCAGCTGTCCGAGTCGCTGGTCTCAGATAATCTTGGAGGTGAACATGCTGGATGTGGAGGTCCTGGGCTGGTCTGTGGCATTGTGCTGTGTGATAAAACTGCACCTTTCAGAGTGGCCTTTTATTGTGGGCAGTCTAAGGCACACCTGTGCACTAATCATGGTGCCTAATCAGCATCTTGATATGGCACACCTGTGAGGTGGGATGGATTATCTCAGCAAAGGAGAAGTGCTCACTATCACAGATTTAGACTGGTTTGTGAACAATATTTGAGGGAAATGGTGATATTGTGTATGTGGAAAAAGTTTTAGATCTTAGAGTTCATCTCATACAAAATGGGAGCAAAACCAAAAGTGTTGCGTTTATATTTTTGTTGAGTGTATAGTGAATCAACCAATTATTGATGAGTGGATGCTCAGTTACCCATAATGCCTTCTGGCATCTGTGTTAATTTTCAAAACTTCAGAATTAGTGCATTATTTTAAAATTAAAAGATATGTATTATATTTTCACTTTGTACAAATGACAGAGCTGACATTAATCAGTTAAACTATTCTGATTAATTTGGTTTATAAATCAAAACCATAAGTCAAACCTGCTTTCCTTTTGAGGTCTTGGGCCTCACGTCTGGACCGCTGTATGCTGTGAATGTAAATGATGTTTCCTTACAGCAGTGGGCAGGGTGCACAAAGACAGAAGTGCTGACTCATTGTTTGTGATAGTTTTTGAGTCTAATCAGAAGTGTTGGCGGTGCTTAGGGATGAGGATCGGGAACTGGTTCTTTTTGGGTATCGTTAAGAAATTCGATCCACCGACATCAATAGGCTTTTTACTTAATGATTCCCTTATTGGTCCTTCAGAGAGCCCATTGTTTTGAGGGTGTTTGTCAGGAAAATGGTCATTTCTCTACATTGATTACAGACCCTGCAGCGGCTCTGTAATCAACTGTTTCTGCAGTGCGGCTTCCCTTTGAACCTTGAATGCTTCGATCTGCTGCTTCGTTGGTTCTTTGTTTTATGTCGCTTTCTTTTCATTTTTCCCTGCTAAAACTCTATAGAGCATATGCCTGTAATATTTATCTTTTTTATGTTAAACCGACCTGTTATGTTCTTCTGAAACAGTTGAAAGCTGTATTGTATAACTTAAAAATGGGACCGATGCTAAGGCATTAGCATGTCTATGGCGTTTTCAATGTTAAAGTTAGCATTAAGCTGTTTGCATCTCAGCACGTTTGTGTGCATTTGTATTCTGTATAATAATTAATGGCTCAGCGTTTGTTGTCGTAAGAGTCAAATGTATTACAAATTATAATATTTTTTTAATTTATTTTTATATTAATAATAACAACAATAATAGTAATAATAACTAATAATGCTACAATATAATTTTAAAGAAAGAGACAAAAAGAACATGATAAAACAAAACACAACAGAAAAGATAAAACAAACTAACAATGAACATAATAAATACAGAAATACATAACTGTTTCCTGTGAACACTTAGTGACTCTTACACCTAAAATTCATCCATTTGAATTAAGTTAAATGACCATTTGTTTCGGTCAAACCGTATTTTCAATTTGTTAATTTCTTCAGTGATTTCCTCCAGAACTATCTGCCAAGGTAGAAAACTGCTGCATCCTAGTAAGAACAGAATACTTGGAATGAACTGGAATGAATTTGAATGAGGAAAGTTGTTTTTTTTTTCCTTACCAAAATGGATGCTGCACTCATTGCAGTTTATTGTCTGGAATAGCCCCAGATTACATTTCAGAGATTCTAGAATTCAAACATTTTCATGCAGGTGGTGTTGGGGGGTAATTTTAGGTTTCAGCTTTTTTTGTTTTTCACCACATTCATCCCTGAATATGTCAATCGTGAGTCACTTTTGTGAGGATTAAAAGTCACTAACTGGGACTCCTGTCTTGTTGCAAGAAAGAAAGGAGAATTGTCCTCCATTCTGTTCACACAGCTCCAAACGCTGCACGGCTCTCTGTCGAGTCAAGTTAGAACGATACATTCCAGTCGGAATGAATAAATTCAAAACGAAACACCCTTTAAATCAAATGACACCTCTTTTCAAACATTGTAATACAAACACACTGCAATTGATCAAAACATTTTTTCCTCCTAAAATGAGACGTCCTGCGCTGACGTGCAGCAGCTGGCTGAGCTCAGCTCAGAGGTATGGATAGACATTCATGCCAAAATGTCTGAAAGGAAATGCTTTTGACAAAAACTGCAGATTTTATTTATTTTTATTTATGTCCAGAGATCAAGGATCCAGTGACCAATTTAAAATGTTGTTGACAAGAGGTTCACAAGAGGTATCTATAAGGGAATCAATAAGGTATTGGATCGATAAGCGGAATTGATAATGGCATCAATATTGATAAAATCTTATCAATAACCATCCCTAGCGGTGCTTAAACTTAAAACCAGCTTGTCAGTAGCTGAGAGTGTACCAGAGACAATACTACTGTAGCTTCTACTAAATCTTTTAGTGGTTTATCGGTTTAGCGTTATAAAAGTTAACTTTTCTCTTAGGTGATTAGCAGTTATCGAAGCTAACTTTTTGGTTAGCTGTGCCCACCACTGAGCAGAACCTTAAAATCTGATCTTACAAGGACTGGAAGCCAGTGAAGGGATGCCAAAATGGGTGTAATGTGGTCAAACTTTCTGCGTCCTGTCAAAAGTCTGGCAGCAGCATTTTGAACCAATTGGAGACCCCTAATGCTGGACTGCGGTAAACCAGAAAATAGAACATTGCAGTACTCCAATCTCGAAGAAACAATCACACGAATCAGGGTCTCAGCATCAGCCGTAGACAGGATGGGACGAATCTTCGCTATATTTTGCAGGTGGAAGAAAGCAGTCCTCGTAACACCTCTAATGTGAAGGTCAAAGGACAACGTAGGATTAAAAATTACCCCAAGGTTCCTCACTTTGTCAGTGTGATGTAAGACACGAGCCTAGGCTAAGCATTACTTGGTCAAAGTGGTGCCGATGTCTCACTGGACCCAGAACCATGATTTCAGTCTTATAAGAGTTTAAAAGTAAGAAACTGCTCGACATCCAGCTTTTCACTGATGCAAGGCAATCTAAGGATTTTATGTGGATGAGACGACCAGTAGTTATCGGAATGTATAACTAACTGAGTATCATCAGCACAGCAATGAAAGGTCATCCCAAAACACCTCAATATGTGCACAAGGGGTGTTACATAAAGGGAGAAAAGCAGGGGGCCTAAGACGGACCCCTGTGGAACCCCAAATTTCATGTCACTAATGTTAGAGGTAGTGTTATTGTACAAAACACAATGAGAACGACTAGTCAGGTATGATGTCAACCAAGCAAGAGCATTCCCAGAAATCCTAAAATGATTCTCCAGCCTATCGAGTAGAATATGATGATCTACGGTATCAAATGCAGCACTGAGATTTGACAGCACCAGAACTGTAGTGGTGTCCAAATCCACTGCAAGCAGAAGATCATTCACCACTTTAGTGAGAGCTGTCGCTGTGGAATGATATTTTCTGAAAGCAGACTGCAGTGGCTCAAAAAGATTATTCTCAGTAAGATAGTCCATGAGCTGCTGTGATACCACCTTTTCCAGAATTTTCAAGCAAAATGATAGAGTTGATATCAGCCTATAGTTTCTCAATATACTAGGGTCAAGATTAGATTTCTCAACTAATAGTTTAATCACTGCAGATTTGAAACATTTAGGAACACATCCAGAGGTTAATGAGAGATAATAATTTCCAGCACCAAGAGTGGACGACAGGTCCTTAAACAGTTTTGATGGTATAGGATCAAATAAGCATGTTGTGCAGGTTGTAGATGTTATGAGTTCCATCACCATGCCTAGTGAGATACTATCAAATTCTGTAAATCTGGGTAATACCTCAGTAATGGTGCTCACCTCAGTACATGACACCTAGGCATTAACACCAAAGAGTTCAATCTTTGTCTCATCAGACCAGAGAATTTTGTTTCTCAGTCTGAGAGCCCTTCAGGTGCCTTTTGGCAACTCTAGATGGGCAGCCATGTGCCTCTTACTCAGGAGTGGCTCCTGTCTACCTACCATACAGGCCTAATGGATTGCTGCAGATGGTTGTCCTTCTGGAAGGTTCTCCTCTCTCCACAGAGGAATACTGGAGTTCTGACAGAGTGACCTTTGGGTTCTTGGTCACCTCCCTAACTAAGGCCCTTCTCCCCCGATTGCTCAGTTTAGACAAGCAGCCAGTTCTAGGAAGAGTCCTAGTGGATCAGAACTTCTTCGATTTACGGATGATGGAGTCTGCTGTGCTCACTGAGACTTTCAAAGCAGCAGAAATGTGTATTCCCCAGATTTGTGCCTCGAGACAAACCTGTCTTGGAGATTTACAGACAATTCCTTTGTTGACTTCATGCTTGATTTGTGCTCTGACATGCACTGTCAACTGTGAGACCTTAAATGTTAACAGGTGTGTACCTTTCCAAATCATTTCCAATCAACTGAATGTACCACAGGTGAAGCTGTAGGAAACATCGCAAGGATGATCAGTAGAAACAGGATCCACTTGAGCTCAATTTTGAGCTTTATGGCAAAAATACGCATGTACATGTAATTTCTTAATTTTTTTATATAGATATAAATTTTGAAAATTCTTAAACTTTTCACATTGTCATTAGATGTAGAATTTTGATGAAAAAAATGAATTTCATCCAGTTTGGAATAAGACTGCAGCATAAAATGTGGAAAAAGAGAAGCACTGTGAATACTTTGCAGATGCAGTGTGTGTGTGTGTGTGTGTGTACTGACAGTCCTTTCTGACCTCACTGGCTGGTCCTCTGCTCAAAAGCGGCTCTCTGGAGAAGAAAATCTCTCAGCCTCAATGAGCAGAGAGCTGCACAGAACAACACTGAGGTGCTTCACAGCAATTTCACAGCCATCAGTCCTCGTGACTGTATTGGGGGTAGGGGGATCATGATGGCTGCAGCCAGGGGGCAGAATCTGTATACAGCCTTCTCATCACATCTTCTTTCATCTCCTCTTTTCCACAAGACTTTCATGTTTTAGAGTTGAGATACAAGTGTGCATTCTTGTATGTAAGCAGACATGTGATGTATTTTCTTCAATGCATGCAGCAAACCCAAATGTTTTCTCTTTCCCTTCCCGATATCACACACTTCTGTGGTTGAATATACACTGTACACTCTACAGCTCTGTTCTACTGATGTCTAACTTCCCAGGGACAAATGAGTTTGCCACTAACAGACACAACTTCCTGCCAGTCGATGTTCTGTTTGCAACCACAGAGTCAAACAGTGACACAATTGCAGGAAGTGTCTTACCCGCTTCAACCAATCAGGGATTAAGATGAATTCATCCAATCCAGCTTCTCATATTACTGTGGGCTGAAAGCGAACACTGTCCATCTAAACGTATCTTCACAATCTTTAATCGAAGTGTTTCCTGTCCACATCGCACAGCTCAGTCTGGCTTTTCTACTGATGTGTATATACACATTCCAAACAAAAATAAAAGTCAATGTTGGTGTCTTGTTTTTTCTGAAATGGCAAATGTTGTGTATACAACCCCTGGCAAAAATTATGGAATCACCGGCCTCGGAGGATGTTCATTCTGTTGTTTAATTTTGTAGAAAAAAAGCAGATCACAGACATGACACAAAACTAAAGTCATTTCAAATGGCAACTTTCTGGCTTTAAGAAACACTATAAGAAATCAAGAAAAAAAGATTGTGGCAGTCAGTAATGGTTACTTTTTTAGACCAAGCAGAGGAAAAAAATATGGACTCACTCAATTCTGAGGAATAAATTATGGAATCACCCTGTAAATTTCCATCCCCAAAACTAACACCTGCATCAAATCACATCTGCTCATTGACATTAACCCTATGTCATGAAATTGACCCTATGTGTCTTTTTGCAAGGAATGTTTTCACAGTTTTTGCTCTATGGCAAGATGCATTATCTTCTTGAAAAATGATTTCATCATCCTTAAACATCAGAAAAGTGTCAAAAATATCAACGTAAACTTGTGCATTTATTGATGATGTAATGACAGCCATCTCCCAAGTTCCTTTACATGACATGCAGCCCCATATCATCAATGACTGTGGAAATTTACATGTTGTCTTCAGGCAGTCATCTTTATAAATCTCATTGGAACGGCACCAAACAAAAGTTCCAGCATTATCACCTTGCCCAATGCAGATTCGAGATTCATCACTGAATATGACTTTCATCCAGTCATCCACAGTCCACGATTGCTTTTCTTTAGCCCATTGTAACCTTGTTTTTTTCTGTTTAGGTGTTAATGATGGCTTTCGTTTAGCTTTTCTGTATGTAAATCCCATTTCCTTTAAGTGGTTTCTTACAGTTCGGTCACAGACGTTGACTCCAGTTTCCTCCCATTCGTTCCTCATTTGTTTTGTTGTGCATTTTCGATTTTTGAGACATATTGCTTTGCGTTTTCTGTCTTGACGCTTTGATGTCTTCCTTGGTTTACCAGTATGTTTGCCTTTAACAACCTTCCCATGTTGTTTGTATTTGGTCCAGAGTTTAGACACAGCTGACTGTGAACAACCAACATCTTTTGCAACATTGCGTGATGATTTACCCTCTTTTAAGAGTTTGATAATCCTCTCCTTTGTTTCAACTGACATCTCTCGTGTTGGAGCAATGATTCATGTCAGTCCACTTGGTGCAACAGCTCTCCAAGGTGTGATCGCTCCTTTTTAGATGCAGACTAACAAGCAGACGTGATTTGATGGAGGTGTTAGTTTTGGGGATGAAAATTTACAGGGTGATTCCATAATTTATTCCTCAGAATTGAGTGAGTCCATATTTTTTTCCTCTGCTTGGTCTAAAAAAGTAACCGTTACTGACTGCCACAATCTTTTTTTCTTGATTTCTTATAGTGTTTCTTAAAGCCAGAAAGTTGCCATTTGAAATGACTTTAGTTTTGTGTCATGTCTGTGATCTGCTTTTTTTCTACAAAATTAAACAACTGAATGAACATCCTCCGAGGCCGGTGATTCCATAATTTTTGCAAGGGGTTGTACATTTATCATTATCTGCCAGTTTGTTTTAAAGCTACAGTGTGTAGGATTTAGGGGTGTTTATTAGCAGAAATGGATGAAAGTTTTCATAAAACAGAGTTGCTACAGTTTATGGAAATATAGATTTGAGTTAATTTTTTTCTAATGCCAGTCAGAATGAAATTTAAGACTGCCATTACTATAACCAAAAATGAAGGGGGGGGGGGGGGGGGCACAAACAACATGATTGGGTTAGAGACAAATTTGCCATATACAGTGGGGAAAATAAGTATTTGACCCCTGTCAGTGTGGCAGATTTTCCCACCTACAAAGAATGGAGAGGTCTGTAATTTTTATCGTAGGTAAACTTCAACTGTGAGACACAGAATCTAAAAAAAAATCCACAAAATCACATTGTATGATTTTTAAATAATTAATTTGCATTTTATTGCATAAAATAAGTATTTGACCCCCTAGAAAAACAGAGCTTAACAATTGGTACAGAAACATTTGTCTTCCATTACAGAGGTCAGACGTTTCCTGTAGTTCTTGACCAAGTTTTCACACTGCAACAGGGATTTTGGTCCACTACTCCATACAGATCTTCTCCAAATCTTTCAGGTTTGGAGTTTCAGCTCCCTCCAAAGATTTTCTATTGAGTTCAGGTCTGGAGACTGGCCAGGCCACTCCAGGACCTTGAAACGCTTCTTACAGAGCCCCTCCTTAGTTGCCCTGGCTGTGTGTTTGGGGTTATTGTCATGCTGGAAGACCCAGCCATGACCCATCTTCAATGCTCTTACTGAGGGAAGGAGGTTGTTTGCCAAAATCTCGCAATACATGACCCCATCCATCCTCCCTTCAATACGGTGCAGTCGTCCTGTCCCCTTGCAGAACAGCACCCCCAGAGTATGATGTTTCCACCCCAATCCTTCACGGTTGGGATGGTTTTCTTGGGGTTGTTCCAATCGTATAAACATGGTAAGTGGAGCTGTTTCCAAAAAGCTCTATTTTGGTCTCATCTGACCACATGACCTTCTCCCATGCCTCCTCTGGATCATCCAGATGGTCAGTGGTGAACTTCAAATGGGCCTGGACATGTGCTGGCTTGAGCAGGGGGACCTTGCTGCCCTGTAGGATTTTAAACCATGACAGCATCATGTGTTTCTAATGTAATCTTTGTGATTGTGGTCCCAGCTCTCTTAAGGTCATTGACCAGGTCCTCCTGTGTAGTTCTGAGCTTTCTCAGAATCATCCTTACCCCACAAAGTGAGATCTTTGGTCTTAGCTCTTTGGTCTTGGCTATGGTGGACAGGTTGGAGTGTGATTGATTGTGTGAACAGGTGTGTTTAATACAGGTAACAAGTTCAAACAGGTGCAATTAATACAGGTAAAGAGAGCAGAATAAGAGGGCTTCTTAAAGAAAAATTAACAGGTCTGTGAGAGCCAGAATTCTTGCTGGTTGGTAGAGGGTCAAATACTTATTTTATGCAATAAAATGCAAATTAATTATTTAAAAATCATACAATGTGATTTTCTGGATTTTTTTTTTTTTTGAAGATTCTGTCTCTCACCGTTGAAGTGTACCTACGATAAAAATTACAGACCTCTCCATTCTTTGTAGGTGGGAAAACCTGCAAAACTGACAGGGGGTCAAATACTTATTTCCCCACTGTATTTATTGTTACATAGAACATGGTTGATTGTTGAAGCCACGCTCTAAAAGCTTCCCTCAAAGGCCAATTTTCACAAAATTTACACTCCCATGTCGTCACATAAGGGACGAAAGAGGACCAAAACAAAACTGAAGCTAACGATCTTGACACTTTAAACGAAACATGCCTGGAGCCACTGCTGGAGCAGCGTGTGTCTGCATCTCTGCATTCCAGGACTCGGCGCTGGGACGGAGCTCAGCTCCAAACAGAAGCGCGTGATCCGACCCACTGTGGAGATCTGTGCACACGTCAGTGGATCCACCTGCTCTGGTTACTCGTCCAGAACAAAAGAAGTATCATGTCCTCATCATCAGAATCCTCACTGTCTGGTTGAGACTCTGACGACACGCTGCATGCTTCGTCTTGCTCCAGTGAAAATAAATAAATAAAAACTGAAGCGCGTGTTCAACATTCATGACGCCTCATTTTTACAAAAAAAAAAAATCACCACCACAATAACAATACACCACCAACACACTGCTAACGCACGCACTTCACCTTCTCTCCAGCTGATCACACTGGGTTTTCTGTTTTCATATGTCACACCTCTGTGGATCAAAGCTGTTCACACATGAATGTCCACTGCTGCTGAAGATTTTCCACATGTGATGGCTCAAAGTCCCGCTTCTGAAAACTGCTGCCTGGATGACACAACGTCGTGTCGGCCCTCAGAGCCACAGAAAGAAACGAGGCTGATCGTGCTCCTGCAAAGCCCTCCCACTGCAAACAAATACGCAGTGATCAAGGATCACTTCCTCAGAACCTTTTAACTGTCAGACGCTAAAAGGGCCAGAAGGCATTTCTCTCTGCACAGGCTGGATGACAGCAAGCCCTTCAGAGTTCATGGACAAAATGCTGCAGCTCTGACTGGACTTTTTGTGCAGCAACTCTCTCCTCATGTGCGCAGCACTGGAACAACGCCATGATCACGGACTACCATGGGCTGGCGGAGAGAGCAACAAATTCTTTGTGCTGGCCAGCACCACGACATGACCGCGGCAGCATGTGCCACATTACATGCAGCGGCAGAAGCCCCACACCACACACCAGCTCCGCTGTGGAGGAACTGCAGCTCCCCCACTGCAGCGCTCACAAACCGGCTTCTGCACTGCGTGAAACATTTAGCTGGTTGAACGAAGTCAAACTAAATGATCACGTTACAAAAACTAAGCAAACGATAAACGACAAGAACTACAGCAAAACAAAATACGGACGAATTGAGGTTTTCGGTGGCATTTGTTAAAATTTTTCAACAGTTTAAAAATCCTGATGAAGCGCCAGCTGCAGGAATGAAGCTGCGAGAAGGTTAAACGATGCCAGCAAAAGTCCAGATTTCTTGTTTCGTTTGGGCTTTGTTGCCCTTTGTTAAGTGCTGTGTGACCGGACCTTAAGGTGATGGCCGGCCACTAGCCCTAAGCTTCACTAAAAGACCCAGAGTTTAGATAAAGTTGAGGTCATGGCACGCTTTGTTTCCTAATAAAATTAATTTAAGAGTAAAAAGCATAGTAACATACTATGTGAGTAAGCTAGCCATACGAAAGGCAAAATAAGTGCGTCTTAAGTCTGGACTTGAAAGTCTCGACAGAATCTGTTTTACTGATGCAGGGAGATCATTCCATAGAACAGGTACACGATAAAGCTCTGTGACCCGCAGACTTTTTATTCACCCTAGGGCAACAAAGTAGTCCTACCCCCTGAGAATGCAAAACCCGGGCCGGTACGTAGGGTTTAATTAGGTCAGCTAAGTAGGGAGGTGCCAGTCCGTGAACAATTTTATAGGTTAGTAGCAGAACCTTAAAATCTAATCTCACAGGGACAGGAAGACAGTGAAGAGATGCCAAAATGGGTGTAATGTGGTCAAACTTTCTGCTTCCTGTCCAAAGTCTGGCAGAAGCACTTTGAACCAATTGGAGACCTCTAATGCTGGACTGTGGTAAACCAGAAAATACAACATTGAGTGTCATCCATCTAGAAGAGACAAACGCATGAATCAAGGTTTCTCTCTTATTTTTCTTATTGTGAAAGGCTGAAGAAAAATGGAGTCAGTGGTTGCTCCATTGTACAATGTCTACTGGTTTCTAGTGTAAACTAAAACATTTGAGAACCCTTATTTTTTGTGAAATAAAGGATCATAGATATTACCAATCACCAGTTTCTGCAAAAGAACAGGGATCCTTGTCGCCAAAGATGTGAAAACATGAATGAAACAAAATCATGACGGGCAACAACAACGTGCAATCTGCAACCTCCCCACATGATGACCGTAAATCCCGTACTGTAGCTTTAAAGACGTTTTGCTGAAACTACTTCTGCAATAATGTTAAGTTAAATAGTAGGTTTTCATTGTAAGCCTTAAGCTGCAGCAGCACAGCGCATGGAGTCATACTGCCTGATTGAACATTTGGGGACCAGAGAAGAGATTATCAGCGTCTTGAGCTCGCCAGCTGCCACTGGAGCTGAACACACACTCCCTTTCTTTTTATCACACTTGTTTTTTCATGGGCGCCTTCCTTAAACAACAGTAATGGCAAACATTTCTATGCCAAACATTGGCACCCATAAAGAGACCTTGCGAAGCAGCTTCACATTGTGATCACACTAAGGCAAAGAAAAACATCTGCTCTGATGTCACAGATATTAGACACCAATCCATGATGCTTGGTGGGTGCAGCAAAAAATAATTTAATCTAAAGTTCCTCCTTGGTCCACAACCTTTTATGGTGATGGAGTGCACTCTTGAAGGTAGACAATATCACATTTCTATATGATGCCGCCACCTCCTCTATCACTTTCTCACTTGTGATCCTAAGATTCTGTTGGGCCTTTAGGTGATAATTTGGCCGTAATTTGTCAAGGAAGTGAAGTTTAAGTTCCAGATGTTCTCATATTTTTGTATAAAGATGGAAGACTTGCTCGTGGTACCATGAATCTTTTCAAGATGACCCTAAGAAGGAACCTCCCTTATGGAGATCCACAATTATGCTCCAAAAACTTTAGTTTGATCCTTTCAACCTTTTTCCTTGCTTTTAAAGAACTGGATCTTCAGTTAGTCCCTTAAACACAGCCAGAAGTTGCCAAAATAACTTTGAATTACGCCAATTAGTCATTCAGAAGCTCTTTGAAGAAATTTAATCAATTCATGGCAAATTGAGGAATCTTCCATGCTGTTTAAAGAGACATTCGGCCAATTGTATGGCAACACAATTACAATCCGAGCAAATCTGTTACAGCAAGCTGAAATATTGCCCGATTTTGCTATCATTGTAATTACATTACCATAGAATTGGTCATTCATCTTGGTGCATGTAACTGGTGACCTGCTGAAAATCTGACCGAGCACATAAAGTAATTTTATTATTATGAAATAAATGTATATGAATTAAAGTAGACAATCTAACTGACTTGACACATATTGTTTGATAAACTGGAATAGGTGCAGGAGAGAAAATCTGAGTATTTTTCCCCACCCATTTCTTTTACTACTGTTTCTACCAGTCTAATACTTCTGTTAGTTTTTCAGTGTAACTGCTGTGAATTTTAGTTCATTATTTTACTCCTGTGTGAACTTTAGGAGTGGTTACCATATTCGTTAGTGTTTAGCTCGCGCTTGCTTGGCTATACTATTGAATTTTCTGGTGCACAAAGTATACTACTTTACACTTAAAACTAGGGATGTCCCGATCAGGTGTTTTTGGCCCCGATCCGATTCCGAGTCATCTGATTCTGAGTATCTGCCGATACCGAGTCCCGATCCGATACTTTAAAAAACTGAATGAACAATGAACAAATGCTAAATATATAATAATTTCATTTTAATCACCTTATTTTATTATTTATCACTTAAACAGTGCACTTCTCCTTGAGGTAGCTTGAACAATCAAGTAATAATCTACCAGACTTTAAAAATGTACAAATTTCCATGTTATTTTATTTGTCTAAAAACAAATGTCAAAGGTTCCTTATGTTAAACAAGAAATTATCTAATCTGAAATAACAGGTGGTTTGAATTTATAGATGAAAGGTTTCTAAAGAACCATTTATTGATTTAGTTATTTTAATCCTAGTGTTCTAAACTTTTTTAAACAGTAATCAGAAATTTTGAGGTAACAAACAACAACAAAAAACATTTCCAAGGATTTTTCTTCAGACACGTGGTTTCTGCACTGAGCTGTGGTTCAAATCCCCGCCTGACTGGAAAATCACTAAAGGCCCTTTGGCAAGGTCTTTAATCCCCTATTGCTCCCGGTGTGTAGTGAGCGCCTTGTATGGCAGCACCCTGACATCGGGGTGAATCTGAGGCATAATTGTAAAGCGCTTTGAGCGTCTGATGCAGATGGAAAAGCGCTATATAAATGCAGTCCATTTACCATTTGTACAGATCAGTGGTTTCTGCCACTAGTCTTCCGTGTTTTGGCCTGACACATTGTTCCTATTGGACAGTGCGAAGCTACGTCACAGCTCAGAGCATCGAAAGTTCAAAAGTCAACTTGAAAAGTAAAAGGGAAAAAAAAAAACAACTTACATTTGCGTCCTGACAGTCCTCAGTGTACCCCTCTGATGCTTTATCAGTGTTCAACAAGTTCAGAAAAGCGCAGTGAATGTGAATGAAGATGGAAGCTCTTTAAGACGCGCTTCTAAGTGTGATGAGTGCGCATGTCGCTCATGCACACACCATCTCTCGCTCCGTTTTGCAGGCAAACGATCACAGGACAATTTGGGGTTTTTTTTCTTTTTGTTAATCAGATGACAGATCGTCGTCCTGAGGACTTGGTCAGCACCGGGTCCTGCTGCGCACGGAAGGATGACTGAGCAAGAGCTTTGGTGGGAAAGTGTCCATCATCCTCTTGTCATTCCATCGAGGCGTCAGGCTGAGCGCGTAAACACACAAACAGCAGTTCTGCAAAAGAAATTTTGCGCGCGTAACTCCCCCCACCTCTGTCCGGTTAAACCTATGTTTTTTATTTTGTTCAATTAAAAAAAAAAAAAGATTGGGTTGAACTTTGACCACGTCAGCCTGCCGACAAGCGGCAATGCGCGCTCCAGAAGATTGAGTCCAGAAGATCATGGGTTCAAATCCCCGCCTGACTGGAAAATCACTAAGGGCCCTTGGGCAAGGCCTTTAATCCCCTATTGCTCCCGGTGTGTAGTGAGCGCCTTGTATGGCAGCACCCTGACATCGGGGTGAATGTGAGGCATTATTGTAAAGCACTTTGAGCGTCTTATACAGATGGAAAAGCGCTATATAAATGCAGTCCATTTACCA
Source organism: Thalassophryne amazonica (assembly GCF_902500255.1). Classification (NCBI taxonomy): domain Eukaryota; kingdom Metazoa; phylum Chordata; class Actinopteri; order Batrachoidiformes; family Batrachoididae; genus Thalassophryne; species Thalassophryne amazonica. The sequence goes on along the minus strand of NC_047105.1, from coordinate 42,487,075 downwards.
TTCACCCTACTGGGGAAGGTGCCTTCATCTTGTCTGCAAACATAGATAGAGCTCTACAGGGAGGGTAACATTAGGATTTTACAGCAGGCCACGGAGCAGGTGATTAGAGACCCTGCAAGGCTTATGACAAATGTGGCTGTGGAATCCTTTAGCTTAGCAGGGAAATTGGTGCAGAAAATCCATATAGCGCCATCGCCTCGATTCGCCCTGATTAAATAAAATATATTAATCCTGCCTCAACAACAAAAACAACTGGAGACAGAGACTGTGTTTCCACCCCCAGTTGAGAAATTCCTAAGCCATCTGGAGATCTTCAGATAAGTCTTGGAGATGTCCCCTGATGGTCCAACACTGTGTCGCAGAGGAAAAACAAAGCTGTAATTCAAAGTTCTTCAAAGGGAAGCCCTTGCCTTTTCTCAGTTAAATTTCGGCCATTATGAATTACATGACATTATAATGGCTTCACGTCAGAATCTGAGCTTCTCCAGGATTGAAGAACCCACCTTATGGTCTCAAGACTGCAAGACGATATCCCTTCCCCCATGATAACACGTGGTCATAAACTTTGTCCTGACAATCAGCTTTTATCTTGAGGTTTAAAGCAAAGGAAAAGACCTTTGGTTTGAAATAAAATCTGAGATCAGTATTTCTTTCATTTATATTTAAAGACTTATAATGTTTGATTGCAGTGATTATTCAAACAAAATGCTTTGCATGTAGTCATTCCATTTATTGATATGTGTTCTTGTCACTGATATTGTTTAAGTGTGATTCTGCCTCCATCGTCAAATGTTGATGAAGTATTCTGTTTTAACCCAGAGGATGTGTTTACATGATGATGAATGAATAATGTGTCCATTTGAGTGTCTTAGAATAATAGTATACTGCAAATTAATTAATGTGTTTAAATAGTTGAATCATTTCTGTCTGCCCTCTTTTGAAGACAAAGTTTTCTGTAAAGTTACACATACTAAATGGGTGGCGTTTGGTGACATCAGTCCCCCTTTAAGAAGTGATGACAGAGCCTCGCTTGACCCTTCTGCCCGCCTTCTCCCTTCTGCTCCCCTTCTTCTGCCCACTTCTACCTTCTGCCTTCTTCTGTTTTTGCTTTCTTCTTTGTAAATGCTTAATTTTTAATTTTGGGCCCAGGCCCCATTGCAAACTAGGCTACCACATGGCATTCATTCATTCATTTTTTACTTTGACAAACTTAAAGTTTAACCTGACACTTTAAGGCGCGGCAAGTCTTTTGAATTTTTAAGAGAACTTCCAAGCTGAGCTTTTCAAATTAAGAGCAAATTTACAGAAAAGCAACTTTTCCTTTTTATTATAATTTTTCAACGCTCTTAAATTTTTACTTTTTTCTAAATTCACAAAGACTTTAATTTGACTCTAACAACTTTTTTTTAAAAGCTACCAGTCAGCATTTTCAACAAACACCTTCTACCTCTGGGTTCCTGCAAGCTGACAACGGAGCTGAAACCAGCAGTTAACCGTCAGCAAAGCCAGCCGATTCAAGCCTTGGGATCATTCAGGGAGCTCACGCTGCCCGGAGCATGGACATCCATGACGGACAGATCGGACCGTCCAAACAACTCTTCAACAGCAGCTAAGTGACCCAGTCGACAGTTTCAGAAAAAGGGTTTGTTGTCTATGGATACAAAGTGGCTAATTTTAATCCTTTGGTCCCTTTTTAAACATATTCATGCTTGTTTAATATTTTTCTTCATAATTGGCTTCAAAATTCATAACTAAATTCCAATCAGATTTATTTACTTAAAGTTTTAAACTTTATCTCTTTCTTCCAATGTCTCATGAGTGAGCAAGAAAATTGTTTCCATGAATGAACTTATTTTTCATCACTTTCCATAAATGCCAGTAAAATGTTCATTTCTTGTATAAACTGTAAATAAATTGTAAATATTTCTGCTGTGGCTTATTTTGTGTACAGAAGGAAACTCTTGGTCAACTGCATCGCGAGAATTCAGACTTCAGATCAGAGTGATTAAATTAAATCGAGACGGATTAATTCATTTGAGACTAATAAATTAATGTTTAAATTATAGTACCTATGCTATAAAAAATAATAATAGATGGTGCCCGAGTAATAATTAAATCATAAGTATTAAACCCTAAATTAATTATTTTGGTGACCCATTATATTGGGCCTAGTCCAATCTAATTCAATATGGGAGTTCAATTACTTATTCACTATAAACTGCTACATATTAATGGTTCCCTGTTTGTGGGCGATTCAGTAATAAATTATTTTATTCAATAAATGTTACATGTTATGGTTCCCCGTTGCGAGGCCTGAATATCTGTAAAGCAAAGTGTCTCCAATAAATAAATAAATGATACATCTAATGGTGCTCCCATTTGGAGGCATAAAGATATAAATAAAAAAAAAACCATTACATCCATTATGGTGATGGTACAGTTTATGTGCCAGGAAGGGAAATTCATCAAGTTGAGACTGTGACTTGTTTCTGCAAACGTGTCCATAAAAATCATAGGTAGATATGCTTTGCAAACTTAATACACATTACTACACTGGATGACGCTGAAATTGCGGATGGCCCGTTGGCTGTTCCAGCAATATCAATTACTTTGTGTCTGCTGCAACCCGCATGGAATGTCTCAAACCAAAACCTACTTCCAGGCATCTTATATATGGTACTCTGGAACCACCCCTAATTCCAAACAGTCCAACTGTCAGCCCCACTGAGGTTCTTATTCTGGGTCTCATTAACATAAGATCACTTTCCTCAAAATCATTGTAGATTAATGATCTAATTATGGTTCATCACTTGGATAGGATTGGGTTATGTGAAACCTGGCTTAAACCTACAGCTATCCTCCCCTTAAATGAGGCCTGCCCACCGGCATACACATTTAGTCACGTCCGTCATATTGCCAAGCAAGGCAGGGGTGTTGCTCTTATTTATAAATCTAGGTTTAGTTTATTAGCTGTTGGGGGTCACAAATATAACTGGTTTGAACATCTAATTCTCCGCTTTACCCATGATGCTACATATTGCCAAGGTCCGAAGAATAAAAATCAGCCATATTACTTTGTCACTGTATATAGGCCTCCTGGCCCATACCCTCAATTCTGAGATGAATTTGGTGTGTTCATCTGTAACTTGTCAACTAGTGCAGAAAACATTTCTGATTATTGGTGACTTTAACATTCAGATAAGTAAGCCTTCTGATCCCCTCTGCAAATCATTTATGCAAATTGTGGATACATTAGGATTTCAGCAATGCATTTAGGACTCGACACACATTAGTGGAAATACCCTGGATTTGGTTCTCGCACATGCATTTGCTGTCACAAATATTGACATCATGCTTCTTGAGTGGTCTCTGATCACTCAATTATTAGGTTTACAGTTTTGCTGCCGTGTTTAGTGGAACAACAACCTTATTTACCACTGCGGCAACGCATCAACTCCTCAACTACAACTGAACTTGAAGCTAGGCTGCCTGATATCTTAGCTTCACATCTGGAAAATGCCCAATCAGTATGTCCCCAAGTGTATGTCTGCTGTAACAAAAGTTTTTTGTTTTGTTTTTTTCTTCAAATTATTCAGCTCTTCTCAAAAACAAATGTAAATACAGGTCAAATACCAAGTACTCAGAGTGAATGCATGTCCATGCTAGTGTATGGTTATGCAATATTAATATATAAATAAAATGGGAGGAACAAAATTTCCAAATGTTAACATGTGGCTGCTTTGCTATCTTTGTATCTTTTGTATAATTACAGCCCTGTTATTGAAATAAGCTAATCTAACCAGAAGCTGAAGTTGAGTCAAATCAGACTCCATATCTAAAAGATACTAGCTTGTTATCTGTTCTGCATCACTGACACCGATCACGCTACAACAGCATCATGGGACTTCTTCTGCTGCCTGCAAAACAATTATCTTCAAACACAGGAGCTCCATCAGGAGAAATTTTAATTACCAGACTGGCAGAGTCTCATTTCAGCATGACGAGTTCCAATGATAAAACAGTCTCCAAGCAGAACAAATTCTGTCAGAATGGAGTGTGTTCCACTGTCAGTTTAAGTGTGCCAGTAAAGTTAATTGTTTTACTGACCATGGCATTTTTATATCTACCTCAAGTACTGAGGTGATGCTGATGTGAGCATAATTATTCAAAGGTGGTGTCACTGACTTTTGAGCTGGATGTGACTGAGTTATAAGTGTAACCCAGAGGTTCTCCGACAATAAATTTAGCGTACTTGTACATGAAGTTGTCATTCGTGTTACACACCTATAAATGTGTTGTTCTGTTGTCTAACTTGTGCATATAAATGCTTTTTATTGCAAATACCTTCATCTGGATCATTCCTGGTTGAAGCCTCCAGAAGGGCCACGCTGGCAGAAAATGAAACATGCTTCTTGTGCTCTGAATGTTGGAGGTTTATAAAACGTCCTTTCTTATCGGCCTTTCTCTTTTTGTTCTGCATCTCCTTCTCATATACCGCCCATCTCTTCAACTGCTGTGTACGGCGCTTCTGAGCTGCCCGCAGCCTCTCCAGACTGGGCACCTTGTCCAGCTGCTGCAGCTCCTGCATTAATTCCAGGTGGTTGGCCATGGCACCAGTCGGCGGGGAGGTCAACAGAGATGGCGGAGGAGTAAAACTGAGGAAGATGGGAATCTAGCAAGGACTGCACCTCCTACCATGGCCTCCTCCCAACATTTTGTTGTCATCCTGTCAGCAGGAGTAAACTTCCTGTGAGGACAGAGAGGGAGAAACTTACCGACTGTTCATAAACATATCAGCCAAACACCTTTATAAGCTGTAAGCTTAATAAATAAACTAGTAAGTCAAATGTGGAAGCAGTTTTATGCAGCATCAGTAAATCTTTCACTTCAAATCAGTCGCACTTTAAAATGCACTGACTTTTTAAAATGAACACGAGTGCCATGTACGACTGCAACGTGTACACTGATAAACAATCACAGGGCAGTGAGCAGAAGCTCAGTCTATTATGTAAGCAAGTACATTTGTGCAAGATCATTGGAGATGCAAATGAATCCCAAACGGAAATAGTTGACAATATTTATTACAGGTTAGGATGCAACAATCATGGTCAGACAGATTGGGACAGAACAGAATTTGAAAAAATGTTCAGAAATAAATGCAAATAAACAATTTGTATAATCACAATATTCTTTGTTGATGTTTATTAACATTGGTCAAACACATTTTCACATCCTGAAATAAAAAAATACAATTTTTCAGAAAGGAATCCATATTTTCTGGAATATACGAGGTCTATTAGAAAAGTATCCGACCTTATTATTTTTTTCAAAAACCATATGGATTTGAATCACGTGTGATTACATCAGACATGCTAGAACCCTCGTGGGCATGCAAGAGTTTTTTCACGCCTGTCGGTTACGTCATTCGCCTGTGGACAGTCTTTGAGTGAGGAGTGGCCCACCCTCTCGTCGTTTTTTCATTGTTTAGGAATGGCTCAGAGACTGCTGCTTTGTTTGATAAAAATTTTTTCAAAACTGTAAGGCACAACTGAGTGGACACCATTCGATAAATTCAGCTGGTTATCCTTGACAATTTTAACGGCTGATGAGAGATTTTGGTCTGTTAGTGTCGCTTTAAGGACGGCCCATGGCGCCTGACAGCGAGCTGTGATCCGAGGCGGCGGCGTCTCGCTGTTTCAAGCTGAAAACTTCCACATTTCAGGCTCTGATCATTCAGGTCGTCGTCAGAGAACAGAGAAGTTTCAGAAGAGGTCGGCATGAGGAGTTTATGCGGACATTCCACTGTTAAAGGAGATTTTGTAATGAAAGAACGTGCAGGCAGATTCGCATGTCGGGCCGGACCTGACCGCGGGGGTCGCGACAGGAAAAACACCTAAATTGGAAACCTTAACGGACAAGTTGGAACATGCCCAGCTGTTAAACAATTTCTCAGATACTCACTTGTTGAAAGCCATCAAAAGCCGCATGAATTTTACAAATGGTTTTCAACATGGAGGTGTTTTTCCTGTCGCGGCGCAGACGGATTTGCGGCGTCGTCACGGAACCGACTTGGCGAATTTGCCCGCACGTTCTTTCATTACAAAATCTCAACTTTTTTGAAACGTGGTGCACGCATCTATTTAAAAATGAGCAAATATTTGCACAAAAACAATAAAGTCTATCAGTTTGAACATTAAATATTTTGTCTTGTGGTGTATTCAATTGAATATAGGTTGAAGAGGACTTGCAAATCTTTATATTCTGTTTTAATTTACATTTTATACAACATCCCAACTTCATTGGAATTGGGGTTGTATTTGTATATGTGGATTACTTGGGATGATGGATGGATGGATGGATGGATGGATGGATGGATGGATGGATGGATGGATGGATGGATGAGATTTATTGTCATTGTCATTACACGAGTGCAACAACGAGATTACGTCCGCACTCAAATTACCACAGACAAGATACAGCAATTAATCCATAATTATTACTTGATTACCATAATAATGGCACATATCATAATTAAGACAACACATATACATATGACATTGTTTATGTGCTCTAAATTTGAAACAGTCCGTTTTCCGAATTGAGGCAATGTGAGTGTGGGGGAGCAGCAGCAACATGTAGTCGCGCCGCCGCCATCTTGGGGGGGGATGGGGGGCCGACAGCAGCTAAAACTGTGCAGCACCCCGGAGGGGGAAGGGAGTGGTGTGAGCGGGGGCCGGGATGGGGTGTGGGATGAGGACAGGAGGCGGTAAGCGGAAGGTGGGAGTATGCTTTCGGTCTCTGTCCATGTGTGAATCAAATGAGTCAGTTTCTGTCTGTGTGTGCTGGAGTTGGAGAAGAAGAAAGCAGCCGAATGTTCACCAAGGCCATAGAAATTCTTCTGGAGGAAAACAACGGGGCATTTTGTCCTTCAGAGGCTGATAAGCCTGCCATGTTTATGGTTGAGCAGTGAAAAACACCTTTACAGCTCACTTGAACAACCAGATCCAATTATGAATATCCCCTGGTCTCCGACATCTTCCTTTGCACGGCATGCATTTGCTCCGAAATGTTATCCAATTTGCGACTGAGTTCAAGGGTTAACGCGGTCTGAGAATGGATCGCTTTGCCAAACTCATTAATCATGACAAGTGAGGGAGTCAAGAACATAGCCCGCAGGGTAGGTTCCATCTGGGCACGCAGGGTCCCCAGGCCCTGATTTCCTTGTTGAAAAAATGGTGTCAATAGCATTCAGAGACCAGCTGATAAATTCCATGCTTAATTCAATATACGTAGCTTGAAGAATTCACAGTCTGGTGAAGTAGGGGACTTAAAAGTTGGAGCAGAGGTAGAGGAGAGAGGAGGAGATGCGACCGCCCTCGCCGGAGACCCAAGCACCGAGATACGACGAAAATTACATGTCAATAACACCTTCAGAAATATATTTACTGCGAAAAATGGTAACATGTATACTCAACAAAAAAATAAACGCAACACTTTTGGTTTTGCTCCCATTTTGTATGAGATGAACTCAAAGATCTAAAACTTTTTCCACATACACAATATCACCATTTCCCTCAAATATTGTTCACAAACCAGTCTAAATCTGTGATAGTGAGCACTTCTCCTTTGCTGAGATAATCCATCCCACCTCACAGGTGTGGCCATATCAAGATGCTGATTAGACACCATGATTAGTGCACAGGTGTGCCTTAGACTGCCCACAATAAAAGGCCACTCTGAAAGGTGCAGTTTTGTTTTATTGGGGGGGGATACCAGTCAGTATCTGGTGTGACCATCATTTGCCTCATGCAGTGCAACACATCTCCTTCGCATCAACCGTGAAGAGAACACCTCTCCAATGTGCCAAACGCCAGTGAATGTGAGCATTTGCCCACTCAAGTCGGTTACGACGACGAACTGGAGTCAGGTCGAGACCCCGATGAGGACGACGAGCATGCAGATGAGCTTCCCTGGGATGGTTTCTGACAGTTTGTGCAGAAATTCTGTGGTTATGCAAACCGATTGTTTCAGCAGCTGTCCGAGTGGCTGGTCTCAGACGATCTTGGAGGTGAACATGCTGGATGTGGAGGTTCTGGGCTGGTGTGGTTACACGTGGTCTGCGGTTGTGAGGCTGTTGGATGTACTGCCAATTCTCTGAAACGACTTTGGAGACGGCTTATGGTAGAGACATGAACATTCAATACAACGAGCAACAGCTCTGGTTGACATTCCTGCTGTCAGCATGCCAATTGCACGCTCCCTCAAATCTTGCGACATCTGTGGCATTGTGCTGTGTGATAAAACTGCACCTTTCAGAGTGGCCTTTTATTGTGGGCAGTCTAAGGCACACCTGTGCACTAATCATGGTGTCTAATCAGCATCTTGGTATGGCACACCTGTGAGGTGGGATGGATTATCTCAGCAAAGGAGAAGTGCTCACTATCACAGATTTAGACTGGTTTGTGAACAATATTTGAGAGAAATGGTGATATTGTGTATGTGGAAAAGATTTAGATCTTTGAGTTCATCTCATACAAAATGGGAGCAAAACCAAAGTGTTGCGTTTATATTTTTGTTGAGTGTACAATACTTATTTTACCTGGTGTATAACTTGTACCTTTTTTCTATATTACCAACTGCTCGATTTGCAATTTTTGTGAAATGCTGTCATATGCGTTATTATTTGCACTTATTTTTCTATTCTTAGAGCTTAATTTGTTTAGTACTTTGAATCTGGGGATACATTATTATTATTATTAACGAATGCTGATTTGTTTTTTTTTAGACATATCAGCTGCCACCAAACTTTAAAGGGGAGGACCTCCAAACTAGGTAAAAAAGCCATGACTGACACTCTAGATTATACAGTACGTGATGGTTACTGGCACATTTTATTGGTTTACAGTAAATCAATCAATCAATCAATTTTTTTATATAGCGCCAAATCACAACAAACAGTTGCCCCAAGGCGCTTTATATTGTAAGGCAAGGCCATACAATAATTATGTAAACCCCAACGGTCAAAACGACCCCCTGTGAGCAAGCACTCCCTTTTAACAGGAAGAAACCTCCAGCAGAACCAGGCTCAGGGAGGGGCAGTCTTCTGCTGGGACTGGTTGGGGCTGAGGAGAGAACCAGGAAAAAGACATGCTGGGGAGGGGAGCAAAGATCGATCATTAATGATTAAATGCAGAGTGTGCATACAGAGCAAAAGAGAAAGAAACAGTGCAATCATGGGAACCCCCCAGCAGTCTACATCTATAGCAGCATAACTAAGGGATGGTTTCAGGGTCACCTGATCCAGCCCTAACTATAAGCTTTAGCAAAAAGGAAAGTTTTAAGCCTAATCTTAAAAGTAGAGAGGGTGTCTGTCTCCCTGATCTGAATCGGGAGCTGGTTCCACAGGAGAGGAGCCTGAAAGCTGAAGGCTCTGCCTCCCATTCTACTCTTACAAACCCTAGGAACTACAAGTAAGCCTGCAGTCTGAGAGCGAAGCGCTCTCTTGGGGTGATATGGTACTACGAGGTCCCTAAGATAAGATGGGACCTGATTATCAAAACCTTATAAGTAAGAAGAAGAATTTTAAATTCTATTCTAGAATTAACAGGAAGCCAATGAAGAGAGGCCAATATGGGTGAGATATGCTCTCTCCTTCTAGTCCCCGTCAGTACTCTAGCTGCAGCATTTTGAATTAACTGAAGGCTTTTAGAGAACTTTTAGGACAACCTGATAATAATGAATTACAATAGTCCAGCCTAGAGGAAATAAATGCATGAATTAGTTTTTCAGCATCACTCTGAGACAAGACCTTTCTGATTTTAGAGATATTGCGTAAATGCAAAAAAGCAGTCCTACATATTTGTTTAATATGCGCTTTGAATGACATAACCTGATCAAAAATGACTCCAAGATTTCTCACAGTATTACTAGAGGTCAGGGTAATGCCATCCAGAGTAAGGATCTGGTTAGACACCATGTTTCTAAGATTTGTGGGGCCAAGTACAATAACTTCAGTTTTATCTGAGTTTAAAAGCAGGAAATTAGAGGTCATCCATGTCTTTATGTCTGTAAGACAATCCTGCAGTTTAGCTAATTGGTGTGTGTCCTCTGGCTTCATGGATAGATAAAGCTGGGTATCATCTGCGTAACAATGAAATTTAAGCAATACCGTCTAATAATACTGCCTAAGGAAGCATGTATAAAGTGAATAAAATTGGTCCTAGCACAGAACCTTGTGGAACTCCATAATTAACTTTAGTCTGTGAAGAAGATTCCCCATTTACATGAACAAATTGTAATCTATTAGACAAATATGATTCAAACCACCGCAGCGCAGTGCCTTTAATACCTATGGCATGCTCTAATCTCTGTAATAAAAGTTTATGGTCAACAGTATCAAAAGCAGCACTGAGGTCTAACAGAACAAGCACAGAGATGAGTCCACTGTCCGAGGCCATAAGAAGATCATTTGTAACCTTCACTAATGCTGTTTCTGTACTATGATGAATTCTAAAACCTGACTGAAACTCTTCAAATAGACCATTCCTCTGCAGATGATCAGTTAGCTGTTTACAACTACCCTTTCAAGAATTTTGAGAGAAAAGGAAGGTTGGAGATTGGCCTATAATTAGCTAAGATAGCTGGTCAAGTGATGGCTTTTTAAGTAATGGTTTAATTACTGCACCTTAAAAGCCTGTGGTACATAGCCAACTAACAAAGATAGATTGATCATATTTAAGATCGAAGCATTAAATAATGGTAGGGCTTCCTTGAGCAGCCTGGTAGGAATGGGGTCTAATAAACATGTTGATGGTTTGGATGAAGTAACTAATGAAAATAACTCAGACAGAACAATCGGAGAGGAAAGAGTCTACCAATACCGGCATCACTGAAAGCAGCCAAAGATAACGATACGTCTTTGGGATGGTTATGAGTAATTTTTTCTCTAATAGTTAAATTTTGTTAGCAAAGAAAGTCATGAAGTCATTACTAGTTAAAGTTAATGGAATACTCAGCTCAATAGAGCTCTGACTCTTTGTCAGCCTGGCTACAGTGCTGAAAAGAAACCTGGGGTTGTTCTTATTTTCTTCAATTAGTGATGAGTAGAAAGATGTCCTAGCTTTACGGAGGGCTTTTTTATAGAGCAACAGACTCTTTTTCCAGGCTAAGTGAAGATCTTCTAAATTAGTGAGACGCCATTTCCTCTCCAACTTACGGGTTATCTGCTTTAAGCTACGAGTTTGTGAGTTATACCACAGAGTCAGACACTTCTGATTTAAAGCTCTCTTTTTCAGAGGAGCTACAGCATCCAAAGTTGTCTTCAATGAGGATGTAAAACTATTGACGAGATACTCTATCTCCCTTACAGAGTTTAGGTAGCTACTCTGCACTGTGTTGGTATATGGCATTAGAGAACATAAAGAAGGAATCATATCCGTAAACCTAGTTACAGCGCTTTCTGAAAGACTTCTAGTGTAATGAAACTTATTCCCCACTGCTGGGTAGTCCATCAGAGTAAATGTAAATGTTATTAAGAACTGATCAGACAGAAGGGAGTTTTCAGGGAATACTGTTAATTCTTCTATTTCCATACCATAAGTCAGAACAAGATCTAACATATGATTAAAGTGGTGGGTGGACTCATTTACTTTTTGAGCAAAGCCAATAGAGTCTAATAATAGATTAAATGCAGTGTTGAGGCTGTCATTCTCAGCATCTGTGTGGATGTTAAAATCGCCACTATAATATCTTATCTGAGCTAAGCACTAAGTCAGACAAAAGGTCTGAAAATTCACAGAGAAACTCACAGTAACGACCAGGTGGACGATAGATAAAAACAAATAAAACTGGGTTTTGGGGACTTCCATTTGGGATGGACAAGACTAAGAGACAAGCTTTCAAAATGAATTAAAGCTCTGTCTGGGTTTTGATTAATTAATAAGCTGGAATGGAAGATTGCTGCTAATCCTCCGCCCCGGCCCGTGCTACGAGCATTCTGACAGTTAGTGTGACTCGGGGTGTTGACTCATTTAAACTACATATTCATCCTGCTGTAACCAGGGTTTCTGTAAGGAAGAATAAATCAATATGTTGATCAATTATTATATCATTTACTAACAGGGACTTAGAAGAGAGAGACCTAATGTTTAACAGACCACATTTAACTGTTTTAGTCTGTGGTGCAGTTGAAGGTGCTATATTATTTTTTCTTTTGAATTTTTATGCTTAAATAGATTTTTGCTGGTTATTGGTAGTCTGGGAGCAGGCACCGTCTCTACGGGGATGGGGTAATGAGGGATGGCAGGGGAGAGAAGCTGCAGAGAGGTGGTAAGACTACAACTCTGCTTCCTGGTCCCAACCCTGGAGTAGTCACGGTTTGGAGGATTTAAGAAAATTGGCCAGATTTCTAGAAATGAGAGCTGCTCCATCCAAAGTGGGATGGATGCCGTCTCTCCTAACAAGACCAGGTTTTCCCCAGAAGCTTTGCCAATTATCTATGAAGTCCACCTCATTTTTTGGACACCACTCAGACAGACAGCAATTCAAGGAGAACATGCGGCTAAACATGTCACTCCCGGTCCGATTGGGGAGGGGCCCAGAGAAAACTACAGAGTCCGACATTGTTTTTGCAAAGTTACACACCGATTTAATGTTAATTTTAGTGACCTCCGATTTGGCGTAACCGGGTGTCATTAAATGTGTAAATATCATGTTGATATTAATCATTAAGAAATACAAACAGTATGGTACTGCATGGTAAATCTGTATGGACGAGGCCATTCTCAAAAGCTGAGTGATCATGCAGGAGACTAGTGAGGGAAGCCAAAAGATAACTGGACTACTCCGAAGGAATCATCGGTATCTGTGGCTGTGATCGACATGTATACCTGGAACTGCATCAGTAAGGGCATCTGGAATAAAACATGTTCCAAATTAACATGTGGATCCATGCAGGATCCACCATGGTGACTTTGGCAGAACAATGAGTAGCCAAAAGAATTGCACTTTAAATGATTTGGTGCCACTAAGGAGGCTGGAATTGCGATCGCTGGCCAGTGCAGCGCATCTGGATGGCTGTATTGTCTAGCCAGAACAGCTGACCACTGCAACTCAGCTGGAGGACATATTCAACAACACAAACAACACTACACGCAATGCACATATGTAGGGGGGCTCTCATGCTCTTGTCAGTTCCAGCTGACAGAGGCTCAGTGCACGATGTTTTAAATTAAAAACACAGAGAACAGGGCAATTAAATACATACTACAATAGCTGGTGTCCACACCAGCCACTGTTGTTAGGATCTGTGGGCTCGCGAGTCACAGCTGGCGAACACATACCGTTCCATGAAGGATTTGACCTGACAACACTCCACCATGAGGCACATGCATGGGCATGCTGTCCTTACGTGGAATGTATAAAAACACATGCTCACTGACACGAACTAACAGCAGGTAGGCCACTCCATTGCAATGGGCAGAAGTGACTGCGTCAGCGTGCACAACATTAGGCTGTCCCATCCATCCATCCATCCATTTTGTTCCGCTTATTCTACGTCGGGTCACGGGGGCAGCAGCTCAAGCAAAGCCCCCCAGACCTCCCGATCCACACACACCTCCCCCAGCTCCTCCGGGGGAACCCCGAGGTGTTCCCAAGCCAGCTGAGAGACGTAGTCCCTCCAGCGTGATCTGGGTCTTCCCCGGGGCCTCCTCCCGATAGGACGCGCCCGGAACACCTCTTCAGCGTGGCGTCCAGGGGGCATCCGGAAAAGATGCCCGAGCCACCTCAGCTGGCTCCTTTCGACGTAGAGGAGCAGCGGCTCGACTCCGAGCTCCTCCCGAGTGACAGAGCTCCTCACCCCTATCTCTAAGGAAGTGCCCAGCCACCCTGCGAAGGAAACTCATCTCGGCCGCTTGTACTCGTGATATTGGCTGTCCCATGTAAAACAAACTGTTGATCATGTGTATACTCAGCTGGCGATCTGACGGTCACGTCACCCATGTCAGCTATGGTACACATGACATTGTGTCCTTCGGCGCGGCCGCTCGCTGGATACACGACACCAGTAGATGTGGACATAAGAGTACACTGCTTCATTCATGTCATTTCACGACTGTATGTCTATGACCATGGGTCATATACAGAGGAACAGAAGGATCATACTTGTATTGTCTGCTCAATAAGAGGGATTCAATATTAGAAATTGCAGTGTGTGTGTGTGTGTGTGGGTGGTCAAGTGTGCAACAAAACAGTCGCCACAGTATCCTACCATGTGTCCCTCCTGACAACAGGTGGAATGTGGGGTTGGTAAGGTTAGACCTTACTTGTCTGAAGCACCTTGAGGCAACTTTGTTGTGATCTGGCGCTATATAATGAAATAAATTGAAAATGTTTCACATTCGCCATTTCGTTTTTGTTTGCGGTTTTTTTCGGCGGTTCCTGCTTCGTACAATCAACTTCGTGTATGTGTGAAGGGGCAATAAGAAAAGGGCATTGTTTTTTTGTTTTTGTTTTCTTAATGGCACAAACATCATCAATATGACACCTTTCATGTTTAAGTGGAAGAGTATAAACTGTGTGACCACAGGCTACAACCCCTGGCAAAAATTATGGAATCACCAGCCTCGGAGGATGTTCATTCAGTTGTTTAATTTTGTAGGAAAAGCAGATCACAGACATGACACAAAACTAAAGTCATTTCAAATGGCACTTTCTGGCTTTAAGAAACACTAAAAGAAATCAAGAAAAAAAAGATTTGTGCAGTCAGTAACGGTTACTTTTTTAGACCACGCAGAGGAAAAAAATATGGACCTCACTCAATTCTGAGGAAAAAATTATGGTATCACCCTGTAAATTTTCATCCTAACACCTGCATCATATCAGATCTGCTCGTTAGTCTGCATCTAAAAAGGAGTGATCACACCTTGGAGAGCTGTTGCACCAAGTGGACTGACATGAATCATGGCGCCAACACGAGAGATGTCAATTGAAAGAAAGGAGAGGATTATCAAACTCTTAAAAGAGGGTAAATCAACACGCAATGTTGCAAAAGATGTTGGTTGTTCACAGTCAGCTGTGTCTAAACTCTGGACCAAATACAACAACTGGGAAGGTTGTAAAGGCAAACATACTGGTAGACCAAGGAAGACATCAAAGCGTCAAGACAGAAAATTTAAGCCAATATGTCTCAAAAATCCAAAAATGCACAACAAAACAAATGAGGAACGAATGGGAGGAAACTGGAGTCGTCTGTGACCGAACTGTAAGAAAACCGCCTAAAGGAAATGGGATTTACATTACAGAAAAGCTAAACAAAAGCCATCATTAACACCTAAACAGAAAAACAACAAGGTTACAATGGGCTAAGGAAAAGCAATCGTGGACTGTGAATGACTGGATGAAAGTCATATTCAGTGATGAATCTCGAATCTGCATTGGGCAAGGTGATGATGCTGGAACTTTTGTTTGGTGCAGTTCCAATGAGATTTATAAAGATGACCTGCCTGAAGAGAACATGTAAATTTCCACAGTCATTGATGATATGGGGCTGCATGTCAGGTAAAGGCACTGGGGAGATGGCTGTCATTACATCATCAATAAATGCACAAGTTTACGTTGATATTTGGACAATTGAAAGGATGTTGGGGATGATTAAATCATTTTTCAAGATGATAATGCATCTTGCCATAGAGCAAAAACTGTGAAAACATTCCTTGCAAAAAGACACATAGGGTCAATGTCAACGAGCAGAGCAAAAACTGTGAAAACATTCCCCTTGCAAAAAGACACATAGGGTCAATGTCATGGCATAGGGTCAATGTCAACAAGCAGATCTGATTTGATGCAGGTGTTAGTTTGGGGGATGAAAATTTACAGGGTGATTCCATAATTTATTCCTCAGAATTGAGTGATTCCATATTTTTTCCTCTGCTTGGTCTAAAAAAGTAACCGTTACTGACTGTCACAATCTTTTTTTTCTTGATTTCTTATAGTGTTTCTTAAAGCCAGAAAGTTGCCATTTGAAATGACTTTAGCTTTGTGTCATGTCTGTGATCTGCTTTTTTTTCTACAAAATTAAACAACTGAATGAACATCATCCGAGGCCAGTGATTCCATAATTTTTGCCAGGGGTTGTAGTTAATTTGATCTAAAATAAGTGTGTACGGGGGTCTTTCCATTCATCTCACAAGTTGTTACAGGCATCTTTCAACAATTCTCAATCAAGGCTAACCACTTCCTGAACACTGCAGGTAGATACAAAGATGAGAACTGATGATTAGCAAAACTACCAGCCGACTGAGGTGAGGTTTTTTTGTTTAATAACATGTGGCTCTTAACATGAAGTCTTTAAAAAAAAAATAATAATAAGATAACAAAATATATATAAACAAGCCCTGATTGTCAACATACTTGAGGGATATTTCACTTGGTAAAGATGTTAAAAAGCATCACAGCTTGACTGAATTTCTAATTATCTTCCAGTATCCTTTAATAGGGTTAAAGCACAAGCTTCAGTTAATAAGTCAGGTTGTCAGCTGAACACTTATAAACGTAGTCATGAATGATAAACCTCAAACCACTCAGTGTACAAACATTTACAGGCAGACCGACAGCTGTCATACTTGGTCCCCAGGAGCAATTACCCTGTGGGTACAATAAAGTATATTTGATTTGATAGTCTCATGGCCATGTCCAGCCTTTCCATTTACTTTAAATACATACAGACCGTAACTTTCTCAAGAACAAACTACACTTTGTATAACTTCTGACAATAATCCTGAACAAGTTTTATGAATGAAACACATTCCAACTTACACTTTTACATGAATATTTCTCGTGTTGTGGGTGTTTGCAGCATTCCTCGTAATTTCGTAATACAATATACAATTAGCTCTGTCTGAAATCACTGTGCTACAGTGTGTTCCTCTGTACAAGTACACGAACTAACTGCAGAGAACATGGACAGGAAATAAGCAGTAAAATCACTTCCTATAGCAACACTCTGAGTTGATCCGGTGTGGGTGTCTGGTTTGTGTGAGTGAAAAAGTCATCTGCTGTGTTCCTTCTAATTATTTGAGCAGTGTAGATAGATTCTGCTCAAAATAATTAGAGAAACCCTGTGTTCTCCAAATTATTTTCAGCTGTGTGCGTATTAGGACTGGGCGATATGACTAAAATTCATATCGCGGTATAAACTGAATCCCTTCTCAGTAACGGTATAAATAGTGATATAAACTTAAGTGTAAAGTATAATGGAAGTATTTCTGAATGGGTTATACAGTCCCTTAGTAAAGCTAAATTGATAAAAATAAAAAACAAAAAAAAAAACAACCAAATGACAAAAAGGGATACATTTATTGTGCAGATCTCAAAACTACAGCTACAATTTGCCAGAAGGTACATCTAAGATGCAAGCCTAGATTTGATGTTTCGGTGAAAGAATCAAATAAATTTATTTATTGTTGGGTCACGTGGCTGAAGTTCATCTCTTGAATGCTAGATGGCACACCTGCTCTGATACATGAACAGTTTTTCAGGACAGAGGCATTTCTTCATTCCAAAGCGCACAAGAAACCCCCAAAAATAAATTAAAAAATAAGTGCTTAATTTACTCATATTTGAAGTCAGTCTGGGTAACCCATCGTTCCCTGGCTGACTTTGTCTTTATGAACCTGGTTAAAAAAAAATCCTTGCATTATTTAATGTGGAGCTTCTCAAATGTTTCATTCAGGTCGAGACGAGGCATCGCCTCCACCCGGAGCATCCACTGAACTAAATAAACAACAGCTTTGTGGTGTTCAGCGGACATATTCCGCAAAAAGCACTCCTGTTTAGCTGACTGCTAAGTGCAGAAGACACTGATTGAAACACTCCTTGTCTCAGTGAAAGACACACCTCAGCTCAGAACACCCCCCTTTCCCTTCCTTCACTCTGTCTGCAGAAAAGGAGCCACAGACGTTTCACAGAGTTTTCGTGGATCGTAAAAACCCACGTTAACGCAATTGGTTTGGTGGATGTCAAAATCTGTACCCTAGGCCAATTGTAAAGCATTTCTATCGTGTACCGCCTAACTGCACAGTATTATTTATTTATATATATCCTGACTAGTCTCCACCTCCTGCCACTGAAACAACATCCCCCCAGCATGATGCTGCCACCATCATGCTTCACTGTAGGGGCGGTGACTGGTTTCCTCACCAAACATGATGCCTGGATTCACAGCAAAGAGTTCAATCTTCTCATCAGTCCCAGAGAAATTTTGATTCTCACAGTCTGAGAGTCCTTCAGGTGCCTTTTTCACAAACTGCAGGTAGGTGCTAGTGTCTTTTACAAAGGATTGGCTTCCGTTGGCCACTCTACCATACAGGCCTGATTGGTGGATTGCTGCACCAGAGGCTGTCCTCTGGAAGGCCGCTCTCTCCACAGAGGAATGCTGGAAATCTGAATGAGTGACCCTTAGGTTCTTGGTCACCTCCCTGACTAAGGCACTTCTCCCCCAATCGCTCAGTTGGTACTGCACATCCTTGTTATAGGTTGGTAATACAGTGGGGCAAAAAAGTATTTAGTCAGCCCCTGATTGTACAAGTTCTCCAACTTAGAAAGATGAGAGAGGTCTGTAATTTTCATCATAGGTATACTTCAACTGAGACAAAATGAGAAAAAAAAAATCCAGGAAATCATATTATAGGATTTTTAAAATAATTTATTTGTAAATTATGGTGGAAAATAAGTATCTGGTCAAAAAAAGAACAAAAACTCAATACTTTATAACATAACCTTTGTTGGCAATGACAGAGGTCAAACATTTCCTGTAAGTCTTCACCAGGTTTGCACACAATGTAGCTGGTATTTTGGCCCATTCTTCCATGCAGATCTCCTCTAGAGCAATGATGTTTTGGGGCTGTCGCTGGGCAACAGGGACTTTCAACTCCCTCCACAAATTTTCTATGGGGTTGACATCTGGAGACTGGCTAGGCCACTCCAGGACGTTGAAATGCTTTTTACGGAGCCACGCCTTCATTGCTCGAGCGGTGCATTTGAGATCATTATCATGCTGGAAAACCCAGCCACGTTGCATCTTCAATGCTCTCACTGATGGAAGGAGGTTTTGGCTTAAAATCTCACAATACATGGCCCTGTTCATTCTTTCCTTAACACGGATCAGTCGTCCTGTCCCCTTTGCAGAAAAACAGCCCCAAAGCGTGATGTTTCCACCCCCATGCTTCACATGGTGTTCTTGGGATGCAACTCAGCATTCTTCTTCCTCCAAACATAACGAGTTGAGTTTTTACTAAAAAGTTCTATTTTGGTTTCATCTGACCACATGATACTCTCCCAATCCTCTTCTGGATCATCCATATGCTCTCTGGCAAAGTCAGAACAGCCTGGACACGTACTGGCTTAATCAGGGGACACGCCTGGCACAGCAGGATTTGAGTCCCTCTCAAAGTAGTGTGTTACTGATTGTAGCCTTTGTTACTTTGGTCCCAGCTCTCTGCAGGACATTCATCAGGTCCCTCCATGTAGTTCTGGGATTTCTGTTCACCGTTCTCATGATCATTTTGACCCCACGGGATGAGATCTTGCATGGAGCCCCAGATCGAGAGAGATTATCAATGGTCGTATGTCTTCCATTTTCTTACAATTGCTCCCACAGTTGATTTATTCACACTAACCTGCTTATCTATTGTAGATTCACTCGTCCAGCCTGGTGCAGGTCTACAATTGTCTTCCTGGTGTCCTTCGACAGCTCTTTGGTCTTGGCCATGGTTGAGTTTGGAGTCTGTTTCAGGCTGTGGACAGGTGTCTTTTATACAGATAACGAGTTCAAACAGGTGCCATTAATGCAGGTAATGAGTGGAGGACAGAAGAGCTTCTTAAAGAAGAAGTTACAGGTCTGTGAGAGCCAGAAATCTTGCTTGTTTGTGGGTGACCAAATACTTATTTTCCACCATAATTTACAAATAAATTCTTTAAAAATCCTACAAAGTGATTTCCTGGATTTTTTTTTCTAATTTTGTCTCTCATAGTTGAAGTGTACCTATGATGAAAATTACAGACCTCTCTCATCTTTCTAAGTAGGAGAACTTGCACAATCAGGGACTGACCAAATAGGGCCATAACTCTGGTAAAATGGGCCCAACTCGAACAATATGACGGTATGCATACAGTGGGGCAAAAAGATTGATTAAGAAGATGATTAAGAAAGCTATTGAATACATTTAATCAAAGAGAAAGAAGGATTTTATCCATGTTTGACCACTAAGACTGAGAGAAAGTGACTCCTGTCACAATCTTAACCCTCTGGTGCCGACGCCGTCGTATACGATGGCTAAGACCAAGCTTTACTAAATTATAAATAACTTTTTAATGATATGAGATAGAAACTTACTTTTTTTGCTGAAAAGTTAACTCCGTGGACGTTCGAGCCAGCCATCGGCCATCTTTGTACTCCTCATAAAAGCTGTGCGATGATGTGTACAATGTGAGTGAGGAATTGGTTCACCGTCACATGGTTTTCCAAAGTCCAATCGTAGGGCAGATTTACCTCATTTTCAGAAGTGATATGTTACTAATTGGCCCATTTGAATAGCCCACTGGGTGCTCCAATGAGTACATACTATTGGTCTCCATGCGCCCTGCGCCATTACGCACAGCGATCAGTGAAGCAGATGGACAGCCTCTGATGACAATCTCACGTGCTCAAACAAAGAGTGTGTAACTATCAGGATTGCTCCACTAGTTTACATGTGAATGTTACTGGATAACTCTGTTGCTTTCTCGACGTAAAGCACTGTTTACCATATCAATGGACAAGAAAACACATAGACCATTTTGTATATATTGTTCAAAATGTGCATTTGTGTTTATTGTTTGAACCTTTTTGGTGTACAGTCTTTCACACAAGACCTCAAATTACCTTTATAAAGTGTCAAAACAGTTGTTTATTATAGCTTGCTGTGTGTTTTGAATAAATGTGTGTGGAAAATTATTTTTCACTTTATTTTTTCCTTGCCTATTTTTGATTGAAAACCTTTATTACACTTATAAAACACTACTATGGCATATATATTCTGAAAGCACAGGTTGTCCTAAAAAAAAAGAGAAATAAAATTTGATTGCGGGATGTAGGGAGAGCTGTTAACAGCAATAATAAAACATTTATGCCAGGCGAATGAACTGTCCAAAAAATGCCCTTGGACCCCAGAGGGTTAAAGAGAGAGCTGTGATGTGGGCACCGGACCAGCCCCTATGGCAGATTTTCCCACCTACAAAGAATGGAGAGGTCTGTAATTTTTATCGTAGGTAAACTTCAACTGTGAGACACAGAATCTAAAAAAAATCCACAAAATCACATTGTATGATTTTTAAATAATTAATTTGCATTTTATTGCATAAATAAGTATTTGACCCCCTAGAAAAACAGAGCTTAACAATTGGTACAGAAACATTTGTCTTCCATTACAGAGGTCAGACGTTTCCTGTAGTTCTTGACCAAGTTTTCACACTGCAACAGGGATTTTGGTCCACTACTCCATACAGATCTTCTCCAAATCTTTCAGGTTTGGAGTTTCAGCTCCCTCCAAAGATTTTCTATTGAGTTCAGGTCTGGAGACTGGCCAGGCCACTCCAGGACCTTGAAACGCTTCTTACAGAGCCCCTCCTTAGTTGCCCTGGCTGTGTGTTTGGGGTTATTGTCATGCTGGAAGACCCAGCCATGACCCATCTTCAATGCTCTTACTGAGGGAAGGAGGTTGTTTGCCAAAATCTCGCAATACATGACCCCATCCATCCTCCCTTCAATACGGTGCAGTCGTCCTGTCCCCTTGCAGAACAGCACCCCCAGAGTATGATGTTTCCACCCCAATCCTTCACGGTTGGGATGGTTTTCTTGGGGTTGTTCCAATCGTATAAACATGGTAAGTGGAGCTGTTTCCAAAAAGCTCTATTTTGGTCTCATCTGACCACATGACCTTCTCCATGCCTCCTCTGGATCATCCAGATGGGTGGTGAACTTCAAATGGGCCTGGACATGTGCTGGCTTGAGCAGGGGGACCTTGCTGCCCTGTAGGATTTTAAACCATGACAGCATCATGTGTTTCTAATGTAATCTTTGTGATTGTGGTCCCAGCTCTCTTAAGGTCATTGACCAGGTCCTCCTGTGTAGTTCTGAGCTTTCTCAGAATCATCCTTACCCCACAAAGTGAGATCTTTGGTCTTAGCTCTTTGGTCTTGGCTATGGTGGACAGGTTGGAGTGTGATTGATGTGTGAACAGGTGTGTTTAATACAGGTAACAAGTTCAAACAGGTGCAATTAATACAGGTAAAGAGAGCAGAATAAGAGGGCTTCTTAAAGAAAAATTAACAGGTCTGTGAGAGCCAGAATTCTTGCTGGTTGGTAGAGGGTCAAATACTTATTTTATGCAATAAAATGCAAATTAATTATTTAAAAATCATACAATGTGATTTTCTGGATTTTTTTTTTTTTGAAGATTCTGTCTCTCACCGTTGAAGTGTACCTACGATAAAAATTACAGACCTCTCCATTCTTTGTAGGTGGGAAAACCTGCAAAACTGACAGGGGGTCAAATACTTATTTTCCCCACTGTATTTATTGTTACATAGAACATGGTTGATTGTTTAAGCCACGCTCTAAAAGCTTCCCTCAAAGGCCAATTTTCACAAAATTTACACTCCCATGTCATCACATAAGGGACGAAAGAGGACCAAAACGAAACTGAAGCTAACGATCTTGACACTTTAAACGAAACATGCCTGGAGCCACTGCTGGAGCAGCGTGTGTCTGCATCTCTGCATTCCAGGACTCGGCGCTGGGACGGAGCTCAGCTCCAAACAGAAGCGCGTGATCCGACCCACTGTGGAGATCTGTGCACACGTCAGTGGATCCACCTGCTCTGGTTACTCGTCCAGAACAAAAGAAGTATCATGTCCTCATCATCAGAATCCTCACTGTCTGGTTGAGACTCTGACGACACGCTGCATGCTTCGTCTTGCTCCAGTGAAAATAAATAAATAAAAACTGAAGCGCGTGTTCAACATTCATGACGCCTCATTTTTACAAAAAAAAAAA
Organism: Thalassophryne amazonica; assembly: GCF_902500255.1. NCBI lineage: Eukaryota > Metazoa > Chordata > Actinopteri > Batrachoidiformes > Batrachoididae > Thalassophryne > Thalassophryne amazonica. Next base: position 42,463,983 of record NC_047105.1, on the reverse strand, counting down.
AATCACCACCACAATAACAATACACCACCAACACACTGCTAACGCACGCACTTCACCTTCTCTCCAGCTGATCACACTGGGTTTTCTGTTTTCATATGTCACACCTCTGTGGATCAAAGCTGTTCACACATGAATGTCCACTGCTGCTGAAGATTTTCCACATGTGATGGCTCAAAGTCCCGCTTCTGAAAACTGCTGCCTGGATGACACAACGTCGTGTCGGCCCTCAGAGCCACAGAAAGAAACGAGGCTGATCGTGCTCCTGCAAAGCCCTCCCACTGCAAACAAATACGCAGTGATCAAGGATCACTTCCTCAGAACCTTTTAACTGTCAGACGCTAAAAGGGCCAGAAGGCATTTCTCTCTGCACAGGCTGGATGACAGCAAGCCCTTCAGAGTTCATGGACAAAATGCTGCAGCTCTGACTGGACTTTTTGTGCAGCAACTCTCTCCTCATGTGCGCAGCACTGGAACAACGCCATGATCACGGACTACCATGGGCTGGCGGAGAGAGCAACAAATTCTTTGTGCTGGCCAGCACCACGACATGACCGCGGCAGCATGTGCCACATTACATGCAGCGGCAGAAGCCCCACACCACACACCAGCTCCGCTGTGGAGGAACTGCAGCTCCCCCACTGCAGCGCTCACAAACCGGCTTCTGCACTGCGTGAAAACATTTAGCTGGTTGAACGAAGTCAAACTAAATGATCACGTTACAAAAACTAAGCAAACGATAAACCGACAAGAACTACAGCAAAACAAAATACGGACGAATTGAGGTTTTCGGTGGCATTTGTTAAAATTTTTCAACAGTTTAAAAATCCTGATGAAGCGCCAGCTGCAGGAATGAAGCTGCGAGAAGGTTAAACGATGCCAGCAAAAGTCCAGATTTCTTGTTTCGTTTGGGCTTTGTTGCCCTTTGTTAAGTGCTGTGTGACCGGACCTTAAGGTGATGGCCGGCCACTAGCCCTAAGCTTCACTAAAAGACCCAGAGTTTAGATAAAGTTGAGGTCATGGCACGCTTTGTTTCCTAATAAAATTAATTTAAGAGTAAAAAGCATAGTAACATACTATGTGAGTAAGCTAGCCATACGAAAGGCAAAATAAGTGCGTCTTAAGTCTGGACTTGAAAGTCTCGACAGAATCTGTTTTACTGATGCAGGGAGATCATTCCATAGAACAGGTACACGATAAAGCTCTGTGACCCGCAGACTTTTTATTCACCCTAGGGCAACAAAGTAGTCCTACCCCTGAGAATGCAAAACCCGGGCCGGTACGTAGGGTTTAATTAGGTCAGCTAAGTAGGGAGGTGCCAGTCCGTGAACAATTTTATAGGTTAGTAGCAGAACCTTAAAATCTAATCTCACAGGGACAGGAAGACAGTGAAGAGATGCCAAAATGGGTGTAATGTGGTCAAACTTTCTGCTTCCTGTCCAAAGTCTGGCAGAAGCACTTTGAACCAATTGGAGACCTCTAATGCTGGACTGTGGTAAACCAGAAAATACAACATTGAGTGTCATCCATCTAGAAGAGACAAACGCATGAATCAAGGTTTCTCTCTTATTTTTCTTATTGTGAAAGGCTGAAGAAAAATGGAGTCAGTGGTTGCTCCATTGTACAATGTCTACTGGTTTCTAGTGTAAACTAAAACATTTGAGAACCCTTATTTTTTGTGAAATAAAGGATCATAGATATTACCAATCACCAGTTTCTGCAAAAGAACAGGGATCCTTGTCGCCAAAGATGTGAAAACATGAATGAAACAAAATCATGACGGGCAACAACAACGTGCAATCTGCAACCTCCCCACATGATGACCGTAAATCCCGTACTGTAGCTTTAAAGACGTTTTGCTGAAACTACTTCTGCAATAATGTTAAGTTAAATAGTAGGTTTTCATTGTAAGCCTTAAGCTGCAGCAGCACAGCGCATGGAGTCATACTGCCTGATTGAACATTTGGGGACCAGAGAAGAGATTATCAGCGTCTTGAGCTCGCCAGCTGCCACTGGAGCTGAACACACACTCCCTTTCTTTTTATCACACTTGTTTTTTCATGGGCGCCTTCCTTAAACAACAGTAATGGCAAACATTTCTATGCCAAACATTGGCACCCATAAAGAGACCTTGCGAAGCAGCTTCACATTGTGATCACACTAAGGCAAAGAAAAACATCTGCTGATGTCACAGATATTAGACACCAATCCATGATGCTTGGTGGGTGCAGCAAAAAATAATTTAATCTAAAGTTCCTCCTTGGTCCACAACCTTTTATGGTGATGGAGTGCACTCTTGAAGGTAGACAATATCACATTTCTATATGATGCCGCCACCTCCTCTATCACTTTCTCACTTGTGATCCTAAGATTCTGTTGGGCCTTTAGGTGATAATTTGGCCGTAATTTGTCAAGGAAGTGAAGTTTAAGTTCCAGATGTTCTCATATTTTTGTATAAAAGATGGAAGACTTGCTCGTGGTACCATGAATCTTTTCAAGATGACCCTAAGAAGGAACCTCCCTTATGGAGATCCACAATTATGCTCCAAAAACTTTAGTTTGATCCTTTCAACCTTTTTCCTTGCTTTTAAAGAACTGGATCTTCAGTTAGTCCCTTAAACACAGCCAGAAGTTGCCAAAATAACTTTGAATTACGCCAATTAGTCATTCAGAAGCTCTTTGAAGAAATTTAATCAATTCATGGCAAATTGAGGAATCTTCCATGCTGTTTAAAGAGACATTCGGCCAATTGTATGGCAACACAATTACAATCCGAGCAAATCTGTTACAGCAAGCTGAAATATTGCCCGATTTTGCTATCATTGTAATTACATTACCATAGAATTGGTCATTCATCTTGGTGCATGTAAACTGGTGACCTGCTGAAAATCTGACCGAGCACATAAAGTAATTTTATTATTATGAAATAAATGTATATGAATTAAAGTAGACAATCTAACTGACTTGACACATATTGTTTGATAAACTGGAATAGGTGCAGGAGAGAAAATCTGAGTATTTTTCCCCACCCATTTCTTTTACTACTGTTTCTACCAGTCTAATACTTCTGTTAGTTTTTCAGTGTAACTGCTGTGAATTTTAGTTCATTATTTTACTCCTGTGTGAACTTTAGGAGTGGTTACCATATTCGTTAGTGTTTAGCTCGCGCTTGCTTGGCTATACTATTGAATTTTCTGGTGCACAAAGTATACTACTACTTACACTTAAAACTAGGGATGTCCCGATCAGGTGTTTTTGGCCCCGATCCGATTCCGAGTCATCTGATTCTGAGTATCTGCCGATACCGAGTCCCGATCCGATACTTTAAAAAACTGAATGAACAATGAACAAATGCTAAATATAATAATTTCATTTTAATCACCTTATTTATTATTTATCACTTAAACAGTGCACTTCTCCTTGAGGTAGCTTGAACAATCAAGTAATAATCTACCAGACTTTAAAAATGTACAAATTTCCATGTTATTTTATTTGTCTAAAAACAAATGTCAAAGGTTCCTTATGTTAAACAAGAAATTATCTAATCTGAAATAACAGGTGGTTTGAATTTATAGATGAAAGGTTTCTAAAGAACCATTTATTGATTTAGTTATTTTAATCCTAGTGTTCTAAACTTTTTTAAACAGTAATCAGAAATTTTGAGGTAACAAACAACAACAAAAAACATTTCCAAGGATTTTTCTTCAGACACGTGGTTTCTGCACTGAGCTGTGGTTCAAATCCCCGCCTGACTGGAAAATCACTAAAGGCCCTTTGGCAAGGTCTTTAATCCCCTATTGCTCCCGGTGTGTAGTGAGCGCCTTGTATGGCAGCACCCTGACATCGGGGTGAATGTGAGGCATAATTGTAAAGCGCTTTGAGCGTCTGATGCAGATGGAAAAGCGCTATATAAATGCAGTCCATTTACCATTTGTACAGATAAGTGGTTTCTGCCACTAGTCTTCCGTGTTTTGGCCTGACACATTGTTCCTATTGGACAGTGCGAAGCTACGTCACAGCTCAGAGCATCGAAAGTTCAAAAGTCAACTTGAAAAGTAAAAGGGAAAAAAAAAACAACTTACATTTGCGTCCTGACAGTCCTCAGTGTACCCCTCTGATGCTTTATCAGTGTTCAACAAGTTCAGAAAAGCGCAGTGAATGTGAATGAAGATGGAAGCTCTTTAAGACGCGCTTCTAAGTGTGATGAGTGCGCATGTCGCTCATGCACACACCATCTCTCGCTCCGTTTTGCAGGCAAACGATCACAGGACAATTTGGGTTTTTTTTCTTTTGTTAATCAGATGACAGATCGTCGTCCTGAGGACTTGGTCAGCACCGGGTCCTGCTGCGCACGGAAGGATGACTGAGCAAGAGCTTTGGTGGGAAAGTGTCCATCATCCTCTTGTCATTCCATCGAGGCGTCAGGCTGAGCGCGTAAACACACAAACAGCAGTTCTGCAAAAGAAATTTTGCGCGCGTAACTCCCCCCACTCTGTCCGGTTAAACCTATGTTTTTATTTTGTTCAATTAAAAAAAAAAAAAGATTGGGTTGAACTTTGACCACGTCAGCCTGCCGACAAGCGGCAATGCGCGCTCCAGAAGATTGAGTCCAGAAGATCATGGGTTCAAATCCCCGCCTGACTGGAAAATCACTAAGGGCCCTTGGGCAAGGCCTTTAATCCCCTATTGCTCCCGGTGTGTAGTGAGCGCCTTGTATGGCAGCACCCTGACATCGGGGTGAATGTGAGGCATTATTGTAAAGCGCTTTGAGCGTCTTATACAGATGGAAAAGCGCTATATAAATGCAGTCCATTTACCATTCACCCTACTGGGGGGTGCCTTCATCTTGTCTGCAAACATAGATAGAGCTCTACAGGGAGGGTAACATTAGGATTTTACAGCAGGCCACGGAGCAGGTGATTAGAGACCCTGCAAGGCTTATGACAAATGTGGCTGTGGAATCCTTTAGCTTAGCAGGGAAATTGGTGCAGAAAATCCATATAGCGCCATCGCCTCGATTCGCCCTGATTAAATAAAATATATTAATCCTGCCTCAACAACAAAAACAACTGGAGACAGAGACTGTGTTTCCACCCCCAGTTGAGAAATTCCTAAGCCATCTGGAGATCTTCAGATAAGTCTTGGAGATGTCCCCTGATGGTCCAACACTGTGTCGCAGAGGAAAAACAAAGCTGTAATTCAAAGTTCTTCAAAGGGAAGCCCTTGCCTTTTCTCAGTTAAATTTCGGCCATTATGAATTACATGACATTATAATGGCTTCACGTCAGAATCTGAGCTTCTCCAGGATTGAAGAACCCACCTTATGGTCTCAAGACTGCAAGACGATATCCCTTCCCCCATGATAACACGTGGTCATAAACTTTGTCCTGACAATCAGCTTTTATCTTGAGGTTTAAAGCAAAGGAAAAGACCTTTGGTTTGAAATAAAATCTGAGATCAGTATTTCTTTCATTTATATTTAAAGACTTATAATGTTTGATTGCAGTGATTATTCAAACAAAATGCTTTGCATGTAGTCATTCCATTTATTGATATGTGTCTTGTCACTGATATTGTTTAAGTGTGATTCTGCCTCCATCGTCAAATGTTGATGAAGTATTCTGTTTTAACCCAGAGGATGTGTTTACATGATGATGAATGAATAATGTGTCCATTTGAGTGTCTTAGAATAATAGTATACTGCAAATTAATTAATGTGTTTAAATAGTTGAATCATTTCTGTCTGCCCTCTTTTGAAGACAAAGTTTTCTGTAAAGTTACACATACTAAATGGGTGGCGTTTGGTGACATCAGTCCCCCTTTAAGAAGTGATGACAGAGCCTCGCTTGACCCTTCTGCCCGCTTCTCCCTTCTGCTCCCCTTCTTCTGCCCACTTCTACCTTCTGCCTTCTTCTGTTTTTGCTTTCTTCTTTGTAAATGCTTAATTTTAATTTTGGGCCCAGGCCCCATTGCAAACTAGGCTACCACATGGCATTCATTCATTCATTTTTTACTTTGACAAACTTAAAGTTTAACCGACACTTTAAGGCGCGGCAAGTCTTTTGAATTTTTAAGAGAACTTCCAAGCTGAGCTTTTCAAATTAAGAGCAAATCTACAGAAAAGCAACTTTTCCTTTTTATATAATTTTCAACGCTCTTAAATTTTTACTTTTTTCTAAATTCACAAAGACTTTAATTTGACTCTAACAACTTTTTTTAAAAGCTACCAGTCAGCATTTTCAACAAACACCTTCTACCTCTGGGTTCCTGCAAGCTGACAACGGAGCTGAAACCAGCAGTTAACCGTCAGCAAAGCCAGCCGATTCAAGCCTTGGGATCATTCAGGGAGCTCACGCTGCCCGGAGCATGGACATCCATGACGGACAGATCGGACCGTCCAAACAACTCTTCAACAGCAGCTAAGTGACCCAGTCGACAGTTTCAGAAAAAGGGTTTGTGTCTATGGATACAAAGTGGCTAATTTTAATCCTTTGGTCCCTTTTTAAACATATTCATGCTTGTTTAATATTTTTCTTCATAATTGGCTTCAAAATTCATAACTAAATTCCAATCAGATTTATTACTTAAAGTTTTAAACTTTATCTCTTTCTTCCAATGTCTCATGAGTGAGCAAGAAAATTGTTTCCATGAATGAACTTATTTTTCATCACTTTCCATAAATGCCAGTAAAATGTTCATTTGTGTATAAACTGTAAATAAATTGTAAATATTTCTGCTGTGGCTTATTTTGTGTACAGAAGGAAACTCTTGGTCAACTGCATCGCAGAATTCAGACTTCAGATCAGAGTGATTAAATTAAATCGAGACGGATTAATTCATTTGAGACTAATAAATTAATGTTTAAATTATAGTACCTATGCTATAAAAATAATAGATGGTGCCCGAGTAATAATTAAATCATAAGTATTAAACCCTAAATTAATTATTTGGTGACCCATTATATTGGGCCTAGTCCAATCTAATTCAATATGGGAGTTCAATTACTTATTCACTATAAACTGCTACATATTAATGGTTCCCTGTTTGTGGGCGATTCAGTAATAAATTATTTTATTCAATAAATGTTACATGTTATGGTTCCCCGTTGCGAGGCCTGAATATCTGTAAAGCAAAGTGTCTCCAATAAATAAATAAATGATACATCTAATGGTGCTCCCATTTGGAGGCATAAAGATATAAATAAAAAAAACCATTACATCCATTATGGTGATGGTACAGTTTATGTGCCAGGAAGGGAAATTCATCAAGTTGAGACTGTGACTTGTTTCTGCAAACGTGTCCATAAAAATCATAGGTAGATATGCTTTGCAAACTTAATACACATTACTACACTGGATGACGCTGAAATTGCGGATGGCCCGTTGGCTGTTCCAGCAATATCAATTACTTTGTGTCTGCTGCAACCCGCATGGAATGTCTCAAACCAAAACCTACTTCCATCTATATATGGTACTCTGGAACCACCCCTAATTCCAAACAGTCCAACTGTCAGCCCCACTGAGGTTCTTATTCTGGGTCTCATTAACATAAGATCACTTTCCTCAAAATCATTGTAGATTAATGATCTAATTATGGTTCATCACTTGGATAGGATTGGGTTATGTGAAACCTGGCTTAAACCTACAGCTATCCTCCCCTTAAATGAGGCCTGCCCACCGGCATACACATTTAGTCACGTCCGTCATATTGCCAAGCAAGGCAGGGGTGTTGCTCTTATTTATAAATCTAGGTTTAGTTTATTAGCTGTTGGGGGTCACAAATATAACTGGTTTGAACATCTAATTCTCCGCTTTACCCATGATGCTACATATTGCCAAGGTCCGAAGAATAAAAATCAGCCATATTACTTTGTCACTGTATAGGCCTCCTGGCCCATACCCTCAATTCTGAGATGAATTTGGTGTGTTCATCTGTAACTTGTCAACTAGTGCAGAAAACATTTCTGATTATTGGTGACTTTAACATTCAGATAAGTAAGCCTTCTGATCCCCTCTGCAAATCATTTATGCAAATTGTGGATACATTAGGATTTCAGCAATGCATTTAGGACTCGACACACATTAGTGGAAATACCCTGGATTTGGTTCTCGCACATGCATTTGCTGTCACAAATATTGACATCATGCTTCTTGAGTGGTCTCTGATCACTCAATTATTAGGTTTACAGTTTTGCTGCCGTGTTTAGTGGAACAACAACCTTATTTACCACTGCGGCAACGCATCAACTCCTCAACTACAACTGAACTTGAAGCTAGGCTGCCTGATATCTTAGCTTCACATCTGGAAAATGCCCAATCAGTATGTCCCCAAGTGTATGTCTGCTGTAACAAAAGTTTTTTGTTTTGTTTTTTTTCAAATTATTCAGCTCTTCTCAAAAACAAATGTAAATACAGGTCAAATACCAAGTACTCAGAGTGAATGCATGTCCATGCTAGTGTATGGTTATGCAATATTAATATATAAATAAAATGGGAGGAACAAAATTTCCAAATGTTAACATGTGGCTGCTTTGCTATCTTTGTATCTTTTGTATAATTACAGCCCTGTTATTGAAATAAGCTAATCTAACCAGAAGCTGAAGTTGAGTCAAATCAGACTCCATATCTAAAAGATACTAGCTTGTTATCTGTTCTGCATCACTGACACCGATCACGCTACAACAGCATCATGGGACTTCTTCTGCTGCCTGCAAAACAATTATCTTCAAACACAGGAGCTCCATCAGGAGAAATTTTAATTACCAGACTGGCAGAGTCTCATTTCAGCATGACGAGTTCCAATGATAAAACAGTCTCCAAGCAGAACAAATTCTGTCAGAATGGAGTGTGTTCCACTGTCAGTTTAAGTGTGCCAGTAAAGTTAATTGTTTTACTGACCATGGCATTTTTATATCTACCTCAAGTACTGAGGTGATGCTGATGTGAGCATAATTATTCAAAGGTGGTGTCACTGACTTTTGAGCTGGATGTGACTGAGTTTATAAGTGTAACCCAGAGGTTCTCCGACAATAAAATTTAGCGTACTTGTACATGAAGTTGTCATTCGTGTTACACACCTATAAATGTGTTGTTCTGTTGTCTAACTTGTGCATATAAATGCTTTTTATTGCAAATACCTTCATCTGGATCATTCCTGGTTGAAGCCTCCAGAAGGGCCACGCTGGCAGAAAATGAAACATGCTTCTTGTGCTCTGAATGTTGGAGGTTTATAAAACGTCCTTTCTTATCGGCCTTTCTCTTTTTGTTCTGCATCTCCTTCTCATATACCGCCCATCTCTTCAACTGCTGTGTACGGCGCTTCTGAGCTGCCCGCAGCCTCTCCAGACTGGGCACCTTGTCCAGCTGCTGCAGCTCCTGCATTAATTCCAGGTGGTTGGCCATGGCACCAGTCGGCGGGGAGGTCAACAGAGATGGCGGAGGAGTAAAACTGAGGAAGATGGGAATCTAGCAAGGACTGCACCTCCTACCATGGCCTCCTCCCAACATTTTTGTTGTCATCCTGTCAGCAGGAGTAAACTTCCTGTGAGGACAGAGAGGGAGAAACTTACCGACTGTTCATAAACATATCAGCCAAACACCTTTATAAGCTGTAAGCTTAATAAATAAACTAGTAAGTCAAATGTGGAAGCAGTTTTATGCAGCATCAGTAAATCTTTCACTTCAAATCAGTCGCACTTTAAAATGCACTGACTTTTTAAAATGAACACGAGTGCCATGTACGACTGCAACGTGTACACTGATAAACAATCACAGGGCAGTGAGCAGAAGCTCAGTCTATTATGTAAGCAAGTACATTTGTGCAAGATCATTGGAGATGCAAATGAATCCCAAAACGGAAATAGTTGACAATATTTATTACAGGTTAGGATGCAACAATCATGGTCAGACAGATTGGGACAGAACAGAATTTGAAAAAATGTTCAGAAATAAATGCAAATAAACCAATTTGTATAATCACAATATTCTTTGTTGATGTTTATTAACATTGGTCAAACACATTTTCACATCCTGAAATAAAAAAATACAATTTTTCAGAAAGGAATCCATATTTTCTGGAATATACGAGGTCTATTAGAAAAGTATCCGACCTTATTATTTTTTTCAAAAACCATATGGATTTGAATCACGTGTGATTACATCAGACATGCTAGAACCCTCGTGGGCATGCAAGAGTTTTTTCACGCCTGTCGGTTACGTCATTCGCCTGTGGACAGTCTTTGAGTGAGGAGTGGCCCACCCTCTCGTCGTTTTTTTCATTGTTTAGGAATGGCTCAGAGACTGCTGCTTTGTTTGATAAAAATTTTTTCAAAAACTGTAAGGCACAACTGAGTGGACACCATTCGATAAATTCAGCTGGTTATCCTTGACAATTTTAACGGCTGATGAGAGATTTTGGTCTGTTAGTGTCGCTTTAAGGACGGCCCATGGCGCCTGACAGCGAGCTGTGATCCGAGGCGGCGGCGTCTCGCTGTTTCAAGCTGAAAACTTCCACATTTCAGGCTCTGATCATTCAGGTCGTCGTCAGAGAACAGAGAAGTTTCAGAAGAGGTCGGCATGAGGAGTTTATGCGGACATTCCACTGTTAAAGGATTTTTAATGAAAGAACGTGCAGGCAGATTCGCATGTCGGGCCGGACCTGACCGCGGGGGTCGCGACAGGAAAAACACCTAAATTGGAAACCTTAACGGACAAGTTGGAACATGCCCAGCTGTTAAACAATTTCTCAGATACTCACTTGTTGAAAGCCATCAAAAGCCACATGAATTTTACAAATGGTTTTCAACATGGAGGTGTTTTTCCTGTCGCGGCGCAGACGGATTTGCGGCGGCGTCACGGAACCGACTTGGCGAATTTGCCCGCACGTTCTTTCATTACAAAATCTCAACTTTTTTGAAACGTGGTGCACGCATCTATTTAAAAATGAGCAAATATTTGCACAAAAACAATAAAGTCTATCAGTTTGAACATTAAATATTTTGTCTTGTGGTGTATTCAATTGAATATAGGTTGAAGAGGACTTGCAAATCTTTATATTCTGTTTTAATTTACATTTTATACAACATCCCAACTTCATTGGAATTGGGGTTGTATTTGTATATGTGGATTACTTGGGATGATGGATGGGATGGATGGATGGATGGATGGATGGATGGATGGATGGATGGATGGATGGATGGATGGATGATGAGATTTATTGTCATTGTCATTACACGAGTGCAACAACGAGATTACGTCCGCACTCAAATTACCACAGACAAGATACAGCAATTAATCCATAATTATTACTTGTTACCATAATAATGGCACATATCATAATTAAGACAACACATATACATATGACATTGTTTATGTGCTCTAAATTGAAACAGTCCGTTTTCCGAATTGAGGCAATGTGAGTGTGGGGGAGCAGCAGCAACATGTAGTCGCGCCGCCGCCATCTTGGGGGGGGATGGGGGGCCGACAGCAGCTAAAACTGTGCAGCACCCCGGAGGGGGAAGGGAGTGGTGTGAGCGGGGCCGGGATGGGTGTGGGATGAGGACAGGAGGCGGTAAGCGGAAGGTGGGAGTATGCTTTCGGTCTCTGTCCATGTGTGAATCAAATGAGTCAGTTTCTGTCTGTGTGCTGGAGTTGGAGAAGAAGAAAGCAGCCGAATGTTCACCAAGGCCATAGAAATTCTTCTGGAGGAAAACAACGGGGCATTTTGTCCTTCAGAGGCTGATAAGCCTGCCATGTTTATGGTTGAGCAGTGAAAAACACCTTTACAGCTCACTTGAACAACCAGATCCAATTATGAATATCCCCTGGTCTCCAACATCTTCCTTTGCACGGCATGCATTTGCTCCGAAATGTTATCCAATTTGCGACTGAGTTCAAGGGTTAACGCGGTCTGAGAATGGATCGCTTTGCCAAACTCATTAATCATGACAAGTGAGGGAGTCAAGAACATAGCACGCAGGGTAGGTTCCATCTGGGCACGCAGGGTCCCCAGGCCCTGATTTCCTTGTTGAAAAAATGGTGTCAATAGCATTCAGAGACCAGCTGATAAATTCCATGCTTAATTCAATATACGTAGCTTGAAGAATTCACAGTCTGGTGAAGTAGGGGACTTGAAAGTTGGAGCAGAGGTAGAGGAGAGAGGAGGAGATGCGACCGCCCTCGCCGGAGACCCGCACCGAGATACGACGAAAATTACATGTCAATACACCTTCAGAAATTATTTACTGCGAAAAATGGTAACATGTATACTCAACAAAAAAATAAACGCAACACTTTTGGTTTTGCTCCCATTTGTATGAGATGAACTCAAAGATCTAAAACTTTTTCCACATACACAATATCACCATTTCCCTCAAATATTGTTCACAAACCAGTCTAAATCTGTGATAGTGAGCACTTCTCCTTTGCTGAGATAATCCATCCCACCTCACAGGTGTGCCATATCAAGATGCTGATTAGACACCATGATTAGTGCACAGGTGTGCCTTAGACTGCCCACAATAAAAGGCCACTCTGAAAGGTGCAGTTTTGTTTTATTGGGGGGGGATACCAGTCAGTATCTGGTGTGACCATCATTTGCCTCATGCAGTGCAACACATCTCCTTCGCATCATCCGTGAAGAGAACACCTCTCCAATGTGCCAAACGCCAGTGAATGTGAGCATTTGCCCACTCAAGTCGGTTACGACAACGAACTGGAGTCAGGTCGAGACCCCGATGAGGACGACGAGCATGCAGATGAGCTTCCCTGGGATGGTTTCTGACAGTTTGTGCAGAAATTCTTTGGTTATGCAAACCGATTGTTTCAGCAGCTGTCCGAGTGGCTGGTCTCAGACGATCTTGGAGGTGAACATGCTGGATGTGGAGGTTCTGGGCTGGTGTGGTTACACATGGTCTGCGGTTGTGAGGCTGGTTGGATGTACTGCCAAATTCTCTGAAACGACTTTGGAGACGGCTTATGGTAGAGACATGAACATTCAATACACGAGCAACAGCTCTGGTTGACATTCCTGCTGTCAGCATGCCAATTGCACGCTCCCTCAAATCTTGCGACATCTGTGGCATTGTGCTGTGTGATAAAACTGCACCTTTCAGAGTGGCCTTTTATGTGGCAGTCTAAGGCACACCTGTGCACTAATCATGGTGTCTAATCAGCATCTTGGTATGGCACACCTGTGAGGTGGGATGGATTATCTCAGCAAAGGAGAAGTGCTCACTATCACAGATTTAGACTGGTTTGTGAACAATATTTGAGAGAAATGGTGATATTGTGTATGTGGAAAAAGATTTAGATCTTTGAGTTCATCTCATACAAAATGGGAGCAAAACCAAAAGTGTTGCGTTTATATTTTTGTTGAGTGTACAATACTTATTTTACCTGGTGTATAACTTGTACCTTTTTTCTATATTACCAACTGCTCGATTTGCAATTTTTGTGAAATGCTGTCATATGCGTTTATTATTTGCACTTATTTTTCTATTCTTAGAGCTTAATTTGTTTAGTACTTTGAATCTGGGGATACATTATTATTATTATTAACGAATGCTGATTTTTTTTTTTTAGACATATCAGCTGCACCAAACTTTAAATGGGAGGACCTCCAAACTAGTAAAAAAGCCATGACTGACACTCTAGATTATACAGTACGTGATGGTTACTGGCACATTTTATTGGATTTACAGTAAATCAATCAATCAATCAATTTTTTTATATAGCGCCAAATCACAACAAACAGTTGCCCCAAGGCGCTTTATATTGTAAGGCAAGGCCATACAATAATTATGTAAAACCCCAACGGTCAAAACGACCCCCCCTGTGAGCAAGCACTCCCTTTTAACAGGAAGAAACCTCCAGCAGAACCAGGCTCAGGGAGGGGCAGTCTTCTGCTGGGACTGGTTGGGGCTGAGGGAGAGAACCAGGAAAAAGACATGCTGGGGAGGGGAGCAAAGATCGATCATTAATGATTAAATGCAGAGTGGTGCATACAGAGCAAAAAGAGAAAGAAACAGTGCATCATGGGAACCCCCCAGCAGTCTACATCTATAGCAGCATAACTAAGGGATGGTTCAGGGTCACCTGATCCAGCCCTAACTATAAGCTTTAGCAAAAAGGAAAGTTTTAAGCCTAATCTTAAAAGTAGAGAGGGTGTCTGTCTCCCTGATCTGAATCGGGAGCTGGTTCCACAGGAGAGGAGCCTGAAAGCTGAAGGCTCTGCCTCCCATTCTACTCTTACAACCCTAGGAACTACAAGTAAGCCTGCAGTCTGAGAGCGAAGCGCTCTATTGGGGTGATATGGTACTACGAGGTCCCTAAGATAAGATGGGACCTGATTATTCAAACCTTATAAGTAAGAAGGAAGAATTTTAAATTCTATTCTAGAATTAACAGGAAGCCAATGAAGAGAGGCCAATATGGGGTGAGATATGCTCTCTCATTCTAGTCCCCGTCAGTACTCTAGCTGCAGCATTTTGAATTAACTGAAGGCTTTTTAGAGAACTTTTAGGACAAACCTGATAATAATGAATTACAATAGTCCAGCCTAGAGGAAATAAATGCATGAATTAGTTTTTCAGCATCACTCTGAGACAAGACCTTTCTGATTTTAGAGATATTGCGTAAATGCAAAAAGCAGTCCTACATATTTGGTTTAATATGCGCTTTGAATGACATAACCTGATTCAAAAATGACTCCAAGATTTCTCACAGTATTACTAGAGGTCAGGGTAATGCCATCCAGAGTTAAGGATCTGGTTAGACACCATGTTTCTAAGATTTGTGGGGCCAAGTACAATAACTTCAGTTTATCTGAGTTTAAAAGCAGGAAATTAGAGGTCATCCATGTCTTTATGTCTGTAAGACAATCCTGCAGTTAGCTAATTGGTGTGTGTCCTCTTGGCTTCATGGATAGATAAGCTGGGTATCATCTGCGTAACAATGAAAATTTAAGCAATACCGTCTAATAATACTGCCTAAGGGAAGCATGTATAAAGTGAATAAAATTGGTCCTAGCACAGAACCTTGTGGAACTCCATAATTAACTTTAGTCTGTGAAGAAGATTCCCCATTTACATGAACAAATTGTAATCTATTAGACAAATATGATTCAAACCACCGCAGCGCAGTGCCTTTAATACCTATGGCATGCTCTAATCTCTGTAATAAAAGTTTATGGTCAACAGTATCAAAAGCAGCACTGAGGTCTAACAGAACAAGCACAGAGATGAGTCCACTGTCCGAGGCCATAAGAAGATCATTTGTAACCTTCACTATGCTGTTTCTGTACTATGATGAATTCTAAAACCTGACTGAAACTCTTCAAATAGACCATTCCTCTGCAGATGATCAGTTAGCTGTTTTACAACTACCCTTTCAAGAATTTTTGAGAGAAAAGGAAGGTTGGAGATTGGCCTATAATTAGCTAAGATAGCTGGGTCAAGTGATGGCTTTTTAAGTAATGGTTTAATTACTGCCACCTTAAAAGCCTGTGGTACATAGCCAACTAACAAAGATAGATTGATCATATTTAAGATCGAAGCATTAAATAATGGTAGGGGCTTCCTTGAGCAGCCTGGTAGGAATGGGGTCTAATAAACATGTTGATGGTTTGGATGAAGTAACTAATGAAAATAACTCAGACAGAACAATCGGAGAGAAAGAGTCTAACCAAATACCGGCATCACTGAAGCAGCCAAAGATAACGATACGTCTTTGGGATGGTATGAGTAATTTTTTCTCTAATAGTTAAAATTTTGTTAGCAAAGAAAGTCATGAAGTCATTACTAGTTAAAGTTAATGGAATACTCAGCTCAATAGAGCTCTGACTCTTTGTCAGCCTGGCTACAGTGCTGAAAAGAAACCTGGGGTTGTTCTTATTTTCTTCAATTAGTGATGAGTAGAAAGATGTCCTAGCTTACGGAGGGCTTTTTTATAGAGCAACAGACTCTTTTTCCAGGCTAAGTGAAGATCTTCTAAATTAGTGAGACGCCATTTCCTCTCCAACTTACGGGTTATCTGCTTTAAGCTACGAGTTTGTGAGTTATACCACAGAGTCAGGACACTTCTGATTTAAAGCTCTCTTTTTCAGAGGAGCTACAGCATCCAAAGTTGTCTTCAATGAGGATGTAAAACTATTGACGAGATACTCTATCTCCCTTACAGAGTTTAGGTAGCTACTCTGCACTGTGTTGGTATATGCATTAGAGAACATAAAGAAGGAATCATATCCGTAAACCTAGTTACAGCGCTTTCTGAAAGACTTCTAGTGTAATGAAACTTATTCCCCACTGCTGGGTAGTCCATCAGAGTAAATGTAAATGTTATTAAGAAATGATCAGACAGAAGGGAGTTTTCAGGGAATACTGTTAATTCTTCTATTTCCATACCATAAGTCAGAACAAGATCTAACATATGATTAAAGTGGTGGGTGGACTCATTTACTTTTTGAGCAAAGCCAATAGAGTCTAATAATAGATTAAATGCAGTGTTGAGGCTGTCATTCTCAGCATCTGTGTGGATGTTAAAATCGCCCCTATAATTATCTTATCTGAGCTAAGCACTAAGTCAGACAAAAGGTCTGAAAATTCACAGAGAAACTCACAGTAACGACCAGGTGGACGATAGATAATAACAAATAAAACTGGTTTTTGGGACTTCCAATTTGGATGGACAAGACTAAGAGACAAGCTTTCAAATGAATTAAAGCTCTGTCTGGGTTTTTGATTAATTAATAAGCTGGAATGGAGATTGCTGCTAATCCTCCGCCCCGGCCCGTGCTACGAGCATTCTGACAGTTAGTGTGACTCGGGGGTGTTGACTCATTTAAACTAACATATTCATCCTGCTGTAACCAGGTTTCTGTAAGGAAGAATAAATCAATATGTTGATCAATTATTATATCATTTACTAACAGGGACTTAGAAGAGAGAGACCTAATGTTTAACAGACCACATTTAACTGTTTTAGTCTGTGGTGCAGTTGAAGGTGCTATATTATTTTTTCTTTTTGAATTTTATGCTTAAATAGATTTTTGCTGGTTATTGGTAGTCTGGGAGCAGGCACCGTCTCTACGGGGATGGGGTAATGAGGGGATGGCAGGGGGAGAGAAGCTGCAGAGAGGTGTGTAAGACTACAACTCTGCTTCCTGGTCCCAACCCTGGATAGTCACGGTTTGGAGGATTTAAGAAAATTGGCCAGATTTCTAGAAATGAGAGCTGCTCCATCCAAAGTGGGATGGATGCCGTCTCTCCTAACAAGACCAGGTTTTCCCCAGAAGCTTTGCCAATTATCTATGAAGTCCACCTCATTTTTTGGACACCACTCAGACAGACAGCAATTCAAGGAGAACATGCGGCTAAACATGTCACTCCCGGTCCGATTGGGGAGGGGCCCAGAGAAAACTACAGAGTCCGACATTGTTTTTGCAAAGTTACACACCGATTTAATGTTAATTTTAGTGACCTCCGATTGGCGTAACCGGGTGTCATTAAATGTGTAAATATCATGTTGATATTAATCATTAAGAAATACAAACAGTATGGTACTGCATGGTAAATCTGTATGGACGAGGCCATTCTCAAAAGCTGAGTGATCATGCAAGGAGACTAGTGAGGGAAGCCAAAAGATAACTGGACTACTCCGAAGGAATCATCGGTATCTGTGGCTGTGATCGACATGTATACCTGGAACTGCATCAGTAAGGGCATCTGGAATAAAACATGTTCCAAATTAACATGTGGATCCATGCAGGATCCACCATGGTGACTTTTGGCAGAACAATGAGTAGCCAAAAGAATTGCACTTTAAATGATTTGGTGCCACTAAGGAGGCTGGAATGCGATCGCTGGCCAGTGCAGCGCATCTGGATGGCTGTATTGTCTAGCCAGAACAGCTGACCACTGCAACTCAGCTGGAGGACATATTCAACAACACAAACAACACTACACGCAATGCACATATGTAGGGGGGCTCTCATGCTCTTGTCAGTTCCAGCTGACAGAGGCTCAGTGCACGATGTTTTAAATTAAAAACACAGAGAACAGGGCAATTAAATACATACTACAATAGCTGGTGTCCACACCAGCCACTGTTGTTAGGATCTGTGGGCTCGCGAGTCACAGCTGGCGAACACATACCGTTCCATGAAGGATTTGACCTGACAACACTCCACCATGAGGCACATGCATGGGCATGCTGTCCTTACGTGGAAATGTATAAAAACACATGCTCACTGACACGAACTAACAGCAGGTAGGCCACTCCATTGCAATGGGCAGAAGTGACTGCGTCAGCGTGCACAACATTAGGCTGTCCCATCCATCCATCCATCCATTTTGTTCCGCTTATTCTACGTCGGGTCACGGGGGCAGCAGCTCAAGCAAAGCCCCCCAGACCTCCCGATCCACACACACCTCCCCCAGCTCCTCCGGGGGAACCCCGAGGTGTTCCCAAGCCAGCTGAGAGACGTAGTCCCTCCAGCGTGATCTGGGTCTTCCCCGGGGCCTCCTCCCGATAGGACGCGCCCGGAACACCTCTTCAGCGTGGCGTCCAGGGGGCATCCGGAAAAGATGCCCGAGCCACCTCAGCTGGCTCCTTTCGACGTAGAGGAGCAGCGGCTCGACTCCGAGCTCCTCCCGAGTGACAGAGCTCCTCACCCTATCTCTAAGGAAGTGCCCAGCCACCCTGCGAAGGAAACTCATCTCGGCCGCTTGTACTCGTGATATTGGCTGTCCCATGTAAAACAAACTGTTGATCATGTGTATACTCAGCTGGCGATCTGACGGTCACGTCACCCATGTCAGCTATGGTACACATGACATTGTGTCCTTCGGCGCGCCGCTCGCTGGATACACGACACCAGTAGATGTGGACATAAGAGTACACTGCTTCATTCATGTCATTTCACGACTGTATGTCTATGACCATGGGTCATATACAGAGGAACAGAAGGATCATACTTGTATTGTCTGCTCAATAAGAGGGATTCAATATTAGAAATTGCAGTGTGTGTGTGTGTGTGTGGGTGGTCAAGTGTGCACAAAACAGTCGCCACAGTATCCTACCATGTGTCCCTCCTGACAACAGGTGGAATGTGGGGTTGGTAAGGTTAGACCTTACTTGTCTGAAGCACCTTGAGGCAACTTTGTTGTGATCTGGCGCTATATAAATGAAAATAAATTGAAAATGTTTCACATTCGCCATTTCGTTTTTGTTTGCGGTTTTTCGGCCGGTTCCTGCTTCGTACAATCAACTTCGTGTTATGTGTGAAGGGGCAATAAGAAAAGGGCATTGTTGTTTTGTTTTTGTTTTCTTAATGGCACAAACATCATCAATATGACACCTTTCATGTTTAAGTGGAAAGAGTATAAACTGTGTGACCACAGGCTACAACCCCTGGCAAAAATTATGGAATCACCAGCCTCGGAGGATGTTCATTCAGTTGTTTAATTTTGTAGGAAAAAGCAGATCACAGACATGACACAAAACTAAAGTCATTTCAAATGGCAACTTTCTGGCTTTAAGAAACACTAAAAGAAATCAAGAAAAAAAGATTGTGGCAGTCAGTAACGGTTACTTTTTTAGACCAAGCAGAGGAAAAAAATATGGACTCACTCAATTCTGAGGAAAAAATTATGGTATCACCCTGTAAATTTTCATCCTAACACCTGCATCATATCAGATCTGCTCGTTAGTCTGCATCTAAAAAGGAGTGATCACACCTTGGAGAGCTGTTGCACCAAGTGGACTGACATGAATCATGGCGCCAACACGAGAGATGTCAATTGAAAGAAAGGAGAGGATTATCAAACTCTTAAAAGAGGGTAAATCAACACGCAATGTTGCAAAAGATGTTGGTTGTTCACAGTCAGCTGTGTCTAAACTCTGGACCAAATACAAACAACATGGGAAGGTTGTTAAAGGCAAACATACTGGTAGACCAAGGAAGACATCAAAGCGTCAAGACAGAAAATTTAAAGCAATATGTCTCAAAAATCCAAAAATGCACAACAAAACAAATGAGGAACGAATGGGAGGAAACTGGAGTCGTCTGTGACCGAACTGTAAGAAACCGCCTAAAGGAAATGGGATTTACATACAGAAAAGCTAAACAAAAGCCATCATTAACACCTAAACAGAAAACAACAAGGTTACAATGGGCTAAGGAAAAGCAATCGTGGACTGTGAATGACTGGATGAAAGTCATATTCAGTGATGAATCTCGAATCTGCATTGGGCAAGGTGATGATGCTGGAACTTTTGTTTGGTGCAGTTCCAATGAGATTTATAAAGATGACTGCCTGAAGAGAACATGTAAATTTCCACAGTCATTGATGATATGGGGCTGCATGTCAGGTAAAGGCACTGGGGAGATGGCTGTCATTACATCATCAATAAATGCACAAGTTTACGTTGATATTTTGGACAATTGAAAGGATGTTTGGGGATGATTAAATCATTTTTCAAGATGATAATGCATCTTGCCATAGAGCAAAAACTGTGAAAACATTCCTTGCAAAAAGACACATAGGGTCAATGTCAACGAGCAGAGCAAAAACTGTGAAAACATTCCTTGCAAAAAGACACATAGGGTCAATGTCATGGCATAGGGTCAATGTCAACAAGCAGATCTGATTTGATGCAGGTGTTAGTTTGGGGGATGAAAATTTACAGGGTGATTCCATAATTTATTCCTCAGAATTGAGTGATTCCATATTTTTTTCCTCTGCTTGGTCTAAAAAAGTAACCGTTACTGACTGTCACAATCTTTTTTTTCTTGATTTCTTATAGTGTTTCTTAAAGCCAGAAAGTTGCCATTTGAAATGACTTTAGCTTTGTGTCATGTCTGTGATCTGCTTTTTTTTCTACAAAATTAAACAACTGAATGAACATCATCCGAGGCCAGTGATTCCATAATTTTTGCCAGGGGTTGTAGTTAATTTGATCTAAAATAAGTGTGTACGGGGGTCTTTCCATTCATCTCACAAGTTGTTACAGGCATCTTTCAACAATTCTCCATCAAGGCTAACCACTTCCTGAACACTGCAGGTAGATACAAAGATGAGAACTGATGATTAGCAAAAACTACCAGCCGACTGAGGTGAAGGTTTTTTGTTTAATAACATGTGGCTCTTAACATGAAGTCTTTAAAAAAAAAATAATAATAGATAAAAAAATATATATAAACAAGCCCTGATTGTCAACATACTTGAGGGATATTTCACTTGGTAAAAGATGTAAAAAGCATCACAGCTTGACTGAATTTCTAATTATCTTCCAGTATCCTTTAATAGGGTTAAAGCACAAGCTTCAGTTAATAAGTCAGGTTGTCAGCTGAACACTTATAAATGTAGTCATGAATGATAAAACTCAAACCACTCAGTGTACAAACATTTTACAGGCAGACCGACAGCTGTCATACTTGGTCCCCAGGAGCAATTACCCTGTGGGTACAATAAAGTATATTTGATTTGATAGTCTCATGGCCATGTCCAGCCCTTTCCATTTACTTTAAATACATACAGACCGTAACTTTTCAAGAACAAACTACACTTTGTATAACTTCTGACAATAATCCTGAACAAGTTTTATGAATGAAACACATTCCAACTTACACTTTTACATGAATATTTCCTCGTGTTGTGGGTGTTGCAGCATTCCTCGTAATTTCGTAATACAATATACAATTAGCTCTGTCTGAAATCACTGTGCTACAGTGTGTTCCTCTGTACAAGTACACGAACTAACTGCAGAGAACATGGACAGGAAATAAGCAGTAAAATCACTTCCTATAGCAACACTCTGAGTTGATCCGGTGTGGGTGTCTGGTTTGTGTGAGTGAAAAAGTCATCTGCTGTGTTCCTTCTAATTATTTGAGCAGTGTAGATAGATTCTGCTCAAAATAATTAGAGAAACCCTGTGTTCTCCAAATTATTTTCAGCTGTGTGCGTATTAGGACTGGGCGATATGACTAAAATTCATATCGCGGTATAAACTGAATCCCTTCTCAGTAACGGTATAAATAGTGATATAAACTTAAGTGTAAAAGTTATAATGGAAGTATTTCTGAATGGGTTATACAGTCCCTTAGTAAAGCTAAATTGATAAAAATAAAAAACAAAAAAAAAACAACCAAATGACAAAAAGGGATACATTTATTGTGCAGATCTCAAAACTACAGCTACAATTTGCCAGAAGGTACATCTAAGATGCAAGCCTAGATTTGATGTTTCGGTGAAAGAATCAAATAAATTTATTTATTGTTGGGTCAGTGGCTGAAGTTTCATCTCTTGAATGCTAGATGGCACACCTGCTCTGAATACATGAACAGTTTTCAGGACAGAGGCATTTCTTCATTTCCAAAGCGCAACAAGAAACCCCCAAAAAATAAATTAAAAAATAAGTGCTTAATTTACTCATATTTGAAGTCAGTCTGGGTAACCCATCGTTCCCTGGCTGACTTTGTCTTTATGAACCTGGTTAAAAAAAAATCCTTGCATTATTTAATGTGGAGCTTTCTCAAATGTTTCATTCAGGTCGAGACGAGGCATCGCCTCCACCCGGAGCATCCACTGAACTAAATAAACAACAGCTTTGTGGTGTTCAGCGGACATATCCGCAAAAGCACTCCTGTTTAGCTGACTGCTAAGTGCAGAAGACACTGCTTGAAACACTCCTTGTCTCAGTGAAAGACACACCTCAGCTCAGAACACCCCCCTTTCCCTTCCTTTCACTCTGTCTGCAGAAAAGGAGCACAGACGTTTCACAGAGTTTTCGTGGATCGTAAAACCCACGTTAACGCAATTGGTTGGTGGAGTCAAAATCTGTACCCTAGGCCAATTGTAAAGCATTTCTATCGTGTACCGCCTATACTGCACAGTATTTATTTATTTATATATATCCTGACTAGTCTCCCACTTCCTGCCACTGAAAAACATCCCCCCAGCATGATGCTGCCACCATCATGCTTCACTGTAGGGGCGGTGACTGGTTTCCTCCAAACATGATGCCTGGCATTCACAGCAAAGAGTTCAATCTTTCTCATCAGTCCAGAGAATTTTGATTCTCACAGTCTGAGAGTCCTTCAGGTGCCTTTTTCACAAACTGCAGGTAGGCTGCTATGTGTCTTTTACAAAGGAGTGGCTTCCGTTTGGCCACTCTACCATACAGGCCTGATTGGTGGATTGCTGCACAGATGGCTGTCCTTCTGGAAGGTCCTCCTCTCTCCACAGAGGAATGCTGGAAATCTGAATGAGTGACCTTCAGGTTCTTGGTCACCTCCCTGACTAAGGCCCTTCTCCCCCAATCGCTCAGTTGGTACTTGATACATCCTTGTTATAGGTTGGTAATACAGTGGGGCAAAAAAGTATTTAGTCAGCCCCTGATTGTACAAGTTCTCCAACTTAGAAAGATGAGAGAGGTCTGTAATTTTCATCATAGGTATACTTCAACTGAGACAAAATGAGAAAAAAAAAATCCAGGAAATCATATTATAGGATTTTTAAAATAATTTATTTGTAAATTATGGTGGAAAATAAGTATCTGGTCAAAAAAAGAACAAAAACTCAATACTTTATAACATAACCTTTGTTGGCAATGACAGAGGTCAAACATTTCCTGTAAGTCTTCACCAGGTTTGCACACAATGTAGCTGGTATTTTGGCCCATTCTTCCATGCAGATCTCCTCTAGAGCAATGATGTTTTGGGGCTGTCGCTGGGCAACAGGGACTTTCAACTCCCTCCACAAATTTTCTATGGGGTTGACATCTGGAGACTGGCTAGGCCACTCCAGGACGTTGAAATGCTTTTTACGGAGCCACGCCTTCATTGCTCGAGCGGTGCATTTGAGATCATTATCATGCTGGAAAACCCAGCCACGTTGCATCTTCAATGCTCTCACTGATGGAAGGAGGTTTTGGCTTAAAATCTCACAATACATGGCCCTGTTCATTCTTTCCTTAACACGGATCAGTCGTCCTGTCCCCTTTGCAGAAAAACAGCCCCAAGCGTGATGTTTCCACCCCCATGCTTCACATGGTGTTCTTGGGATGCAACTCAGCATTCTTCTTCCTCCAAACATAACGAGTTGAGTTTTTACTAAAAAGTTCTATTTTGGTTTCATCTGACCACATGATACTCTCCCAATCCTCTTCTGGATCATCCATATGCTCTCTGGCAAATGTCAGAACAGCCTGGACACGTACTGGCTTAATCAGGGGACACGCCTGGCACAGCAGGATTTGAGTCCCTCTCAAAGTAGTGTGTTACTGATTGTAGCCTTTGTTACTTTGGTCCCAGCTCTCTGCAGGACATTCATCAGGTCCCTCCATGTAGTTCTGGGATTTCTGTTCACCGTTCTCATGATCATTTTGACCCCACGGGATGAGATCTTGCATGGAGCCCCAGATCGAGAGAGATTATCAATGGTCTTGTATGTCTTCCATTTTCTTACAATTGCTCCCACAGTTGATTTATTCACACTAACCTGCTTATCTATTGTAGATTCACTCGTCCCAGCCTGGTGCAGGTCTACAATTGTCTTCCTGGTGTCCTTCGACAGCTCTTTGGTCTTGGCCATGGTTGAGTTTGGAGTCTGTTTCAGGCTGTGGACAGGTGTCTTTTATACAGATAACGAGTTCAAACAGGTGCCATTAATGCAGGTAATGAGTGGAGGACAGAAGAGCTTCTTAAAGAAGAAGTTACAGGTCTGTGAGAGCCAGAAATCTTGCTTGTTTGTGGGTGACCAAATACTTATTTTCCACCATAATTTACAAATAAATTCTTTAAAAATCCTACAAAGTGATTTCCTGGATTTTTTTTCTAATTTTGTCTCTCATAGTTGAAGTGTACCTATGATGAAAATTACAGACCTCTCTCATCTTTCTAAGTAGGAGAACTTGCACAATCAGGGACTGACCAAATAGGGCCATAACTCTGGTAAAATGGGCCCAACTCGAACAATA
This sequence comes from Thalassophryne amazonica, assembly GCF_902500255.1. Classification (NCBI taxonomy): domain Eukaryota; kingdom Metazoa; phylum Chordata; class Actinopteri; order Batrachoidiformes; family Batrachoididae; genus Thalassophryne; species Thalassophryne amazonica. Next base: position 42,439,012 of record NC_047105.1, on the reverse strand, counting down.
TGACGGTATGCATACAGTGGGGCAAAAAGATTGATTAAGAAGATGATTAAGAAAGCTATTGAATACATTTAATCAAAGAGAAAGAAGGATTTTATCCATGTTTGTGACCACTAAGACTGAGAGAAAGTGACTCCTGTCACAATCTTAACCCTCTGGTGCCGACACCGTCGTATACGATGGCTAAGACCAAGCTTTACTAAATTATAAATAACTTTTTAATGATATGAGATAGAAACTTACTTTTTTTTGCTGAAAAGTTAACTCCGTGGACGTTCGAGCCAGCCATCGGCCATCTTTGTACTCCTCATAAAAGCTGTGCGATGATGTGTACAATGTGAGTGAGGAATTGGTTCACCGTCACATGGTTTTCCAAAGTCCAATCGTAGGGCAGATTTACCTCATTTTCAGAAGTGATATGTTACTAATTGGCCCATTTGAATAGCCCACTGGGTGCTCCAATGAGTACATACTATTGGTCTCCATGCGCCCTGCGCCATTACGCACAGCGATCAGTGAAGCAGATGGACAGCCTCTGATGACAATCTCACGTGCTCAAACAAAGAGTGTGTAACTATCAGGATTGCTCCACTAGTTTACATGTGAATGTTACTGGATAACTCTGTTGCTTTCTCGACGTAAAGCACTGTTTACCATATCAATGGACAAGAAAACACATAGACCATTTTGTATATATTGTTCAAAATGTGCATTTGTGTTTATTGTTTGAACCTTTTTGGTGTACAGTCTTTCACACAAGACCTCAAATTACCTTTATAAAGTGTCAAAACAGTTGTTTATTATAGCTTGCTGTGTGTTTTGAATAAATGTGTGTGGAAAATTATTTTTCACTTTATTTTTTCCTTGCCTATTTTTGATTGAAAACCTTTATTACACTTATAAAACACTACTATGGCATATATATTCTGAAAGCACAGGTTGTCCTAAAAAAAAAGAGAAATAAAATTTGATTGCGGGATGTAGGGAGAGCTGTTAACAGCAATAATAAAACATTTATGCCAGGCGAATGAACTGTCCAAAAAATGCCCTTGGACCCCAGAGGGTTAAAGAGAGAGCTGTGATGTGGGCACCGGACCAGCCCCTATCTGCTTAACGGTGTTTCTTTACTGTGGACCATCGGCAATTGGATCTTTACTGACAGTCATATCGTCATGTACTTTGGAGGTTTTGAAAGGCATTAACGACTATGCTTACAGATACAGATTCGCATACAGATTCGTCTGGAACCAGAGCAGGAGCAATTCTACATGGTTCCTTGTGGAAACACAGGAGAAGAACTCAGCAGGATGCATCTCTCAGGATATTAGGGTAACTGGATGCAGGCAAATGACTTTCAGACAGGTAAAAATCTGTTCCAAACGTTGATGATTAAGGTGCGTTTACACATAAGTAAGACGCGTTACGAATGTCATTTTTCTGTCATTCGTGACACATTCCTGACATTCTTAATGTGACAACGCATCTGAATAGGTTTCTTAATAGTGCGTTTTGGTGCGTGATATTCTTGATATTCGTGGAGCATGTTTTTGCCTGTCAAAAAATCATCCACGAATGTCACACACCACCCTCATTTCGTCTCACGTCGTGGAGGTCGCAACTGAGCGTATTGATCCGTCTTGATGAGTATTGATCCTTAATAGAACATGACAATGTTCGTAGTGGGTCCTGTGATGGTTATTGGAGCCCAAACTGTCACGCGTTATTACGAAGTGACACGGAAACTGTCAAGTTTTGACACGACTTGTAACGCGGCGTCACATTTCACTGCGCGCCACGGCGAATCAGTTTTCTGTCACATGCGCACAATTAAACTCGGCTCCAAATGTAGTTCCACAGTTCCTGCAGAAGCTCCTCAGGATGCTCCTGCAGGTGTTCCACCTGCTGTTGTAACCGATGAGCGGGTGAACGAGTCTAAGCCAGAGGAACCAGAGGAGACTCGCGTGCAGCCAGACATCTCTGCACCTCCTCCAGTCCGGCGGAGGAAGAAGCGCGTGCACAATTAAACCCTGCTGTACCGCATTCAGTTTGATTGCTGACACCAGGTCGGCTAAAAGTCAAATTTCAGTGCTCTTCAGCGCGCTCCTGCAGGTGTTCCACCTGCTGCATGTGCCTGATGTTTGGGAAAATGCACGAGACGAGAGCCGCATGAAGCCACACATCTGGCGCTGTCCTCCTCCTCCTCTCTGCGCCACTCCATGGCACAGAGCCCAACTACGCATGCAGTCACAAAGTTCTTCTGAAAAACTGGAGCGATCTGAATTCGGTTGGATGAATATGTGTGTGTGTGGAGACAATTCACCTCGTTCACAACGTGACAGAACTTAACGATGCGCTGTTACGCGCAATAGCTCGCGATAGCGCGTAACAACGCGGAACATTATTCTTGACCATGCATAATGGTTCCTGATAATTCTCCGGCAACATGTGCCATTAATCGTAACGTGTGGTAACAGGTTGCAGCAGTTCCTGAGGACACCTGACGCCTCTGCCCCGAATCATCACATTCGTGATCAGCGGCCAAGAATGTGTACTTCGTGGCATTCGTGACTTGTCGTCGTTATGTGTAAACGCAGCATTACGGATCAAAATGGCTGTGATTCTGTCTTGTATTTTTGGATGCACTTTAGCTTATTTTACCTTTTATCAGCTAGATCAGGGCCCGCACAAGTAAAAAAATTGGAAGAAATTATTTAAAATCTTGTATATAAGTTTTTAAAAGATGGTGTTGACTAGAGTGAGATACAGTATGCCCTTTAAAAGTACAATATGACACTTTATCATGTAAAAATTTATACTGGATTATCATGGCCAGTTTTATATGGCACACCCCTATCTTTAAGCTTTGCACAAAACAGTGTTTTAGTGTACTTAACAACCCCCCTAACATTTGTTCAGCCTGGACAGCGAGTGGATTTTAAAGCCTTACTACCTGCTATTCAGTCGCAGTATATGTCTTCACAAGACAACAAAAGTTATTTTAACTGCGGTACACTACCTATTCTCTAGGGGTGTCGGAAAAAAAAAAAATCGATTCACGTCCGAATCGCGATTCTTATTTATTACGATTCTGAATCGATCCAAAATGTCCAAGATTCGATTTTTAAAAAGCAGTTTTTTAACATTTTCTTGCTTACTCGTCGCGTGTACTGTTTATCAGGCAACGGCTTCCGTACTACAGCGTCCCCGTGAGGGGAGGGTCCGGCGTGCTTCAAACATTCGTGATCTGCACCTTAGCATGGCGGACGAAGAGCTAATTCAGCCAGCACTATCTTTGCTGAAGGCAAATGTTTAGGCACATTTTGGATTTTATTATTTGCTGCGTAAGAAGGAGCTTGACATGACTTATGCAGTGTGCAAAATCTGCAAAATGAAAGTCAAGTACTTCGGAAACACTTTAAGTCCGCAAGCCCACATGCTACGCCATCACCCAGAGCTAAAAGAGGGTATCTACCGACTACTGACCAGCGCTTCGCTAAACTGCCAGCCAACTCTGAATGAGCAAAGCAGATGAGTAAATTTAAATGTAGAATCACTTGATTAACCTTGTAAAGCTGCATTTTCTTAAACATAAACATTTTTAAGTAATATAATTATTTCTCAGAGCTCTTTGAATCGAAAATCGATTCTGAATTGAATCGTCACCCCAAGAATCGGAATCGAATTGAATCGTGAGCTGTTGTACGATTCACATCCCTACTATTCTCTCTCTCAGCTGACAGAAACAGAGAAAGCAGACTGCTCACTTCTCAAAGAGCAGTGGCAATGTATATATACATTATTAACAGCAGATGCTTTCAAGGGCCACAATGCTTGACATTAAAAACCAGCAGAGGAGAAACATTGACAACCAAACAAAAACACTGTAAAACTGAGAACAGGGGCGGAATGGTTGCCAAAAACACCTGCACCATCTTGCTACTCCCTTAATCTGTAATAGAAACCAAACTTTATATCAAGATATGATAAATCATGTAAAAATCTATACCGGTATGTATGATGTAACACACACACAGTTCCATATGTAAATAACAATGACCATATTTACTTCCTGCAATCAATGAAAGTTTAAATTAATATCCAAGGAACAGTATTTTGGAGCTGGTGCAAGAAAAGACAAACCTGCGTAAAAGAAAAATCATTAGCGCAACTGCTAAGATGTATTAAAACACAAGTTACTAGGGTGCTCTTGTTTTACGATGCATTTACTACCTTAAAGTTTCTTGTGACTCACCATAAATGAGTTCAGACACAGTGTACCTGTCTGTCTCTTTTCACGGTCATGAGTGCAGTCGAGCAAATTAAAGTCACATAGAACGTGTGACAACCAGACGCCGTCCGCTGTTTACCTTAGTCTTTGATGCTTAACTGGATTAGTGCTGGCAATATAAAACACAGGAGCTTATGTTAATTCAATCAGTGCAGAAATAATAATGATGTTACACAAACATACAAAAGGTGCTGGCTGACACACAAAATATACAGATTATATATACAACCATGGCAATAATTATGGAATCACCAGCCTCTGAGGATGTTCATTCAGTTGTTTAATTTTGTAGAAAAAAAAAGAAGATCACAGACATGACACAAAACTAAAGCCATTTCAAATGGCAACTTTCTGGCTTTAAGAAACACTAAGAAATCAGGAAAAAAAAATTGTGGCAGTCAGTAACGGTTACTTTTTTAGACCAAGCAGAGGGAAAAAAATATGGACTCACTCAATTCTGAGGAATAAATAATGGAATCACCCTGTAAATTTTCATCCCCAAAACTAACACATGCATCAAATCAGATCTGCTCATTAGTCTGCATCTAAAAAGGAGTGATCACACCTTGGAGAGCTGTTGCACCAAGTGGACTGACATGAATCATGGCTCCAACACGAGAGATGTCAATTGAAACAAAGGAGAGGATTAGGATTAGGATTATTAGGTCTCTCTCTTCTAAGTCCCTGTTGGTAAATGATATAATAATTGATCAACATATTGATTTATTCTGCCTAACAGAAACCTGGTTACAGCAGGATGAATATGTTAGTTTAAATGAGTCAACACCCCCGAGTCACACTAACTGTCAGAATGCTCGTAGCACGGGCCGGGGTGGAGGATTAGCAGCAATCTTCCATTCCAGCTTATTAATTAATCCAAAACCCAGACAGAGCTTTAATTCATTTGAAAGCTTGTCTCTTAGTCTTGTCCATCCAAATTGGAAGTCCCAAAAACCAGTTTTATTTGTTATTATCTATCGTCCACCTGGTCGTTACTGTGAGTTTCTCTGTGAATTTTCAGACCTTTTGTCTGACTTAGTGCTTAGCTCAGATAAGATAATTATAGTGGGCGATTTTAACATCCACACAGATGCTGAGAATGACAGCCTCAACACTGCATTTAATCTATTATTAGACTCTATTGGCTTTGCTCAAAAAGTAAATGAGTCCACCCACCACTTTAATCATATCTTAGATCTTGTTCTGACTTATGGTATGGAAATAGAAGACTTAACAGTATTCCCTGATAACTCCCTTCTGTCTGATCATTTCTTAATAACATTTACATTTACTCTGATGGACTACCCAGCAGTGGGGAATAAGTTTCATTACACTAGAAGTCTTTCAGAAAGCGCTGTAACTAGGTTTAAGGATATGATTCCTTCTTTATGTTCTCTAATGCCATATACCAACACAGTGCAGAGTAGCTACCTAAACTCTGTAAGGGAGATAGAGTATCTCGTCAATAGTTTTACATCCTCATTGAAGACAACTTTGGATGCTGTAGCTCCTCTGAAAAAGAGAGCTTTAAATCAGAAGTGTCTGACTCCGTGGTATAACTCACAAACTCGTAGCTTAAAGCAGATAACCCGTAAGTTGGAGAGGAAATGGCGTCTCACTAATTTAGAAGATCTTCACTTAGCCTGGAAAAAGAGTCTGTTGCTCTATAAAAAAGCCCTTCGTAAAGCTAGGACATCTTTCTACTCATCACTAATTGAAGAAAATAAGAACAACCCCAGGTTTCTTTTCAGCACTGTAGCCAGGCTGACAAAGAGTCAGAGCTCTATTGAGCTGAGTATTCCATTAACTTTAACTAGTAATGACTTCATGACTTTCTTTGCTAACAAAATTTTAACTATTAGAGAAAAAATTACTCATAACCATCCCAAAGACGTATCGTTATCTTTGGCTGCTTTCAGTGATGCCGGTATTTGGTTAGACTCTTTCTCTCCGATTGTTCTGTCTGAGTTATTCTCATTAGTTACTTCATCCAAACCATCAACATGTTTATTAGACCCCATTCCTACCAGGCTGCTCAAGGAAGCCCTACCATTATTTAATGCTTCGATCTTAAATATGATCAATCTATCTTTGTTAGTTGGCTATGTACCACAGGCTTTTAAGGTGGCAGTAATTAAACCATTACTTAAAAAGCCATCACTTGACCCAGCTATCTTAGCTAATTATAGGCCAATCTCCAACCTTCCTTTTCTCTCAAAAATTCTTGAAAGGGTAGTTGTAAAACAGCTAACTGATCATCTGCAGAGGAATGGTCTATTTGAAGAGTTTCAGTCAGGTTTTAGAATTCATCATAGTACAGAAACAGCATTAGTGAAGGTTACAAATGATCTTCTTATGGCCTCGGACAGTGGACTCATCTCTGTGCTTGTTCTGTTAGATCTCAGTGCTGCTTTTGATACTGTTGACCATAAAATTTTATTACAGAGATTAGAGCATGCCATAGGTATTAAAGGCACTGCGCTGCGGTGGTTTGAATCATATTTGTCTAATAGATTACAATTTGTTCATGTAAATGGGGAATCTTCTTCACAGACTAAAGTTAATTATGGAGTTCCACAAGGTTCTGTGCTAGGACCAATTTTATTCACTTTATACATGCTTCCCTTAGGCAGTATTATTAGACGGTATTGCTTAAATTTTCATTGTTACGCAGATGATACCCAGCTTTATCTATCCATGAAGCCAGAGGACACACACCAATTAGCTAAACTGCAGGATTGTCTTACAGACATAAAGACATGGATGACCTCTAATTTCCTGCTTTTAAACTCAGATAAAACTGAAGTTATTGTACTTGGCCCCACAAATCTTAGAAACATGGTGTCTAACCAGATCCTTACTCTGGATGGCATTACCCTGACCTCTAGTAATACTGTGAGAAATCTTGGAGTCATTTTTGATCAGGATATGTCATTCAAAGTGCATATTAAACAAATATGTAGGACTGCTTTTTTGCATTTACGCAATATCTCTAAAATCAGAAAGGTCTTGTCTCAGAGTGATGCTGAAAAACTAATTCATGCATTTATTTCCTCTAGGCTGGACTATTGTAATTCATTATTATCAGGTTGTCCTAAAAGTTCCCTAAAAAGCCTTCAGTTAATTCAAAATGCTGCAGCTAGAGTACTGACGGGGACTAGAAGGAGAGAGCATATCTCACCCATATTGGCCTCTCTTCATTGGCTTCCTGTTAATTCTAGAATAGAATTTAAAATTCTTCTTCTTACTTATAAGGTTTTGAATAATCAGGTCCCATCTTATCTTAGGGACCTCGTAGTACCATATTACCCCAATAGAGCGCTTCGCTCTCAGACTGCAGGCTTACTTGTAGTTCCTAGGGTTTGTAAGAGTAGAATGGGAGGCAGAGCCTTCAGCTTTCAGGCTCCTCTCCTGTGGAACCAGCTCCCAATTCAGATCAGGGAGACAGACACCCTCTCTACTTTTAAGATTAGGCTTAAAACTTCCTTTTGCTAAAGCTTATAGTTAGGGCTGGATCAGGTGACCCTGAACCATCCCTTAGTTATGCTGCTATAGACGTAGACTGCTGGGGGGTTCCCATGATGCACTGTTTCTTTTTCTTTTTGCTCTGTATGCACCACTCTGCATTTAATCATTAGTGATCGATCTCTGCTCCCCTCCACAGCATGTCTTTTTCCTGGTTCTCTCCCTCAGCCCCAACCAGTCCCAGCAGAAGACTGCCCCTCCCTGAGCCTGGTTCTGCTGGAGGTTTCTTCCTGTTAAAAGGGAGTTTTTCCTTCCCACTGTAGCCAAGTGCTTGCTCACAGGGGGTCGTTTTGACCGTTGGGGTTTTACATAATTATTGTATGGCCTTGCCTTACAATATAAAGCGCCTTGGGGCAACTGTTTGTTGTGATTTGGCGCTATATAAAAAAAATTGATTGATTGATTGATTGATTATCAAACTCTTAAAAGAGGGTAAATCATCACGTAATGTTGCAAAAGATGTTGGTTGTTCACAGTCAGCTGTGTCTAAACTCTGGACCAAATACAAACAACATGGGAAGGTTGTTAAAGGCAAACATACTGGTAGACCAAGGAAGACATCAAAGCGTCAAGACAGAAAACTTAAAGCAATATGTCTCAAAAATCGAAAATGCACAACAAAACAAATGAGGAACAAATGGGAGGAAACTGGAGTCAACGTCTGTGACCGAACTGTAAGAAACCGCCTAAAGGAAATGGGATTTACATACAGAAAAGCTAAACGAAAGCTATCATTAACACCTAAACGAAAAAAAACAAGGTTACAATGGGCTAAGGAAAAGCAATCGTGGACTGTGGATGACTGGATGAAAGTCATATTCAGTGATGAATCTCGAATCTGCATTGGGCAAGGTGATGATGCTGGAACTTTTGTTTGGTGCAGTTCCAATGAGATTTATATAGATGACTGCCTGAAGAGAACATGTAAATTTCCACAGTCATTGATGATATGGGGCTGCATGTCAGGTAAAGGCACTGGGGAGATGGCTGTCATTACATCATCAATAAATGCACACGTTTACGTTGATATTTTGGACACTTTTCTTATCCCATCAATTGAAAGGATGTTTGGGGATGATGAAATCATTTTTCTAGATGATAATGCATCTTGCCATAGAGCAAAAACTGTGAAAACATTCCTTGCAAAACGACACATAGGGTCAATGTCATGGCCTGCAAATAGTCCGGATCTTAATTCAATTGAAAATCTTTGGTGGAAGTTGAAGAACATGGTCCATGACAAGACTCCAACCTGCAAAGCTGATCAGGCAACAGCAATAAGAGAAAGCTGGAGCCAGATTGATGAAGAGTACTGTTTGTCACTCATTAAGTCCATGCCTCAGAGACTGCAAGCTGTTATAAAAGCCAGAGGTGGTGCAACAAAATACTAGTGATGTGTTGGAGCGTTCTTTTGTTTTTATATACTCAACAAAAATATAAACGCAACACTTTTGGTTTTGCTCCCATTTTGTATGAGATGAACTCAAAGATCTAAAACTTTTTCCACATACACAATATCACCATTTCCCTCAAATATTGTTCACAAACCAGTCGAAATCTGTGATAGTGAGCACTTCTCCTTTGCTGAGATAATCCATCCCACCTCACAGGTGTGCCATATCAAGATGCTGATTAGACACCATGATTAGTGCACAGGTGTGCCTTAGACTGCCCGCAATAAAAGGCCACTCTGAAAGGTGCAGTTTTGTTTTATTGGGGGGGATACCAGTCAGTATCTGGTGTGACCACCATTTGCCTCATGCAGTGCAACACATCTCCTTCGCATCATCCGTGAAGAGAACATCTCTCCAACGTGCCGAATGCCAGCGAATGTGAGCATTTTCCCACTCAAGTCGGTTACGACGACAAACTGGAGTCAGGTCGAGACCCCGATGAGGATGACGAGCATGCAGATGAGCTTCCCTGAGACGGTTTCAGACAGTTTGTGCAGAAATTCTTTGGTTATGCAAACCGATTGTTCCAGCAGCTGTCCGAGTGGCTGGTCTCAGACGATCTTGGAGGTGAACATGCTGGATGTGGAGGTCCTGGGCTGGTGTGGTTACACGTGGTCTGCGGTTGTGAGGCTGGTTGGATGTACTGCCAAATTCTCTGAAATGACTTTGGAGACGGCTTATGGTAGAGACATGAACATTGAATACACAAGCAACAGCTCTAGTTGACATTCCTGCTGTCAGCATGCCAATTGCACACTCCCTCAAATCTTGCGACATCTGTGGCATTGTGCTGTGTGATAAAACTGCACCTTTCAGAGTGGCCTTTTATTGCGGGCAGTCTAAGGCACACCTGTGCACTAATCATGGTGTCTAATCAGTATCTTGATATGGCACACCTGTGAGGTGGGATGGATTATCTCAGCAAAGGAGAAGTGCTCACTATTACAGATTTAGACTGGTTTGTGAACAATATTTGAGAGAAATGGTGATATTGTGTATGTGGAAAAAGTTTTAGATCTTTGAGTTCATCTCATACAAAATGGGAGCAAAACCAAAAGTGTTGCGTTTATATTTTTGTTGAGTGTATATATATATATATATATATATATATATATATATATATATATATATATATATATATATATATATATATCATCACCACCCCCTCCACAGAGGGTGGTCCTCAAGCTTGGGCCATTTACCAGAGAACTGGGAGTTTGACGGTTCAGCGCAGTATCTTAGCTGTTCCTAGGACTACACTCTTCTGGAGAGAGACCTCTGATGTTGTTCCTGGAATCTGCTGGAGCCACTCTTCCAATCTGGGAGTTACAGCTCTTAGAGCTCCTATTTGATTGGGACCACTTTCGACTTTACCTTCCACCATCTGCTCCAGTTTCTCCTTCAGCCCTTGGTACTTCTCTATCTTCTCATGCTCCTTCTTTCTGATGTTGCCATCAGTTGGGATTTGCCACATCAACCACAGCTGCAGTTTTCTTTCCCTTGTCAACCACCACTATATCTGGTTGGTTGGCCAGCAGCTGCTTGTCTGTCTGGAATTAAATGATCCACAGGATCTTAGCCCTGTCGTTCTCAACCACCAGTGGTGGCATCTCCCATCGAGACTTGGGGAGGGGACATGTAATCCGTATGTGGCACAGATATTCCAGTACATAATTCCTGACACTTGGTTGTGTCTCTCAGGGTACGCTGTCCCAGCTTGCATCCTGCATCCTGCTACTATATGCTGGACTGTCTCTGGGGCACATTTGCACAACCTGCAACTTGGGCCCTGTCGCCTGTGGTAGCCTCCTGCCTCCACACCACATGAAAAATGTGGTGGTGGTGGACCCATAATGATCTTGACATTTACATTGACTTCTGTTTACTGCAGACTGTATAAAACAAACATATTTCATGCTTTGTGTGGTCAGCTTTATTTTATTTGTTATATATATATATATATATATATATATATATATATATATATATATATATATATGCTCCCAGACCACCAATAACCAGCAAAAATCTAAGCATAAAAATTCAAAAAGAAAAAATAATATAGCACCTTCAACTGCACCACAGACTAAAACAGTTAAATGTGGTCTGTTAAACATTAGGTCTCTCTCTTCTAAGTCCCTGTTAGTAAATGGTATAATAATTGATCAACATATTGATTTCTTCTGCCTTACAGAAACCTGGTTACAGCAGGATGAATATGTTAGTTTAAATGAGTCAACACCCCCGAGTCACACTAACTGTCAAAATGCTCGAAGCACGGGTCGAGGAGGAGGAGTAGCAGCAATCTTCCACTCCAGCTTATTAATTAATCAAAGAACCAGAGAAGAGCTTTAATTCATTTGAAAGCTTGACTCTTAGTCTTGTCCATCCAAATTGGAAGTCTCAAAAGCCAGTTTTATTTGTTATTATGTATCGTCCACTTGGTCGTTACTGTGAGTTTGTGATTTTTCAGACCATTTGTCTGACTTAGTGCTTAGCTCAGATAATTATACGAGGTCTGTTAGAAAAGTATCCGACCTTTTTATTTTTTTCAAAAACCATATGGATTTGAATCACGTGTGATTGCATCAGCCAAGCTTGAACCTTCGTGCGCATGCGTGAGTTTTTTCACGCCTGTCGGTTGCATTATTCGCCTGTGAGCAGGCTTTGTGTGAGCAATGGTCCACCCCTCTCGTCAGATTTTTATTGCGAATAAATGTCTGAACAATTTGGAGCTTTGCTGCATCAAATCTTTCCAGAAACTGTGAGAGACCTCCAGGTGGACACCATAAGGAAAATTCAGATGGCTTTCAGGGACGATTTTATGGGGATTACACAGATTAAGGAGTGCTCCAGCTGGTTTAAAGACCGCCCACAGCTGCTGAGAGCGCGCCGCGCTATGAGCGCCAATCGACAGGCTGAATCAACCAGATCATTTCCAACGTGAAGGCTTTGTTGATCCGGGACGTCGTCTGACTTACACAAAAATGGCAGGAGACGTGGACATCAGTACTTTTTCGGCACATTCCACTGTTACAGGAGTTTTTTTCATGGAAAGAGAAGCGGAGGGATGCACCACGGAGCCGTTCATGGCGCGGCACAAAACCACCTCCGTATTGGTCTCACAGGGTGGCTTTCAGATGGCTTTCAGACGGCTTTCGGTGGTTTTTCAGTCATGTGACTATCCGAGAAATTGTGGATGAGCCTGGACATGCCAGAACATGTCCTGTGAGGCTTCATCACGGTGCTTTGCGCCATGCGGCACCGCGATGTGCGGAATTCCCCCGCTCCTCTTTCCATGACAAAAACTCCTGTAACAGTGGAATGTGCCGTTCATTTCCAAACTGGACGCTGTGTTTTATCCGGGACGTCGTCTGACTAGCACAGGAATTGCGGAAGACGTGGACATCAGCACTTTTTCGGCACATTGAGACAGACATGCGGAGGAATTCCGCGCGTCGCGATGGAGCCGCATGGCGCAAAGCAACGCCGTGATGAAGCCTCACAGGACATGTTCTGGCATGTCCAGCTCATGCACAATTTCTTGGATAGTCACACAACTGAAAAGCCACCGAAAGCCGTCTGAAAGCCACCTGAAAGCCGTCCTGTGAGACCAACACGGAGGTGCTTTTGTCCGCGCCATTCGCGGCTCCGTGGCGCATCCCTCCGTTTCTCTTTCCATGAAAAAAACTCCTGTAACAGTGGAATGTGCCGAAAAAGTCTTGATGTCCACGTCTTCTGCCATTTTTGTGGAAGTCAGACGACGTCCCGGATCAACAAAGCCTTCACGTTGGAAATGATCTGGTTGTTTCAGCGGGGTTTCAGCCTGTCGATCGGCGCTCAGAGTGCGCCGCGCTCTCAGACACTGTGGGCGGTCTTTAAACCGGCTGGAGCACTCCTTAATCTGTGTAATCCCCATAAAATCATCCCTGAAAGCCATCTGAATTTTCCGAATGGTGTCCACCTGGAGGTCTTTCACAGTTTCTGGAAAATTTGATGCAGCAAAGCTCCAAATCGTTCAGACATTTATTCGCAATAAAAATCTGACGAGAGGGGTGGACCACTGCTCACACAAAGCCTGCTCACAGGCGAATGACGCAACCGACAGGCGTGAAAAAACTCACGCATGCACACGATGGTTCAAGCTTGGCTGATGAATCACACATGATTCAAATCCATATGTTTTTTTGCAAAAAATAAAAAGGTCGGATACTTTTCTAACAGACCTCGTATATATATATATATATATATATATATATATATTCCTACATTTAAGGCCTGCAGCATTTTCAAACAAAAAAAAGTTTGGGATAGGGCGTTTATTATTCTAAATGTAAGAATTAATTAGACATACGTCAAAAATTACTGGTCCGTGACCTCGCACCAGTGGATTTCTCTATCCCTGCCGATATCCTCACTGTAGATCCTGATGAGGTGGATCAGTGAGTCACTCACTCTTGGCATACACCTTGATGTCATCCATGTACAGGAGGTAGCTGATGGTTACTCTACTCCTGAATCGATATCCATAGCCGCTCTCTATGCCAACTTACCTGAGGGGGTTGAGGCCTATGCAGAACAGCAACAGGGACAGTGCATCACCTTGGTATATTCCGCACTTGATGGTGACTTGTGCGACTGACTGAGTTGGTCACCAGTTATGTCTTCACTAGTCAGTCAGTCACAACTCAGGGCCTCAGTTATGGACATCTTGTACATGTTAGGTATCCAGGACCTGTCTCTCATGATGCGCTTATGTACCTCTGTTAGTTGGCTAACATCTTTCTGGATTTGGGCTTCCAATCTTCTTTTCCATGGAGGACTCTCATTTTGGGCGGTATTCTTGATCTTATAAGCAAGTGTGCCAAGGATTACTGTAGTATTGGTGCATATGTGCTCATTGGTTTCTGGTTTCCTTGCTGTCATGGTTTAAAACCCTGCAGGGCACGTAAGGCCGCCCTGTTCAAGCCAGCACATGTCCAGGCCCATTAAAAGTTCACCAGTGACCATCTGGATGATCCAGAGGAGGCATGGGAGAAGGACATGTGGTCAGAGCCACGGGTGTGTCAATTCCACTCGCCATGTTTGGAGGATGAGAACAACCCCAAAAGTACTGTCCCAACCATGAAGCATTGGGGTGGAAACATCATTTTGGGAAGTGCTTTTCCGCAAAGGGGACAGGACAACTGCAGTGTATTAAAGGGAGGAAGGATGGGGCTGTGTATTGCGAGATTTTGGCAAACAACCTCCTTCCCTCAGTAAGAGCACTGAAGATGGGTCATGGCTGGGTCTTCCAGCATGACAATGACCCCAAACACACAGCCAGGGCAACTAAGAAGGGGCTCTGTAAGAAGCATTTCAAAGTCCTGGAGTGCCCTAGCCAGTCTCCAGACCTGAACGCAATAGAAAATCTTTGGAGGAAGCTGAAACCTGTAAGATCTGTATTGAGGAGTGGACCAAAATCCCCGCTGCCATGTGCAAACTTGGTCAAGAACTACAGGAAAGGTCTGACCTCTGTAATTGCAAACAAAGGTTTCCGTACCAAATATTAAGGTGTTTTTCTATTGTATCAAATACTTGATTTGCATTTTATTGCATGATATAATTATGTAAAAATGTGATTATGTGATTATCTGATTTTTTTTTTAATTCTGTTTCTCATAGTTGAAGTGCACCTATGATAAAAATTAGTCTTCATTGTTTGCATGTGGAAAACTTGAAAAATCGACAGTGTATCAAATACTTATTTGCCTCACTCTGTGTGTGTGTGTGTGTATATATATATGTATATATATATATACACACACACACACACACACACACACACACACACACACACACACACACACACACACACACACCAGCTCAAAACCAGAGTCACTGAATCAGTGAAGAAAATACATAACCAAAATCCATTAACTTTAACTAGTAATGACTTCATGACTTTCTTTGCTAACAAAATTTTAACTATTAGAGAAAAAATTACTCATAACCATCCCAAAGACGTATCGTTATCTTTGGCTGCTTTCAGTGATGCCGGTATTTGGTTAGACTCTTTCTCTCCGATTGTTCTGTCTGAGTTATTTTCATTAGTTACTTCATCCAAACCATCAACGTGTTTATTAGACCCCATTCCTACCAGGCTGCTCAAGGAAGCCCTACCATTATTTAATGCTTCGATCTTAAATATGATCAATCTATCTTTGTTAGTTGGCTATGTACCACAGGCTTTTAAGGTGGCATTAATTAAACCATTACTTAAAAAGCCATCACTTGACCCAGCTATCTTAGCTAATTATAGGCCAATCTCCAACCTTCCTTTTCTCTCAAAAATTCTTGAAAGGGTAGTTGTAAAACAGCTAACTGATCATCTGCAGAGGAATGGTCTATTTGAAGAGTTTCAGTCAGGTTTTAGAATTCATCATAGTACAGAAACAGCATTAGTGAAGGTTACAAATGATCTTCTTATGGCCTCGGACAGTGGACTCATCTCTGTGCTTGTTGTGTTAGACCTCAGTGCTGCTTTTGATACTGTTGACCATAAAGTTAATTATGGAGTTCCACAAGGTTCTGTGCTAGGACCAATTTTATTCACTTTATACATGCTTCCCTTAGGCAGTATTATTAGACGGTATTGCTTAAATTTTCATTGTTACGCAGATGATACCCAGGTTTATCTATCCATGAAGCCAGAGGACACACACCAATTAGCTAAACTGCAGGATTGTCTTACAGACATAAAGACATGGATGACCTCTAATTTCCTGCTTTTAAACTCAGATAAAACTGAAGTTATTGTACTTGGCCCCACAAATCTTAGAAACATGGTGTCTAACCAGATCCTTACTGTGGATGGCATTACCCTGACCTCTAGTAATACTGTGAGAAATCTTGGAGTCATTTTTGATCAGGATATGTCATTCAAAGCGCATATTAAACAAATATGTAGGACTGCTTTTTTGCATTTACACAATATCTCTAAAATCAGAAAGGTCTTCATGCATTTATTTCCTCTAGGCTGGACTATTGTAATTCATTATTATCAGGTTGTCCTAAAAGTTCCCTAAAAAGCCTTCAGTTAATTCAAAATGCTGCAGCTAGAGTACTGACGGGGACTAGAAGGAGAGAGCATATCTCACCCATATTGGCCTCTCTTCATTGGCTTCCTGTTAATTCTAGAATAGAATTTAAAATTCTTCTTCTTACTTATAAGGTTTTGAATAATCAGGTCCCATCTTATCTTAGGGACCTCGTAGTACCATATCACCCCAATAGAGCGCTTCGCTCTCAGACTGCAGGCTTACTTGTAGTTCCTAGGGTTTGTAAGAGTAGAATGGGAAGCAGAGCCTTCAGCTTTCAGGCTCCTCTCCTGTGGAACCAGCTCCCAATTCAGATCAGGGAGACAGACACCCTCTCTACTTTTAAGATTAGGCTTAAAACTTTCCTTTTTGCTAAAGCTTATAGTTAGGGCTGGATCAGGTGACCCTGAACCATCCCTTAGTTATGCTGCTATAGACGTAGACTGCTGGGGGGTTCCCATGATGCACTGTTTCTTTCTCTTTTTGCTCTGTATGCACCACTCTGCATTTAATCATTAGTGATCGATCTCTGCTCCCCTCCACAGCATGTCTTTTTCCTGGTTCTCTCCCTCAGCCCCAACCAGTCCCAGCAGAAGACTGCCCCTCCCTGAGCCTGGTTCTGCTGGAGGTTTCTTCCTGTTAAAAGGGAGTTTTTCCTTCCCACTGTAGCCAAGTGCTTGCTCACAGGGGGTCGTTTTGACCGTTGGGGTTTTACATAATTATTGTATGGCCTTGCCTTACAATATAAAGCGCCTTGGGGCAACTGTTTGTTGTGATTTGGCGCTATATAAAAAAATTGATTGATTGATTGATAAGAGTTTTAGAATTACTTTGCTCAATGTAATCCTGAATATCCCATTGATGGCAAATTTCACTTTTTATTTGTGAGATACTAGCAAGCCAAAATGAGGCAGGTGGTAGGGGGCTAAGAAAGCAGTGTTTGCCGGAAGCACAGCCGTGCAGGCTGGCGTGGCCCTGCCACAGCTCGTGGCTTGCAAGGCGCCACTGGGGCACAGCAGGCTCTGTCAGATGACACCTGGGTGAGATGGGGCATCTCTGTCTCGTGTCTGAGCTTTGGTGGACAATGTAGGACCAGGAAGGGCGTAAGTCCCTTTTTTCTTGTTTATAAATCAATAAAAATGACAAGGATCTATTGTAGGCGTTATATAAAACAAATAATTAATGTTTTTTTCATTCCTGCAATGGAAAGAATATTTCATGAGGTGGCATATTCTTACCACTGCACTGATGAACATTCAATTTTTGTATATTAGTGTTTCAGGATTATGAAGTCTGTGTTTTTCTAATAGAAACAGGCAAAAGTCTTTTGTAGTGCAAGCTACAGCTAAAAATTTACCATAATTGCAGGGCAGAGGGGGCTAAAGCTGAAATATAAATTTCTAAGGTGTGTTGTGGGCTGGATAATGTTATTGTGGAGTGGCTGTGGACTTGTAAATATGACTGGTATAAAGCAGAGTAGTTACAGTAAAAGAAGGAAGGAAGTCCTATGCAGACCCTGAGACCCGGTGGATATACTAATATTCTATAGCGGGAAGTGGATGATGACAGACAGGTTGTGTAACCAGAAATTGAGCCCAGGTCTAATATTGACTTAAGTCCTGGTCCCACCAAATAATGAAAGATGAATGAGTAGGGATGGGTATGGAGAACCAGTTCTTTTCGGGTATCGTTAAGAAATTATTCGATCCACCAACATCAATAGCCTTTTTGCTTAACGATTCCTTTATTGGTCCTTCAGAGTGGACGTTGTTTTTGAGGGTGTTTGCTGTGAAAATGATCATTTCTCTACATTGATTACAGACCCTGCAGCGGGTCTGTCATCAACCGTTTCTGCAGCACGGCTTTGCTTTGAACCTTGAACCAATGAAGCAATGCTTCAATTTGCTGCTTCGTTGGTTCTTTGTTTTATTTCGCTTTATCTTAATTTTTCCCCGCTAAAACCCTAAAGAAGATATGTCTGTGAGTAATATTTAACTTTTTATGTGAAACTGACCTATTATGGTCTTCTGAAACAGTTGATAGATGTATTTTATAACTTAAAAATGAGGCCGATGTAACGCATTAGCATGTCTATGGCGTTTTCAATTTTAAAGTTGGCATTAAGGTGTTCACATCTCAGCACAGAGTCAAATGTATTAAAATTTTAACTTTTTTTAATTTATTTTTTATTTATATCCATCTATCCATCCATCCATTTTCTTCTGCTTTATCTGGAGTCGGTCGCGGGGGCAGCAGCTCAAGCAAAGCCACCAAGACCTCCCGATCCACACACACCTCCCCCAGCTCCTCCGGGGGAACCCCGAGGCGTTCCAGACGTAGTCTCTCCAGCGTGTACTTGGACTTCCCTGGGGCCTCCTCCCGATGGGACGTGCCCGGAACACCTATATACATATATTAATAATAATAGTATCTACAGCAATAACATTAATAATAACTAATAATGCTAAAATACAATTTTAGAGAAAGAGACAAAAAGAACCTGATAAAACAAAACACAACAAAAGATAAAACCAACTAACAATGAACAGAAATAAAAAAATATAGAAATAAATAACTGTTTCCTGTGAACACCTAGTGACTCTTACACCTCCACTTCATCCCCGTTTTATTTAAGTTTAATGACAATTTGTTTTGGTCAAACCATATTTTCAATTTGTTAATTTCTTCAGTGATTTCCTCCAGTGATTTCCTCCAGAACTATCTGCCAAGCTAGAAAACTGCTGCATCCTAGTAAGCTTTGTGCTTAACGATTCTGTTATCGGTCCTTCAGAGTGGCCGTTGTTTTGGGGGGTGTTTGTCAGGAAAATGATCATTTCTCTACATTGATTACAGACCCTGCAGCGGGTCCGTAATCAACTTTTCTGCAGCGCGGCTTTGCTTTGAACCTTGAACCAATCGAAGCCGTGGTTCGCAGATTGAAGCAATGCTTCAATCTATTGCTTCGTTTATTTTTTTATTTCGCTTAATTTTCCCCCGCTAAAACCCTAAAGAGCATACGTCTGTGAGTATTATTTACCTTTTCTATGTTAAACCGACCTGTTATGGTCTTCTGAAACAGTTGATAGATGTATTTTATAACTTAAAAACAGGAGCGATGCTAACACGTTAGCATGTCTACGGCATTTTCAATGTTAAAAGTTAGCATTAAGCAGTTGCAGCTGTCAATCACGTTCGGGTGCATTTGTTTTCAAATTATATTTCTTAAATTTATTTTTTAATCTAATGATTATTATATACAATATATACTTATTATATACAATTTTAGAGAAAGAGACAAAAAGAACCTGAACAGAAACACAACAGAAAATATAAAACCAACTAACAATGAACATACATAAATAAATACATACAGAAAAAAATAAGTGTTTCCTGTGAACACCTAGTGACTCTTACACCTCCACTTCATCCCTGTCTTATTTAAGTTTAATGACAGTTTGTTTCGGTCAAACCATATTTTCAATGTGTTAATTTCTTCAGTGATTTCCTCCAGAACTGTCTGCCAAGCTAGAAAACTGCTGCGTCCTAGTAATTGCAGAATACTACTGGAATGAATCTGAAAAAGGAAAGTTGGGTTTTGTCTCGCCAAAATAGATGCTGCACTCACTGCAGTTTATTGTCTGGAATAGTCCCAGATTGCATTTCAGAGCTTCTAGAATTCAAACATTTTCATGCAGGTGGTACTGGGGAGTAATTTTGGGTTACAGTTTTTTTTTTTTTTTGTTTTTCACCACTTTCATCCCTGAATATGTCAATCGTAAGTCACTTTCGTGCGAATTAAAGTTACTAACTGGGACTCCTGTCTTGCTGCGAGAAAGAAACGAGAATCGTCCTCCATTCTGTTCACACAGCTCCAAACACTGCACGGCTCTCTGCCGAGTCAAGTTAGAACAATAGAATCCAATCGGAATTAATAACTTCGAAGCAAAACGCCGTGTAAATCAAATGACACCTCTTCCAAATGTTGTAATACAAACAAACTGCAATCGATCAAAACGTTTTTTTCCTCCCAAAATGAGACGTCTTGTGCTGACGTGCAGCAGCCAGCTGAGCTCAGCTCAGAGGTACGGAGTCACATTCATGCCAAAATGTCTGAAAGGAAATGGTTTTGACAAAACTACAGATTTTATTTATGTCCAGAGATCAAGAATCCAGTGACCAATTTAAAATGTTGTTGACATAGAAAACCCGTAAAGTTCTACTTTTAGTACACAGAAAATTCACAAGAGGTATCGATAAGGGAATCGATAAGGAATCGGATCGATAAGCAGAATCAATAATGGCATCGATATTGATAAAATCTTATCAGTACCCATCCCTAATAATGAGCCACATAGCATTTTTTTTTTGGTATGAGTCCTGTTATTCAATAATCGTGGGAGAATAGCGGCTCTGAGAGATTCTTAGAGGCAGAATATTCAGCTAATGAGGCTCATCTCTGAGCATGGCGCTAATTTCAAGAAGTTCAAAATTCAGCAACAACAGCATGGGGCAGTTTGTGTACGAGGTACTACGAGGACAAACAAGGATTTTAGAGGGATGTTTGTGGTGAGGATGAAGCTGTTAAAAGCCCATTATCCGAGCACCTGGCAGCTATGAGGACAGGACTGTCTATTTTTAACAAGCTCAGCCCTCTTGTGTAATACACTTGCGCAATACATCTTACTATAATTCAACCTGCTTTATGCACCGGACACTAGATATAAAATAATTATTTTGTAGCAGATTAATCATTTTCTGTCAGAGCTTGACAGTTGAAAACACCTCTGATCACTTCTGGAATCACAGAGGACTGTTTCATCTGGATTTTTTTTTCCCCCCTCTCTCTCATGCACTGAGGTGAATGTATTTGGAACAGCTTAAAAGGTAATTATTTGTAATGTTTTTATTGTAATAGCTTGGTAAAACAGTTGCATGTTCACTCCTTCTATATAAGCACCTGTAAAAGTATGTTTGATAGATTTAACATCTGGTTATGGATCAGTTGAGCTGCACTGTGTGTGCGCACTGATGCAATGACTCGCGCTGAAGACGAGCATTTACGCAGAACGCCAGTTCGCAAAGAGTTATTTTGCAGACAGTAACGGACAAACACAAAGTTCAAAGTTGGATCTCGGTGTCAAAATGACGGTGTTTAAAGCCAGTGAAGCCATGGACGAAATTAAGCCAGCGAGAAGGAGCGCAAAGGTGACTGTCCAGGAACGCAGAACACCAGCACGCAAAACAGCGTTTTTGCAGACATTAACAGACGAACACAATTTTAAAGCTGGATCATGGTGTCAAAATTACTGTATAAGTCGCAGAAGAAATAAAACCAGTGAGAGGAAGTGCAGAGTCGACTGTCCAGGAACCCGTGGTTCAGTTCTAGCTGGTCCTAGCATTTAATGACTCGAACACAGGTGATCAGCAGCCTGGCACATGGTGCACACCAGCTGGGCTTGTGCAGGAGCATGTTTTTTTTTGGACTGCGTTTAAAAAATGTGACATCATCTTGAATTAATGCTGTGAATTGTAAACCCACACTTTAAAAAGGGACCAAGTGTGGGAGGGCTGGAGGTTTTGGACCAAACACATGCCTAAACGTGTACCAACTTCGCGTTACATGGTGCTACATGGATCATATGTGGTTTGACGTGAATCATATGCAGCGACACGAGCCATTCAAGGCTGGGTGGAGCTCATTAGAGGCTGATAACTGGCACATGTGAGGTACTTAGAGGCCCATAGAGGCTTCTTCATAGCAAATACATGATAGATTTATATGTGGATCATTATTCAAATAATCACTGAAATTTCTGACAAATCCATATATGGCTCATTATTCATGGCTTTATTTGGGGGGACAAAGGCTTTAGAAATCACTCAATGAGAAAACGTGTGTTAAATAAGAGACTCCTTTTAAAATTGCATGGCAACCCCCTGAAGAGTCAAGTTGTGACATACCTCGTGATTCCCAGCCCTACATGACAATAATCATCTTTTTGTTCCAGGTCGCAAAAACTGCCAAAACTAGAAAGTATATTGGCCATGAGCCCTGCATCAGGTTTTAAAATGAATTATGTGCCGACCGCCTCGTAACATCCCTCATTAGCATTGTTCTACGCGGTGATGCAGAAGCTATTACAACGAAGTGTTGATTGAATTAACAAATTGACTTTGTGCTCTCTGACAGATGGGACAAAACATTAAGACAGCAGCCCGCATGCAGAGAAACATTGGAAGCCTTCTTTGAATTCACGCCATTGTCAAAAGCAGATGAAGTAAAGGGTATTTGCATTGTTTTTGGAAGTTCTTAAAGACTCGAAAGAAAAGGGGAACGTTCACATTTAGGTTACGTTAACGTGTCGTTGATATGACAGCAGGAGGGGAAGACACGTTGTTTGAAGATGTGCAAAATGCAATGAGCTGCACGAAACTGTAAGTCCTCTGGTGAATTTTACACCCCATCTCCAGGTCCAAGGCAGCAAATCACAGATTGACCTCAATCAGTTCTACAGCTGCAGATGAAAATGTTAGAGTGCAATCACATTTTTTACTGCTCGGTTTTATGGAAAAGGCAGAGCCTCCACATCATGCTTGGAAAAAGTAGGTTGGACAGTTAGACCACATTCTCGCCCACATCAGGCAGCTGCTCTTTGAGTAAACAGCATTCATGTCCGAGCAGCAACAATTATAGTTTTTTTTCTGCCACTCCTGTCTCTGTTTTTATTAATTTTGCTGTGTTGGTGCATTTCTCTCTGCCTACAAACGTATCAAAGAAAGCCGGCTTTGTGATTACACAATAACAAAATGCCGTGTACACGACTGACATATGAATAAAACTGAAGTTTCTCTCATCTCTGGAACGTGTCCTTCTCTGCCTTAAACAACTAGCGCAGCATCCTTCCTTTTCCATTCATCTTCCAGCCTCAAACCATAATTAACTTTCTTATAGAAGTCAGTCATTCTGCCGCTGAACCGCACGGCCATAACACTGATAAAACAAGATGGACTGAGAAATTGAAACACACAACTTTAAAAATGCTATGAAAGGGGAAAAAAATGTGCATTTTGAGATTCATCTCATGACACTAACTGCAAGGAGAAGCTGGAAAACACCTTGCACCATCACAGTCTCTTCACAGCTCAGAGCAAAGGTCCCTCAGGTTATCGTGACCAGTCCTCTTCCTTATTGACAATTCCAGTGCGACTCTATGCAACTTAATGTGTTTCTGCAGTAAGCAGTAGTGCTTGCAAGGATAGATTGAAACTCAAACTGAAGATGTTTCATTAAAATGACATGGTGTTAATGAGGTTCATGTTATGAAATGAATGCAGTTTGAGCACTGAGTAGGGTTGCTATCAGCGTTAATTCAATCTTGCATCTCTTCAAACCGTCGGGATTCATGTAATTCTGGGCCTGCCGTGGTGATCATCATTATGATGGGGGTTAGTAACACCGACGCACGGATGATGGCACTGCACAGCACGTAACAGGCCAAATTTGACCCAAACATCTACTAAAACGCTTCCTCAACTCGGGACGCAATATTAACTCTAACATTAAACTGAGAATGATAATAGGCCAGCACAGTCTCATTTGAACCCTGCGGGATTTGACCACTTATGGGGACATTTTGTACAATATATACACGGTATAACTTCACACACTGGTGTACTGTTTTGTTTTCGGCTGCAATCACCGAAGCAGTCGTGAAGTGTTTTTTGTTTGTTTTGTTTTTTTTTGGGGGGGGGGGGGGGGGTCACAGTAAAGGGAACATGAGGCAAATGGGAGACGTCGTGTCGGTAAGTGTTATCCTACACAGCTAACCAGAGTAGCTACGTTCTCTTGCCTGCAAAACTGCCTCGACGTTTGCGATCCGGGTCATAAACAAACCATAACACATATCCACTTTCCCACTGCATCATCATTTTTTTATTTGCATTTTCACTTTGTTTTTGTGTAATTTGTCCAAAAACTCATACAAAATGCTGTGTTTTTGTCCCCGGAAGTAGAGAAATTGAGTCATATTTTACCCCTTTAGCGCCCACCCTCAAGCGAGACTGTGCTCTCCAATTTAACAACATTGCAGGAGGATTACAATTTGAGATTCACAATCAAACTTGGCAGCTATTAGCTAATTACAGTATTAATGACCCACAACCATGTCTCAGAGGTTTCACTAAGAAAGTCAAAGTTGGAATGAACAAAAGTTACAGTTGCACACTTTCCTGCACTTCTGGGGACTAATTTGGGAGGGGATGTCCCCCTCCCCCCAGGTTGGGTTCGGTGGGCAAACCCTGACAAAGTTTTGAATTTCTATTGCCTTGTCCACACAAATGGAGCTTTTCCTGTACAATCTTTTTGTCCTTTTCAAAAAGTGTTCTGTAAACACACCACCGTTTCAAGATATATCTGCGTGCACACAAAGCCACTGAAAATGCTGTAGTGTGTGTATACCAGGCCTGTATGTGGGGCTGTAACACTACCGCAAAAAAATGGAGAAGACAAGCACAGAAGATGACCAAGAAGATGGCGAACACAAATGCTAAAGCAATAGCAAAAGCTGAGATGTTGGTGTGGACCAACGACGAACGCAAACTTCTGCGTGGAGTCCCACTAGTCTATAAATCGACTAAACTACAAGAGAATGTTGACAATAAGCTCAGCAGCTTCTGTAGCATAAACACAAGTCTGAAGTACACCGTTGTTGTTGTTACGTGACTATATCACAAACATTATATGTTCACTGTACACATGAAAAGGCAAAAGCGGTGTTCTGTCAAGATGCGTGGGTTTGTCGATTTATGCATCCCCACCACTGATCTCTATATAACACTCGATAGCTCACTCGGCAATATTTTTGAAGCAAACCGGCCGCCATATTACCACTCCCATGTTCCACTCTTGAACGCTCTTTTCTATTGATCTTTAATGAGGTGCACGCAACTTTCTTCTTTGTAATTTTGTTAAAAAATACCTTCATGTGCAGCTTCAACCTGCGCAAACTGCCAGATCAAAGGCTACGGACAAACATTTCATCTGTGAATATGACTGAAATGGGAAGTAATGAACAATAATTTGAAGAGTTCTCTCCCTTATTCCAGCATATAGGCAGAGATAATAATAATATGCTGATGATTCCACAAAACTTGTATAAACTTTGATTAAGGAATGATAATTTTTAGAATTGAGTATTTGTTGTTGTGTGTTGGGGGGGTTTGACTGGACATTTTGGTGTTCTTTTCTTTTCTTTGCTCTCCAGGTGGTATGCAAACTGGTTTTTGTCTGTGGATAAGGTGCTGGCAGAAGAGTCCTTCACCCTCATCAGCATGATTTGCAGCACCTGTGGATGATGCTCACGTGCAAACTTAAAGACTTTCAGCTGAAGCAGATAATGAGATGGCGTTCTGCATTTAAGCCATGAGTGATTCAAGCAGAATTGCTGGGAACTCGACCTTGTGACGTTCGTTTGTGAGACGCTGAGGACCGCGCCTGGGTATGACACATCGTGCCTGTGAAGGAGGACGGGTGAGGGACACATGCTGTCAGCACACATCAGAGGTGATTGATTGTCTGAATAAGTGTTAATAGTAATTTGGTATTTTGTTACGCAGTATATTTGAACATTGATGAGAATTGTGCAGCTCGCTTCTCACGGCCGTGGCGTGCGGACTGATGATCCTCCACCTGTTGTGAGAAGCTGCTCATTTACATAAAGCTTAAATTCAGACCTGAATGTGTTGCTGATAGTGTGTGCCTTTGAAGTATATTAGTTGTAGCTGTTGACTTACCTCACCTCTTCTATCCTTCACAGAGTTAGTTTGTCGTGTCCACCTGGGGGGTGTCTGGCGGTGAATGTGAGTCCAGAAGCGCCGGGCTTCGATCCCTTTGGGCGCTGGAGAGCGCGCCGTCCTTCACTCCGCCAGACAAACGCACTTTTACGTTGTACACTGAGTATTGCACAAGAGGGGGAAAATAAAGTTGTTTTGTTTTTTGGAACTGCTTTCTGGTCATTCAGCGCTGGGTTCAGTCAGACGCAGGTCCGCTCCTCAACCCGCGTCGGCCCATAACATTTGTCCCAGTGAGATAGGAGTAATTGAGAATAGAAGGGAAGAAAGTTTCAAAGTAATAAAAGAAAGAAAGAAAATAAATCAAATAGCTAATCATGGCAGGCATAGATTAGGAGGGATCAATCTTACATTATCTGAAGAACAAAAATAAGTAAATCAGAGAATCAGCTCAGTTATTACTCAAAATTGTTGACGTTATAATAAGTTGTCTACGTGCGGTCCGCATAAGTTGGGAGTGGTAAGATGGCCAGAACTTTGCTTCAGCAGATTGTACGGAGTGGGTGGGCCATTGACCTATCCAGTAATATATATAGATCAATGGGTGAGAATCTGGGTTAAGAGAACTGCATGTGCGCAGTTGCGCGGGGGGCTGGCTTCTCGACAGGAGTGACATATCATAGGGACACCGGCATTTTAAGATTTATCCAGAGTCATTTTCAAAAAGTGGCATTTTTGGTTCCGATGTGATATAAAACTTGTGACATCAAACCAAAGATCTTTGACAGTAAAGAGAAATGGGGTAACACACATGGGAGTTATGAAACAGTCTGAATGATTATTACTGTTTTGAATTTCTGTTTTGTTTCTTCAGCTTGGTAAAGACTTTGTAAAAACCTTGTAACTGTTAGAATGGCCTAAGCAGTGGGTCACCCCTCTGAGTCTGGTCTACCTGAGGTTTCTTCGTCAATATCATCAGAGGGCGTTTTTCCTCACCACTGTTGCCTGTGTGCTTGCTCTAGGGGTAGGCAAGGTTAGACCTTGCTTGTGTGAATCGCCTTGAGGCAGCTTTGCTGTGATTTGGAGCTATAGTAATTCAATAAACTGAAATTGATTTATGATTTTCATGCTTAAGATTGTATATATACTGAACAAAGTCTATGTGATGCCACTCATAGGCTTTCTATAGAGATCCGAAACACCCGATCTGAAGCCTGAACATGACGCTGTCTTTGAGTGTAAACCGCCTAAGCTAACGGTCTGACCTCAGTTCGTGTGTTTATTAAATCATATTTTTGGGGACTGCACGGCCTGCAGTGGGCATTAAAAGTAATGAGCCTCTGATTTTGCATTAACGGGGCTTAATGGATCAGGCTACCAACAGCTGCTAAAAGTGCTAACAACATTAGTATAAAACATTAAATTAGCGGTGCAGCCTATCCAATCCAGTATCAGTACTGGTTTCTGATACCAACGTAATTCAAGTATCGGAAAATACTGACATAACCTGCGGTGTTTTCCAATACCGGAGAGAACCCACGTCTGCAAAACGTCTCAACTGCTGCATGCTCTCTGCTGTTTACTGCTCAGTGTGAGGCGGTGAGAGGGGAGGGGAAGGTTTCTGAGCTGAAGCCAAGCTGTTTCTTCCACACACCGCAGCCGAGGGTTTTAAGCCACGGGTAGCGGCAAATTTCAGCTCTCGGGTTCAAATTGCCTGTGCTATCGAGGACAGATTTTCCGAAAAAATAACTAGAAAAGTGTGCTGAAAAAAATCAACCACTTTGGCATCCTGAGGCTGTGAAACACTACAAACAGCAGCTCAGAGCAGAGCACAAGAGTGGTGTTGAGCAGAGTTTGTTTCTGTGCGCTGAATGGGAAAAAAACTCCATCAGAATTCTTCAGTATTAATCCAAAGTCCCTCGTGTGAGCGCGCTGACGATACATTTAGAAATTTTGGTTTATTTTATAGTTTAAAGGCTTTGTGTTTCCAAAAAGTTTCAAGTTTGCTCTTTGCAGGAAAACAGCGAGTGAGGGAGAGAGCGTGCACGAGAGACAGAGAGTGTGCGTGAAAGACAGAGAGAGAGAGAGAGACAGAGAGAGAAAGTGAGCACAAGAGAGGGTGAGGTAGGGCTGTACAATATGACCTAAAATTCTTATCTTGGTATAAATTGAATCCCTTCACGGTATATATCGTGATATAAACCTAAGTGTAAAAATTATGTGTTTCTGAATGGGTCCCTTAGCAAAGGTAAATTGATCCAAATAAATAAATAAAAAGAAAATTTATCAAAATAAATAAATAAAAAGAAAAACAGATATAATGTAATTTTGAAAACATTTATTGTGCAGATCTCAAAATTACAGGTACAATTCTTTCACCAAAACATCAAATCGAAGCTTGCATCTTAGATGTACCTTATGACAAATTGCAGCTGAACTTTCAGGTCTCCTTTTTAAGAAAATCCTCCTCTAAACACTTAATCATAAAGCTGTATAACTGGGGACACAAAATGTCCTCATAAAATCAACAATAATGATAATAATATTAAAGCAAACAGAGTTCTGGTATCGGAATAGCCTCGGTATCGGCAGATATCCAAATTCAGGTATCAGGATGGGAAGTGAAAAAATGTGGATAGGTGTATCCCTACATTAAATATGTTGAGAGTTCCATTCAGTGCAAATACTGCACCAGGGAAGTCTTAGAATATCTGTTACGACATTTCACCACACAACAAGCCATATTATTCCAGGTGTTTGTTATAAAATACTCCAAATGGCACACAGCCCCCACAACAGCAAGCAGCTGCACCAAGTGGACTATGAGCGAAAGATGCTATCACTCAATGCAACCACGCCCCTATTTTACAGAACTTTATGGTTTAAAACATTTTAAACTATGAAGTTAGAAAAAAATGCCCCCCCCCCCCGTAAAGTTGCCATGGAAGAAGAAACTACCTACAGAGATGAAAAACTGTTTTTTGTACCAGGCTGTAAACTAAGATGAACTCCAGTGGGAATGTGCTGTTTTAGAGTCAGCCATCGAGGTTTACCGCTTGAGTGGAACACAAGCCAGCAGTGAGGCTGTGTGCTTTTAACAGGCTGCATTCATGTAAACGTGCAGGCTACATTTCCCCGTCCATGCTCCATAATGAGTAGGGGGGGGGGGGGGGGGTTAGAATGTGATTGCAGGAGATTCTACGTATATATACAAGCTCTACAAGATCTACGTTAACCAACGAGTAATATTTATGGAACTCCACCATAGCCCAAGATTCATATTCAAACATTTCATTAGCCCAAGTGGGAAACTTGACTCACAATCAAAGCACAAGACACAAAGCAACATATACTCAACAAAAATATAAACGCAACACTTTTGGTTTTGCTCCCATTGTGTATGAGATGAACTCAAAGATCTAAAACTTTTTCCACATACACAATATCACCATTTCCCTCAAATATTGTTCACAAACCAGTCTAAATCTGTGATAGTGAGCACTTCTCCTTTGCTGAGATAATCCATCCCACCTCACAGGTGTGCCATATCCAGATGCTGATTAGACACCATGATTAGTGCACAGGTGTGCCTTAGACTGCCCACAATAAAAGGCCACTCTGAAAGGTGCAGTTTTATCACACAGCACAATGCCACAGATGTCGCAAGATTTGAGGGAGCGTGCAATTGGCATGCTGACAGCAGGAATGTCAACCAGAGCTGTTGCTCGTGTATTGAATGTTCATGTCTCTACCATAAGCCGTCTCCAAAGGCGTTTCAGAGAATTTGGCAGTACATCCAACCAGCCTCACAATCGCAGACCACGTGTAACCACACCAGCCCAGGACCTCCACATCCAGCATGTTCACCTCCAAGATCGTCTGAGACCAGCCACTCGGACAGCTGCTAAAACAATCGGTTTGCATAACCAAAGAATTTCTGCACAAACTGTCAGAAACCGTCTCAGGGAAGCTCATCTGCATGCTCGTCGTCCTCATCGGGGTCTCGACCTGACTCCAGTTCGTCGTCGTAACCGACTTGAGTGGGCAAATGCTCACATTCGCTGGCGTTTGGCACGTTGGAGAGGTGTTCTCTTCACGGATGATGCAAAGGAGATGTGTTGCACTGCATGAGGCAAATGGTGGTCACACCAGATACTGACTGGTATCCCCCCCCATGAAACAAAACTGCACCTTTCAGAGTGGCCTTTTATTGTGGACAGTCTAAGGCACACCTGTGCACTAATCATGATGTCTAATTAGCATCTTGGTATGGCACACCTGTGAGGTGGGATGGATTATCTCAGCAAAGGAGAAGTGCTCACTATCACAGATTTAGACTGGTTTGTG
The DNA here is from genome assembly GCF_902500255.1 of Thalassophryne amazonica. Classification (NCBI taxonomy): domain Eukaryota; kingdom Metazoa; phylum Chordata; class Actinopteri; order Batrachoidiformes; family Batrachoididae; genus Thalassophryne; species Thalassophryne amazonica. The sequence goes on along the minus strand of NC_047105.1, from coordinate 42,408,533 downwards.
AACAATATTTGAGGGAAATGGTGATATTGTGTATGTGGAAAATGTTTTAGATCTTTGAGTTCATCTCATACAAAATGGGAGCAAAACCAAAAGTGTTGCGTTTATATTTTTGTTGAGTGTATAATATGAGCACCGCACTCATAGAGCGCAAAATTCTGCCAAGACTAGTTTCAAATTCCACAAAATTTTGACCTTGAAAAAAATTTTCAAGATCAAAGTCCTGTTAGAAGCGATGCCTGTTAGATGGCAGATTAAATATACAAATTTAAAAGGATTACTGCACAAAAGGCAAAGGATATTTTAGTCATGGTATGAATTGATATTCCATTTACATGTTTTCGTTCTGCACAAAATAAAATAAATGAAAATCATAGCTTCTAAAAACTTCCCATTCACTCACTTGCATTCCATTTTGAATGCCTGACATTTTTAAAAATGTCTCCAGACTGCATTAGATAAGTTAAAAAAAAAAACACTGTTCCAACTGTAAATTTCTAAAAGCTACTCTGGATAAACCATGCAGTCGACCACAACATACAGTGTGCATGCACTGTCTGATTTTATATGTCTAAATGTATTGATTTGACAGTACCTTGAGGCAAGATGCTGTGCCGAACATCGATTCCAGCTGTGTAATGAGATCAGAGCTAATGTGGCATAAAAATCAGTGGTTGTGTGGTACTGCTGGTGAATTGGTACTTAACAGTCACCTCTTCTCCTCCCAGTACCTTACACATGGTTACAAGAACACACAATAACAGTGTTATCAGGCGTTGCATGGTACAGGCAGATGTCAGGATTAAAGTGTTGCACAGGCTCAGAAACACAGCTGAGTAGCAGAAACACATCTGGCAAAAGTGCACTTGAAAATTTTTCTGCACAAACATCAGAAATGCCTGAAGAATCCTGCAAACAGAAGAAAAAGTAGCCTAATATACATTCAAACATGCTGAATTGCTTTGAAGGCATTTTTTAAAAAGGCAAGAGCAAGTGTCTGTACTCCTCTCCGATTTTTAAATTTCCATAACCTTTTGCCTCCACTTCACAATTTACAGTGCATGTTAATCTATCATGATCTGCAGTAAGTACAGAGGCAAAAAGCTGACCTGCCACAGCATAAAGTTTATGGGAAAGAGTAGTGGAAGCTAGGCTTAGAAAAGAGGTGAAGAGGGTTTCATGCTGAGAAAGAGCGCTACAGATGCAATGTTTGCTCTAAGAGTGCTGATGGAGAAGTGTAGAGAATGCCAGAAGGAAATGCATTGTATGTTTGAGGATTTAGAGAAAGCTTATGACAGGGTGCCAAAAGAAGAGCTGTGGAAGATGAGGAAGTCTGGAGTGACCAAGATGTAAGAGGGGTGGTTGAGAGGTTTTGAACCTGACCTAGAAAAAGTAGGGCATGGTTCTTCATCTTTTGCATTCTGAGAAACCAATATTTCTCAACATTGCACCCAGTGAGTCAAAACGTCACACATTCTTGATAAATGTTGGTTTCTCAGAATGGAAAAAAAAAATTGAAAAAGTGTTTCTGGGTCAGGCTTAAAACTTCTCAATCGCCCCTCGTACGTGAGGGTGGGGCAGGATATGCACAAGGGTAGTGTAACAGCAGTGAGAGGTGCAGTAGGAATGACAACTGGATTCAAGATGGCAGTGGGATTACATCAAGGATCAGCTGTGAGTCCTTTCTTGTTTGTAGTGGTGATGGACATTGCAATGTGGAACTGTCAGAGAAACACCGATAAGAGGAGTTGACACATACAACTGTGATGGACTAAACATTTCTAAATTCCCATCCCGAACAAATTTTGTTTTTGTAATATCATGAGCTAAGTCCAAATAAATCCATTTTTAAACAGATGGATGTATTTCAAACATGGTTTTAAAGAAAAGAAAGTGAGCAGGAAGATATATTTATGAAGTCCTCCCTGTTTCATTAAATGCAAAAGGTAATCTTTGTAATATACTATTATTTTGTCAAAATTTTAAGAAGTTAAGAATAGTCAAAAGAGATGTTTAGTTGTTTTTGTTTTTTTTGCCACTCTTGGTTATAAGGTATTTCGTGTAAAGCTTTAATTATTTTTGTAGCATCTTTGTTTTATGATTTTATTGTTTGTTTGTTTTTTATCCTGCCAAAGATTTTTCTTGTGCATCACTGCATAATAGCTTAACTTTTCTTTCATTAAAGTTTCATGAAAATTTGCTCATTACTTTTCAGGATTGCTGCTATTTTCAACAAAACAACAAACAGGTGAAAACATCCTCGCCAGAGACAACAATGTCAGAAATGGTGCATGTTGTGTAGCAACAAGGAGGCATGTGCTGTGTCAGGAATTTTCACACAAACACACAATGGCAGCAGTGTCGAACACAATAGTCCGAGTGTGTGCGAGACAGTGTGGCTGCAGAATGGACTGACGTGTTATGTATCCGTGTTGGGAGAACGTACGTGTGCAGTGGGTGGCGATCACTGTCACCACAATCCCAGATGTGTCTCACTTCAGCCTGGTCCACCTCACACCCTGAGACCTCGTGTCCCAGGCCGCCGCATACTCCACCAAGTCCTGCTAATTCATTTAATCACCTACTAATGCCAGAAGCGGGCCAAGCTGATTAAAAAGCCCAATGAAACCATCAGCCTGATGGCAGGAGTCAACAGCTGTCGCACAACTGACAGTGCAGATACACCGACTGAATTCATACACAAAGTTTATATACAGTTCTGAGGACTTAATCAGTGGATTAACACAGGTTCAGGGTCATGAAGCATATGAGAGAAAAGTCCAACTATTAATTACAATTTTTAATGTAATAACTGAAACAGGATTGTTTTTTCCTTCCCAAGATGTGAAATACAAGTTCAAATGTAGCGATGTTGCTACTCTTTCAACATGCAGCAACTTTACACAGACTTTTGAAAATTATGAGCGGATTAGAGTGTGATAATTTACAGTCATTTATAACAGCAAAGCTCAATCCAATTTCATGTTTAAACTGCCTCGTGAAATGAAGTGGCATCTTCTCATTTCACGATTTAACTCGACCATACAGGCTGCTGCAAAGCGGAATTCACACACTGAGCCTTAAGAATATATTAAAGGCAACAGAGGAGCAATGAAATTGGTAACACGAGGCTGGGTCCAGTCCAGACAGTTTCATTCACTGGCCATGAAATCTATCCATGGTATCATCCATCATAACAGGCCCACATTTCTACTTAAGTGAAACCACTGCAGTGTTAAAATATCTTTTTTCGGGTGCTCCCGGTAGGCGTCGCTACAACAGATGAATAGAAACTTTGTCATTGCACATATATACGTAATTTGTCCTCTGCATTTAACCCATCCTAATAACAGTTAGACACAATCTAACCACTAGGAGCAGTGGGCTGCCACAGTCGGCGCCCGGGGACCAACACCAGATGCAGACGCTGCCTTGGTCAGGGGCAGAGAAAGGAGTAGACCCTAAATAAGCATGTTTTTGATTGTGGGAGGAAACTGGAGTGCCAGAGGAAACCCACATAGACACAGGGAGAACATGCAAACTCCACACAGAAAGGCCAGGAATCGATCCCACGACCTTCTTGCTGTGAGGTACCAGTGATAACCACTAAGTCACAGTGCTGCTCCAATCATTTCCATCTCACCCTGTCACACCAACCACCTGCATGTCCTCCTTCAGCACATCGATAAACCTCTTCTTTGTCCTCCTTCTTCTCCTCCTTCCTGGTGGCTCCATCCTCAGCATCCTTCTCCCTATATACTCTGGGTCCCTCCTCTGCACATGTCCAACCCATCTCAATCTCCCATCTCTGAATTATCCCCAAACCGTCTAACCTGCGCTGTCCCTCTGATATGTTCATTCTTAATCCTGTCAGTTCTTGTCACTCCCAACAAGAAACACAACATCTTCATCTCTGCCACCTCCAGCTCTGCCTCCTGTCTTTTTGTTAGTGCCACTGCCTCTGAACCGTACGACACAGCTGGTCTAACTACTGTCTTCTACTGTCTTGCACCACATCTGCGGTATTTTTCCAGTTGTCCAAAATTGTTTCCCCTCCATCCAGTGCCTCTCTCACCTGCTCACTGAATTTCACACAACAGTCGTCCTCCTTCAACTTCCACCTTCTGATCCTTTGGTGAGGTCTCACTCTCTTCTTCTTTTTCAATGTTAAAATATAATAAATTCAATAATGATTTCAACTTTTTCTCATTGAAAGCTAGTTAGTAACACCACCGGAGGCATACGCTCATGTAATCACCTTAGTCTCTATGTACTGGTATCGATCCATGTATGTAGGGCTACAGCTTTCAAGTATTTTTGGAATTGACCATTCTATTGATTATTTTGATTAATTAAGCAAATGGATAAAAAGTATGTTTTTAAATAGTGCCCTGGCACTATTGATGGCCATAAACAGTGACAGGGCTCTCCCTAAGCAATGGCACAATGTCACTGCTCCATAATGCAGATTTTCAAATTTAGGGTGTTCCCTCACGGTTTCCCCAGGTAATAGAGCCTGACTGATATATCGGCCAGCCGATATTATCGGCCGATATAAGCCCTTTTCAAAGTACTCACTATCGGCCGAAATTTTGCCGATAGAACGCCAATAATTTCTCATAAACAGAACAGTTACTGAAATAATGTTTGTGTCGGCAATGTAAAATGTCCTTGCACCGTTTGTCCAGTAGATGGAGCTCTGACTCCATTCAACTGAGAGCTGCTTACACCCCTGCTTAAATGTGTTCATCACCGGCCCCCCCATGGTTCGCTGTCACACTGCACTGATCACACACATGGTTTTCCAAAATCAAATCGTAGGGCAGATTTACCTCACGTGATATGGCAAAGATCGTTTTCAGGAGTGATATCTTACTAGTTGGCCATTTGAATAGCCCCCTAACTGCTCCAATTGCATTTTTTGAACTTGAAAATTCTTCTCTGTTATAAAGTTAAACAATATGAGGACAAAGCTTCAGCTTTTAGCTCATACCTTTTTTGTTTAGGGTCCAAAAAAGAACATTTGATTCATTTAAAAAAATAATAATAATAATATCGGCTGATTTATCGGCTATCGGCAAATCAGCCGATTTATCGATTATCTGCTTTTTTTTCATCCAAATATCGTTATCGGCATCGGCCTCAAAAAATCCATATCGGTCGGGCTCTACCAGGTAATTCTTTTTTTTTTTTTTAAACACTGTTTTGAGTGTTGGAGTTTTCCTGGACCGCAAGTGCAGGCAGTTGGCAAAATCCTCAGTCAGTGAGGGAGCTGCATGTGCGAGTGAACACAGCCTGTCTAAAACTGGGCTCTGGAGTGCAGCTTTTCCACAAAAGACCTGTTGATAAATTTGCTGTGCACCCTGTTGATGAAAACTCTGATGGAATCCAAATACAGGCATTTTATTTATTTATTTTTTGAATACTTAAACTTGATTCACTTAAAGTGCGCTTGTCCTGTACCTTCATCTGTGAGGTGGGGAGCAGCCAGTGGACAAACACAGCGGCGTGGGTTTTTTTTTTAAATACATTAACACTCTTCTTTAAATACACAATAAGTCTATTTCAGATGATCAGCGTGGAATTATTTTACTCAGTGTGCTGCTTTGGAAAGTTGTAGTTTCTACTGCTACACTGATTAGCTCCTTCCCTCTGGTTAAGCGCATGCTCATGTCTTCTCCGTTTTATGTGGGACCATTACAACACCAAATACAGGCCTAGGATATATACTAGTGTTTTTAGTGCCATGCTTAATGAACACTTTGGTGACAGGAATTTTAAATGAAGCCTTGAGGCAAATAATTTGCCTCAAGCATTTTTTATAATTAAATTATTTGAGTTACTCGAGTAATCGTTTCATCTATACATGTATATAGGGGTTTTGATCAAACTCTACAGATATTCAGGCTCCTCTCCTGTGGAACCAGCTCCCAATTCAGATCAGGGAGACAGACACCCTCTCTACTTTTAAGATTAGGCTTAAAACTTTCCTTTTTGCTAAAGCTTATAGTTAGGGCTGGATCAGGTGACCCTGAACCATCCCTTAGTTATGCTGCTATAGACGTAGACTGCTGGGGGGTTCCCATGATGCACTGTTTCTTTCTCTTTTTGCTCTGTATGCACCACTCTGCATTTAATCATTAGTGATCGATCTCTGCTCCCCTCCACAGCATGTCTTTTTCCTGGTGCTCTCCCTCAGCCCCAACCAGTCCCAGCAGAAGACTGCCCCTCCCTGAGCCTGGTTCTGCTGGAGGTTTCTTCCTGTTAAAAGGGAGTTTTTCCTTCCCACTGTAGCCAAGTGCTTGCTCACAGGGGGTCGTTTTGACCGTTGGGGTTTTACATAATTATTGTATGGCCTTGCCTTACAATATAAAGCGCCTTGGGGCAACTGTTTGTTGTGATTTGGCGCTATATAAAAAAATTGATTGATTGATTGATTGATAGTTTGGACCTATGAATATATTAATTTATTATTTGTTCGGATCAGTCAGCAATCAAGCTCACGGGTCAAAATGGCTGAGACAATATACATGACACTTGGATGCCGATTAGATACACAGGGGAAGCCGGGGCACAGCGGATCAGAAATGTTGTTTTGTGGCAGCATAAACACATTATGCATAGGTTGAGGTCATTCTATTGTGGATTTAATAGAGCAAGATATTGTTTATACGGCTGAGTTATTTATGTCTCCCCAAGTGTAATTTACAGGTGCTTAAAAACGATTTTAAAAATTTTGATTCACTGTGCCCCAGACACTAATTCACGGGCACAGTGAATCAACTTAGAATATAATGAAAAAACATGTAATTATAAAGATTTCTTCAAAATTATTAAATATATGCTAATGCATAAACAAACTATAATCCAGCAAACCAGCTATGTAATGTGTGAGTGTCTTATATAGTGATATAAGTCCTTTACAAACTATTATAAATACAATTGTCATAATTTCGGTTCAAACGTAAAAACAGTTGTTTATATAAATAAATTATACGAGGTCTGTGATAAAACTAACGTACCTTTTTATTTTTTTCAAAAACTATATGGATTTGAATCACGTGCGATTACATCAGACAACCTTGAACCCTCGTGGGCATGCGAGAGTTTTTTCACGCCTGTCGGTTACGTCATTCGCCTGTGGGCTGGCTTTGAGTGAGGAGTGGTCCACCCCTCCCATCGGAATCTCTTTGTCTGAGAACTTCCTGAGAGACTGATGCTTTGCTTGATCAAAATTTTTTCCAAAACTGTGAGGCACATCGAAGTGGACATCATTCGAGAAATTCAGCTGGTTTTCTGTGAAAATTTTAATGGCTGATGAGAGATTATGGACTGTTGCTGTCGCTTTCAGGACTGCCCACGGTGCGGGACGTCGCAACGCGCCCTGAGCCGCCGCTGTCTGCCTGTTTCGAGCTGAAAGCTTCCAAATTTAAGCCTCTGTTGACCCAGGATGTCGTGAGAGAACAGAGAACTTTCAGAAGAGGTCGGGATCAGCAGTTTATCTGGACATTCCACTGTTAAAGGAGATTTTATTAATGAAAGACGTGCGGACGCAGCCGGCGTGGTGCGGCGGCACAGGAAAAATAAAAAGGTCTGATACTTTTCTAACAGACCTCGTAGAAATAATTCATGGAAAAATAAATGTATAAGCTTCAACAAGTAATATTTGTCATCCACTTGATACTGGGGCTCAGTAAATCACTTACTAGACTGATTCACTGTGCCCCGATTCACTGTGCCCCGGGTGCATGTGATACACGAGTCATGTTATCAAATAGCTGATAATCTGGAGAAGACATAACACATGCTCATCAGTTGGACAGGGTAGTCTTCTAACTAATAATTTTTTGGGACACCTTTCCTCTGTTGTGAGAAATAAATACAAAGACACTGACATCCACAAAGACTACTTCTGATAGGAAAAAACTGACTAGGTTTACCCTTAATGTATCCAAAAACAAAACACAAATTTATAAGGGGGATATCTTTATGCATAAAAATGTGGTATAACTGCTACAAATATATATGTAGTTTTGCAGATATAGCTACTGATGCACTGTGCCCCGTGATTCACCGTGCCCCAGTTTCCCCATCACCATTTTTTTTAGAAGTGCTATTCTACAAGTACTCTAATTTAACATTACAGCATATTAGAATTTTTCATTGCATCCACATATTAGCTTTAAAAGTTGAATGTGCTGCATGTGATATGTAAATGTGGTAGAGCCCGACCGATATGGATTTTTTGAGGCCGATGCCGATAACGATAAAAAAATGCTGAAGAAAAAAATGCCGATAATCGATAAATCGGCTGATTTGCCGATAGCCGATAAATCAGCAAATATTATTATTATTTTTCTATTCAAACGGGCCAACTAGTAAGATGTCACTCCTGAAAATGATCTTTGCCATATCATGTGAGATAAATCTGCCCTAAGAATGGATTTTGGAAAACCATGTGACAGAGAACCCATTCTGATTGGACACTCACATTGCGCACATCATCACACATCTTATATGAGGAGTACCAAGATGGCCGACGGTGGATCAAAAGTCTGTGGAGTTAACTTTTTAGCAAAAAAAAAAAAAAAGTAAGTTTCTATCTCATATCATTAAAAAGTTATTTACAATTTAATAAAGCTTGGTCCCAGCCATCATATACGACGCCGTCGGCCTCAGAGGTTTAATGGCGAATGGCAGTAATTCCCAGAACCCTTCCGGACGACCAGTGAATCTGAAGGTTTCAACCTCTTAGCAGTAAACGAAAGCTTTTCATGCTAGAAATAACACAATGTGTGCTTAATAAAAAAGTGACCAACGCAATGAAGCACATTTGACACATTACTACATAAACTGAGTTAATCAAACTGACTTGAACTGAAATGGGATAAATGTGGGGTGAATGTAATCGCAAAGTTATTACAAACAACATCCTTATAAACGTACTTGTCAGCCGATCAGTGCAGTGTGACGGCCAACTATGGGGGCTGGCGATGAACACATTTAAGCAGGGGTGTAAGCAGCTCTTAGTTGAATGGAGTCAGAGCTCCATCTACTGGACAAAAGGTGCAAGGACATTTTACATTGGCGACACACACATTATTTCAGTAACTGTTCTGTTTATGAGAAATTATCGGCATTCTATCAGCAAAATTTCAGCCAATAGTGAGTACTTTGAAAAGGGCTTATATCGGCCGATAATATCGGCCGGCCGATATATCGGTCGGGCTCTAAAATGTGGACAAACCAGGCTGTACAGTGCGAGCGTTTTGCTTGCATATTGCGCCTAAAATTTGATTGTGCGAGGAAAAAAATAAAACGGGCGCACGTGTGCGAGAATGTATTTCAACCCTTTCGCATTTTGCTCCTAAAATAAATACAGTGGTCCCTCGCTAACGCGGTTCACCTTTCGCGGCCTATCGAGCCGTCCTGCCATCATTTGAACGTTCAAACTTGGATAAGACGGCTGATTAAAACGGTGGCCGTCTTGTTCAAAGCCGTCTAAAATGCGCAGTTTACCAGAGGAGCTGTGTGTGTGTGTGTGTGTGTGTGTGTGTGTGTGTGTGTGTGTGTGTGTGTGTGTGTGTGTGTGTGTGTGTGTGTGTGTGTGTGTGTGTGTGTAGTAGTGTGTGTGTGTAGTCTGCCTCCGTTCGCTGCAGACTGCGAACGGAGGCACGAGACGTTACATTCTGCTGAGAACCATCAGTGCACGTGACACAGCGAGTGCGGCGCAGAGAGAGGATTTTAACCCGAGAGAACATAAAAAAACAAAACAACAACAAAAAACTACTTTTCTTTACTTTTCTTTTCTCTGCTCTTTCTCTACCGGTGTTTTTCTGACAGCACCGTCCTGTTCACACCATGTGCGCGTCGTATACTGAATTTATGAGATCATGAGATAAACGGTCAAATATCCTTAAAAACATCCTTTAAAAAATGAGAATATATGAATGAACTGAGGAAAAATTACGCAAACACTGGATAAAAAATAAAACCCTGCTGCAGTGATGTTCAGAGGCACAGATCACAAAAAGCAGGTGAGAACTCTGAACTTTAACAGCTGCTATTTTCCAAAGGTATTTATTTGTTCAATCTTAAGCGATGAGGAGAAATAAATGACTTCATCACACTAAATGAACTGCAGTCAGAATAAAAATACAAGCTGCTGATTTTTGTTATTTTCCAAAGTTATTATAAGCTGCAGCTATATGTTTTATTAATTTCAAAGTGAGTTACCTCTTATTTTATTCTGATTTATTTATACAAAAAATATGGGGAGTCAAATCAGCCTGCATTGTTCTGTTCAATTTATATATCAGTTTTCCTGCACATGTCCAGGTATTTTTTCCTCTTTATAAGAGTTTGGTGTGTTGTGTGGGCCGCCAGAAGAGGAGGTACTGCTGGCCCACCACCAGAGGGCGCCCTGCCTGAAGTGCGGGCTTCAGGCACGAGAGGGCGCTGCCGCCACGGACACAGCCAGGGGTGACAGCTGTCACTCATTATCTCATGACAGCTGTCACCCATCTACACTTCATCATACTACTCCATAAAACCCGGACGTCATCTCCACCTCGTTGCCAAGATATCATCGACCTGTGAAGGTTAACTCTCAGCCGTTCTGTTCGGTACCAAACGCACTTGTATTTGTGCTCTGAGTGTTTGCAGGAGTTTCTGTAGCTACTTTCAGCTGGGTGCTGGGTTTTGTGGACTGTGTAGGAGTGACGCTCTTCACCCCTCACGCCAAAACAGATAAGTAGCTCTCAGGCTCTGCACAACTGTGTTACTGTGTTTGAAGTGGAGGTGGAATCTCCACCATTGTTGTTACTGGGTGTACACACACCCACATCTTATTGTTTCTGCTCCTCGCCAGCAGTACCAGATCCGACATTCGGAGACGGTGGCCACCTGGGGACTCGGGACTTGGCGGCTCCAGTATTTTCCAGGTTCGGTGGCGGAGGAAATCGTGTGGTTCCGGTTCTTCTCAGGACAGACGTCTTCTATCCTCGAGCCTGTCCACACGTCACCTTTGTGGATTGACTGTTTGCAAAATTCTGTATTCCTCTGTATTGTGGTTGTGCTCATTCACAACAGTAAAGTGTTCATATTCGACTCTTTCATTGTCCGTTCATTTACGCCCCCTGTTGTGGGTCCGTGTCACTACACTTTCCCAACAGGATATCTCGGCCACCGTGACATGGATCCGAGGGGCGTCACCCATCTGTTGAACAGCCAATGGAAGAGCAGGGTACACAGGCATCTGCAGGAGGCGTGATTGGTGAGTTGCAGCAAATCCTCACCGCCTTTACCGCTCGGTTGGATCTGATGACCGAGCAAAAAGTCATCCTTAATCGCAGGATGGAGGCTCTCACCGCACAGGTGGAAGTGCACGCTCAGGGCGCTGCTGCAGCTCCTCCTCCTGCCAACCCAGTGCAGAATATAGATGTTCCACTGGTCGTTCAACGACCCCCCCCCCCCCCCCCACCATCCCCTGAAGCATACATAAGTCCCCCAGAGCCGTACAGAGGTTGTGTGGAGATGTGCGCGGACTTTCTTATGCAGTGCTCGCTCTTTGCACAACGTCCCGTAATGTACGCGTCTGGCGCCAGTAAGGTGGCTTATGTAATTAACTTGCTTCGTGGTGAGGCACGTGCTTGGGCTACAGCACTTTGGGAGCAAAATTCACGGCTCCTTACCACTTATACTGGGTTTGTGAGGGAGTTCAGAACGGTTTTTGATAACCCTAACAGAGGAGAGACTGCTTCAACAGTGCTGCTGTCAATGAGACAGGGGCGCCGGAGCGCAGCCGAATATGCAGTCGACTTCCGCATCGCGGCTGCGAGGTCCGGCTGGAATAACGTTGCGCTCCGCGCCACCTTCATAAACGGACTGTCGTCGGTCCTGAAGGAGCACCTGGTGGCCAAGGAGGAACCGCGGGATTTGGATGGACTTATCGATCTAGTCATATGATTAGACAATAGATTAGAAGAACGCCGTCGGGAGCGAGACGAAGGACATGGCCGAGTACGCGCCGTCCCTCTCTCTTCCGGGTCCGAAAAGGTTCCGCCCTCCCCACGCTCCACAGCCTCGGCGCTCCGTGTGGCAACAGCTCCCCCTGCTGACGATGCTATGGACATGAGCAGGGCCAAATTAAGATCATCTAACAGACAGAGGAGGCTGGCCCATGGGGAGTGCTTTGTCTGCGGCTCGAGTGAGCATCTGCAGAGAGATTGCCCCAAGCGGTTAAAACACTAACGCCCGCCCTTAGAAACTGGGCTTAGGGTGGGCTAAGACATTCACGTGGGACACACACATATTTCCACACGACTCCCAGTTACAATCCTGAGCGGGGATTTAACCCTTCAAGCCCCAGCACTGGTGGACACGGGGTCAGAAGGGAATCTGCTAGACAGCAGATGGGCTAGGGAGGAAGGGCTCCCTCTGGTAGCGCTCCCTTCGCCATTGCAGGTGCAGGCACTAGATGGCACCCTTCTCCCTTTAATCACGCACAAGACACAACCTGTAACTCTGGTGGTGTCTGGAAATCATCGGGAGGAGATCGGGTTTTTGTGACTTCTTCTACCTCCCGAGTGATTTTGGGCTTCCCGTGGATGTTGAAACACAATCCCCGGATTGATTGGCTGTCTGGGGTGGTGGTTCAGTGGAGCGAAACCTGTCATCGGAAGTGTTTAGGTTCCTCGGTTCCTCCCGGTTTACAGACTAAAGAGGAGGTCAAAGTCCCTCCCAATCTGACGGCGGTGCCGGTTGAGTACCATGATCTTGCTGACGTCTTCAGCAAGGATCTGGCACTCACCCTTCCCCCGCACCGTCCGTACGATTGTGCCACTGATTTGATTCCAGGCGTGGAGTTCCCATCCAGCAGGCTGTACAACCTCTCACAACCTGAGCGCGAATCAATGGAGACCTACATCAGGGACTCATTAGCTGCCGGGCTGATCCGGAATTCCACCTCCCCGATGGGTGCAGGTTTCTTTTTTGTGGGCAAGAAAGATGGCGGACTCCGTCCATGCATTGATTACAGAGGGCTGAATGAAATCACGGTTTGCAATCGATACCCGTTGCCCTTGTTAGATTCCGTGTTCACCCCCCTGCATGGAGCTAAAATCTTTACAAAGTTGGATCTTAGGAATGCGTATCACCTGGTTCGGGTCCGGAAGGGAAACGAGTGGAAGATGGCATTTAACACCCCATTAGGTCATTCTGAGTACCTGGTCATGCCGTTCGGCCTCACTAACGCCCCCGCGACGTTCCAAGCTTTGGTTAATGACGTCTTGCGGGACTTCCTGCACCGATTCATCTTTGTATATCTGGACGATATACTCATCTTTTCTCCGGACCCTGAGACTCATGTCCAGCATGTACGTCAGGTCCTGCAGCGGTTGTTGGCGAACCGGCTGTTTGTGAAGGGCGAGAAGTGCGAGTTCCACCGCACTTCTTTGTCCTTCCTGGGGTTTATCATCTCCTCCAACTCCGTCACCGCTGATCCGGCCAAGGTTGCGGCGGTGAGAGATTGGCCCCAACCAACAAGTCGTAGGAAGCTGCAACAGTTCCTCGGCTTTGCAAATTTCTACAGGAGGTTCATTAAGGGCTACAGTCAGGTAGTTAGCCCCCTGACAGCCCTGACCTCCACAAAAGTCCCCTTAACCTGGTCGGATCGGTGCGAAGCCGCGTTCAAGGAGTTGAAACGACGGTTCTCGACTGCACCAGTTCTGGTGCAGCCCGACCCTAGCCGCCAGTTTGTGGTTGAAGTGGACGCCTCTGACTCAGGGATAGGAGCCGTGCTATCCCAGAGCGGAGAGACTGATAAGGTTCTTCACCCGTGTGCCTACTTTTCTCGCAGGTTGACCCCGGCTGAACAGAACTATGACGTTGGCAACCGAGAGCTCCTTGCGGTGAAAGAGGCTCTTGAGGAGTGGAGACACCTGTTGGAGGGAGCGTCTGTGCCGTTCACGATTTTCACTGACCATCGGAACCTGGAGTATATCAGGACCGCCAAGCGACTGAACCCCAGGCAAGCCCGCTGGTCACTGTTCTTCGGACGTTTTGACTTCCGGATCACCTATCGCCCCGGGACCAAGAACCAGAGATCGGATGCCTTGTCCCGGGTACATGAAGACGAAGTCAAAACTGAGCTGTCGGATCCACCGGAGCCCATCATTCCGGAGTCCACTGTCGTGGCCACCCTCATCTGGGACGTGGAGAAGACCATCCGGGAGGCCCTGGCACGGAGCACGGATCCCGGAACTGGGCCGAAGAACCGACTCTACGTCCCACCAGAGGCCAGAGCTGCAGTATTGGATTTCTGTCACGGTTCCAAGCTCTCCTGTCATCCAGGGGTGCAAAGGACCATGGCAGTTGTCTGGCAGCGCTTCTGGTGGGCATCTATGGAGGCCGACGTCCGGGAGTATATCCAGGCCTGCACCACCTGTGCCAGGGGCAAGGCAGACCACAAAAGGTCCCAAGGACTTCTCCAGCCGCTTCCTGTGCCTCATCGCCCCTGGTCCCATATCGGCCTGGATTTTGTCACGGGCCTCCCGCCGTCCCAGGGCAACACCACCATCCTCACGATAGTGGACCGATTCTCCAAGGCGGCCCACTTTGTGGCCCTCCCGAAGCTCCCAACGGCCCAGGAGACAGCAGACCTCCTGGTCCACCACGTCGTCCGTCTGCATGGGATACCAACTGACGTAGTCTCGGATCGTGGTCCCCAGTTTTCCTCTCAAGTCTGGAGGAGTTTCTGCAGAGAACTGGGGGCCACCGTGAGCCTCTCGTCCAGGTACCACCCACAGACGAACGGACAGGCAGAACGGGCCAACCAAGAGTTGGAACAGACCCTCCGCTGTGTGACATCCGCGCACCCGACGGCCTGGAGTAACCATTTGGCCTGGATCGAGTATGTACATAACAGCCAGGTGTCTTCTGCCACCGGCCTCTCCCCATTTGAGGTGTGTCTAGGGTACCAGCCCCCATTGTTTCCCGTGGTGGAGGGAGAGGTCGGTGTGCCCTCAGTCCAGGCCCACCTGCGGAGGTGCCGTCGGGTGTGGCACACTGCCCGTTCTGCCTTGTTAAAGGCCCGGACGAGGGCTAAGGCCCATGCAGACTGCCAGCGGTCGCCGGCCCCTGCATACCAGCCCGGTCAGGAGGTGTGGTTGTCAACGAAGGACATCTCCCTCCAGGTGGACTCCCCTAAGTTGAAGGACAGGTACATCGGACCATTCAAAATCCTCAAGATCCTCAGCCCTGCCGCAGTGAAGCGCAAACTCCCAGCTTCACTGCGGATCCATCCTGTTTTCCATGTGTCCAGACTGAAACCACACCACACCTCACCCCTCTGTGCTCCCGGTCCGGCACCGCCTCCTGCCCAGATCACTGACGGGGAGCCGGCTTGGACAGTGCGCCGGCTCCTGGACGTCCGTCGAATGGGCCGGGGGTTCCAGTATTTGGTGGACTGGGAGGGGTATGGACCCGAAGAACGCTCCTGAGTGAAGAGGAGCTTCATCCTGGACCCGGCCCTCCTGGCCGATTTCTACCGCCGACACCCAGATAAACCTGGTCGGGCGCCAGGAGGCGCCCGTTGAGGGGGGGGTCCTGTTGTGTGGGCCGCCAGAAGAGGAGGCACTGCTGGCCCACCACCAGAGGGCGCCCTGCCTGAAGTGCGGGCTTCAGGCACGAGAGGGCGCTGCCGCCACGGACACAGCCGGGGGTGACAGCTGTCACTCATTATCTCATGACAGCTGTCACCCATCTACACTTCATCATACTACTCCATAAAACCTGGACATCATCTCCACCTCGTTGCCGAGATATCATCGACCTGTGAAGGTAAACTCTCAGCCGTTCTGTTCGGTACCAAACGCACTTGTATTTGTGCTATGAGTGTTTGCAGGAGTTTCTGTAGCTAGTTTCAGCTGGGTGCTGGGTTTTGTGGACTGTGTAGGAGTGACGCTCTTCACCCCTCATGCCAAAATGGATAATTAGCTCTCAGGCTCTGCACAACTGTGTTACTGTGTTTGTAGTGGAGGTGGAATCTCCACCATTGTTGTTACTGGGTGTACACACACCCACATATTATTGGTTCTGCTCCTCGCCAGCAGTACCAGATCCGACATTCGGAGACGGTGGCCACCTGGGGACTCAGGACTTGGCGGCTCCAGTATTCTCCAGGTTCAGTGGCGGAGGAAATCGTGTGTTTCCGGTTCTTCTCAGGACAGACGTCTTCTATTCTCGAGCCTGCCCACACGTCACCTTTGTGGATTGACTGTTTGCAAAATTCTGTATTCCTCTGTATTGTGGTTGTGCTCATTCACAACAGTAAAGTATTCATATTCGACTCTTTCATTGTCCGTTCATTTACGCCCCCTGTTGTGGGTCCGTGTCACTACACTTTCCCAACATTGGTGTTTGCATTTGCGCCACAAAGTTTTAAAACACAATAAAATGTTCACACTTTTCTTTAAAGCAGTTCTGTAATTTCAGAAATGCCACAGAAACAACCACAAATCAGAAAAAGTTGGGACTATAAGTAAAATGAAGATAAAAATAAAAATGTTGCAGAGTTGTGTCTTGGTGGCTTCCCTCACTTGTCTCCTTCCAGCATGGACATTTAGTTTTTGAGAACTGCCTACCTGACAAAGATTTACTATAAAGTACCACACTGTTTGTATTTCTGAATGATTGATGTAAATTAAGTCTAAGAAACAGTCACTGATTTGGAAATGTTCATGTTTTCATCTCGACGTTTCTCTGAAAATGCTGCAAACCTTAATTTAGGAAATTCTGTATGATCCGACTAGTCGACTAATCGCAAAAATAATCATTGACTAGTCGACTATCTAAATAGTTGTTTGTGGCAGCCCTATTGAAAAAACATAGATCGACTCTGTCACGTAAAATTGTTTTGTTACAGTAAATTAATTGAGATCCTACCGGTATATTTTTCATTTATAAGTCGCACCGGAGTATAGGTCGCACCCCCGGCCAAAACATGTAAAAAAGTGCGACTTATAGTCCGGAAAATACGGTACTCTTGTATTTCCACTATACCTGACTTTAAAATAATGGCAGAAGTGATGGGTGACTGATACCTGGAAGCAACAGTGATATCTGCACAGTGATGTCTGCAAGAGCAGAGGTTGTAGTGATCCGGTGAATGTGAGGGAAATTTAAGAACAATTTAAATCCTTTTAATGGATCAGTACGAAGGGCAGGTAATCAAAATAGTATCTTAAAATAAAATACCACTATAAACAGCTATGTCAATTTTATTGCATAGCTCTATTCTGGATAGTGTTTTTACAACTGTAAAAAAACAAAAAACAAAAAGTGGTATTCTCTAATATCCCACTTAGTCTTTTACACACACAACATGCAGCATGTCACAAAATGGAGAAAACGTATCCCTTTGTGACACGCCATTGACTAGGTCCAAAACTTTATGGCAGACCCACAAAACATGTAATTCGCAGCATGTGTGCTTTGTTCCCTCTTGATAATGTCAAGCAGCTCGCACGTCTTGATAGTTCTGTTTTTGTTTGGTTCCCAACAGGATCCAACACTTGATGAAATTCCTCCAAACTTTTCCAAAGTGCTGTGCAAGCAAGAAACTATTTGACATTTATCCCAAGCTAATAACGGCTTAAAACAAGCAGCATACAAAATTAACTCTGTTCAATATATTTCACTTGGGGGTGGGGGAAACAAATACCAAATAAGAGTCCTATTTAAATTTAATGCTTGCTACCATTCAGGCTATGGACCAGAAACTATAAACACTGCTTTTAATTTAATGACCAGCACTAGCAGCTCTTAAACTTGTCTCGCTGCACACCCAAATTTTAGAGCTTCACTTTTACTCCTGAGTCATGATTGCAGTCAGGCCTCAGCCAGTGTTTAACCAACCCTACACAAAAGGTACATCACCATTAAAACAGAGAGCATCTGGTTTTGAGAGTTGCACTACGATGCGACCTCTGACTTGTATGATGACCTCAACAATTAACCGGAACACAACCCACATCCCTGTCCAACTGAAGGCGCTTAAGTCAAACTGGCACCATGCAGGTTTGTCTGCAGACACAGACCATTTGTAAATTACACCTTAAACAGAACCACAGCCAAAGTGAGTGTCACCAACTGGAAGTACTGCTGCAGGATTTGCTAAGTACCTCGCCTCAGTCAATTAAATACACCATTTTGTAATATTTTTATGCTGTTTTATACAGCCCCTGTCTTTCCTATTTTTAGTTCCTTTTAAATATATACATTAACATACACCATACTTTGCATGTGCTGTGCAATTGAAAATACACTGCATCATTAATCATGTTATTATTTAAGCATATAGGGTGTAAAATAAGTATTGAACAATCATAATTCTTTCAGAAAATATATTTCTAAAGGTGCTATTGATCTGAAATTTTCATCAGATATTGGTAATAATCCAAGTAATCCATGCATATGAAGAAATCAAACCATAAATGTCCATAAATTAAGTTATTTGTAATAATGTGAAATAACACCAGAAAAAAGAAGAAAGGGATGCGCAAAGACATAGAAAGCCATGACACCAGCTGAAATCTATCAGGAATTAGAAAGCAGCCTTGCTCCTTGTCAGTGCAAATTAATATCAGCTGGTTGAGTCCCAAATGTTGGTCTATAAAAAGGTGTGTCATTACCAAGGTGTCACACAAGAAACATCTCATGATGGGTAAAAGCAAAGAGCTCTCTTAAGATCTTCACAACCTTATTATTGCAAAATATACTGATGGCATTGGTTACAGAAGTATTTCTAAACTTCTGAATGTTCCAGTGAGAACTGTTGGAGCCATAATCTGGAATCGGAAAGAACATCATTTCAACATAACCCAGCTACGACCAGGTGCTCCTCAAAAGATTTATGACAGAGGACTGAAAAAAGAAGAAGAACTGTTGTCCAAGAGCCAAGGACCACTTCAGAAATACCTGGAATTAGCAGGTACAAAGTGTTTCAAAGAAAATAATAAACAATGCACTCAACCACCATGGCCTGTATGCACATTCAACATACAAGACACCACTGCTGAAGAAAAAGCATGTTAAACTTTGCTGCACAACATTTACTCACAGGTGTGTGCCCTTCCAATTCATGTCCAAACAACTGAATTTACCCCAGGTGGACTTCAATTAAGCTGTAGAAACATCTCAAGGATGACCAGTGGAAACAGGATGCACTTGAGCTCAATTTTGAGGTTCATGGCAAAGGCTGTGAATACTTACAGTGAGGAAAATAAGTATTTGAACACCCTGTGATTTTGCAAGTTCTCCCACTTAGAAATCATGGAGGGGTCTGAAATTTTCATCTTAGGTGCATGTCCACTGTGAGAGACGATCTAAAAAAAATAAAAAAAAATCCGGAAATCACAATGTATGATTTTTTTAATAATTTATTTGTATGTTACTGCTGAAAATAAGTATTTCAACACCTGGAAAATCAATGTTAATATTTGGTACAGTAGCCTTTGTTTGCAATTACAGAGTTCAAACGTTTCCTGTAGTTTTTCACCAGGTTTGCACACTGCAGCAGGGATTTTCCATACAGATCTTCTCCAAATCTTTCAGGTTTGGAGTTTCAGCTCCCTCCAAACATTTTCTATTGAGTTCAGGTCTGGAGACTGGCCAGGCCACTCCAGGACCTTGAAATGCTTCTTACAGAGCCCCTTCTTAGTTGCCCTGGCTGTGTGTTTGGCGTCATTGTCATGTTGAAGACCCAGCCATGACCCATCTTCAATGCTCTGACTGAGGGAAGGAGGTTGTTTGCCAAAATCTCGCAATACATGACCCCATCCATCCTCCCTTCAATACAGTGCAGTCGTCCTGTCCCCTTTGCAGAAGAGCACCCCCAGAGTATGATGTTTCCACCCCCATGCTTCGGGTTGTTCTCATCCTCTAAACATGGTAAGTGGAGTTGATTCCAAAAAGCTCTATTCTGGTCTCATCTGACCACATGACCTTCTCCCATGCCTCCTCTGGATCATCCAGATGGTCAATGGTGAACTTCAAACGGGCATGGACATGTGCTGGCTTGAGCAGGGGGACCTTGCTGCCCTGCAGGATTTTAAACCATGACAGCATCGTGTGTTACTAATGTAATCTTTGTGACTGTGGTCCCAGCTCTCTTCAGGTCACTGACCAGGTCCTCCTGTGTAGTTCTGAGCTTTCTCAGAATCATCCTTACCCCACAAAGTGAGATCTTGCATGGAATCCCAGACCAAGGGAGACTGACAGTTATCTTGTGTTTCTTCCACTTTCTAATAAATAATCATAACAGTTGTTGTCTTCTACCAAGCTGCTTGCCTGTTGTCCTGTAGTCCATCCCAGCCTTGTGCAGGTCTACAGTTTTGTCCCCGGTGTCCTTAGACAGCTCTTTGGTCTTGGCTATGGTGGACAGGTTGGAGTGTGATTGACTGAGTGTGTGAACAGGTGTCTTTAATACAGGTAACAAGTTCAAACAGGTGCAATTAATACAGGTAAAGAGTGCAGAATAAGAGGGCTTCTTAAAGAAAAATTAACAGGTCTGTGAGAGCCAGAATTCTTGCTGGTTGGTAGGGGGTCAAATACTTATTTGCAGCAGTAACATACAAATAAATTATTTTAAAAAATCATACATTGTGATTTCCGGATTTTTTTTTTTTTTAGATTATGTCTCTCACAGTGGACATGCACCTAAGATGAAAATTTCAGACCTCCCCATGATTTCTAAGTGGGAGAACTTGCAAAATCACAGAGTGTTCAAATCCTTATTTTCCTCACTGTATGTACATGTGATTCCTTATTATTTTTCATAAATTTGTAAAAACCTAAAAAATAAATAAATAAAACTTTTTCACATTATCATTATGGAGTATTGTGTGTAGAATTTTGAGGGAAAAAAAATTTCATCCATTTTGGAATAAGGCACATAACAAAAATGTGGAAAAAGTGGAGGGTATAAAAAGTTTTGCTCTGTCTGATTGGCTGCATAAAGGCACTAGAGACAGCAAAAGTGAAAAGTGAGAGATTTTCACTTTAAAGAGCTTGGAACAACCACACAAAAAGACAGAGTTCTTGGCAAAAAAAGCGCTATATGAACACGGGACTGTTCGATTGAGAAAAACTGTGCGAGGCTTACCACCAACACTGGCATCAATTTAACTGCGATCTGGTTTAGAGATTATATAATCACCCAGCCCTATGTCAGGATACATCGTGAGCCACATAACGTGAATAAGTGGATTTAATTGGTGCAAAGCAGGGGTATGGTTGCATAAATATAGGTGAAAGTGGACAAGCAGATACAATATGCAGTAATTAGGCAGGGGTCAAATTAGTACGTGCATGTGCTAGTTTGTCCACGTATTATTCGAGCAGTGCACATAATTTTATACTGCACTAGCACTGGTGCAAGTAACTTTATCCAAGTTTTATCAACTATAAGCACCAGTAGAATGAACCAATAAAGGAATAAATAAGAAAAAAAACTATTTCCACTGTGTCGTCTTCGTCTTCCCTGCGTTTTATGACTCTCACACACGGAGCAAGTTGCTGTGCTCTATTTGTTGTGGAAAGGTGACAAACGTCGCCAGCGGCGCTGTCCCTGGGTTCACAACATCCTCATGAGATGTTCCAAATTCGGGGAGTTTCAGTATTTGCTGCAGGAGCTAGGGCTGCCATGACTACGTCGACTATTAAACCGTCGACAACTAATTTATTAGTCGACGAGTCATTTATTTTATTTAAGTCTTTGTTTTTCTCTCGATTCATAGTTTTAGGCAGTGAGCCCTCCTGCTGTCATTTCGACGTTCAAATTTTGGGAAAGATGGCCGATTAAAACAGTAGCCGTCTTGTTCAAAGCCACCTAAAATGCAGTTTACCGACAGAGCTGTGTATGTGCGTGTGTGCACATGCGCGGAGTCAACTGGCTGCAGACTGCGAGCGAGGGAGGGAAATTCCTGAACGGAGGCACGAGACGTTATTCTGCTGAGAACCATCAGTGCACTTGAGACAGTGAGCGCGGAGCAGAGAGAAAGGATTTTAACCTGAGAGAACATGTTAGAAAAAAAACACACACACACACACAACAAAACAAAATCGTGGAGCTGCCTTTACTTCTCTTTCCACTTTCTCTACCCACGTGGTTCTGATGGCACCGACCTGTTTGCACCATGTGCGTGTCATATACTGAATTTATGAGATCATGAGAAGAAATAAACAGTCAAATATCCTTAAAACATCCTTAAAAAATGAGAATATATTTAAATGAACTGAGCAAAAATTACGCAAACACGGGTTAAAAAAAACCCTGATGTGGAGAAGCTGTTCAGTGATGTTCAGAGGCACAGATCACAAAAAGCAGGTGAGAACTCTGAACTTTAACAGCTGTTATTTTCCAAAGGTATGGATTTATTCAATCTTAAGTTTAATGCAGTGTTGAAGTACAAAACGTGACTGATGAGGAGAAAGAAAAATGACTTTTAAAAATGACTTCATCACACTAAAATGAACTGGAGTCAGAATAAAAATACAAGCTGCTGATTTTTATTATTTTTCAAAGTTATTATAAGCTGCAGCTATATGTTTTATTCATTTCAAAGTGAGTTACCTCTTATTTTATTCTGATTTATTTATACAAAAAATACGGGGAGCCAAATCAGCCTGCATTGTTCTGTTCAGTTTATATCAAAGTTTTCCTGCCTGAAAGCTGAAGGCTCTGCCTCCCATTCTACTCTTACAAACCCTAGGAACTACAAGTAAGCCTGCAGTCTGAGAGCGAAGCGCTCTATTGGGGTGATATGGTACTACGAGGTCCCTAAGATAAGATGGGACCTGATTATTCAAAACCTTATAAGTAAGAAGAAGAATTTTAAATTCTATTTTAGAATTAACAGGAAGCCAATGAAGAGAGGCCAATATGGGTGAGATATGCTCTCTCCTTCTAGTCCCAGTCAGTACTCTAGCTGCAGCATTTTGAATTAACTGAAGGCTTTTTAGGGAACTTTTAGGACAACCTGATAATAATGAATTACAATAGTCCAGCCTAGAGGAAATAAATGCATGAATTAGTTTTTCAGCATCACTCTGAGACAAGACCTTTCTGATTTTAGAGATATTGCGTAAATGCAAAAAAGCAGTCCTACATATTTGTTTAATATGCGCTTTGAATGACATATCCTGATCAAAAATGACTCCAAGATTTCTCACAGTATTACTAGAGGTCAGGGTAATGCCATCCACAGTAAGGATCTGGTTAGACACCATGTTTCTAAGATTTGTGGGGCCAAGTACAATAACTTCAGTTTTATCTGAGTTTAAAAGCAGGAAATTAGAGGTCATCCATGTCTTTATGTCTGTAAGACAATCCTGCAGTTTAGCTAATTGGTGTGTGTCCTCTGGCTTCATGGATAGATAAAGCTGGGTATCATCTGCGTAACAATGAAAATTTACGCAATACCGTCTAATAATACTGCCTAAGGGAAGCATGTATAAAGTGAATAAAATTGGTCCTAGCACAGAACCTTGTGGAACCCCATAATTAACTTTAGTCTGTGAAGAAGATTCCCCATTTACATGAACAAATTGTAATCTATTAGACAAATATGATTCAAACCACCGCAGCGCAGTGCCTTTAATACCTATGGCATGCTCTAATCTCTAATAAAATTTTATGGTCAACAGTATCAAAAGCAGCACTGAGGTCTAACAGAACAAGCACAGAGATGAGTCCACTGTCCGAGGCCATAAGAAGATCATTTGTAACCTTCACTAATGCTGTTTCTGTACTATGATGAATTCTAAAACCTGACTGAAACTCTTCAAATAGACCATTCCTCTGCAGATGATCAGTTAGCTGTTTTACAACTACCCTTTCAAGAATTTTTGAGAGAAAAGGAAGGTTGGAGATTGGCCTATAATTAGCTAAGATAGCTGGGTCAAGTGATGGCTTTTTAAGTAATGGTTTAATTACTGCCACCTTAAAAGCCTGTGGTACATAGCCAACTAACAAAGATAGATTGATCATATTTAAGATCAAAGCATTAAATAATGGTAGGGCTTCCTTGAGCAGCCTGGTAGGAATGGGGTCTAATAAACATGTTGATGGTTTGGATGAAGTAACTAATGAAAATAACTCAGACAGAACAATCGGAGAGAAAGAGTCTAACCAAATACCGGCATCACTGAAAGCAGCCAAAGATAACGATACGTCTTTGGGATGGTTATGAGTAATTTTTTCTCTAATAGTTAAAATTTTGTTAGCAAAGAAAGTCATGAAGTCATTACTAGTTAAAGTTAATGGAATACTCAGCTCAATAGAGCGCTGACTCTTTTTCAGCCTGGCTACAGTGCTGAAAAGAAACCTGGGGTTGTTCTTATTTTCTTCAATTAGTGATGAGTAGAAAGATGTCCTAGCTTTACGGAGGGCTTTTTTATAGAGCAACAGACTCTTTTTCCAGGCTAAGTGAAGATCTTCTAAGTTAGTGAGACGCCATTTCCTCTCCAACTTACGGGTTATCTGCTTTAAGCTACGAGTTTGTGAGTTATACCACGGAGTCAGGCACTTCTGATTTAAAGCTCTCTTTTTTTAGAGGAGCTACAGCATCCAAAGTTGTCTTCAATGAGGATGTAAAACTATTGACGAGATACTCTATCTCACTTACAGAGTTTAGGTAGCTACTCTGCACTGTGTTGGTATATGGCATTAGAGAACATAAAGAAGGAATCATATCCTTAAACCTAGTTACAGCGCTTTCTGAAAGACTTCTAGTGTAATGAAACTTATTCCCCACTGCTGGGTAGTCCATCAGAGTAAATGTAAATGTTATTAAGAAATGATCAGACAGAAGGGAGTTTTCAGGGAATACTGTTAAGTCTTCTATTTCCATACCATAAGTCAGAACAAGATCTAAGATATGATTAAAGTGGTGGGTGGACTCATTTACTTTTTGAGCAAAGCCAATAGAGTCTAATAATAGATTAAATGCAGTGTTGAGGCTGTCATTCTCAGCATCTGTGTGGATGTTAAAATCGCCCACTATAATTATCTTATCTGAGCTAAGCACTAAGTCAGACAAAAGGTCTGAAAATTCACAGAGAAACTCACAGTAACGACCAGGTGGACGATAGATAATAACAAATAAAACTGGTTTTTGGGACTTCCAATTTGGATGGACAAGACTAAGAGTCAAGCTTTCAAATGAATTAAAGCTATGTCTGGGTTTTTGATTAATTAATAAGCTGGAATGGAAGATTGCTGCTAATCCTCCGCCCGTGCTACGAGCATTCTGACTATAAAGTACCACACTGTTTGTATTTCTGAATGATTCATGTAAATAAAGTCTAAGAAATAGTCAATGATTTGGAAATGTTCATGTTTTCAACAGAAATTGGGGCCAAAAATCTGCAAAGGGAGACCAACTTTACATCTCTAGCATCCTTCAGCATCTTTGAGATCACCAGCCATCCCTGCAATCAATATAAAATATTACACTAGCCCTTGCAGAAAATGGTGAGACATGGCATCAATTAATTCACTATTGTAATTCCTGTGCTATGATTTTATCTCACCTAACCGTTTTCATAAACCCACTGACATTAAAAGATCATTTTAGATCATGAAAACATAACTGTTACTTTTCCTGAAACAGGCATTTCGTATTAAGCCAATAAAATACTCACTCCTCTATCCCTGGCTCCCTTGGCGTCCTCTAAGAGGACATTTTTATTCTGTCTGGATTACTTGTCCTTGTTGTCACTGGGTGTGCTGGTGGGGAGAGAATTTCTTTCCTCCAGTGGAGCCTTGATTCAAAGCACTCAGGTCATCTTAATTCTGGGTCACTGTTTCCACTGTCATAATGAACCAGAGTGCTGGCAGACAGCAGTAGTACACTTAAAAAAGTAGGGTGTTGAGGTACACAACTGGACAGCTGCATTCACACCTCAGGCAGACGGAAGCATAAATACCTCTGCGGTAGTTCTGGCTTTATCTCCTCCACTGAAGAAAGTCAACACTCCACAGCAAAAAACATCAAGCAATAAGATGAACTCCACTCGTAA
The DNA here is from genome assembly GCF_902500255.1 of Thalassophryne amazonica. Lineage (NCBI taxonomy): Eukaryota > Metazoa > Chordata > Actinopteri > Batrachoidiformes > Batrachoididae > Thalassophryne > Thalassophryne amazonica. The sequence goes on along the minus strand of NC_047105.1, from coordinate 42,382,454 downwards.
ACACTCGAGTTACATTAGTTTATGCAAACGGCAAGCCACTTATCTTGCAGCAAGACATGTTTTTCTGTGCCAGGACCTACTGACCAACCTGAGATTAATCAAGATATTAATCTGTGCTGGTCCTGCAGTCACGCAATGTGGACATTACCATTCCCGCTAACCTCTTTCACTGCTGTACATTGTACTGCACCAGACAGGCAGGTCAAGACTTCACGAGGTCCAACAATCCCACCATTGTTACTGGGATCAAGACAAAATTCAAATGAGATGATGATTCAGCCAGCAAAACCTGGATTTACCCCATCACCATGTAAGAAACAAGATGAGGCCTCAGTTAGTAGGTCATGACTTTTTTAAAGTGAATAGACCAGAGGTGAAACAATTCACGAAAGTAAATAGGAAAATAATTCTAAGCAATGCCTTATGACAGGCTAGCGTCCTGTCCAGGCTGTACCCCACCTCACGCCTTCTGACTTTGGATAGGCTCACAGACTGGTCACGGGAATGTTAACTTTGTGAGGTAAAAACAAAATCAACATGTATGATAGTGGCAGTAGGCTAGAAGTTCAAACATACAGTAAAGTTCAAACAGACAAATGCACCCATTTGATCCTCACATTCACTTCACAATTTGTTGATACCATGACACCAGGTCAGAAGGGGAAAGCAATGCTATGCTATTTATATTCTGCTAAAAACACCTGGCTTCTTCTTCTGGTTGTCTTCTTTGCTGCAGTTGTTGTCTGTGTGCGACACTGCCCCTAGTAGTAAACAAAAGGCAAGATCAACAAGCTGCAGCACAGCAGAAAAAAAGAACCTGGATAAGGTCCCTAGATTTCCATTCAAATATATATCTGGAGGTAACCAATACCAGTTTTGGTTTATTCTAATTTATCATGTCTACAGTAAAGAAAGAATTGTATCACATGTCATCTTAATCAAATAGTTCCATAATAAAATGTTTTGTCCCTGAATTGTATCATTGCCCCAAAATACTATTTCAGACATTTTGGCACTGTATTATCATCAAGTCCAATAAACCTGATTGTTTGACAGTCTCAAACACATGTAGATGTCAACAGTCTTTACTTGAACAGGTAACCAATTAATACTGGCACTAAAACAACACCTGATTCCTTCATGTAGGAGATTTTATTGCTGTTTAAGGTATACTTTTAAAAAACTACACAGCGTCTATATAGCAACTAAAGGAGTTCATATTTTTAAATAAAGAACACAATGCTAAAGTACCCTTGTCCGTAAGAGCATAAAAATAGGAAACGCAACATATATTTTCACTTGGCCAACTCATGCAGTAGGACCAATATACTGCCATGGTGGACAAACCCTAACATAAAATTTGACCTGTTGGTCCTGAAAGTAGGACAAGATCAGCTACTTCAATGTCCTGCAAGTTCAATATCCCGAGATCACGCCCTGTAAATGTAATGTGACAACAGAGAGAATGGATGTAATGAATAAAAGAGTGTGTAGAAAGAATGTAACCTTTTGACCACTTAAAATAGGTCAAGGTGAGCCATCTTTGAACTTGTCCAAGGTCTGTGTTCCAAGAATGTTCCCTGTGAATTTGAGAGACCCTAGCAGTAACAGGACTGGACTTATGCTGAGCACAGACAGACGGATGGACAGACAGACACAAAGTCTTCACAATACCTCTAAAATCAGAAAGGTCTTGTCTCAGAGTGATGCTGAAAAACTAATTCATGCATTTATTTCCTCTAGGCTGGACTATTGTAATTCATTATTATCAGGTTGTCCTAAAAGTTCCCTAAAAAGCCTTCAGTTGGTTCAGAATGCTGCAGCTAGAGTACTGACGGGGACTAGCAGGAGAGAGCATACCTCACCCGTGTTGGCCTCTCTTCATTGGCTTCCTGTTAATTCTAGAATAGAATTTAAAATTCTTCTTCTTACTTATAAGGTTTTGAATAATCAGGTCCCATCTTATCTTAGGGACCTCGTAGTACCATATTACCCCATTAGAGCGCTTCGCTCTCACACTGCGGGCTTACTTGTGGTTCCTAGGGTTTGTAAGAGTAGAATGGGAGGCAGAGCCTTCAGCTTTCAGGCTCCTCTCCTGTGGAACCAGCTCCCAATTCAGATCAGGGAGACAGATACCCTCTCTACTTTTAAGATTAGGCTTAAAACTTTCCTTTTCGCTAAGGCTTATAGTTAGGGCTGGATCGGGTGACCCTGGACCATCCCTTGGTTATGTTGCTTTAGACGTAGACTGTGGGGGGGTTCCCATGATGCACTGTTTCTTTCTCTTTTTGCTCCGTATGCATCACTCTGCATTTAATCATTAGTGATTGATCTCTGCCCCCCTTCTCGGCATGTCTTTTTCCTGGTTCTTTCCCTCAGCCCCAACCAGTCTCAGCAGAAGACTGCCCCTCCCTGAGCCTGGTTCTGCTGGAGGTTTCTTCCTGTTAAAAGGGAGTTTTTCCTTCCCACTGTGGCCAAGTGCTTGCTCATAGGGGGTCGTTTTGACCGTTGGGGTTTTTCATAATTATTGTATGGCCTTGCCTTACAATGTGGAGCGCCTTGGGGCAACTGTTTGTTGTGATTTATTAATAATTAATGAATTATTTCAAGTCAACTCACAATCAGCTCAATTTCCTGAAGTGGTAATGAGACATCAGAACAACTATAAACAAGCAGATGAATTATTCCAAGCCACAGATTAAATAGAAACCCAATTACAGCATTGTTACCGCTGGTAACATAGTTCCAGGTTTTGCCTCCAACTGTCTGTGTGCAAGATTACTTAAAAATTAATACAACCAAGAAACTGATTATTATGAAACAAGCAACAGCGCCCTTAGTGGCACCAGGACCCTGCAAGTAAAAGCAAAGCTTCACAAGCACCTTGACAGCCCTGTCTTTATTTTCTGCTATGTCACTGTGCATGTTAAAAGACAACAACATGGCCCAAAGAGGAGGTTCATTCATCCTCAGCTGTCTATCACAACCTAAAGTTTCACAGCTAAATATATGTTGTGGTTTTTATGGAGATACTTAAAGAAAACTTGCAGACACACTCAATTACTCACTCACTGAACAATTGACTCTCCTCATCATATGCTTTCCATTCTTCCATTCCATTCTTTCCACTCCAGAGCTGTGCAATATGACGATACGCGTTATACGACAACAGAAGTCTGTCATTTTAGCGCACCTGCACTATCTGCCACTCCTGAAAAGCCTTTCTGCAATATTGGTTCCAGTAGGTTCTGCCCCTTGTGTGAGATGTAATAATCATATTTAAATAGTGCACAAACACCTCTGTCTATCTTCTATTCTGTTCTGACATGCTGCATAATCTCACATCATTCACTTGGCAAATTTTTTTCTTGTGTTTTGTTCTGAATTTAAGTATTACTTGTATATATCGGATATTCAATTTGGTAGCTATTGGAAATATATAGTATAACCACACAATGGTGGCATTTGAAAAATCTGCAGTCAAACAAGACTTCTTCACATATGTTTGATTCACAAATGCTTTTATTTACTGAATGAATTTTATTCTTACAAGGCTACAATAAATATAACTAAAATATTCTTTAAAAAACTGAAACATATGCACATTTAAATGAAATATATCCTCATGCATATTAATATACTGAATACAATGTTAACACCAAAATCTGGCCTTGCAGTCCAGCATGATAAAAAAAACACAGCAGGAAGTGGAGAAATTATTACAATATCATCTCCAATAATTATATATGGTCTGGCAGTTTATCAACTTCTTAAAGAGACTCTGAATGTTTTCAGTTTGTGCCTCAGTGCTTTCGTGTCCCTTTTGCTCATTTATGGATTCCTTTGGAAGGAAATCCTGTACTGGATTGGTGTTCCTTATTCTCTCTTAAGGGGGAGGAGTTGTGGGGGTCAGAGGTCACCTGAGACAGATACACTCGCTGTAGCCGCATACACGGCTGTGGACAGTCCATAGTCCTGGTTCAACCCTAACCCTGAGTCAGGCTTGGGATTGATGATGTCCTGAAAGAAAAACAAATGAGAACCTTCCTGACTGTGGTCAGGTACAGAAGGACACCCATACACAGCTAGATCTAGGTTAAAAAAACAAACAAAATTAAAACAGGAATGAAACCGCTCTAACCAGGACCATGCAGGTCCATTGAAATGGAAACTTTCCTTAGATACCAGGTGGCAGCTCTGGCTGATTCACTTACAAGTCCTGATGCAGTCTTCAGAGCTTTCAGGTCCTACAATTGACTCGGTCTATCACATCCACGTCCAGTTGTTTGATCAGAGTCCTGTAACAGATAATAGTGATGCCCTCATAGCTACACATTCAATATCAAGAAATTCAGTTTTAGTTACGGGGTACTACTCTGTGGAATAGTTACTGGCAAAAGTCATTCACTCAATTAATGTTCACAATTATTGTAGTGCTGTAAATGTTTATTAAATGTTTTTATTTCATCACAATGATGCATGGAACCTGATGCGTGATTTTATGCACTCATAATATGCTCTTTGAGTTCAGTTCTGACAAATATCCCTGCTGTACTGTCACACTGGGCCAGCTACACTGAGCAACTGTACAAGGTCGATCCTCGTCTTAGGATCTTTGACATTTCTGATGCCAAGGTTCTTGTGGCTGATTCTGCAGCTCTGAGCCACCAAATGGTGAGATCACAAATGCTGTGAAACAGCTGAGGGCAGAGGAAACTCCAGGGCTCTGTGGTATGGGGCTGAGCTCTTCCACATGAGTGGAGATGCTGTTCTCCTGACATTGCAAGCAATCTGTTTCAATCAGGGAGAAAGGTGTCTCCGCAACAGTCTGCAAGAAAGGACTTGTTATCTCAATCTGGAAAGGAAAGAGTGATCACATCATCTGCAACAACTACAGGTGTATTACACTGTACCAGGGAAGGTGCTTGCAAGAATTATTCTTAATAGGATTCAGTTCCAGCTACCTGCTGATATATTTGCAGGACAACAAAGGTGCAAGTCTTTAGGATCGTGGTGCTACTTGTCTTACTGTATGGTCGTAAGAGTTGGATGCTAACCAGTGACCTAAGGCAACAACTGGATGTCTTTGCTACTAGGTTTCCATAGAGGATCCTTGAGTATAGAATGACTGTGTCAAATGAGCTGGTACTGAGGAAAACTAAGATGAGGAGTATTATTTGCACTGTGATGGAGAGTCAGCTTTGACATTTTGGCCAAGTGGTGTATTTCTCTGTGCATGCTCTAGCACATACAATAGGTGGCTCAGTGTTGAGGACCCTAGTCTTCAGACCTATGGGACATCTACACGTCACCTGACTGCAGCAGATGGGATGGGACAGTTGTCTGCCTGGGTGGCTGTCATTTTGGTCCCAAGGCAGTAATATTGCAGATGCACCAGTTCTGGTTCGCACAAGATTAATTATGAATTATAATAGTTATGTCATGGTTCAGAATAGATATTTGTCAAAAATATGTAAACATTAGAAAATACTAATGCAACAGTCAGATTATAATACATTCCCTGGTTTGTTCAGGATCCCATGGAATAATACTACAACATGACTATTGTAGGCTAATACATCTGTTGCTGACTATCCTTAATATTTATCCTGATCTGCGGACACAAATTGCTGTATTTATTGATAGCAGCTAGGAATTTAGACACTTTGGTTATTATAGTGTCTTTCTAACTGTGGAACTTTTAGCTCTGTGCTGTTATCAGATTTCTTTTTTAAAAAGGCACCAAAAAATTGTTTTTGGATTATTCATTAAGTTAATATCTTAACCAGGACTGAAACAACTTTGTCATGAACAAATCACTTCTTGCACTAAGTTATGACAACACAATTAGCAATTTTTCTGAATTGCACGCTGTCACACACTAATGATATATGTGATTATATCTACTTAGACTGTGTTCTGACATGGTTCATAATTGTTTTTAATTTGTGCAAATTTACTTACTTTTATGGACTTCATTTGCTGTGACAGTAGCCATCTTCACACCCTATGACTGCTGGGATAGGCTCCAATCCCCAGTAAACCTTAATTGGCTGTGTGCTTAGGGTCAGTGTCCTGCTGAAAGATGAACGTCACCCCAGTCTGAGGTCAAGAGCACTCTGGAAAAGGTTTTCATCCAGAACAATCCTGTCTCTGAGGTCTACGGAAAATATCTTTGACTTCATGCTTGGTTTGTGCTCTGACATGCGCTGTCAATGGCACCTTATATGTAGATAGGTGTGCCTTTCCAATTCAGGTCCAGTCAATTGAATTTACCCCAGGTGAACTCCAACTAAGCTGTAGAAACATCTCAAGGATGATCAGTGGAAACAGGATGCAATTCTTCCCAGATTTTGAAACATAAAATCGAAGACTTACCGGAGTGTCAGCTTTCTGTATAAAAGATGATTTTAAAAAGTCTCATCACCATTCTGGTCCTTTACAACCCCTGGCAATAATTATGGAATCACCGGCCTCGGAGGATGTTCATTCAGTTGTTTAATTTTGTAGAAAAAAAGCAGATCACAGACATGACACAAAACTAAAGTCATTTCAAATGGCAACTTTCTGGCTTTAAGAAACACTATAAGAAATCAGGGAAAAAAAATTGTGGCAGTCAGTAACGGTTACTTTTTTTAGACCAAGCAGAGGGAAAAAAAATATGGAATCACTCAATTCTGAGGAATAAATTATGGAATCGCCCTTTACATTTTCATCCCCAAAACTAACACCTGCATCAAATCAGATCTGCTCGTTAGTCTGCATCTAAAAAGGAGTGATCACACCTTGGAGAGCTGTTGCATCAAGTGGACTGACATGAATCATGGCTCCAACACAAGAGATGTCAATTGAAACAAAGGAGAGGATTATCAAACTTTTAAAAGAGGGTAAATCATCACGCAATGTTGCAAAAGATGTGGGTTGTTCACAGTCAGCTGGGTCTAAACTCTGGACCAAATACAAACAACATGGGAAGGTTGTTAAAGGGGAACATACTGGTAGACCAAGGAAGACATCAAAGCGTCAAGACAGAAAACGTAAAGCAATATGTCTCAAAAATCGAAAATGCACAACAAAACAAATGAGGAACGAATGGGAGGAAACTGGAGTCAACGTCTGTGACCGAACTGTAAGAAACCGCCTAAAGGAAATGGGATTTACATACAGAAAAGCTAAACGAAAGCCATCATTAACACCTAAACAGAAAAAAACAAGGTTACAATGGGCTAAGGAAAAGCAATCATGGACTGTGGATGACTGGATGAAAGTCATATTCAGTGATGAATCTCGAATCTGCATTGGGCAAGGTGATGATGCTGGAACTTCTGTTTGGTGCCGTTCCAATGAGATTTATAAAGATGACTGCCTGAAGAGAACATGTAAATTTCCACAGTCATTGATAATATGGGGCTGCATGTCAAGTAAAGGCACTGGGGAGATGGCTGTCATTACATCATCAATAAATGCACAAGTTTACGTTGATATTTTGGACACTTTTCTTATCCCATCAATTGAAAGGATGTTTGGGGATGATGAAATCATTTTTCAAGATGATAATGCATCTTGCCATAGAGCAAAAACTGTGAAAACATTCCTTGCAAAAAGACACATAGGGTCAATGTCATGGCCTGCAAATAGTCCGGATCTTAATCCAACTGAAAATCTTTGGTGGAAGTTGAAGAAAATGGTCCATGACAAGGCTTCAACCTGCAAAGCTGATCTGGCAACAGCAATCAGAGCAAGTTGGAGCCAGATTGATGAAGAGTACTGTTTGTCACTCATTAAGTCCATGCCTCAGAGACTGCAAGCTGTTATAAAAGCCAGAGGTGGTGCAACAAAATACTAGTGATGTGTTGGAGCGTTCTTTTGTTTTTCATGATTCCATAATTTTTTCCTCAGAATTGAGTGATTCCATATTTTTTTCCCTCTGCTTGGTCTAAAAAAGTAACCATTACTGACTGCCACAATTTTTTTTCCTGATTTCTTATAGTGTTTCTTAAAGCCAGAAAGTTGCCATTTGAAATGACTTTAGTTTTGTGTCATGTCTGTGATCTGCTTTTTTCTACAAAATTAAACAACTGAATGAACATCCTCCGAGGCCGGTGATTCCATAATTATTGCCAGGGGTTGTACTCAAACCAGCCTCATTTTCTGATAAACATGAAATCATTTTATGCAGCAGAACAACATTTCATCACTTTGTTTTCTGATTTCAGCGTGGCACACAGTTCATGGACAAATCTGTATGGCGTCTCTCATTGGCTACTGTGTGGACATGCGGCGGCATGAAACATTAATCCTTCAGTTTCGAATCAGGACGTGAAAACTTCAGACATAATATCCACTGTGGCTTCTCATCAGAAACATTTCCAAACAATTTTACAAATACAACCTTTGTGAAAACAGACCACAGACTTCATCCGATGCAAGCCAGGAAAACAAAAATAACCCTCCTTCTTCTTTGGAGTTTATTGGTGCTTACAAGCCAACAGGGTGCATTACCGCCACCAACTGTTTGGGAGTGGAGCAGTATGCTATCAAAAATAACCAAAAAACATTCACCACGTAAATTTTCCATGTTATGTTACAGCCTTATTCCAAAATGGATGAAATTGATCTTTTTCCCTCAAAATTTTACACACAATACCCCATAATGACAATGTGAAAAAGTTTTTTTTTGTTGTTGTTTTGTTTTTTGCAAATAGGAATGGACAAAACTGCCCAAAGATAGGTGCACCAAGCTTGTGGCATTATATTCAAGAAGACCTGAGGCTGTAATTGCTCCAAAAGGTGCATCAAAAAAGTATTGAGCAAAGGGTGTGATTACTCACGTCCATGTGATTTTTTTTTTTTTTTTAGTTTTTATTTTTAATAAATTTGCAAAATTAAAAAAAAAAAAAAAAAAAAAAAACTTTCATGTTGTCATTGTAGGGTGTTTTCTTTTTTTTTTCAGGAAAAAATGAATTTACCCCATTTTGGAAAAAGGGTGCAATATGCACTGTGAATGCACTTTATACACACACACACACACACACAAAGAACTTGCTTGTCAGTAATATGTAATTTCTATTTTTCACCTCATACATTACTTGTCTGCATGCTATAATAACAGAGCTGTTATCAAGCAAACCTGAGTGATAAAATGTCTCACTGATTTATGAACAGAAAAAAAATGTTGCCACATAATTTTTTTTTATTCCAACAGTGGAAGAGGGGAGGTACTCATTTTTCATTTCATGGCAGGCTGAAAAAACTAATAATTCAAACATGACATTGTAGAAATTGAATTTTTGACAAAAACAGGAATTGAGACACTCAAGGGATCACCAGCATCAGGATTAGACACTGATACACTTAAAAGACTCATAAGGATTTTTAAAAGGAAGCCTTCAGACACAGTGCTGTCCATTCATGAATATTTAAACAGATATAGCAGTTTAAAAGTCTTTTGCACTCAAATGAATCAGTACTGAAGAGCTTTGATTACTGCTATTGTATAAAGTGTAAAATCCCTATGATGATGAAAATTACTAGTTTGAGATTACATTTGGTATTTTTAATCAAAAACTCACTGTTTGTTCTCTTTAAGAAGATGTAATACTATTTTTCACAAAGCTGCTGTGAATTATTTAAATTCTATCAAATGTGATTTGATGATCAGTTATTTACACACACACACACACACACACACACGCATACGAGGTCTGTCAATAAAGTATAGGTCCTTTTTATTTTTTTCAAAAACTATATGGATTTCATTCATATGTTTTTACGTCAGGCATGCTTGAACCATCGTGCGCATGCGTGAGTTTTTCCACGCCTGTCGGTGACGTCATTCACCTGTAAGCACTCCTTGTGGGAGGAGTCGTCCAGCCCCTCGTCGGATTTCCTTTGTCTGAGAAGTTGCTGAGAGACTGGCGCTTTGTTTGATCAAAATTTTTTCTAAACCTGTGAGGCACATCGAAGTGGACACGGTTCGAAAAATTAAGCTGGTTTTCGGTGAAAATTTTAACGGCTGATGAGAGATTTTGAGGTGATACTGTCGCTTTAAGGACTTCCCACGGTGCGGGACGTCGCGCAGCGCTCCCAGGCGCCGTCGTCAGCCTGTTTCAAGCTGAAAACCTCCACATTTCAGGCTCTATTGATCCAGGACATCGTGAGAGAACAGAGAAGTTTCAGAAGAAGTCGGTTTGAGCATTTTATCCGGATATTCCACTGTTAAAGGAGATTTTTTTTAATGAAAGACGTGCGGGCGGATTGCAGCGTCGGCTCGCAGCCACTGCGACGCTCCGCCACAGGAAAAACACCTCCGTTGGAAGCCTTAAGGACAAGTTGGAACATGTCCAGCTGTTAAACAATTTCTCATATACTCACTCCACTGAAAGCCATCAAAAGCCGCCTGGATTTTACAAATGGTTATCAACACGGAGGTGTTTTTCCTGTGCCGCCGTACCGCGCGGACCGCGCGGACCCGTCCGCACGTCTTTCATTAAAAAAATCTCCTTTAACAGTGGAATATCTGGATAAAATGCTGAAACCGACTTCTTCTGAAACTTCTCTGTTCTCTCACGACGTCCTGGATCAATAAAGCCTGAAATGTGGAGGTTTTAAGCTTGAAACAGGCTGATGACGCCGCCTGAGAGCGCTGCACGACGTCTCGCACCGTGAAAAGTCCTTAAAGCGACAGTATCACCTCAAAATCTCTCATCAGCTGTTAAAATTTTCACTGAAAACCAGCTTAATTTTTCGAACCATGTCCACTTCGATGTGTCTCACAGGTTTAGAAAAATTTTGATCAAACAAAGCGCCAGTCTCTCAGCAACTTCTCAGACAAAGGAATTCCGACGAGGGGCTGGACGACTCCTCCCACAAGGAGTGCTCACAGGCGAATGACGTCACCGACAGGCGTGGAAAAACTCACGCATGCGCACGAGGGTTCAAGCATGTCTGACGTAAAAACATATGAATCAATCATCAATCAATCAACTTTTTTCTTGTATAGCGCCAAATCACAACAAACAGTTGCCCCAAGGCGCTCCACATTGCAAGGCAAGGCCATACAATAATTATGAAACACAGTCTACGTCTAAAGCAACATAACCAAGGGATGGTCCAGGGTCACCCGATCCAGCCCTAACTATAAGCCTTAGCGAAAAGGAAAGTTTTAAGCCTAATCTTAAAAGTAGAGAGGGTATCTGTCTCCCTGATCTGAATTGGGAGCTGGTTCCACAGGAGAGGAGCCTGAAAGCTGAAGGCTCTGCCTCCCATTCTACTCTTACAAACCCTAGGAACTACAAGTAAGCCCGCAGTCTGAGAGCGAAGCGCTCTAATGGGGTAATATGGTACTACGAGGTCCCTAAGATAAGATGGGACCTGATTATTCAAAACCTTATAAGTAAGAAGAAGAATTTTAAATTCTATTCTAGCATTAACAGGAAGCCAATGAAGGGAGGCCAACACGGGTGAGATATGCTCTCTCCTGCTAGTCCCCGTCAGTACTCTAGCTGCAGCATTCTGAACCAACTGAAGGCTTTTTAGGGAACTTTTAGGACAACCTGATAATAATGAATTACAATAGTCCAGCCTAGAGGAAACAAATGCATGAATTAGTTTTTCAGCATCACTCTGAGACAAGACCTTTCTGATTTTAGAGATATTGCGTAAATGCAAAAAGGCAGTCCTACATATTTGTTTAATATGCGCTTTGAATGACATATCCTGATCAAAAATAACTCCAAGATTTCTCACAGTATTACTAGAGATCAGGGAAATGCCATCCAGAGTAACGATCTGGTTAGACACCATGCTTCTAAGATTTGTGGGGCCAAGTACAATAACTTCAGTTTTATCTGAGTTTAAAAGCAGGAAATTAGAGGTCATCCATGTCTTTATGTCTGTAAGACAATCCTGCAGTTTAGCTAATTGGTGCGTATCCTCTGGCTTCATGGATAGATAAAGCTGGGTATCATCTGCGTAACAATGAAAATTTAAGCAATACCGTCTAATAATACTGCCCAAGGGAAGCATGTATAAAGTGAATAAAATTGGTCCTAGCACAGAACCTTGTGGAACTCCATAATTAACTTTAGTCTGTGAAGAAGATTCCCCATTTACATGAACAAACTGTAATCTATTAGACAAATATGATTCAAACCACCGCAGCGCAATGCCTTTAATACCTATGACATGCTCTAATCTCTGTAATAAAATTTTATGGTCAACAGTATCAAAAGCAGCACTGAGGTCCAACAGAACAAGCACAGAGATAAGTCCACTGTCCGAAGCCATAAGAAGATCATTTGTAACCTTCACTAATGCTGTTTCTGTACTATGATGAATTCTAAAACCTGACTGAAACTCTTCAAATAGACCATTCCTCTGCAGGTGATCAGTTAGCTGTTTTACAACTACCCTCTCAAGAATCTTTGAGAGAAAAGGAAGGTTGGAGATTGGCCTATAATTAGCTAAGATAGCTGGGTCAAGTGATGGCTTTTTAAGTAATGGTTTAATTACTGCCACCTTAAAGGCCTGTGGTACATAACCAACTAACAAAGATAGATTGATCATATTTAAGATTGAAGCATTAAATAATGGTAGGACTTCCTTGAGCAGCCTGGCAGGAATGGGGTCTAATAAGCATGTTGATGGTTTGGATGAAGTAACTAATGAAAATAACTCAGACAGAACAATCGGAGAGAAAGAGTCTAACCAAATACCGGCATCACTGAAAGCAGCCAAAGATAACGATACATCTTTGGGATGGTTATGAGTAATTTTTTCTCTAATAGTCAAAATTTTGTTAGCAAAGAAAGTCATGAAGTCATTACTAGTTAAAGTTAATGGAATACTCAGCTCAATAGAGCTCTGACTCTTTGTCAGCCTGGCTACAGTGCTGAAAAGAAACCTGGGGTTGTTCTTATTTTCTTCAATTAGTGATGAGTAGAAAGATGTCCTAGCTTCACGAAGGGCTTTCTTATAGAGCAACAAACTCTTTTTCCAGGCTAAGTGAAGATCTTCTAAATTAGTGAGACGCCATTTCCTCTCCAACTTACGGGTTATCTGCTTTAAGCTACAAGTTTGTGAGTTATACCACGGAGTCAGACACTTCTGATTTAAAGCTCTCTTTTTCAGAGGAGCTACAGCATCCAAAGTTGTCTTCAATGAGGATGTAAAACTATTGACAAGATACTCTAACTCCCTTACAGAGTTTAGGTAGCTACTCTGCTCTGTGTTGGTATATGACATTAGAGAACATAAAGAAGGAATCATATCCTTAAACCTAGTTACAGCGCTTTCTGAAAGACTTCTAGTGTAATGAAACTTATTCCCCACTGCAGGGTAGTCCATCAGGGTAAATGTAAATGTTATTAAAAAATGATCAGACAAAAGGGAGTTTTCAGGGAATACTGTTAAGTCTTCTATTTCCATACCATAAGTCAGAACAAGATCTAAAATATGATTAAAGTGGTGGGTGGACTCATTTACTTTTTGAGCAAAGCCGATAGAGTCTAATAATAGATTAAATGCAGTGTTGAGGCTGTCATTCTCAGCATCTGTGTGGATGTTAAAATCGCCCACTATAATTATCTTATCTGAGCTAAGCACTAAGTCAGACAAAAGGTCTGAAAATTCACAGAGAAACTCACAGTAACGACCAGGTGGACGATAGATAATAACAAATAAAACTGGTTTTTGGGACTTCCAATTTGGATGGACAAGACTAAGAGACAAGCTTTCAAATGAATTAAAGCTCTGTCTAGGTTTTTGATTAATTAATAAGCAGGAATGGAAGATTGCTGCTAATCCTCCGCCCCGGCCCGTGCTACGAGCATTCTGACAGTTAGTGTGACTCGGGGGTGTTGACTCATTTAAACTAACATATTCATCCTGCTGTAACCAAGTTTCTGTTAGGCAGAATAAATCAATACGTTGATCAATTATTATATCATTTACCAACAGGGACTTAGAAGAAAGAGACCTAATGTTTAATAGACCACATTTAACTGTTTTAGTCTGTGGTGCAATTGAAGGTGCTATATTATTTTTTCTTTTTGAATTTTTATGCTTAAATAGATTTTTGCTAGTTATTGGTGGTCTGGGAGCAGGCACCGTCTCTACGGGGATGGGGTAATAGGGGGATGGCAGGGGGAGAGAAGCTGCAGAGAGGTGTATAAGACCACAGCTCTGCCTCCTGGTCCCAACGCTAGACAGTCACAGTTTGGAGGATCCCAAAAAATTGGCCAGATTTCTAGAAATGAGAGCTGCTCCCTCTAAAGTGGGATGGATGCCGTCTCTCCTAACAAGACCAGGTTTTCCCCAGAAGCTTTGCCAATTATCAATGAAGCCCACCTCATTTTTTGGACACCACTCAGACAGCCAGCAATTCAAGGAGAACATGCGGCTAAACATGTCACTCCCGGTCTGATTGGGGAGGGGCCCAGAGAAAACAACAGAGTCCGACATTGTTTTTGCAAAGTTACACACCGATTCAATGTTAATTTTAGTGACCTCCGATTGGCGTAACCGAGTGTCATTACTGCCGACGTGAATTACAATCTTACCAAATTTACGCTTAGCCTTAGCCAGCAATTTCAAATGTCCTTCGATGTCGCCTGCTCTGGCCCCCGGAAGACAATTGACAATGGTTGCTGGTGTCGCTAACTTCACATTTCTCAAAACAGAGTCGCCAATAACCAGAGTTTGATCCTCGGCGAGTGTATCGTCGAGTGGGGAAAAACGGTTAGAGATGTGAACGGGTTGACGGTGTACACGGGGCTTCTGTTTAGGGCTACGCTTCCTCCTCACAGTCACCCAGTCAGCCTGCCTTCCCGACTGCACGGGGTCTGCCAGGGGGCAGACCCCGTGCAGCATTCACTATATGAATGAAATCCATATAGTTTTAGAAAAAAATAAAAAGGACCTATACTTTACGGACAGCCCTCGTAGATATATATATATATATATATATATATATATATATATATATATATATATATATATATATATATATATATATACACACACACACAGTGAGGAAAATAAGTATTTGAACACCCTGCAATTTTGCAAGTTCTCCCACTTAGAAGTCATGGAGGGGTCTGAAATTTTCATCTTAGGTGCATGTCCACTGTGAGAGACATAATCTAAAAAAAAAAAAAAAAAAAAAAAAACAATCCGGAAATCACAATGTATGATTTTTTAATTATTTATTTGTATGTTACTGCTGCAAATAAGTATTTGAACACCTACCAACCAGCAAGAATTCTGGTTCACACAGACCTGTTAATTTTTCTTTAAGAAGCTCTCTTATTCTGCACTCTTTACCTGTATTAACTGCACTTGTTTGAACTTGTTACCTGTATTAAAGACACCTGTTCACATACACAATCAATCACACTTCAACCTGTCCACCATAGCCAAGACCAAAGAGCTGTGTAAGGACAACAGGAACAAAACTGTAGACCTGCACAAGGCTGGGGTGGACTACAGTACAACAGGCAAGCAGCTTGGTAGAAGACAACAACTGTTATGATTATTTATTAGAAAGTGAAGAAACACAAGATGACTGTCAATCTCCCTCGGTCTGGGATTCCATGCAAGATCTCACTTTGTGGGGTAAGGATGATTCTGAGAAAGCTCAGAATTACACAGGAGGACCTGGTCAATGACCTGAAGAGAGCTGGGACCACAGTCACAAAGATTACATTAGTAACACATGATACTGTCATGGTTTAAAATCCTGCAAGGCAGCAAGGTCCCCCTGCTCAGGCCAGCACATGTCCAGGCCCGTTTGAAGTTCACCAGTGACCATCTGGATGATCCAGAGGAGGCATGGGAGAAGGTCATGTAGTCAGATGAGACCAGAATAGAGCTTTTTGGAATCAACTCCACTTACCATCTTTAGAGGATGAGAACAACCCCAAGAAAACCATCCCAACCGTGAAGCATGGGGGTGGAAACATCATACTCTGGGGGTGCTCTTCTGCAAAGGGGACAGGACGACTGCACAGTATTGAAGGGAGGATGGATGGGGTCATGTATTGCGAGATTCTGGCAAACAACCTCCTTCCCTCAGTAAGAGCATTGAAGATGGGTCATGGCTGGGTCTTCCAGCATGACAATGACCCCAAACACACAGCCAGGGCAACTAAGGAGGGGCTCCGTAAGAAGCATCTCAAGGTCCTGGAGTGGCCTGGCCAGTTTCTGGACCTGAACTCAATAGAAAATCTTTGGAGGGAGCTGAAACTCTAAACCTGAAAGATCTAGAGAAGATCTGTATGGAGGAGTGGACCAAAATCCCTGCTGCAGTGTGTGCAAACCTGGTGAAAAACTACAGGAAACGTTTGACCTCTGTAATTGCAAACAAAAGCTACTGTACCAAATATTAACATTGATTTTGACAGGTGTTGAATTACTTATTTGCAGAAGTAACATACAAATAAATTATTTTAAAAAATCATACATTGTGATTTCCGGATTTTTTTTTTTTTTAGATTATATCTCTCACAGTGGACATGCACCTAATATGAAAATTTCAGGCCCCTCCTTGATTTCTAAGTGGGAGAACTTGCAAAATCGCAGGGTGTTGAAGTACTTATTTTCCTCACTATATATATATATATATATATACACACACAAATACATATATATATGCAGGGGCACTCTTATCGTGTCCCTCCTGTCCTGCGCACCGGCAACATTTCCTGCAAAATGTTTTGTAATTTGTGTTGGTAACATGGCCCAAGCACAAGGTCACCCCTTTGAATCTGGTCTGCTTGAGGTTTCTTCCTCAGAGGGAGTTTTTCCTTACCACTGTCGCCTGTGTGGTTGCTCTGGGGGTTGACCTTTTTCAAGTAAGTTAGACCTTACTTGTGTGAAGTGTCTTGAAGCAACTTTGCTATGATTTGGCACTATATGAATGAAAACAAATTGAAATATATATATATATATATATATATATATATATATATATATATATATATATATATATATATATATATATATATATGAGTGGAGTTCTCCACTCAGATTGCAACAGCCAATCACAGATTAGCCTTTCTGTCCATCATTTACCTGTATTTTGGCATGCTTGGCGTCAGAAAGTTATGTTGGATCCAAAGGAATCCAAAGACGCTAGGACCAAAAGTTATATTGGATTGGTTCCCACTCACCAATAGCGTTAGAGCTTACTGCCAACAGCTAGCCAATCAGAGCGCGGCATACGAAGGTCAGGAACTAGCTGACAGACGCTGGTTGGAAAAATGGCAACAAACATGTAAACAACAGCAGAAAATTGTCTGCCAGCAAGGTTTGTTGACTTCACAGAGGAGGAACTGGTGGAAATATTGAACTCCAAGGATGCCAAAAACACTAAGAAGGTAGACAAGCACGCTACTGACGTTTTAGAAGCATTCATCGCATCAGAATCAATCATATGCTGTTCACAACAAAATAAAGTGATCTAATTTACTTGACTCTTTGTTGTTTGTTGTTGTTTAATTTGGGAGGGGGGTAGAGAACATAACAACTGATGGATGGCAAGTCGTCCAACATAGAGAAATATTGGATGAAGAAATGTTATACTGGACGATATTATTTGTATTATATATATATATATATACACATACATACATACATACATATAGTGAGACTTGCCTAAACAGTCACTGTATAAACCAGATATTCACAATCACTGGACAAAAGCAAAAGCCTCAGTGCCTTTGTATGTTGCACAGCCGACTCAATCAGTGCTGTCTGCCGCGGGAAGAATGATGCTGTAGCCTCTGTGACAGTGAACAGGGAGTCTTTTATGAAGAAAACAGCAGGACGGAATTTGAAATTATTAAGGTACTGAGACACACTGAGATTTTGGGGCTGGATAGCGGCATGCATTATTTCCATTCTTCTATGTTTTAAATGATGTCACACTGAAATCAGAACATTTCCAAATGTTTACCACATCGCTTCTTAGAGGAAAACATCTCAGCGCACACTTAAATGCTGCTAAGGTTAAAAACGGAACCACAGATGAATTACAAAGTTTACATAACTGTGATGTAGTGTGATGATGACTCGTTTTTAAGTGATAATTGTTCATTTTGATGCAGTCATGGTAAAAAGAACCGCTTTCCACTGTGTAAAAACTTGCGCGAGTGTGGTGCGCGCTGCTCCGTTACAGAACAATCTCATGTCAAGACAGACACTCAAAGTAAAATAAATAAAAAAAACTAAAATAAAATAAAATGAAATAAATAAAAATAAATCCTACCAGCTCTACTGAGAAGAAGAAGAAGAAGAAAAAAAAAATCCCTGAACAGTCATCCACTTGTGATTTCCAAAGTCCGCTCAACCAAAAAACAGCGTCCATATGCACACTCACAGCAGGGCTAAAATAGTGTCCTGCGACACAAACAGCAGCATCACCCTCACATTAGAATCTAAAATCTGACAGACTGAAAGTTTTGGGGTAAAGTGTGTCGCCACCTGTCTCTCTGTAAATCCGAACCTTTACTTTCGAATAAAAGCTCAGAAGTTTCAATGATGGACGAAGCATTGATAGCAATGTCTGTTTTTATATTTCAGTAAAACATAGGCCTCATGTTTTATATGCAAGGGCAGTGTATTCTTACATCCTTTCCTGCTCCAACTGTATTTCACTGCGTGTTCCTGCATGGACCCTAGTGCCAGTATGCAGACATCTGTAGAAGTCGATGTACTGGTCAGAGGCATTGAATCATTGTGCACAGGACGCAAGCTCAGAACGCGTGATCTAATCTCTGTGTTCAGGAAGGCATTTGGTCTAGGTATTGTGAAGGTTTTTTTCCCTCACATTGTTGTAGAAAAGCACAGTGAGCCTCTCTGGTCTGCAGTCATTTCAGCACATAGTTACTCATATGGACATGAAGGTCTTGGGTTTTAGAGCACCTGTTGTTCATACAGCCTGTAGTAAACAATCTTATAAATGCTTACTGTCAAAAAGAGGCACTCATCAACGATGCACTCCCAGTGAGAAAAATACTGCTTCAATTAGACAAACACAGCTGCTGAACTTGGGAAATTCTGCATGTGTTGAAGCACTGGCCATGTAAGTATTCATGTGCGTGCTTTCTGGAGGTTGTCTTCACAAATTTGCCCTCTGGTGTTGCAGAGGGGGCCTTTAATGTCTGCTCTGCTCCGTATGGCTGCACTCTGGACCCACTTTTCAGGCCCATTTAGAATGAAATCTGGTCAAAAATCCGCATGTTTCAGCGATGTTCCTGGGGCTGCTGAGACTTTTTTTGGGGGGGGGATTGATTGATTCTGGATAAATGAAATTTGATTCTCTAAATCCACGAGGCTTTCTCCTCTCACTTCATCTCATATGAGCAGTGTCATTGGAGTGAGCAGGCACGAAGCTCTGTGGCTGCGTTTAGGACAGAGCACAGTACACACTGCATTTTTTTAAAGCACTAACACACTGCTCCACATTAAATATGCAACAGCTCTATTTTATTCACACACATGATCAACAGTGCATGAAAATTAACTAAGATATGTCTTCTATAATACAGTGAGGAAAATAAGTATTTGAACACCCTGCGGCTTTGCAAGTTCTCTCACTTAGAAATCATGGAGGGGTCTGAAATTTTCATCTGTGAGAAACATAATCTAAAAAAAACGGAAATCACAATGTATGATTTTTTTTTAAATAATTTATTTGTGTGTTATTGCTGCAAATAAGTATTTGAACACCTACCAACCAGCAAGAATTCTGGCTCTCACAGACCTGTTAGTTTTTCTTTAAGAAGCCCTCTTATTCTGCACTCTTTACCTGTATTACAGTAATTGCACCTGTTTGAACTTGCTACCTGTATAAAAGACACCTGTTCACACACTCAATCAATCACACTCCAACCTGTCCACCATAGCCAAGATCTCACTTTGTGGGGTAAGGATGATTCTGAGAAAGCTCAGAACTACACAGGAGGACCTGGTCAATGACCTGAAGAGAGCTGGGACCACAGTCACAAAGATTACATTAGTAACACATGATGCTGTCATGGTTTAACATCCTGCAGGGTAGCAAGGTCTCCCTGCTCAAGCCAACAAATGTCCAGGCCCGTTTGAAGTTCACCAGTGACCATCAGGATGATCCAGAGGAGGCATGGGAGAAGGTCATGTGGTCAGATGAGACCAGAATAGAGCTTTTTGGAATCAACTCCATTTACCATGTTTAGAGGATGAGAACAACCCCAAGAAAACCATCCCAACTGTGAAGCATGGGGGTGGAAACATCATACTCTGGGGGTACTCTTCCGCAAAGGGGACAGGACGACTGCACTGTATTGAAGGGAGGATGGATGGGGTCATGTATTGCGAGATTTTGGCAAACAACCTCCTTCCCTCAGTAAAAGCAATGAAGATGGGTCATGGCTGGGTCTTCCAGCATGACAATGACCCCAAACACACAGCCAGGGCAACTAAGGAGGGGCTCCGTAAGAAGCAGTTCAAGGTCCTGGAGTGGCCTGGCCAGTCTCCAGACCTGAACTCAATACAAAATCTTTGGAGGGAGCTGAAACTCCAAACCCTGAAAAATCTAGAAAAGATCAGTATGGAGGAGTGGACCAAAATCCCAGCTGCAGTGTGTGCATACCTGGTGAAAAACTACAGGAAACGTTTGAACTCTGTAATTGCAAACAAAGGCTACTGTACCAAATATTAACACTGATTGTCACAGGTGTTCAAATACTTATTTGCAGCAGTAACATACAAATAAATTATTAAAAAAATCATACATTGTGATTTCCAGATTTTTTTTTTTTTAAGATTATGTCTCTCACAGTGGACAAGCACCTAAGATGAAAATTTCAGACCCCTCCATGATTTCTAAGTGGGAGAACTTGCAAAATCACAGGGTGTTGAAATACTTATTTTCCTCACTGTACATATGTCTGAACCTATTTTACACTCGCGAATGCATTTTGAACTTTTGTTAATTTTTAAAAGGCATTATCTCAGCTAAAAATGCAGATATAAAGCTCAAATTTGGAATATACCCTATTTGGGCACCACAGATACAGTAGTAAATTTCAAAAATGGGATACAGAGCTAATTTTCCATTCTGAAGCATCACAAAAATGGCAGTTTGTCCATTCTCGCAAAAAATTACAATTTTTTAAGAGCTGTACTAAAGAAAGGATTCAATGGATAATCTTCATATTGTAGAATACACATATCTGGGGTACTAGTTATATGTGTGTAAAACATTGTGGTCATAACTTGAAGGGTTTTTGAATTATTGACTCTTGAAAAGCGAACATGACCGTAGTATGTCAAAAATAGGTCTCCAGTCTCTTTATGATTTGACCATGTGGGCAAGTGCTCAGGCACTTCATAATTTTTTTGTGGAGAGCATATTAATATAACAACTTTATGTCAAAATTATGCAGCTCTTATGCATAAATATATTTTACTTAGACAAAGTAAATTCTGAAATATCAAAATGATCTCTCAATTTACTTTCGGAGTACAGCTCTTCAAAACTTTGTATCAAAATTGCGTTGATGACTGAATTGCTAATTTTATGATGCCATGAAAGAAAAAATAAGCTCTAATCTGTCTTTGTTTAGTTGATCCATTATTTTGGGGTGCCAAATATTGTAAACACCAAATTTGAGCTTTATGCATCCAGTAAGAGCTGATATACAGTAGTGTTCATAATAATAGTAGTGCTATGTGACTAAAAAGATTAATCCAGGTTTTGAGTATATTTCTTATTGTTACATGGGAAACAAGGTACCAGTAGATTCAGTAGATTCTCACAAATCCAACAAGACCAAGCATTCATGATATGCACACTCTTAAGGCTATAAAATTGTGCTATTAGTAAAAAAAAGTAGAAAAGGGGGTGTTCACAATAATAGTAGCATCTGCTGTTGATGCTACAAACTCAAAACTATTATGTTCAAACTGCTTTTTTAGCAATCCCAAACTAGGATTTAGGTGTATAACCACAGTTTTTCATGATTTCTTCACATCTGCGAGGCATTAATTTTGCTGATTTGGAACCGAGATTTTGCTGGTTTACTAGTGTGCTTGGGGTCATTGTCTTGTTGAAACACCCATTTCAAGGGCATGTCCTCTTCAGCATAAGGCAACATGACCTCTTCAAGTATTTTGACATATCCAAACTGATCCATGATACCTGGTATGCGATATATAGGCCCAACACCATAGTAGGAGAAACATGCCCATATCATGATGCTTGCACCACCATGCTTCACTGTCTTCACTGTGAACTGTGGCTTGAATTCAGACTTTGGGGGTCGTCTCACAAATTGTCTGCGGCCCTTGGACCCAAAAAGAACAATTTTACTCTCATCAGTCCACAAAATATTCCTCCATTTCTCTTTAGGCCAGTTGATGTGTTCTTTGGAAAATTGTAACCTCTTCTGCACGTCTTTAATTTAACAGAGGGACTTTGAGGGGGATTCTTGCAAATAAATTAGCTTCACACAGGCATCTTCTGTCACAGCACTTACAGGTAACTCCAGACTGTCTTTGATCATCCTGGAGCTGATCAATGGGTGAGCCTTTGCCATTCTGGTTATTCTTCTATCCATTTTGAAGGTTGTTTTCCGTTTTCTTCCACGCATCTGTTTTGTTTTTGTTTTTTTTGTCCATTTTAAAACATTGGAGATCATTGTAGATGAACAGCCTATAATTTTTTGCACCTGCGTATAAGTTTTCCCCTCTCCAATCAACTTTTTAATCAAACTACACTGTTCTTCTGAACAATGTCTTGAACGTCCCATTTTCCTCAGGCTTTCAAAGAGAAAAGCATGTTCAACAGGTGGTGGCTTCATCCTTACATAGGGGACACCTGATTCACATCTGTTTGTTCCACAAAATTGACGAACTCACTGACAGAATGCCACATTACTATTATTGTGAACACCCCCTTTTCTACTTTTTTTTACTAATAGCCCAATTTCATAGCCTTAAGAGTGTGCATATCATGAATGCTTGGTCTTGTTGGATTTGTGAGAATCTACTGAATCTACTGGTACCTTGTTTCCCATGTAACAATAAGAAATATACTCAAAACCTGGATTAATCTTTTTAGTCACATAGTACAACTATTATTCTGAACACTACTGTATTCCTTTCTGAATATGCAAATGCAGGTTAAAAATTGGTTCGCGCCATGTAACGGTACCCTAATTTGCAAATTTTTTTCACTATGAAGGCATTTGAGCTAGATAAAAATAAATCTGACATAAAATTGGTATATCAATATGCTCTCCACAAAATTTTTTTTTAAAAAAGTAGGAAGTGGCTGAGCACTTGGCCACATGGTCAAATCATAGAGACTGGGGGCCTATTTTGACATTCTACAATCATGTTTGATTTTCAATAATTCAAAAACCCTTCAAGTTATGACCACAATGTTTTACACACATATAACTAGTACCCCAGATATGTGTATTCTGCAATATGAAGATTATCCATTGAATCCCTTCTTTACTACAGCTCTTTGAAATTTTGTAATTTTTTATGAGAATGGACAAACTGCCATTTTTGTGAAGCTACAGAATGAAAAATTAGCTCTGCATCCCATTTTTGAAATTTACCACTGTATCTGGGGTGCCCAAATATGGTGTATTCCAAATTTGAGCTTTATATCTGCATTTTGTACTTGAGATAATGCCTTCTAAAAATAAACAAAAGCTCAAAATGCATTTGCGAGTGTAAAATAGGATTGTGGGTACTCTTGATTAAAAAAAATTATATCTATAAACACTACTTGGAATTAAGCAGAAATATTTGGAGAATCTGATTATTTCACACGAAATGACCCATTTTAACCACATTGCTAGCCGTAAATTGCCTCCTGTCCCAATATTTTTTGAATGTCTTATGTCATACAATTCATGGATGTACATCAGTCAAAAGCTACTGTATTTTAACAAAATACAATACAAATAGTATTAATTTGTTGGCATGCTTGCATTTCAACACATTTTCACTGTTCCACTTGTTGGATTTCCACACTGTAACAATAAAACCCCTGTCACACATAAGTTGAATTGCATCAGAATGACACATCCAGCCACAGTCGGAAAGTACTGAGGTGTGGTCTGAAGACGGACGGACATTAGTCTCTGAGCAGTCTACATAGTTGGTCCCATTCGCTCGGCTGTCCCAAGTGTGTTGCACAGTTCACTCTTAGCGCCATTGAGATGGGACGCACATCTGACGGCGGTCTATGTCCAGTTTCTGCATCATCTGATCGCAATCTACATAATCTGATGGCATCATAACAGCATTTGAAATGATTTGATTGAGCTCTGAGATTTAACGGTCACAGCAAAGCCTGCCGGCATATTGTGCCATGTATGTCCACCTCCACTGGACCCCGACCAGGGATGGCAAAGATAATGTTGATAGCAGAGTTGTAGTCTTACACACCTCTCTGCAGCTTCTCTCCCCCTGCCATCCCCTCATTACCCCATCCCCATAGAGACGGTGCCTGCTCCCAGACCACCAATAACCAGCAAAAATCTATTTAAGCATAAAAATTCAAAAAGAAAAAATAATATAGCACCTTCAACTGCACCACAGACTAAAACAGTTAAATGTGGTCTATTAAACATTAGGTCTCTCTCTTCTAAGTCCCTGTTGGTAAATGATATAATAATTGATCAACATATTGATTTATTCTGCCTTACAGAAACCTGGTTACAGCAGGATGAATATGTTAGTTTAAATGAGTCAACACCCCCGAGTCACACTAACTGTCAGAATGCTCGTAGCACGGGCCGGGGCGGAGGATTAGCAGCAATCTTCCACTCCACCTTATTAATTAATCAAAAACCCAGACAGAGCTTTAATTCATTTGAAAGCTTGACTCTTAGTCTTGTCCATCCAAATTGGAAGTCCCAAAAAACAGTTTTATTTGTTATTATCTATCGTCCACCTGGTCGTTACTGTGAGTTTCTCTGTGAATTTTCAGACCTTTTGTCTGACTTAGTGCTTAGCTCAGATAATTATAGTGGGCGATTTTAACATCCACTCAGATGCTGAGAATGACAGCCTCAACACTGCATTTAATCTATTATTAGACTCTATTGGCTTTGCTCAAAAAGTAAATGAGTCCACCCACCACTTTAATCATATCTTAGATCTTGTTCTGACTTATGGTATGGAAATAGAAGACTTAACAGTATTCCCTGAAAACTCCCTTCTGTCTGATCATTTCTTAATAACATTTACATTTACTCTGATGGACTACCCAGCAGTGGGGAATAAGTTTCATTACACTAGAAGTCTTTCAGAAAGCGCTGTAACTAGGTTTAAGGATATGATTCCTTCTTTATGTTCTCTAATGCCATATACCAACACAGTGCAGAGTAGCTACCTAAACTCTGTAAGGGAGATAGAGTATCTCGTCAATAGTTTTACATCCTCATTGAAGACAACTTTGGATGCTGTAGCTCCTCTGAAAAAGAGAGCTTTAAATCAGAAGTGTCTGACTCCATGGTATAACTCACAAACTCGTAGCTTAAAGCAGATAACCCGTAAGTTGGAGAGGAAATGGCGTCTCACTAATTTAGAAGATCTTCACTTAGCCTGGAAAAAGAGTCTGTTGCTCTATAAAAAAGCCCTCCGTAAAGCTAGGACATCTTTCTACTCATCACTAATTGAAGAAAATAAGAACAACCCCAGGTTTCTTTTCAGCACTGTAGCCAGGCTGACAAAGAGTCAGAGCTCTATTGAGCTGAATATTCCATTAACTTTAACTAGTAATGACTTCATGACTTTCTTTGCTAACAAAATTTTAACTATTAGAGAAAAAATTACTCATAACCATCCCAAAGACGTATCATTATCTTTGGCTGCTTTCAGTGATGCCGGTATTTGGTTAGACTCTTTCTCTCCGATTGTTCTGTCTGAGTTATTTTCATTAGTTACTTCATCCAAACTATCAACATGTTTATTAGACCCCATTCCTACCAGGCTGCTCAAGGAAGACCTACCATTATTTAATGCTTCGATCTTAAATATGATCAATCTATCTTTGTTAGTTGGCTATGTACCACAGGCTTTTAAGGTGGCAGTAATTAAACCATTACTTAAAAAGCCATCACTTGACCCAGCTATCTTAGCTAATTATAGGCCAATCTCCAACCTTCCTTTTCTCTCAAAAATTCTTGAAAGGGTAGTTGTAAAACAGCTAACTGATCATCTGCAGAGGAATGGTCTATTTGAAGAGTTTCAGTCAGGTTTTAGAATTCATCATAGTACAGAAACAGCATTAGTGAAGGTTACAAATGATCTTCTTATGGCCTCGGACAGTGGACTCATCTCTGTGCTTGTTCTGTTAGACCTCAGTGCTGCTTTTGATACTGTTGACCATAAAATTTTATTACAGAGATTAGAGCATGCCATAGGTATTAAAGGCACTGCGCTGCGGTGGTTTGAATCATATTTGTTTAATAGATTACAATTTGTTCATGTAAATGGGGAATCTTCTTCACAGACTAAAGTTAATTATGGAGTTCCACAAGGTTCTGTGCTAGGACCAATTTTATTCACTTTATACATGCTTCCCTTAGGCAGTATTATTAGACGGTATTGCTTAAATTTTCATTGTTACGCAGATGATACCCAGCTTTATCTATCCATGAAGCCAGAGGACACACACCAATTAGCTAAACTGCAGGATTGTCTTACAGACATAAAGACATGGATGACCTCTAATTTCCTGCTTTTAAACTCAGATAAATCTGAAGTTATTGTACTTGGCCCCACAAATCTTAGAAACATGGTGTCTAACCAGATCCTTACTCTGGATGGCATTACCCTGACCTCTAGTAATACTGTGAGAAATCTTGGAGTCATTTTTGATCAGGATATGTCATTCACAGCGCATATTAAACAAATATGTAGGACTGCTTTTTTGCATTTACGCAATATCTCTAAAATCAGAAAGGTCTTGTCTCAGAGTGATGCTGAAAAACTAATTCATGCATTTATTTCCTCTAGGCTGGACTATTGTAATTCATTATTATCAGGTTGTCCTAAAAGTTCCCTAAAAAGCCTTCAGTTAATTCAAAATGCTGCAGCTAGAGTACTGACGGGGACTAGAAGGAGAGAGCATATCTCACCCATATTGGCCTCTCTTCATTGGCTTCCTGTTAATTCTAGAATAGAATTTAAAATTCTTCTTCTTACTTATAAGGTTTTGAATAATCAGGTCCCATCTTATCTTAGGGACCTCGTAGTACCATATCACCCCAATAGAGCGCTTCGCTCTCAGACTGCAGGCTTACTTGTAGTTCCTAGGGTTTGTAAGAGTAGAATGGGAGGCAGAGCCTTCAGCTTTCAGGCTCCTCTCCTGTGGAACCAGCTCCCAATTCAGATCAGGGAGACAGACACCCTCTCTACTTTTAAGATTAGGCTTAAAACTTTCCTTTTTGCTAAAGCTTATAGTTAGGGCTGGATCGGGTGACCCTAAACCATCCCTTAGTTATGCTGCTATAGACGTAGACTGCTGGGGGGTTCCCATGATGCACTGTTTCTTTCTCTTTTTGCTCTGTATGCACCACTCTGCATTTAATCATTAGTGATCGATCTCTGCTCCCCTCCACAGCATGTCTTTTTCCTGGTTCTCTCCCTCAGCCCCAGCCAGTCCCAGCAGAAGACTGCCCCTCCCTGAGCCTGGTTCTGCTGGAGGTTTCTTCCTGTTAAAAGGGAGTTTTTCCTTCCCACTGTAGCCAAGTGCTTGCTCACAGGGGGTCGTTTTGACCGTTGGGGTTTTACATAATTGTTGTATGGCCTTGCCTTGCAATATGGAGCGCCTTGGGGCAGCTGTTTGTTGTGATTTGGCACTATATAAAAAAAAATTGATTGATTGATTGATTGATTGATTGATGTAATAACATGTATGTGGCACTCTGACGTGCATCATTGCACGCATCAGAGGCTCGGTGTAACACTCTGCAACGCAGCTGAACGAGATGTCACCACTATAATACACCTACTATTACATGTTCACCTCCCAACTCTGTAGTAGGTATGACGTGGAACTGTTTCCCTAGCCCATGACAACATAAATAAACATGCAACTCACCTCCGGTACCCCAGAAGCATTCCACAGCGCAGAAAGCAGCCAAGGATTGCAGCATGTGGTGAAGTCCCTTTCACCCGGCTGTGCTGTGTGTTGGCAACATCAATCGGCTTACAAATGCATCATCCACCTAAATAAATCTCAAGCGCCGTCCCGCATCAATAATCCAACTGGAGTTGTGTAAGATTCGTAAAAAGAGTTACAAAAAAAAAAAAAGAGAGAGAAAAAAGTTTGCTGACTGCATCTGAAGAATGTTGTGCGCATGGGGAAAGTTGGTGCAATGCCAGCACAGTTCAGCAGTTATAGAGTCCAGCCGGATGAATAAAATCTAGCAATGCTCTGTGATTGGAGCATTATACTGATCGAACACCTAAAGGGTTTTTTTTGCCGGACTGTACAACAGCAGGCGATCACTGATAGTTGTCAGCCTTTTTATGTGCGCACATCCCGGGCTCGCGCCTGCATGTGCGCCCCATGTGTGCAAGCGAAGTGGCTCGTTCAGCCATTATGAACACACCCATGCAGCTGAGCGAACATTTGCTTGGATCACCTGTTCTATGTAAGCACACGCGTGCACTCCGTCATGTGAGAGACACACACTCCTGCCAGTGCACGCTCCTCCTGATGAGAGGTCAGCGAGCGCTGGGAATGTGAGGACGAGCGTAGATGTGATTGTGTGGGTGAGTCAGTGAGTGACAGCTCCAATGTCAGTGGTGTCTTACAGCCGTCTGTGTCGTCTGACTGTTGTTTATAATATGTTTGGGCTGCATTGTGCAGGTGTGCACAAGGCAGCCTGGCTGTGTTCTGACACGGCTAACCACGCCTCTATTCCTCCCGATTGCGTCCGGATTATGACCATTTTTGCCATGTCAGCCTGGTTCCTGCACATTCTTGCTATGTGTGAGGGGGGCATAAATACTGACTTCTTTTAAACACTGAAATATTTCACTGCGTAAACAATTTTCGACCAATTTGCCTAAAATTTTCAGGCCAGGCAGCTATAATTATGTGTATAATAATGCAAGTTTCACACACACATGCATGGGAGCATTTTTAAAGTATATCTGTAATGTTCCTCAATTCAGCTTGCAACCGTGATTGTAGCTGAGGCCAATACATGTGGGCATGCACAGAATGTTGGCTGTACTGAGATGGCGTTATGATTACAGAAGATTTACCTGGTTTTATCTACTCAGCAAGTGGTTGTAGAAGGTACGGATACATCAGCATCCGAACAGAAGGGGATCCAACCTCATCATGTCCACTGATCACTTAAAGTATTTACACAGCCAGTAATGACCACAGCAATCTGAAGGATACTACAATTTACTTTTCACTGCTGTCATATTTGGTATAATAATCACTCATGAGGCACAATAATTCTCTTGTGACACAGCACATATTGTAAACCTTAGCATGAGCAGTGACTTCCAACTCTGTGAAGTCAGAACCATGAATACACAAACAGCAAAGAGAAAAACAGCAGCATATTTCTGCCTTCTGTATACACCACACAACTGAAAAATGTATGAGGCCAAAATTATCTCACAAACATTCCTTCTTCGGAAACAGCTTCCAAATACACTAAAAGAGTTTAAAGGTTGGTATACAGAGCCTCGATAGCTGCCCTGTGATTTTCTTGTCTCACCATTAAGACCTCAGATTAGCAGGCAATGACAGGTTGCTCGTACCAATCAGAACACTGATCTAGTATAATCGCTTTCCAATTGTAAGAGAACACACTGGAGGCACAGCTCAGAGAAGACGTCTTAAGCAGCAGGAGGTCAAGAAACAAGAGTTTGAATCCAAGTATAAAAAGCCCTCCCTGTGGTGACTAAAAAAGGAAATAATTTTAAAATAAAAACATTATCAACTTGTTTGAAACTTGTGAGTCTTTGATGGCTTTGCCTGTGCCAACCCCACGACATATTTGCACCTCATGGACTGGATTTACACACACACACACACACACACATTCTTAAAAGCATGTCAAATTAGCACACCCCCCCCCCCCCCCCCATCCAAAAAAAACATCAGTCAGGCTACAAAACTACAGACATACTGTGGAGGCGTCTCATCACTGAAGTGCAAGTACTAAAGAAGAGGCTGAGGCTCCTCAGACATCACAGGAGTCTCACTCACTCAGACACTCAAGAATCTAATTTTGTAATTACACTGTGTACAGGCTTGATTTATCTTCTAAAACACCACACAAAGGAGCAACAGGTTGTAATGTAAAGGTGAGCCATGTCTGAATTATAACAGTGAAAAAAAAAAAACACATGTTGACAGTTTCATTTGACTTTTGATTTACACAAAGCCATCAGTCAAGATTAAAGCCTGATTAGTACAATATTTTAGTAATTAACCTTTTCTAACTTACAAGAAAATCGTGAATGGTTGAAAAGAGGTGAATTCTGAAAAAACATAAATGATAAGTGACAGGTGACGTATACCTGCTTCTAACTACGTTTGTGAACATTGCCCTCCTGTTTGTAACCAGTCATAATACCAGTAATATCAATAAATCCTGCTAAATTTTAAGTAGAGGCACCCAGTGTATCTTACAACACAAGCCACATGCTGAAAGCCATACTTTAATTTTGTTGACAGCAAGGCATTTCCTCCTACATACACAGACCTGGAACCTTGGGACTTTGAGGACGCTTATCATGAAATCCCAACTACATTTAGCCACAAATAAAAAAGAGATTAAAACAGATTTTCCACAACAAGACCTGAAAGTAAAGCTAACTAATATATTTTTGGCAAATACTATCGGCTGAAGTGAGCCCTTCGCGAACATATCCTATCAGTAATTATTTACTGATATGAAATCTTTTAGTTGACCAAATAAACAAAGCAAAAAACAAAACAAAACAAAAAAACACTGGGACTGTTGGAAATTGACATTTCATAGTCTGCATTTTTTTTACAATGTTGCCAAGCATGGCTAGCACCCCCTTCATAACATTAGCTATAAGAGACAGAGAGAGGCAAAGTGACCAGGTGCCATTCGTTTTCAATCAGAGTGGGTGTTTTACAGTGACAGGAGACAAACTGGTACCTATGCTATTTATATATATACGAGGTCTGTCAATAAAGTATAGGTCCTTTTTATTTTTTTTCAAAAACTATATGGATTTCATTCATATGTTTTTACGTCAGACATGCTTGAACCCTCGTGCGCATGCGTGAGTTTTTCCACGCCTGTCGGTGACGTCATTCGCCTGTAAGCACTCCTTGTGGGAGGAGTCGTCCAGCCCTTCGTCGGAATTCCTTTGTCTGAGAAGTTGCTGAGAGACTGGCGCTTTGTTTGATCAAAATTTTCTAAACCTGTGAGACACATCGAAGTGGACACGGTTCGAAAAATTAAGCTGGTTTTCGGTGAAAATTTTAACGGCTGATGAGAGATTTTGAGGTGATACTGTCGCTTTAAGGACTTCCCACGGAGCAAGACGTCGTGCAGCACTCCCAGGCACCGTCGTCAGCCTGTTTCAAGCTGAAAACCTCCACATTTCAGGCTCTATTGATCCAGGACGTCGTGAGAGAACAGAGAAGTTTCAGAAGAAGTCGGTTTCAGCATTTTATCCGGATATTCCACTGTTAAAGGAGATTTTTTTAATGAAAGACGTGCGGGCGGATTGCAGCGTCGGCTCGCAGCCGCCGGGACGCTCCGCCACAGGGAAAAAAACCTCCGTTGGAAGCCTTAAGGACAAGTTGGAACATGTCCAGCTGTTAAACAATTTCTCATATACTTTACTCCACTGAAAGCCATCAAAAGCCGCCTGGATTTTACAAATGGTTATCAACACGGAGGTGTTTTTCCTGTGCCGCCGCACCGCGCCGGCTGCGTCCCGACGCTGCAATCCGTCCGCACGTCTTTCATTAAAAAAATCTCCTTTAACAGTGGAATATCCGGATAAAATGCTGAAACTGACTTCTTCTGAAACTTCTCTGTTCTCTCACGACGTCCTGGATCAATAGAGCCTGAAATGTGGAGGTTTTCAGCTTGAAACAGGCTGACGACGGCGCCTGGGACCGCTGCGCGACGTCTCGCACTGTGGGAAGTCCTTAAAGCGACAGTATCACCTCAAAATCTCTCATCAGCCATTAAAATTTTCACCGAAAACCAGTTTAATTTTTCGAACCGTGTCCACTTCGATGTGTCTCACAGGTTTAGAAAAAATTTTGATCAAACAAAGCGCCAGTCTCTCAGCAACTTCTCACACAAAGGAATTCCGACGAGGGGCTGGACGACTCCTCCCACAAGGAGTGCTCACAGGCTCAGAATGACGTCACCGAAAGGCGTGGAAAAACTCACGCATGCGCACGAGGGTTCAAGCATGTCTGATGCAAAAACATATGAATGAAATCCATATAGTTTTTGAAAAAATAAAAAGGACCTATACTTTATTGACAGCCCTCGTATATATCTAGTAAGGAAAATAAGTATTTGAACACCCTGCGATTTTGCAAGTTCTCCCACTTAGAAATCATGGAGGAGTCTGAAATTTTCATTTTAGGTGCATATCCACTGTGAGAAACATAATCTAAAAAAAAAAATAAAAATACAGAAATCACAATGTATGATTTTTTTTAATAATTTATTTGTATGTTACTGCTGCAAATAAGTATTTCAACACCTGTGAAAATCAATGTTAATATTTGGTACAGTAGCCTTTGTTTGCAATTACAGAGGTCAAACATTTCCTGTAGTTTTACACCAGGTTTTCACAGACTGCAGCAGGAATTTTGGTCCAGTCATCCATACAGATCTTCTCCAAATTTTTCAGGTTTGGAGTTTCAGCTCCCTCCAAAGATTTTCTATTGAGTTCAGGTTTGGAGACTGGCCAGGCCACTCCAGGACCTCTAAATGCTTCTCACGGCGCCCTTCCTTAGCTGCCCTGGCTGTGTGTTTGGGGTCACTGTCATGCTGGAAGATCCAGCCATGACCCATCAGGGGTCGAAATACATTTTTGAACCTACTTGCACTGGTGCTAGTAACAAAAAAAAATTACTTGCATCAAAAAAAAAAAAAAAGTTACTTGCACAACCAAAAGTCACTTTAGTCACTTTCACACTGGGCCCACTTCGAGTTGCTTCTGAAATGGGATGATATTGTCTTTCGTATCTCTTCAAGAGACACTGAAACAAGAATTGTACTGAATACCTTACTGTTAGCAAAATATTTTATAGATACATGTAAATGTAAGAAAGTAAAGCCCATTTTCATAGTTTTTAAAAAAACAAATGCAAGATAACTATGTTAAATCCCTGAAACAGATGACATGTAAAAATGCACTCTCTGATGGAAGCCATAGAAGATGTACAACTTTTTGCTGACCTCTAATGTTTGTATATGGATGCATCTTTTTGTGTGTGTGTGTGTGTGTGTGTGTGTGTGTGTGTGTGTGTGTGTGTGTGTGTGTGTGTGTGTGTGTGTGTGTGTGTGTGTGTGTGTGTGAAGGATGGATCCCCCCCCCATTTTTCCTCTCTCTCTCTCTCTCTCTCTCTCTCTCTCTTACTTCTTTTGTTAAGTTACCAGTGCCTTGTAAACCACACTACAATGTCTCAAATTGTTAAATGCCATGATGTTTTGTACATTTACTTCACTTAAAAAAAAAAAAAAAAAGAGTTGCTTCTTCATGTGACGCAGGAATGTCTGTGTCAGGTGCACGCAGCAGGGGGCAGAGAGGAGGTGAGAACGCAGCCTGCACGTTCTCTGCACAGAGAAATCAGAGTGCACAGGTTGGCTGCAGTCAGACTGTGGACTCTGATTTCTCTTAAAGTTTATATCTGTTCTTGTGCCGAGCTGTATGTCTGCACTCTCAGTTCTGTTATAGTTTATCTTTCCTCCTGTGACCGCGACATGCGCACGCACGTGTGCGAACGAACCGTCCATGAGTAAATGTGGAGATGTCTGGAGTTATACTTCATGTGAACATGTCCTGTCTCTGGCAATCAGTCTGTGAGCAGGACTTATGTCCTTTTTTAAACACAGTGATGAGAGAGTTTGAGCAGAGAGCAAGGAACTAACAGCCTGCAGCCAGACAGCTTTTTTTTTTCACGTGCGCGCGCAAACGAATGGTCACAGCAACTCGCTCCATGTGTGAGAGTCATAAACACAGGGAAGACGAAGGTAACACACTTGAAATTGTTTGTTTTTTTTCCTTATTTATTCCTTTACTGGTGCTTATAGTTGATAAAACTTGGATAAAGTTACTTGCACCAGTGCTAGTGAAGTATAAAATTACATGCACCGCTCGAATAATACGTGCACAAACTAGCACATGCACGTACTATTTCGAGCCCTGCCCATCTTCAATGCTCTTACTGAGGGAATGAGGTTGTTTGCCAAAATCTTGCAATACATGACCCATCCATCCTCCCTTCAATACAGTGCAGTCGACCTGTCCCCTTTGCAGAAGAGCACCCCCAGAGTATGATGTTTCCACCCCAATCCTTCACAGTTGGGATGGTTTTCTTGGGGTTGTTCTCATCCTCTAAACATGGTAAGTGGAGTTGATTCCAAAAAGCTATTCTGGTCTCATCTGACCACGTGACCTTCTCCCATGCCTCCTCTGGATCATCCAGATGGTCACTGGTGAACTTCAAATGGGCTTGGACATGTGCTGGCTTGAGCAGGGGGACCTTGCTGCCCTGCAGGATTTTAAACCAT
The DNA here is from genome assembly GCF_902500255.1 of Thalassophryne amazonica. Lineage (NCBI taxonomy): Eukaryota > Metazoa > Chordata > Actinopteri > Batrachoidiformes > Batrachoididae > Thalassophryne > Thalassophryne amazonica. Next base: position 42,347,661 of record NC_047105.1, on the reverse strand, counting down.
GACAGCATCATGTGTTACTAATGTAATCTTTGTGACTGTGGTCCCAGCTCTCTTCAGGTCACTGACCAGGTCCTCCTGTGTAATTCTGAGCTTTCTCAGAATCATCCTTACCCCACAAAGTGAGATCTTGCATGGAATCCCAGACTGAGGGAGATTGACAGTCATCTTATGTTTCTTCCACTTTCTAATAAATAATCATAACAGCTGTTGTCTTCTACCAAGCTGCTTGCCTGTTGTCCTGTAGTCCATCCCAGCCTTGTGCAGGTCTACAGTTTTGTCCCTGGTGTCCTTAGACAGCTCTTTGGTCTTGGCTATGGTGGACAGGTTGGAGTGTGATTGATTGAGTGTGTGAACAGGTGTCTTTTATACAGGTAACAAGTTCAAACAGGTGCAATTAATACAGGTAAAGAATGCAGAATAAGAGGGCTTCTAAAAGAAAAATTAACAGGTCTGTGAGAGCCAGAATTCTTGCTGGTTGGTAGGTGTTCAAATACTTATTTGCAGCAATAACACACAAATAAATTATTTTAAAAAAATCATACATTGTGATTTCCGTTTTTTTTTTTTGTTTTGTTTTTTTTAGATTATGTTTCTCACAGATGAAAATTTCAGACCCCTCCATGATTTCTAAGTGAGAGAACTTGCAAAGCCGCAGGGTGTTTAAATACTTATTTTCCCCACTATATACGAGGTCTGTCCGTAAAGTATAGGTCCTTTTTATTTTTTTCAAAAACTATATGGATTTCATTCATATGTTTTTACGTCAGACATGCTTGAACCCTCGTGCGCATGCGTGAGTTTTTCCACGCCTGTCGGTGACGTCATTCGCCTGTGAGCACTCCTTGTGGGAGGAGTCGTCCAGCCCCTTGTCGGAATTCCTTTGTCTGAGAAGTTGCTGAGAGACTGGCGCGCTGTTTGATCAAAATTTTTTCTAAACCTGTGAGACACATCGAAGTGGACATGGTTCGAAAAATTAAGCTGGTCTTCAGTGAAAATTTTAACAGCTGATGAGAGATTTTGAGGTGATTCTGTCGCTTTAAGGACTTTTCACGGTGCGAGACGTCGCGCAGCGCTCTCAGGCGGCGTCATCAGCCTGTTTCAAGCTTAAAACCTCCACATTTCAGGCTCTGTTGATCCAGGACGTCGTGAGAGAACAGAGAAGTTTCAGAAGAAGTCGGTTTCAGCATTTTATCCGGATATTCCACTGTTAAAGGAGATTTTTTTAATGAAAGACGTGCGGGCGGATTGCAGCGTCGGCTCGCAGCCGCCGCGACGCTCCGCCACAGGAAAAACACCTCTGTTGGAAGCCTTGAGGACAAGTTGGAACATCTCCAGCTGATAAACAATTTCTCATATACTCACTCCACTGAAAGCCATCAAAAGCCAACTGGATTTTAACAAATGGTTATCAACACGGAGGTGTTTTTCCTGTGCCGCCGCGCCGCGTCGGCTGCGTCCCGACGCGCGGACCCGTCCGCACGTCTTTCATTAAAAAAATCTCCTTTAACAGTGGAATATCCGGATAAAATGCTGAAACCGACTTCTTCTGAAACTTCTCTGTTCTCTCACGACGTCCTGGATCAATAGAGCCTGAAATGTGGAGGTTTTAAGCTTGAAACAGGCTGATGACGGCGCCTGAGAGCGCTGCGCGACGTCTCGCACCGTGGGAAATCCTTAAAGCGACAGTATCACCTCAAAATCTCTCATCAGCTGTTAAAATTTTCACTGAAAACCAGCTTAATTTTTCGAACCATGTCCACTTCGATGTGTCTCACAGGTTTAGAAAAAATTTTGATCAAACAAAGCGCCAGTCTCTCAGCAACTTCTCAGACAAAGGAATTCCGACGAGGGGCTGGACGACTCCTCCCACAAGGAGTGCTCACAGGCGAATGACGTCACCGACAGGCGTGGAAAAACTCACGCATGCGCACGAGGGTGCAAGCATGTCTGACGTAAAAACATATGAATGAAATCCATATAGTTTTTGAAAAAATAAAAAGGACCTATACTTTACGGACAGCCCTCGTATATATATATATATATATATATATATATATATATATATATATATATATATATATATATATATATATATAGCAAATATGTAGGTGTAGGTGCAAAAAGACTTCTAAAAGCCCTTTTCTAGAATCAGATGTCATCTTGTGCAGATGCTCAGAGGGGAACCAGGACAAAGCACTGAGAACTTCTCCCCACATCAAACATTTACAGGCCAACAGGGATACCAGCGTCCTTAACAAAGTGAGACAAATGCAGACACCCAAGACTTCCTTCTTTTATATGCATGTGCATGGACATTATGTGCATTAAGGCAAGACAAAAGAAACAAGCACAGCAAGAGACAGCAGCTCTCATGGCACTTTTCCGCCCTCCCATCCTTTTATTTTCACATATATTCTTTTTTCATGCATCCATTCATTTTAACAAGCTTCTGTAAAACAAATTTCTCTATTTAAAATAATAAAGTTATTTAACATTCTTGCTTACAACGTCATAAAGATGTGATGCTCTGCTCTGTTGGTTGCAGTTTATTTAGACCTCCTAGTCAGAAAAATAAAAATGTACAGTTAGAATTTCATCTAGAGATCTCAGGAAAATTGTGTCAAGCCCAAGTATGTGTTATGACATCACAATCAACATGGCTACATATACATACGAGCTCTTAGGTTTTAGATTGTTCTAGGCTATGGAAGACTATAAGCATGTATCCTGCATTATATAACCTAAATAGATCCTTGTCATTTGATTGGTGGCTTGTATGCCACATGATATGGATTATTCGTATCATTTGCCATTGTGCTTCATTTACCATGCAATTATGGTTCTATTTAGCGTGCAATTTTGGTTATATACCTTTTGTGCTATTGCACGCCATGACCACAGCATGCACACACTAGCCATGATTGCTCTTTGCTTAAAAACAAACATGGCAGGGTTTGAACTATATGACTGGTTTTTGCAAGTTGCCTGCGAATAATTCTGGATCGGACTAGACTGCTATTTAAAGTTCATGTTGTACTGTTTGGAACCTGTTGGCATCAAAGCACCAGTGGAACACCAAAATGTAAGACCCTTTTCTCTTGTTTACAAATTAATAAAATGTCAAATGACAAGGATTTATTTTAGGCGATATATAAAACAAACAATGAAATGTTTTTTTCATTTGAGCAATGGAAAGAATTGCACTCATAAACATTCATTATTTGTATAATATGCAGGTCCACCCCAGCCCAAGGTTATCATGTTGTACATCTCCAAATTAATAGGAATATAACAAGGAGGAATGAAGTATTTAAATTTTGGTGAATTTTGATGCAAGCAATCAACCCAAAATGCAACTTTGTTTTGCTTATGTAATATATCATGTATATAAGTGTCTGCCACCCACTGGACATATGTGGGGCTTGTTATGTGTAATAATCTTATCATCACATGCATGATGGAAATTAGGAGCTGGTGTGGTTGGAGATATATGTATCATGAAAATTGTTTGTCAGCTTCCTTATTTTTCAAAGCCTCAGTCTGATAGCCACCAAGGCTACCCCTGCTTATCTGCTTGATCACTGAAAAGTAAGTAGTTTTACTGATTGCTAACTTCATAGGGGCTGGACGACTCCTCCCACAAGGAGTGCTCACAGGTGGATGACGTCACCGACAGGCGTGGAAAAACTCATGCATGCGCACGAGGGTTCAAGCATGTCTGACGTAAAAACATATGAATGAAATCCATATAGTTTTTGAAAAAAATAAAAAGGACCTATACTTTATTGACAGACCTCGTACGTTACAATCAATTGTAACAAACAAAATCTAAGTAGTTTTTATTTCAGGAACATCAGTTGAGTATAATCATCACATGTAAAGAATGACATGGCCACAATGAACTAATTATAAGCAACAGAGTGGTTTTCTACGTCAACAGCACATATACGACACACGCGTTACTTGAAATTTTCAAACGCTCCATCCATATGGGTTTTGGAACCAAATGACCCAAAATTTATCCTGCTATGGTTTATTCCGTGTACATTTCCATATTCCATGCAAACATTTATAGATTTCCAAATTTTTTGAAATAACACCCCTTCCTATCTATAGAAGGGTGCAGACTTTACCCAAGCGCCCTCTCCCGTCAGACACCAGCATGTGCGTTTCTCCAGGGAACACTGGAGTTGCATCAGGAAGGGCATTCGGTGTAAAACTTGTGCCAAATACCAATGCAGATCTGGTTGTTTCCGCTGTGGTGACCCCAACCCAAAAAAACGAGAGCAACCGAAATGGCAACACACACACACAGATAGAGTGTGTTTTCAGCAGACGGCCAGCGGCAGAAGTGCAAATTCTCGCCTTCGAACTCGCCGAAAGTGCTGTGTACTCACGCCCTTCTATGTCTCAGTTTCATATATTTTGAGAATCTAATCCATTCCTGAACAGGACTTTGGACCATACTAGAATTTGAACAAAACTTCTAGAAGTGCCCAAAGCTGTGGTCCAGAAGAGGAAGTATTGTTGAAATATGAAAATATTTTATGTATTTTAGAAAAATTATACCCTAACCCTAAACCACTTAAGAAAGAATAATTTGCAAAGTTGCTATTTTGCTTAAGGAGTTAAAACAACTCTCGAAGCACTTCCAGAACTTACAGTCAAATCTGGAAGTTTAAAAAAAAAATCCCTCTCCATGGCAGGTTTGTAAATAGTTTGGAACACATACATCTATGTATGAGAAACTTTATCAGAAACAAAAAATGACATCTCCAAATTATTTGTTTTCACTAATCATTACTGACACAAACTAATAATTTCACAATTAAAAGCATGCAGCCATGGAACTTTTTCATTCTGATCGATAACTTAGTTATCAAAACGTTTGAGATTTTTGTAGACTGATACCACACAGTCTATGACTGACACTCTAAGTCATAAGTATAGTTGATACATTGTATTTACATGCGACAAGCTCATATTTATCATTCAAAAGTTCTGACACATCCTTTTTGGCAGTGCTCCAACTGCAAAACATCTACAGCTTTAACGACTTTTTCAGAACATTTGTGCCTTGAACCATTTTTCCAGCAGCCCCAACTTCACAAAGTATCGTAAAAATGCGGGTTTTTGGTAGAAATCCATGTGAACGCTGTAAGGACGCAGCGGCAACACACCGGGAGGATGTTCACTCACAAACCGTGTCCACGGCACCAGAAACCGCCGTTTTCACCGCTATTCATAGGATGTTTTGCGACAGTCTGACACGTTACAGTGGGCGAACCAAAAACTGCTGAAAGCAAAACAGGAGTTGGACATGTCTCTCCTCCTGCTGCCGTGAGAAAAATGACCCCCTTTCCCCCAAACCGGGTTTGAAATGAGCTCCCGCAAAACTGGCAACATTTTTTCAAAATTTGTCCACTCACCACAACCGGAGTCGAGACGGTCACACACGCGTGAAAGCAAAGAGTCCAGACATTATCCTCCAGGAGGTTCGAAGTTGTCCCGAGAGTTAAGACACAGCAGAGAGATGTAAAAAGAAAAAGAAAACCTTTACTGACCGACTGTGCGCCTGCGGAGCCTCAACATCTAGTCAGTCCCTAAGGGGGCGGAGCTGTTCGGGGAGGGCGGAGCCTGGAGCGCAGACGCAGCCCTGGTTTGTAACAGGGGCGCTCACAGGAGGAACCGAGCCCAAAGCCTCCCCCAACATCCCTACCCCCAGTTCTCCAGGATGGGGCATGTGTGGATCCAGCTATACTAAAATATACAATGGTGTGAAATGGAGCCCAATAATCACGAAATGGGGGTAAAAAGTAACGAAATGGAGCAGACTGACCCAGACTGATTCCAAATATGATTCAATTAATTACTTTAATTCTCTTTAAGAGAAATGGAGTGAAATGGGGAGTAATAATAACGAAACGGGGGTAAAACGTAGCAAAATGGAGCAGACTGACTCCAAATATGATTCAATTAATTGCTTTTATTTAATTATTTTTAAGCGAAATGGAGCCCAATAATCACAAAATGGGGGTAAAAAGTAACGAAATGGAGCAGACTGACTCAGACTGATTCCAAATATGATTCAATTAATTGCTTTTATTTAATTATTTTTAAGGGAAATGGAGTGAAATGGGGAGTGATAATAATGAAACGGGGGTAAAACGTAGCAAAATGGAGCAGACTGACTCCAAATATGATTCAATTAATTGCTTTTATTTAATTATTTTTCAGCGAAATGGAACGAAATGGGGTGTGATAACAAAACGGGGGTAAAACGTAGCAAAATGGAGCAGACTGACTCCAAATATGATTCAATTAAGTGCTTTTATTAATTTTTTTTCGCGAAATGGGGACTGATAATGACAAAATGGTGGTAAAATGGAACAAAATGGAACATACTGACCCATTGACTGGTTTCATCTCTTGAACGCCAAATGGCGCACCTGCTACACTTACTACATGTACTGAGCGCAGTTCACAAAATAAACAAAAGCTAAACAATTAAATAAAAGCAATTATTTGGAGTCAGTCTGGTTCACTCTGCTCCATTTCATTACATTTTACCCCTATTTCGTGATTATTAGTCTCCATTTTGCCCCATTTCGCTCCATTTGTTCTATTTCGTATTTTAGTATGACCCTGTGGATCAGTACGTCAAGGAGGCGTGTGTGTGTGTGTGTGTGTGTGTGTGTGTGTGTGTGTGTGTGTGTGTGTGTGTGTGTGTGTGTGTGTGTGTCGCTGCTTTATAGGATAATCCTGCATGTAGCTGGATACAGCTGGGTCAACAGATATCATGGGGCTCATGAGATTTTATCTGCTCTAAGGTTGCCAAAATTAGAAGTGCACGTTATATAAAATTATAATAACTCATCCACTGAATAATCAATTGTAATTAAAAGGTAAGTGGTTTTCTTTGGATGAACAAAACAGAAAAGCGAGAAAACTATATTTAAAGTCATATATGTGTTAATTTGTGAAAATGCAAACAAACCAGGCAATATTTGAGCAAATCATTCTTTTAAGGTCCCTGCATGCAGGCAAGGAAAAAAGAATGGGAATCACTGGAACAATTTTGTTCGCATGGAACTCCAACACTTCTTTGTTCAATGTAGACATTTATTTCCCGTTAGAAATTACAATAAAACAAAAGTGTTGTTTCTTACCTTCAAAGATATATTTCATAAAAATCCAGGGAATCCCAAGTATTTTTGTTACTTTATGGCAGGGGGCCACACTTACTTTGAAAAAGTAATCCAATTACTGATTCCTCCTTGAAAAAGTAACTTAGTTACTTTACTGATTACTCAGTTTTAAAATTAACTAAGTTAGATTACTAGTTACTTTATTAGTTATTTTCACCAGCTGCTGACAACAACCCCATGCTACCTCAACGTGAAAATGATGATTCGCCAATACTCACGTTTATGTCACCCTTTCTTGACTTCAATGAACATAAATACTTGTTTTACAAAAAAATAAAGATTTCTTTCTTGACCTCATATTTAACTGTTGACAGCACTGTAATGGTAAAACTTACCATTTCTAACCTACATTGTTTGTAAATGTAACTATTAAACTCTGTAACATTTTTGTAACATTTAAATTCTTTCTAAACATTTTAGTTGTTTAAATTATTATTATTATTATTATTATTATTATTATTATTATTATTATTATAAGTAGTATTAGTAATAGTAATATGAAAAAATGTCTTCAGAAGTGGACCTTTAATCTAGGGCTGTTGTGGAGAGCCACGCCCCACCCACCCCCGCTCATGCTCAGTACCCGCATGGATTCGACATTGGCTTGCTGTTTGAAAAGAAGAATGGATAACATTTACAGTATTTATGGAGAAAACACGACCAGACTGACAGGTAAGAACGTTTTTATCAGTGTTTTACAGCAGCAGCAGCGCAGCAGCTCTCTGAAAATGGGCAGTTCTGACCTACACCTGCATCTCATCAGGACACCTGTTTTAAAGCTGTGATCAACCCACAATACAAAAACAATAGTAACGCACAGTGACTCAGACAAGTGACTTTTAATCTGATTACTGATTTGGAAAGAGTAACGCATTAGATTACTTGTTACTGAAAAAACGGTCAGATTAGAGTAAAGCGTTACCGGCATCACTGGCAGGGGGAAAATGGAAGATGAAATATCACCATAGACCTCAGCAGGTTGTGGCTGGAAAAAGTGTTTAATACCCATTGGCTTTGTCTTGAGAGTTCTTGGTCGTATTATCACATCATCTCATGGGGTGATTTGTCATGCTACAGCCATACTTAATTAGATTTCTGCAGAGCTAACAAACAGCTAGACTTTTATTCAACTTTGCATTCTTATTATAAAATCCAAATCTGTTCCAATTTTTTTTTTGGTTTTAGATGTGACGCTGTGACCAGTTTTGTGTGAGTCTTATGCTGACCTTTGAAATTTTATGAGAGTTTGAAGATGCAGAAGTAGCAGCAAAGCGGCTTCACTCAACTGGTTCAAAACTAAGATGTTCAGAGTACATCCCCTCATTACCTCATCCCCGTAGAGACGGTGTCTGCTCCCAGACCACCAATAACCAGCAAAAATCTATTTAAGCATAAAAATTCAAAAAGAAAAAATAATATAGCACCTTCAACTGCACCACAGACTAAAACAGTTAAATGTGGTCTATTAAACATTAGATCTCTCTCTTCTAAGTCCCTGTTAGTAAATGATATAATAATTGATCAACATATTGATTTATTCTGCCTAACAGAAACCTGGTTACAGCAGGATGAATATGTTAGTTTAAATGAGTCAACACCCCCGAGTCACACTAACTGCCAGAACGCTCGTAGCACGGGCCGAGGCGGAGGATTAGCAGCAATCTTCCATTCCAGCTTATTAATTAACCAAAAACCCAGACAGAGCTTTAATTAATTTGAAAGCTTGTCTCTTAGTCTTGTCCATCCAAATTGGAAGTCCCAAAAACCAGTTTTATTTGTTGTTATCTATCGTCCTCCTGGTCATTACTGTGAGTTTCTCTGTGAATTTTCGGACCTTTTGTCTGACTTAGTGCTTAGCTCAGATAAGATAATTATAGTGGGCGATTTTAACATCCACACAGATGCTGAGAATGACAGTCTCAACACTGCATTTAATCTATTGTTAGACTTGATTGGCTTTGCTCAAAATGTAAATGAGTCCACCCACCACTTTAATCATACCTTAGATCTTGTTCTGACTTATGGTATGGAAATTGAAGACTTAACAGTATTCCCTGAAAACCCCCTTCTGTCTGATCATTTCTTAATAACATTTACATTTACTCTGATGGACTACCCAGCAGTGGGGAATAACTTTCATTACAGTAGAAGTCTTTCAGAAAGCGCTGTAACTAGGTTTAAGGATATGATTCCTTCTTTATGTTCTCCAATGCCATATACCAACACAGGGCAGAGTAGCTACCTAAACTCTGTGAGTGAGATAACAGTCAACAGTTTTATATCCTCATTGAGGACAACTTTGGATGCTGTAGCCCCTCTGAAAAAGAGAGCCTTAAATCAGAAGTGCGTGACTCCGTGGTATAACTCACAAACTCGCAGCTTAAAGCAGATAACCCGTAAGTTGGAGAGGAAATGGCGTCTCACTAATTTAGAAGATCTTCACTTAGCCTGGAAAAAGAGTCTGTTGCTCTATAAAAAAGCCCTCCGTAAAGCTAGGACATCTTACTACTCATCAGTAATTGAAGAAAATAAGAACAACCCCAGGTTTCTTTTCAGCACTGTAGCCAGGCTGACAAAGAGTCAGAGCTCAATTGAGCCGAGTATTCCTTTAACTTTAACTAGTAATGACTTCATGACTTTCTTTGCTAATAAAATTTTAACTATTAGAGAAAAAATTACTCATAACCATCCCAAAGACATATCGTTCTCTTTGGCTGCTTTCAGTGATGCCGGTATTTGATTAGACTCTTTCTCTCCGATTGTTCTGTCTGAGTTATTTTCATTAGTTACTTCCTCCAAACCATCAACATGTCTATTAGACCCCATTCCTACCAGGCTGCTCAAGGAAGCCCTACCATTAATTAATGCTTCGATCTTAAATATGATCAATCTGTCTTTATTAGTTGGCTATGTACCACAGGCTTTTAAGGTGGCAGTAATTAAACCATTACTTAAAAAGCCATCACTTGATCCAGCTATCTTAGCTAATTATAGGCCAATCTCCAACCTTCCTTTTCTCTCAAAAATTCTTGAAAGGGTAGTTGTAAAACAGCTAACTGATCATCTGCAGAGGAATGGTCTATTTGAAGAGTTTCAGTCAGGGTTTAGAATTCATCATAGTACAGAAACAGCATTAGTGAAGGTTACAAATGATCTTCCTATGGCCTCAGACAGTGGACTCATCTCTGTGCTTGTTCTGTTAGACCTCAGTGCTGCTTTTGATACTGTTGACCATAAAATTTTATTACAGAGATTAGAGCATGCCATAGGTATTAAAGGCACTGCACTGCGGTGGCTTGAATCATATTTATCTAATAGATTACAATTTGTTCATGTAAATGGGGAATCTTCTTCACAGACTAAGGTTAATTATGGAGTTCCACAAGGTTCTGTGCTAGGACCAATTTTATTCACTTTATACATGCTTCCCTTAGGCAGTATTATTAGACAGCATTGCTTAAATTTTCATTGTTACGCAGATGATACCCAGCTTTATCTATCCATGAAGCCAGAAGACACACACCAATTAGCTAAACTGCAGGATTGTCTTACAGACATAAAGACATGGATGACCTCTAATTTCCTGCTTTTAAACTCAGATAAAACTGAAGTTATTGTACTTGGCCCCACAAATCTTAGAAACATGGTGTCTAACCAGATCCTTACTCTGGATGGCATTACCCTGACCTCTAGTAATACTGTGAGAAATCTTGGAGTCATTTTTGATCAGGATATGTCATTCAATGCGCATATTAAACAAAATATGTAGGACTGCTTTTTTGCATTTGCGCAATATCTCTAAAATGAGAAAGGTCTTGTCTCAGAGTGATGCTGAAAAACTAATTCATGCATTTATTTCCTCTAGGCTGGACTATTGTAATTCATTATTATCAGGTTGTCGTAAAAGTTCCCTGAAAAGCCTTCAGTTAATTCAAAATGCTGCAGCTAGAGTACTGACAGGGACTAGAAGGAGAGAGCATATCTCACCCATATTGGCCTCTCTTCATTGGCTTCCTGTTAATTCTAGAATAGAATTTAAAATTCTTCTTCTTACTTATAAGGTTTTGAATAATCAGGTCCCATCTTATCTTAGGGACCTCATAGTACCATATCACCCCAATAGAGCGCTTCGCTCTCAGACTGCAGGCTTACTTGTAGTTCCTAGGGTTTGTAAGAGTAGAATGGGAGGCAGAGCCTTCAGCTTTCAGGCTCCTCTCCTGTGGAACCAGCTCCCCATTCGGATCAGGGAGACAGACACCCTCTCTACTTTTAAGATTAGGCTTAAAACTTTCCTTTTTGCTAAAGCTTATAGTTAAGGCTGGATCAGGTGACCCTGAACCATCCCTTAGTTATGCTGCTATAGACTTAGACTGCTGGGGGGTTCCCATGATGCACTGAGTGTTTCTTTCTCTTTTTGCTCTGTATGCACCACTCTGCATTTAATCATTAGTGATTGATCTCTGCTCCCCTCCACAGCATGTCTTTCTCCTGGTTCTCTCCCTCAGCCCCAACCAGTCCCAGCAGAAGACTGCCCCTCCCTGAGCCTGGTTCTGCTGGAGGTTTCTTCCTGTTAAAAGGGAGTTTTTCCTTCCCACTGTCGCCAAGTGCTTGCTCACAGGGGGTCGTTTTGACAGTTGGGGTTTTTCTGTAATTATTGTACGGCTTTGCCTTGCAATATGAAGCGCCTTGGGGCAACTGTTTGTTGTGATTTGGCGCTATATAAATGAAATTGATTTGATTTCTGGAACCCTAACAGTTCAAAACAGAGCCCAACTGATATATCGGCCAACCGATACTATTGGCCAATATGAGCCTTTCACAACGATATCGGTATCAGTGTTGTTTTTAGAGATATGAAAACTTTTACTTTTCTGAATAAACAATGCAGAAAAATAGGTGATGGTCTAGTGGTTAAAGCGTTGGGCTTGAAACCAGAAGATCCTCGGTTCAAATCCCAGCCTGACCGGAAAATCACTAAGGGTCCTTGGGCAAGGTCCTTAAGTGTGTAGTGGGCATCTTGTATGGCAGCAGCCTCACATCGGGGTTAGGGTTAGGGTTATGCCCCCCCGCAAATACTGATGATTATCAGAAATGTGCTTTGGTTCCTACACTGTTCAGTGCTTGCGCGGACAGGGTGTTGGGTAGGGTTGTGGAACCAACAGATTACGTGCCTTTTTTGGCACAGAAAGGTTTACTGACCTTGCGTTCACAAATGATGCTGGGACCTTTGAGGAATTAATGGATGCACTATCTGCAGCAATTGAAAAGCTAAGTGACGAGTTGGAGTTTCTAGGTTTGTAAATGTCCTGAATCAAAACAAAGATCCAGGTTTTGAATTATTCCCTGGACGTGGCCATCAGAAGCACATCTATGAGGTGAAACTGTCAAACTTGATTCACTTATCTCTGTAGTGACATTCATGTCTTTGGGTCCTCAATCTTTGAGATCAGTAGATGCCTGGGAAGAACGTATAGAGACAAGAGTCCCTGAACAGATGCATTTTAGGATGCTGATATCTTTGCAGGAGGGCAAATGTCCAGGTTTGTAGGGTCCTTGGTACATCCTGTCTTAGTGTGTGGTTGGGAGACTTGGAGGCTAACCAGTGACATAAGGCATCAGCTGGATGACTTTGGTACTACGTCTCCTCAGAGGATCGTTGGGTACTGCTGGAATGACTTTGTGTCAAACATCTGCTTAGGGAGACTCAAATGAGATGTATCACTTTCGAGAACATCACTTTCGGGAACATCAGCTAAGACATTTTAGCCATGTGGTGTGCTTCTCTGGACATACTCTAGCACAAAAGTACATTTGTATTGAGGACCCCAATAAGTAAAAAGAAAAGGCCAAGGAGATGTCCAGATTTCACCTGGCTGTTGGAAATACATGGTTACTTTCAGCAATGGTGATGGGCCCACTATCTGTTTGGTGGTTCCAAGACTCAGTGTGGTTCTGCAGCATGGCGGATGCAGTGACTCACAGCATCAGTGCATGGTCCCAGATCTGATAGTTTAGTTCAACAGTTTAGGAGCATTGTTGTCGAACGCTGCTTCTCCAGAGTGTCCTAAGTTTAACTATTACTAATGGCATTTACAGCCATAACCACAGCTACAACTAAAATGGTGCAGGAAGATAGAAAGAAAGAAAGAAACCCATGACTTCAGATGTTCAAAAAATTCTAAAGAAATCAATACTTCAATGGAAACGTACATCACAAAATCTATTACATTTTGTGATGGTATCACAATCTAATAGTGTACAACTGGGTGGTTTTAGTACATATATTCTTACAGTGAAGTTGATAAAACACATTTGAGCTCCAGACTTTGTATCTCCCTGCAAATGTAATTTATTATTTAGCTCTGAGTTCTTTTCTTCTCTTAACGCTCAAGAGGTCTTCAACCTACAATAGGTTGATATGAATATCTGAATGTTGGCTGCACAAGATGCTGTGGACAGTCCATATGAATAATAACAAGTACTCTGATATTATAACACCCCTGTTTGGGATTTCCCTTTATTCAAGATTGTGTCTGCTTACCTGTGTTTCACTTTCTTTCTCACTGCCTGCTTGAATTTAGTTTCCTCGAGTCATCTGTTTTTTCAAGCTCAACTAAACACTGAGTAACATGAATTATTAGTCACATTACAGATCCTAATGCAAGGATGCATTCTCATGGCAACTTTTCAGAATGAAAAACATAGTAAAAAAGAGAACCTCACAAGAAGGAAAAAGGATGATCCCTATTCTTGTGAAAAGGATAAATTCAAGGATTTGGTTTGACAGCACTATGTTAAGTGATATGCATTTTTCCTTTTCATATATAATTGCATATTTTTCCAGCACCTGAACACAACCTGGATGTGCACACCTCCTTTTTTGAAGACCCATCATCACTATATCCCCTGCAATTAGCCTTTCTTCAAGAGATTGCATTCCTTGCTGCTACATTCCTTCAGTTTAGCTACAACAGGGGAATTGATGCCAGGATAAGTAAATAAACAATAAATATTCAGTGACTTCATCATCATCATCTCATCTTCAACGGCTTTTCCGGGTTCGGGTCGCGGGGGCAATAGCTCCAGCAGGGGACCCCAGACTTCTCGTTCCCATGCCACATTGACCACCTCTGACTGGGGGATCCTGAGGCGTTCCCAGGCCAGTGTGGAGATATAATCTCTCCACCTAGTCCTGGGTCTTCCCCGGGGTCTCCTCCCAGATGGACATGCCTGGAACACCTCCCTTGGGAGGCGCCCAGGAGGCATCCTTACCAGATGCACAAACTACCTCAGATGGCTCCTTTCAACGCGAAGGAGCAGCGACTCTACTCCGAGCCTCCCACGGATGACTGAACTTCTCATCCTATCTCTAAGGAAGACACCAGCCACCCTCCTGAGGAAGCCCATTTTGGCCACTTGTACCCACGATCTAGTTCTTTCAGTCATGACCAACACTCATGACCATAGGTGAGAGTAGGAACGAAGACTGGCCAGTAGATCAAGAGCTTTGCCTTTTGGGTCAGCTCCCTTTTCGTCACAACAGTACAGTTGAACGAATGCAATCCCGCCTCTGCTGCGCTGATTCTCCGACCAATCTCACACTCCATCGTCCCCTCACTCGTGAACAAGACCCGGAGGTACTTGAACTACTTCACTTGGGGCAAGGCTGTATTCCCTACCCGGAGTAGGCAATCCATCGTTTTCCTGCTGAGAACCATGACATCAGATTTAGAGGTACTATTCAGTGACGTGGAGGGGTTATGGTTGGGGCTGCCGGACAACTGCCATGGTCCTTCGCACCCCTGGATGACAGGAGAGCTTGGAACCTTGACAGAAGTCCAAGACTGCAGCTCTGGCCTCTGGTGGGACATATAAACGGTTCTTCGGACCTGTTCCTGGGTCCGGGCTCCGTGCCAGGGCCTCCCGGACGGTCTTCTCCACGTCCCAGGTGAGGGTGGCCACGATAGTGGACTCCGGCAAGATGGGCTCCGGTGGATCCGACAGTGCAGTTTTGACCTCCTCTTCGTGTACCCGGGACAAGGCATCCGACCTCTGGTTCTTGGTCCCGGGGCGATAGGTGATCCGGAAGTCAAAACGCCCGAAGAACAGTGACCAGCGGGCTTGCCTGGGGTTCAGCCGCTTGGCGGTCCTGATATACTCCAGGTTCCGATGGTCAGTGAAAACCGTGAACGGCACAGACGCTCCCTCCAACAGGTGTCTCCACTCCTCAAGAGCCTCTTTCACCGCAAGGAGTTCTCGATTGCCGACGTCATAGTTCCGTTCAGCCAGGGTCAACCTGCGTGAAAAGTAGGCACACGGGTGAAGAACCGTATCGGTCTCTCCGCTCTGGGACAGCACGGCTCCTATCCCTGAGTCAGAGGCGTCCACTTCAACCATGAACTGGCGGCTAGGGTCGGGCTGCACCAAAACTGGCGCAGTAGAGAACCGTCGTTTCAACTCCTTGAACGTGGCTTCGCACCGATCCGACCAGGTGAAGGGGACTTTTGGAGAGGTCAGGGCTGTCAGGGGGCTAACTACCTGACTGTAGCCCTTAATGAACCTCCTATAGAAATTAGCGAAGCCGAGGAACTGTTGCAGCTTCCTACGGCTTGTTGGTTGGGGCCAATCTCTCACCACCGCAACCTTGGCCGGATCAGGGGCGACGGAGTTAGAGGAGATGATAAACCCCAGGAAGGACAAAGACGTGAGGTGAAACTTGCACTTCTCGCCCTTCACAAACAGTTGGTTCTCTAACAACCACTGCAGGACCTGACGTACATGCTGGACATGGGTCTCAGGGTCCGGAGAAAAGATGAGAATATCGTCCAGATATACGAAGACGAATCGGTGCAGGAAGTCCCGCAAGACGTCGTTAACCAAGGCTTGGAACGTCGCGGGGGCGTTGGTGAGGCCGAACGGCATGACCATGTACTCAAAGTGACCTAACGGGGTGTTAAATGCCGTCTTCCATTCGTCTCCCTTCCGGATCCGAACCAGGTGATACGCATTTCTAAGATCCAGCTTAGTAAAGATTTTGGCTCCATGCAGGGGGGTGAACACGGAATCCAACAATGGCAACGGGTATCGATTGCGAACCGTAATCTCATTCAGCCCCCTGTAATCAATGCATGGACGGAGTCCGCCATCTTTCTTGCCCACAAAAAAGAAACCTGCCCCCATCGGGGAGGTGGAGTTCCGGATCAGCCCGGCAGCTAATGAGTCCCGGATGTAGGTCTCCATTGATTCGCGCTCAGGTCATGAGAGGTTGTACAGCCTGCTGGATGGGAACTCCGCGCCTGGAACCAAATCAATGGCACAATCGTACGGACGGTGCGGGGAAGGGTGAGTGCCAGATCCTTGCTGAAGACGTCAGCAAGATCATGGTACTCAACCGGCACTGCCGTCAGATTGTGAGGGACTTTGACCTCCTCCTTAGCCTGTAAACCGGGAGGAACCGAGGATCCTAAACACACCCGATGGCAGGTTTCGCTCCACTGAACCACCACTCCAGACGGCCAATCAATCCGGGGATTGTGCTTCAACATCCATGGGATGCCCAAAATCACGCGGGAGGTAGAAGGAGTTACAAAAAACTCAATCTCCTCCCGATGGTTTCCAGACACCACCAGAGTTACTGGTTGTGTCTTGTGTGTGAGTAAAGGGAGGAGGGTGCCATCTAGTGCCCACACCTGCAATGGCGAAGGAAGCGCCACCAGAGGGAGCCCTACCTCCCTTGCCCATCTGCTGTCTAGCAGATTCCCTTCTGACCCCGTGTCCACCAGTGCTGGGGCTTGAAGGGTTAAATCCCCGCTCAGGATTGTGACTGGGAGTCATGTGGCAATCTGTGTGTGTCTCACTTGAATGTTTTGACCCCCCCTTAGCCCAGTCTCTAAGGGCGAGTGTTGTCGTTTTGGCCGTTTGGGGCAGTTTTTCTGTATGTGCTCCTTTGAGCTGCAGAAAAAACACTCCCCGCGGATCAGCCTCCTCATTTTGGCCCTGTGCGTTTCCCTAACAACGTCAGCAGGGGGAGCTGTTGCCCCACAAAGCGCTGCGGCTGCTGTGGAGCGTGGGGAGGGCGGCCCCTTTTCGAACCCGGAAGGGAGAGGGGCGGCGCGTATCCGGTCACGTCCTTCGGCTCGCTCCCGACGGCGTTCCTCCAACCGATTGTCTAACCGTATAATGAGATCGATAAGCCCATCTAAATCTTGCGGTTCCTCCTTAGCTACCAGCTGCTCCTTCAGAACCAACGACAGTCCGTTTATGAAGGTGGCGCAGAACGCAACGTTATTCCAGCCGGACCTCGCAGCCGCGATGCGGAAGTTGACTGCATAAGCGGCTGCGCTCTCGCATCCCTGTCTCATTGACAGCAGCACAGTTGAAGCGGTCTCTCCTCTGTTAGGGTGATCAAACACTGTTCTGAACTCCCCCACAAACCCAGTGTATGCTGATAACAACCGTGAGTTCTGTTCCCAGAGCGCCGTAGCCCAGGCGTGTGCCTTACCCCGAAGCAGAGCAATCACATAAGCTATTTTACTAGCATCTGACGCGTACATGACGGGACGTTGTGCGAAGACGAGCGAACACTGCATAAGAAAGTCCGCGCACGTCTCCACACAACCTCCGTACGCCTCAGGAGGGCTTATGTATGCTTCAGGGGATGGTGGGAGGGGTTGTTGAACCACCACTGGAACGTTCATATCCTGCACAGGGTCGGCAGGAGGACGAGCTGCAGCAGCGCCCTGAGCGCTCGCCGCCATCTGCGCGGAGAGAGCCTCCACCCTGCGGTTCAGGAGGATGTTTTTCTCAGTCATTTGATCCAACCGAGCCGTAAAGGCGGTGAGAATGTGCTGCAGCTCACCAATCACGCCTCCTGCAGACACCTGCGCTCCCTGCTCTCCCATTGGTCGTTCAACAGCCGGGTGACGCCCCTCGGAGTCCATGACGCTGGCCGAGATATCCTGTTGTGAAAGTGTAGTGACACGGACCCACAACAGGGGGCGCAAATGAACGGTCAATAGATGAGCCAAAAAGTAACAATTTAATGTTGATGTCTGTCCTGAGAAGGGCCGGAACCACACGATTTCCGCCACCACCGAACCTGGTTAATACTGGAGCCGCCAAGTCCCGAATTCCCAGGTGATCACCGTCTCCGACTGTCGGATCTGGTACTGCTGGCGAGAACAAAGACAGTCAAGTGTGGGTGTGTGTACACCCAGTAACAACAACGGTGGGAATGCCACCTCCACCTCTCACTCAATATGTGATGAGTACCGCAGTGATTCCTCAAGGGAAAAGAGTGCCGTCCTGCACTCACTCAGCTTCCACAAAAAGAGGAACCGGTACTCCTGCAAACACTCACAATATACAGATATATTGTAACACAAAACGGCTGAGGATATTACCTTCAATGAAGTACGATATCTCGGCGATGAGGTGGAGATGACGTCTGGGTTTTATGGAGTGAGGTGATGAAGAATGAGTGACAGCTGTCAGGAAGTAATGAGTAACAGCTGTCACTCCCGGCTGTGTCCGTGGCGGCAGCGCCCTCTCGTGCCTGAAGCCCGCACTTCAGGCAGGGCGCCCTCTGGTGGTGGGCCAGCAGTACCTCCTCTTCTGGCGGCCCACACAACACAGACGTCACCAACATTTACAGGAACAGACCCATAATCGACATTCTCAGCAATTCTGTCTACATTGAGGTGAAGACCCACCAGACTCATGCAGCTATGTATACAGAGACACAATGATTCTGCAACATTTTTGGCCACACCATAGATATTTTCTCATTCCTCCTCAAGTACACTAATCCTCGCTGGACCCGGTCTGTCGAGAATAAAGCCATGAAGGCCAATACCTCCTCGGCGGTATATCTTTCACCTCTGCTATTTATGTGTTTCTGTTCTGTTCTTGCTCTTGTTTCAATTTTCTGGCTTACCTTGGCCTCCTGTGTGCATTAATGACCATTCAGCATCAACCCCAGGAATACTCCCAAAGTTCAAAATCCAAGTCGTCAACTCATTTGAACCTGCATTCACAATCCAAGATGGCTGCTCTGAGCATCACCAGTAGTGAAACCTGCCATTTTCAGTTTTGTTTTTTTTTTTTTTAACATTTCTGTCTGTTTTTGTGACCAATGTAATAAATTGTGCACATAGTACTGTCCTACTGCTGTCTGTGGACATGTTGCTCCACCATATTTATGTGTGAAATACCGTGCTACTATTGGCTAACATGGTAGATGTTGCTAACAACAACAGCTAGCTGCATTGTGCTACAAACTGAGCAGTAAATCACATTTATGTAGCATCTATGCCATCTGTCCTTTCTCCTTGGTGGACCACAATTTTTTTAGCACTCTATACTTCAAAAATTTTGGATTTTGTGTGAAAACTGTAGCACATTTAACTCAGGCGATGTCATTCCCATTTGTGATTTAGGTGTTCTAAGGTACATGGAACGGGTGTATTTCACCCCATTAAAAGGCCTCAAAAATCATGCACAAATGTGTCCAGCCCCCTAAAAATGTGGAAACGGGCCTATAGAGAAAAAAATCAGGTGATCTGCAGCCCTCTTGTTGAAGGAGCATCAAGGAAAAAACAATTATCAGAACTCATTGCTTGGTGCTTAATCTACACAGGTACACTCAACAAAAATATAAACGCAACACAAACCAGTCTAAATCTGTGATAGTGAACACTTCTCCTTTGCTGAGATAATCCATCCCACCTCACAGGTGTGCCATATCAAGATGCTGATTAGACACCATGATTAGTGCACAGGTGTGCCTTAGACTACCCTCAATAAAAGGCCACTCTGAAAGGTGCAGTTTTATCACACAGCACAATGCCACAGATGTCGCAAGATTTGAGGGAGCGTGCAATTGGCATGCTGACAGCAGGAATGTCAACCAGAGCTGTTGCTCGTGTATTGAATGTTCATTTCTCTACCATAAGCCGTCTCCAAAGGCGTTTCAGAGAATTTGGCAGTACATCCAACCAGCCTCACAACCGCAGACCACGTGTAACCACACCAGCCCAGGACCTCCACATCCAGCATGTTCACCTCCAAAATCGTCTGAGACCAGCCACTCGGACAGCTGCTGAAACAATCACAAACTGTCAGAAACCGTCTCAGGGAAGCTCATCTGCATGCTCGTCGTCCTCATTGGGGTCTCGACCTGACTCCAGTTCGTCGTCGCAACTTCACACAGCCATTGAAGAGGAGTGGACCAACATTCCACAGGCCACAATTGACAACCTGATCAACTCTATGCGAAGGAGATGTGTTGCACTGCATGAGGCAAATGGTGGTCACACCAGATACTGACTGGTATCCCCCCCCCCCCCCCCAATAAAACAAAACTGCACCTTTCAGAGTGGCCTTTTATTGTGGGCAGTCTAAGGCACACCTGTGCGCTAATCATGGTGTCTAATCAGCATCTTGATATGGCACACCTGTGAGGTGGGATGGATTATCTCAGCAAAGGAGAAGTGCTCACTGTCACAGATTTAGACTGGTTTGTGAACAATATTTGAGGGAAATGGTGATATTGTGTATGTGGAAAAAGTTTTAGATCTTTGAGTTTATCTCATACAAAATGGGAGCAAAACCAAAAGTGTTGCGTTTATATTTTTGTTGAGTATATAACTCTGCCTGCCACTGAACAGTCTTTTTGTCCCACATTGATCCACCATCTCTTTTATGTATCACTCACTTCCCATCCTTTTTTTTTTGTACTTCACTTTCTGTCAGGTGAAGAGTGCCAAGTCAATACCATGGCTGTCTCATCAAATACCTCCTTAGCACATTAAGAAGATTGCTATTATCAACCAGTTTTTGCAATCAATTACATTATAATCAGGCTGTAATTTATCATGGGGCAGTTTAAGCACATAAGCATTATTTTTTTTTTTTTTGGAGCACAACAGCATTTAATATTGATCTGACGCTGGTGGTTAACAGCACTTAGTGAAAAGTTGAGATGTCAGTACCACAACTGATGGTCCTTGGGTATTAATGTGGCTGTTTGAGGCATTCACTCTGCAGATTCTATGCTTTTATACACACTTTTATGGTCCATGTTTTCTGTGTAAGGTATGACACCATATCAGCACACATAAACACTACTTTTCACCAAAAGTAGATAGTACACTTCAAATGCTATTTGCACCATTGTTCTCTCTCAATATCTCTCTCTGCACACTTCACAGTTTACGCCATTAAATGGTACAATTTCATAAATGACTATCTGGTCATTGGAAATTTGGAAATTTTCTTTCCAAAGTTGGTATTTCAGATTCTCATCCACATGCACAATGCTTAAGGACATAGCCGCCGCTCAGACACGAACAAATGACTGGAAGAACACTATGCACGCACAAGTGGCGTGCAATGCCTGATGGGCCATGTATGAATTATAGCGCCTTGATTTCTCCTAATAGTCTGCCTCACAACAATACCCCCTATCCTCCATACAGTTTTGTGCTAATCTCCTTCTATTCAGGACATTTATTTCCTTACTGTAATGTATTGTTTTTAATTAAATTGAAAGATTATGCAGCATGCCCATCTTCTAACCTCTATGAATGCTGCAATATTTATTCCAACTGAATTGCCTGGAACATGTAAATATGCATAACTAACAGCTTTTGTGCACACGTATAAACAATATATTTGTGTTTAGTGACTGAAATGATTTCATTCTGACTGAAAATATTCCTTCAAGTAAAAGTACCTACACGTTAGATGCATTTACTGTGGTGCAATGGTGACTGGTGTTCTAAACTTTACACAAGCACTTCATTTGGGTGAATAAACCAAGTATAAATGCCACATTACTTGGATTTATGCACCTAGAAATTTCCTTGTGCTTTTTAATGGCCCTCACATCCTCCAACAAAAAATGATGTATGTTGTGAGGCCACAACTGCTGACAATTAACAGACCTGGATGATTGAGGTTGGACAGTCAGTCAGCAGCTGGAATGAGCTCATCATAGAGGCTGTGCCTTGCACAAGGTTTACGCCATCCACAGTGTTTGGTGTTGTGTACACACGTCAATAGAAATCAAATTACGTTTGATGCTACCAGCCATTAAATAGAGAGTCACATAGTTATTCAACACCTTATCTTATTTATATTTTGTGTGCTCAATATTAGCGTAATCTAAATGTTGTTGCTTTTGGAGGTGGCGTGTTAAATCAGTAAAGGTAATGATTTAGTAAAACATTAAAAATGTTATTCATTGAAGATATTTTCTGGCATATGAAACATTTTTCTTATTTTCCTTTTGACTTCAGATGAGTTTAAAGGGATTAAGAATGCAGCACCAAGTAATTTATGAACTGAAATTGTTCATAGACCCTCATAGCGTTCCACTTGCAGTGCACAGGAGTGCAAAAGAGTTATGGAGATGCAAATTCGACAGTTGCAAATGACACATGCTGTCACCTTGGTCATTCAGCTGTCAAATAGAGTTACGTTACTGGCATGGGAAACTGAAATACTGTCTGCACTTGAATTATCTTTCAGGTCCAAACTTCCTGGAGAAGGAGCACATTTCCACATCAGACACACTCAGAAATTTAAATGAAGTGAGAAAGCAATAGTAATTCTACAAAACTGACCTGTCATCTCTGGTTACTTCTGCAGATGATTTGCAATCCAGAGGGAGAGAAAATACATTTTTATGACCCCTCACGCTCACTAGTTAAATGCATCATGCAGGAGCAAAAATAAATAAATAAATACAAATTAATTTTGATAATACATGAGTAGCCCTGGAATTTAAATAATAAACATCCTTCACCACATTGTTTTACTATTGCAAACACTAAACATAAACTACAGATAATGTGAACCCACACACAATGCTTTTGCAGGCAGTAATGACATTTTTATTTTTTTTTTATTTTCTGCTGTACAAGCTTTTCTCTGAGAAATGGAGACATGGTGTCAGTAATGGGTTCAGTGGGTGAATGTCGCTTTAGTTTGTGCATATTACTAATGGCTGTGTTGAAAGGCGACTTCCTCTTCTCCGTATGTGGGGGAAAAACAAATTCTATTTACATTTATATTCTTGAATTTAATTTTCATGAGTGTAAATAAGATAATTTGTCGGTATTTTCTAGGTTTTATAAACATGTTTTTCTTTGAATCGACAGTGGCTCCATTATGTTTAGGATATGTTTGCAGATTTCTGTGACAATGATTATTGCATATCTGCTGGACCAAGAATAGGAAATCAGTCCTCTTTAAAAATCTTGGATGAAATATATGAATAGAAACTGGCAACAGGCCAGTTTCTACTGCCGGTTTCTACTGGCCACCATGTCCCTACGAATAGCAGCAAGGCTTCACATGCAACTAGACAGGCCTGTCTGTTCTTATTTTGTGTTGGGTTGTTGTCTGTGTTAAAAGTTGACAACATAGTCCAAAACAGGAGGTTCACTAGTCCTCATCTGTATCTATCTGAACCCAAAATTCCAAAGCTGAATATGCAGTAGTTTTTATAGAGCTGGATGAGATATGGCATGTTGAATACTATATTCTACAACTTCCATTTATGTAATTTCATTTTTAAGTGGTTAGTACAATATAGGTATACATTTTTTAAAATAGCAGTCTTAAAAAGCAGATAGCATAGGGCAGTTAGTTCAGTAGAGCTGGCCTGCCAATAAGTAGACCTGGGTTTGAATTCTGCTCATGCTACCTGTCTGTGTCCTTGGACAAGACAGTCTACATTATCTCAGTCCACCCAGCTGTAAGCGGGTGCCACGCTCAGCTGGGGAAGTAGCCTGTGTCGGTCTGGCGTCCCATCCAGGGATAGTCATAGACTCACATCCGCTTGATGCTGCAGAATCTGGAAATAAGCACAGGCATCAATGGGCCTCAAGGCTTATAGATTATAGTATTTCATTCTGAATTAATGACAGCTTTATAGTTAGGCATCACTTATCACTGTTCGAAAATGAAACACTTTCAAAGTCTTAAGTATTTGAGCAACTATCAGAACAACACATGCTCTGAATGATCTGTGTGTTTAGACGCTGTTCAGTCTCCTGAATATCGAGTAGTTCAGAACTTGTGCCTCATCACTGTTGTGCCTCAACAAACTGTTTAAAGTAATATACCAGTAACCTTTCCAGCTGTTTTTACAATGTAGTAAACCTAAAAATAAAGCCTTAAATAAACTGTAACCTTGCAGAAAGTGTTATTGAGGCACTCACTCACTCATCTTCAACTGCTTGCTCCAATTAAGGGTCATAGGGGGCTGGAGACTATCCCGCAGTCATAGGGCATGAGGTGGGGTACACCCTGGACAGGTTGCCAGTCTGTTGAAGGGCCACATATACAACCCCAATTCCAATGCAGTCGGCACATTATGAAGCGCAAAACACGACAATGGAGACCCCGGACTGTTGAACAATTGAAGTCTTCCTATAAAAATTAAAGTCATACATCAAGCAAGAATGGGAAAGAATTCCTCCTACAAAGCTTCAACAGTTAGTGTCCTCAGTTCCCAAATGCTTATTGAGTGTTGTTAGAAGGAAAGGTGATGTAACACAGTGGTAAACATACCACTGTCCCAGCTTTTTTGAAATGTGTTGCAGGCATCCATTTCAAAATGAGCAAATATTTGCACAAAAACAATAAATTTATCAGTTTGAAAATTAAATATCTTGTCTTTTTGGTGTATTCAGTTGAATATAGGTTGAAGAGGATTTGCAAATCATTGTATTTTGTTTTTATTTACATTTCGCACAACATCCCAACTTCATTGGAATTAGGGTTGTAGACAAACCATTATCGAGGCATTATGTTTCAAATATCTCAATAAGAAAATTATGTTCTTGCCATTAACATTGGTACTATCTATATATAAATAACCAAGTGGCCACTGTGTGCGTGCATGCATGTGTGTGTATGGCTTCGATCACAGAGAAACTGGGGAGAGCTGACATTTACAAACATGTTACAAACACTGATCTTACACTCCAACCTTAACAAAACAGAAAAAAACCTCAGTCATTCCATGTGCGTTCATTAGATTACTTTTATGCACAATAGCATAAAAGTGGACAGTTTTTACCTTAGCATTTACAGTGCTACAAGTGATGCACACACAGTCCTTCTCAATCCTTTAATTCATTAAATTAATGGACAGTGAACAATCTTACTACATAACAGTGGAGACACCAGGTGTTAATCCTGCTGTCATAGCAATCAGCACACTTCCAACTACATCTTTGTGGTACCTTTGCTTTGATCATGCAGAGTTGTTCCCACTTCTCAAATGCACCCTGTCAATAGCAATGCACAAGAACTTGAAATACTTGTGCTTTAAAAGTGCTGGCAAGTGTCACTTTTACTGGTTGATTTTATGTTATGCCCACAACTCACCTGTGACAAACGAGGTGACTTTCTCTAGCTCTAGCCCTTTTGCACTGAAAACATAGCAACGTGTAGTCGGACATATCTAAAATGCCTCTTTGCTTTCTGATCCAGATTATTCTGCCAAGCCTTCATTCTCTTTTATCTTAAAGCAACAAAAAATAATTTCTCTCCTCTTTTTCCTTTTGTTATTGTATCAGTGTTCTTTATTTTGCATACTAATGACTGCAAATGTTTCAGTGGCTATAGCAAGTTATAATAACTTTCTATTTCTGTTTTGCAACATATAAAAATGATACATCAGCCTTCCAAATCTCAACCACCAACAATAACAGCAGAGGTTATAATTCAGTCTCTGCTGGAGGCATTCTGCAATTTTTCTGCAGCTACAGGCTTCTGTTGGAGTTCCACTGGGGTTTAGGAAGGAGAACAGTCACTGGTTTTCCTCTAACACAAACCACTGGAATGTGACTGGAGCAAACTTGTGACTACAGAGAAGTGAAGTGAAGAAATGTAGTCCTGTGAGACCGTTAACTCACAGCTGCTCCAAAAAACTGCAGTCGTCTCTGCTGCACCACTTATTTCCTCTTCAGCTATTCCTGTAACTTACAGCTGCAAAAAAAGAGTTCTCACTCGAGTTACTGTGCTAAAGAAGCAGCAACTATACAGAATTAAATCTGGGAAATTAAGTTTGTTCATATGACGGAAAAAAAAAATTAAACTGGAAGCGCAACTTTTGATTTTGCACATTTAAAATATGTTTTATAATAATAACAACAATAATAACAACAATAATAACAATAATAACAATAATAATAATAGACTGTGTGTTGTGTGGGCAGCTGAAGAGGAGGTACTGCTGGCCCACCACCACCAGAGGGCGCCCTGCCTGGAGTGCGGGCTCCAGGCACTAGGGGGCGCTGCTGCCTTGCAGGAGCAGCCAGAGTGACAGCTGTCACCCATCACCTGCGACAGCTGTCATCAATCATCGGATCTGCAGGGGTATATCAGCAGGACGGCATCTCCACCTCATTGCAGCGATATCGCTCTACCAAAGAGGTAACGTTCTCAGCCGATTCTATTGTCTTCCTGACAGTGATACTTTGTTGCTTGTGTGCAGACAGTGAGTAGTACAGCTGGAGACTGTATTGGACGTTTTTGGATAAGTACTCACATTCTTACACTACAGTATTTTTCTGACGAGAGGTGGAGGTGGTGTTTCCACCCTACGTGTTGCTGGGTGCTGCCGCACCCACACCTGACTGTTTCTGTTCCTCGCCAGCAGTACCGGATCCGACGAGCGGAGGCAGTGGCCACCTGGGAGTTCGGGACTTGGCGGCTCCAGTATTCCCGGTGTTCGGTGGCGGAGGAAATCGGGTGGTTCCGGTTCGACTTGGACAGACGTCTCCTATCTTCGAGCCTGCCCACACGACACCGTTGACATTTGGCTTATTTCGACATTGTAATCAGTTGTGTTTGTTGTGTGTGTTCCACAACAGTAAAGCTTTGTTATTTGACTTCCTCCATTGTCCGTTCATTTGCGCCCCCTGTTGTGGGTCCGTGTTCCTACACTTTCCCAACAGGATATCTCGGCCAACGTCATGGATCCCGAGGGGCGTCAACCGGCTGTTGAACGGCCAATGGAAGAACAGGGCGCACAGGCATCCGCAGGAGGAGTGATTGGTGAGTTGCAGCGGATCCTCACCACTTTCACGGCTCGGTTGGATCTAATGACCGAGCAGAACGTCCTCCTTAACCGCAGGGTGGAGGCTCTCACCGCGCAGGTAGAGGCGCGCCCTCAGGGCGCTGCTGCGGCTCTCCCTCCTGTCGACCCTGTGCGTAACAGTGACGTTCCACAGGTCGTTCAACGACCCCCCCCACCTTCCCCGGAAGCATACATAAGCCCTCCAGAGCCATACGGAGGTTGTGTGGAGACGTGTGCGGACTTCCTTATGCAGTGTTCGCTCGTCTTCGCACAACGTCCTGTCATGTACGCGACTGATGCTAGCAAGATAGCTTATGTTATAAACCTGCTTCGCGGTGAGGCACGCGCTTGGGCTACAGCGCTCTGGGAGCAGAATTCACGGCTCCTTCAGACATATGATGGGTTTGTGAGGGAGTTCAGAACAGTGTTCGATCACCCAAATAGAGGAGAGACCGCTTCAGCCGTGCTGCTGTCAATGAGACAGGGGCGCCGGAGCGCAGCTGCCTATGCAGTCGACTTCCGCATCGCGGCTGCGAGGTCCGGCTGGAATAGCACTGCCCTCCGCGCCGCCTTTGTAAACGGACTGTCATTGGTTCTTAAGGAGCACCTGGTGGCTAAGGACGAACCGCGGGATTTAGATGGGTTTATTGATCTCGTCATACGATTAGACAATCGGTTAGAAGAACGCCGTCGGGAACGAGACGAAGGGCGTGGCCGGGCACGCGCCGTCCCTCTCCCTTCCGGTTCCGACTGCGCTCCGCCCTCCCCACACTCCATGGCCCCTGCGCTCCGTGTGGTTACAGCTCCCCCTGCTGACGAAGCTATGGACACGAGCAGGGCCACATTTAGGGCACCAGCTACACAGAGGAGGCTGGCCCGCGGGGCGTGTTTTGTTTGTGGCTCGGTAGAGCATCAGGTAAGAGACTGCCCCGAGCGGTTAAACACCAACGCCCGCCCCTAGAAACTGGGCTAGGGGTGGGCCGAGACATTCACGTGGGACACACCCACATTGCCACACGACTCCCAGTTACAATCCTTTATGAGGATTCAACCCTGAAGGCCCCAGCACTGGTGGACACGGGCTCTGAAGGGAATCTGTTAGACAGCAGATGGGCCAGGGAGATAGGGCTCCCTCTGGTGGCGCTTACCTCGCCTGTGCAGGTGCGAGCACTAGATGGCTCCCTACTCCCTCCAATCACGCATAAGACACCACCTGTAACTCTGGTGGTGTCAGGAAATCACCGGGAGGAGATCGAGTTTATTGTGACTCCTGCTACCTCCCGAGTGATTTTAGGGTTTCCCTGGATGTTAAAACACAATCCCCGGATCGATTGGCCGTCCGGGGTAGTGGTTCAGTGGAGCGAGACCTGCCATCGGGTATGTTTAGGTTCCTCGGTTCCTCCCGGTCCCCAGGCTAAGGAGGAGGTCAGAGTCCCGCCCAATCTGGGGACGGTGCCGGTGGAGTACCACGACCTTGTTGATGTGTTCAGCAAGGATCTGGCGCTCACCCTTCCCCCCCACCGTCCGTACGATTGTGCCATTGATTTGGTTCCAGGCGGTGAGTTCCCGTCCAGCAGGCTGTACAACCTCTCACGGCCTGAGCGCGAATCAATGGAGACCTACATCCGGGACTCCTTAGCCGCCGGGGTGATCCGGAATTCCACCTCCCCGATGGGTGCAGGTTTCTTTTTTGTGGGTAAAAAAGACGGCAGACTTCGTCCATGCATTGATTATAGGGGACTGAACAAAATCACGGTTCGTAATCGATACCCGTTGCCCCTGTTGGATTCGGTGTTCACGCCCCTGCATGGAGCCCGAATATTCACCAAGCTCGATCTTAGAAATGCGTATCACCTGGTTCGGATCCGGAAGGGAGACGAGTGGAAGACGGCATTCAACACCCCCTTAGGTCACTTTGAGTACCTGGTCATGCCGTTCGGTCTTATAAACGCCCCCGCGACGTTCCAAGCTTTGGTTAATGATGTCTTGCGGGATTTCCTGCACCGGTTCGTCTTCGTATACCTAGACGATATACTCATCTTTTCTCCGGACCCTGAGACCCATGTCCAGCATGTACGTCAGGTCCTGCAGCGGTTGTTGGAGAACCGGCTGTTTGTGAAGGGCGAGAAGTGTGAGTTCCACCGCACATCCTTGTCCTTCCTGGGGTTCATCATCTCCTCCAACTCCGTCGCTCCTGATCCGGCCAAGATGGCGGCGGTGAGAGACTGGCCCCAACCCACAAGCCGTAGGAAGCTGCAACAGTTCCTCGGCTTTGCAAATTTCTACAGGAGGTTCATTAAGGGCTACAGTCAGGTAGTTAGCCCCTTGACAGCCCTGACCTCACCAAAAGTCCCCTTCACCTGGTCGGATCGTTGCGATGCCGCGTTCAAGGAGTTGAAACGGCGCTTCTCGTCTGCACCCGTTCTGGTGCAGCCCGATCCTAGTCGCCAGTTAGTGGTTGAAGCGGACGCCTCGGACTCAGGGATAGGAGCCGTGCTGTCCCAGAGCGGGAAGACCGATAAGGTCCTTCACCCGTGTGCCTATTTTTCCCGTAGGTTGACCCCGGCCGAACGGAACTATGACGTCGGCAATCGAGAACTCCTTGCGGTGAAAGAGGCTCTTGAAGAGTGGAGACATCTGTTGGAGGGAACATCCGTGCCATTCACGGTTTTCACTGACCACCGGAACCTGGAGTATATCAGGACCGCCAAGCGGCTGAATCCCAGGCAAGCCCGCTGGTCACTGTTCTTCGGCCATTTTGACTTCCGGATCACCTACCGTCCCGGGACCAAAAACCAGAGATCGGATGCCTTGTCCCGGGTACATGAAGACGAAGTCAAAACGGAGTTGTCGGATCCACCGGAACCCATCATCCCGGAGTCCACTATCGTGGCCACCCTCACCTGGGACGTAGAGAGAACCGTCCGGGAGGCCCTGGCACGAAGCCCGGACCCCGGAACCGGGCCGAAGAATAGACTTTACGTCCCACCAGAAGCTAGGGCTGCAGTCCTGGACTTCTGTCACGGCTCTAAGCTCTCCTGTCATCCAGGGGTGCGAAGAACCGTGGCAGTTGTCCGGCAGCGCTTCTGGTGGGCGTCCCTGGAGGCCGACGTCCGGGATTATATCCAGGCCTGTACCACCTGCGCCAGGGGCAAGGCCGACCATCGCAAGGTTTCGGGATTGCTACAGCCGCTGCCTGTGCCTCATCGCCCCTGGTCTCACATCGGCCTGGATTTTGTCACGGGCCTCCCGCCGTCCCAGGGCAACACCGTCATCCTCACGTCCTCATCATCCTTCGTGGCCCTCCCGAAGCTCCCAACGGCCCAGGAGACAGCGGACCTCCTGGTCCACCACGTCGTCCGGCTGCATGGGATCCCCACAGACATCGTCTCCGATCGCGGTCCCCAGTTCTCCTCGCACGTCTGGAGGAGCTTCTGCCGGGAACTGGGGGCCACGGTCAGTCTCTCATCCGGGTATCATCCCCAAACCAACCGGCAAGCAGAACGGGCCAACCAAGAGATGGAGCAGACCCTGCGTTGCATGACAGCCGCGCACCCGGCGGCCTGGAGTACCCATCTGGCCTGGATCGAGTATGCCCACAACAGCCAAGTGTCGTCATCCACCGGCCTCTCCCCTTTTGAGGTGTGTCTAGGGTATCAGCCCCCGTTGTTTCCGGTGGTTGAGGGAGAGGTCGGTGTGCCCTCAGTCCAGGCCCACCTGCGGAAGTGCCATCGGGTGTGGCGAGCCACCCGTTCTGCTTTGCTGAAGGCCCGGATGAGGACAAAGGCCCATGCAGACCGTCGGCGGACCCCGGCCCCTACGTATCGTCCAGGGCAGGAAGTGTGGTTGTCAACCAAGGACATTCCACTCCAAGTGGCCTCCCCGAAACTACAGGAACGATACATAGGTCCCTTTAAAATCCTCAAGGTCATCAGTCCCGCCGCAGTGAGGCTTCAGCTTCCGGCCTCACTGCGGATCCATCCCGTGTTTCACGTGTCAAGGATCAAACCACATCACACCTCACCCCTCTGTACTCCGGGTCCGGCACCACCTCCTGCCCGGATCATCGATGGCGAGCCGGCTTGGACTGTGCGCCGGCTTTTGGATGTCCGACGGATGGGCCGGGGCTTCCAGTATTTGGTGGACTGGGAGGGGTACGGCCCCGAAGAACGCTCCTGGGTGAAGAAGAGCTTCATCCTGGACCCGGCCCTCCTGGCCGACTTCTACCGCCGCCACCCGGACAAGCCTGGTCGGGCGCCAGGAGGTGCCCGTTGAGGGGGGGGTCCTGTTGTGTGGGCCGCTGAAGAGGAGGTACTGCTGGCCCACCACTACCAGAGGGCGCCCTGCCTGGAGTGCGGGCTCCAGGCACTAGGGGGCGCTGCCGCCTTGCAGGAGCAGCCAGAGTGACAGCTGTCACCCATCACCTGCGACAGCTGTCATCAATCATCGGATCTGCAGGGGTATATCAGCAGGACGGCATCTCCACCTCATTGCTGAGATATCGCTCTACCAAAGAGGTAACGTTCTCAGCCGATTCTATTGTCTTCCTGACAGTGATACTTTGTTGCTTGTGTGCAGACAGTGAGTAGTACAGCTGGAGACTGTATTGGACGTTTTTGGATAAGTACTCACATTCTTACACTACAGTATTTTTCTGACGAGAGGTGGAGGTGGTGTTTCCACCCTACGTGTTGCTGGGTGCTGCCGCACCCACACCTGACTGTTTCTGTTCCTCGCCAGCAGTACCGGATCCGACGAGCGGAGGCAGTGGCCACCTGGGAGTTCGGGACTTGGCGGCTCCAGTATTCCCGGGGTTCGGTGGCGGAGGAAATCGGGTGGTTCCGGTTCGACTTAGACAGACGTCTCCTATCTTCGAGCCTGCCCACACGACACCGTTGACATTTGGCTTATTTCGACATTGTAATCAGTTGTGTTTGTTGTGCGTGTTTCACAACAGTAAAGCTTTGTTATTTGACTTCCTCCATTGTCCGTTCATTTGCGCCCCCTGTTGTGGGTCCGTGTTCCTACACTTTCCCAACACTGTGGGGTGTGCCCCCCCTGGGGAGTGCCAGAGTTCTTCAGTCGGGTGCAAAAAAATAACTGTAAACACTGTTAACCAACAAAAGAAGAAGGGGAAAAAAGGGGGGAAAAAAACATTGTTAGCTAACATGCCAGGAGCAAAATGGATAAATTTTTAGTGTGTAAATCTACCAGTGAGAAGACAAGTTTAGGGCAACAAAAAAAGAATAGAGGATGATCTTTGGTTGCTCCTCTCCACAGTGCGTCCCTGCATCAGCCGCCTGTGTGCGTCAAAGGCCCAGACTCACTGCTCAAACCAAACAAGCGGTGAGACTAGATGAGACTAAATATGTATAAAAGTTTAATTAATATTATCTATGTTAAAATGTGTTACTTATCTCAACACCGTTTAAAAACACACAGAGATGTTTAAATGTTAAAAAATGGTGTTCAAAATATGACAAAAGGTAGAAATAGAAAGTTCTTTAAAAACATGTTTAAAATGTTTGAAAAGGGTGTAAAATGTGTCCGTGCTCCGTGCATAGACAGTTCCTTAAATACACATAAATATATTTAAAATGTGTTTAACATGTGTAAAAGAATAAAGAAACACGAAGATGTTTAAATTGTGTGTATGTGTGTCGGGGGGGCGAGACTATTCATTTGTTCTCTGGGGGGGGTGGAGGGAGGGAGGGAGACTCACCCTCCCACACTTTGAAAACCCTTGATCCATAGGCTTTTTTTTTCTACTTTAGTTTTAACCCCACCACCACCACCACCCAAAAATTCAAAAAAAAAAAAAAAAAAAAAAAATTACAGGCCTGAAGCGATAATATTCAAACAGGGGGGAAAAGAAAAAAGTTGCTTACGCATTTCATTTATTTAAACACATTGTTATATTTTTAGGCTATTAAAAGTAAGTTCAGCTTCTTCCCCTTTTTTTCCATGATGCATCTACATGTTGATTTTGCACAAGTTTTACACCAGATGCCGTTCCTGATGCAACTCCAAATTGCATACAGGATTACATTGGTGTATTTTATTTCATTCCACTTATTGCATATTAACAAACCTTTCCCAAACTGAATCCCATTCAGCTGCACGTTTTCATTGAGGCTGCTGGACGGGTTCTCCAAACAGAAAAACCTGAGCCTCTACGTTTGATTACGTTATATCTTTGCTTGTACAAGAGCTCCATCTGGTGGCTGAATTAAGACAATCGTCAACATTTGTAGCTGAAACATACAGCATATGTTGGAAAAATTCTATTCATCTTATGTCATGACTCGACTTCACCATGACTGTCTTTGTGTTCTGACAGCGGGTTTTCTTTTTCAAACACTGCTCAGACTCCTCTGTAGTACCCCCATTAGTACCCAAAGACATGCTGATGCTCTCACACAGTTTTGCCTCAGTAGGCCATTCCATGCAGCTGGGTCATTACTCTGGGAAATCTGCACTTCTGAGCGCTTCATGCTGACTCAGTGCACACATATAACCAGAGTGCTGAATGTGGAAGAAGTCTCGCTCACTTCACTAATGATGGAATGAATCCAGGTGGAGGGGAATTACACAGGATTGAAGTGGGACATGTAGCCTGTGAGTGGATGGAGGTCAACATTTTGACTTTTGTTAGGTGTTCAATCCACGCCATCCACCAGGAGGCAGGGGTGCACTAATATGCACATACTAGCGTGTCCTAGTCTAGATTGGTCCAGCAGCAGATGAATGGGTCAAGGTCATTGAGGTTACAGTGAAAGAATTTGATTTTAATCCTGATTTGGACTAAACATGGCACAAATATGTTGGTGGATTCCAGGATTACCCTCTGCAAGTTCAGCCAGAGGTCACTCATTTAGGTAAAAATCAAGTTTACGAGTATATGGCACAAAAGTCAGATTTCCACCACGCAATGACTTGTGTTGTTTACCAAGAAATTCTATCCTAAACAAAGTGACCACATCCTTATCGATACTATACTTACCCAACTTATCTGTCACAGGCTTCAGCATGTCCAAGGTCTTCTCCAGCAGCTAAGGTCCTCAACACAGAGGCATCATGCTCAGAGAAATCCTCACATTTCACCTGGCTGTAGCAGATAAATACTTTCTTTCAAGAGGTGGGGATGGACCGGAGAGGTACTGGGTGGTTGCCATCCAGGATTCAAGGCGGTTCTGTACTGTGGTGGATGTGGCAACACCATGGCACCAGGACATGTTCCCAGAGCTGACCGAGACTGCTAACCCATTCACTCTCGTTCATTCTTTACAAAATTAATTATTCATACACTCTAACAAATGAGCCACTTTCTCAACCAGAAAAACTGATGTAACAATTTGCATAGATTTTTCAAAAGTTATTTCAACTTTCAACTGAGTTAATGCCACAAGACGTCTCTAGTTGAGATTAAATAACTTTAAAAAAATCTTTGCAAATTGTTACAATTTTCCACTCTTGTCAAAAACTCATGTAAAACGCAGATGCACACACTCCTGCAGATGCTGTTAAAACATATGGTTTATGATTGATTGATTGAGGGGCTTTATTGAACATGTAGAAATTGTACGTAAGACAAGGATCTTAATAATAAATGAAACAATGCTAATATAGGGTATTTTAGCATTGCATTATATTTATAATGTGGATGACAGCTGTGACTTTCAAACATAAGGAAATATTGCCTGACAGATTGAACGATTGAGAATTTTGGTTACTGGGGTGATTAATGTGTGATTAAGCTCTTTCAGCATAAAAGCATCTATACCAAATACATCCTTTGTTCTGGATGATTTGAGAGATGTTACTATCTGTGAAACTTCATGTTCTGAGATATGATCATAATTCAAATGAAGAAGCAAATTTGAAAATGAAAAAAAACATTTCTGTTATTGCTTTTTATTTTTAAATTTACTTTTTCATTTGAATTATGATCACCAGATGTGAGACTCCTTTTACTGAAAGCTAGATCTGTAATATTTTTGGTCCAGGACTTACACTCAACAAAAATATAAACGCAACACTTTTGGTTTTGCTCCCATTTTGTATGAGATGAACTCAAAGATCTAAAACTTTTTCCACATACACAATATCACCATTTCCCTCAAATATTGTTCACAAACCAGTCTAAATCTGTGATAGTGAGCACTTCTCCTTTGCTGAGATAATCCATCCCACCTCACAGGTGTGCCATATCAAGATGCTGATTAGACACCATGATTAGTG
Organism: Thalassophryne amazonica; assembly: GCF_902500255.1. Classification (NCBI taxonomy): domain Eukaryota; kingdom Metazoa; phylum Chordata; class Actinopteri; order Batrachoidiformes; family Batrachoididae; genus Thalassophryne; species Thalassophryne amazonica. Next base: position 42,312,114 of record NC_047105.1, on the reverse strand, counting down.
CACAGGTGTGCCTTAGACTGCCCACAATAAAAGGCCACTCTGAAAGGTGCAGTTTTGTTTTATTGGGGGGGATACCAGTCAGTATCTGGTGTGACCACCATTTGCCTCATGCAGTGCAACACATCTCCTTCGCATAGAGTTGATCAGGTTGTCAATTGTGGCCTGTGGAATGTTGGTCCACTCCTCTTCAATGGCTGTGCGAAGTTGCTGGATATTGGCAGGAACTGGTACACGCTGTCGTATACGCCGGTCCAGAGCATCCCAAACATGCTCAGTGGGTGACATGTCCGGTGAGTATGCCGGCCATGCAAGAACTGGGACATTTTCAGCTTCCAAGAATTGTGTATAGATCCTTGCAACATGGGGCCATGCATTATCCTGCTGCAACATGAGGTGATGTTCTTGGATGTATGGCACAACAATGGGCCTCAGGATCTCGTCATGGTATCTCTGTGCATTCAAAATGCCATCAATAAAATGCACCTGTGTTCTTCGTCCATAACAGATGCCTGCCCATACCATAACCCCACCGCCACCATGGGCCACTCGATCCACAACATTGACATCAGAAAACCGCTCACCCACACGACGCCACACACGCTGTCTGCCATCTGCCCTGAACAGTGTGAACCAGGATTCATCCGTGAAGAGAACACCTCTCCAACGTGCCAAACGCCAGCGAATGTGAGCATCTGCCCACTCAAGTCGGTTACGACGACGAACTGGAGTCAGGTCGAGACCCCGATGAGGACGACGAGCATGCAGATGAGCTTCCCTGAGACGGTTTCTGACAGTTTGTGCAGAAATTCTTTGGTTATGTGTAACCGGTAGTGACTGACTCTGCGTTGTTTGAAGAAGAGTCTCAGACGTGGGTATCTTTGGAGGTCGTCTCCATTTAATTTCTGACAAACAATGAAATAAAAAAAATAAAAATCCTCCAGTCAGTGGCTTCAACACAACATGCCCCTACACAAATGACACAGATATGTTTCAGCATATCGTAGGTACTTTATAACAAACCTAAACTAGCCGATAAACTTAAAAAAAATGCAATTAACCAAGGCTAAAACAGAAATTCCCTCCTGAGTGCAAGACGACTTACCTCTCCCTCGGACATCAGTAACAAAAGGGGAGAGGAAAGGCGCGAAAACGCTACTTATAGAGGGCGGTGTCACATTAAAATGTGAACGTAAGGGGACAGGTGCATATTGAAGTTCCACATACTGACCTGGAGGCCCAACCTGTCAGGTATTAGCTAAAATAAATGAATAAAAATAAAATCAAGGTTACACAGATTTTGTGTAATTATACCAATAACTAATGTACAGCATATTTTTGCATACACACATTGTTGCTGCATAAACGCAACAGCTCTGGTTGACATTCCTGCTGTCAGCATGCCAATTGCACGCTCCCTCAAATCTTGCGACATCTGTGGCATTGTGCTGTGTGATAAAACTGCACCTTTCAGAGTGGCCTTTTATTGTGGGCAGTCTAAGGCACACCTGTGCACTAATCATGGTGTCTAATCAGCATCTTGATATGGCACACCTGTGAGGTGGGATGGATTATCTCAGCAAAGGAGAAGTGCTCACTATCACAGATTTAGACTGGTTTGTGAACAATATTTGAGGGAAATGGTGATATTGTGTATGTGGAAAAAGTTTTAGATCTTTGAGTTCATCTCATACAAAATGGGAGTAAAACCAAACGTGTTGCGTTTATATTTTTGTTGAGTGTATATTGTTGGATGAAAAACACTGGGTGATAGTAAATACAGAGCTGATGAAGAAGTTATTAAAGGCATCTGCTACCCAGTGTTGCCACAGTTACTTTGAAAAAGTAATCCAATTATTGATTACTCCTTGAAAAAGTAACTTAGTTACTTGATTACTCAATTTTAAAAGTAACTGTTAGATTACTAGTTACTTTATTAGTTACTTTCAGCAGCTACCAACAACAACCCCCCACCACTTCAACATGAAAATGATAACCTGTTTTGCCAATACTCACTTTCTAGTCACCCTTTCTTGACTTCAATGAACATAAATTCTTGTTTTATGACAAATAAAGACATCTTTCTTGACCTCATATTTAACTGTTGATGGCACTGTAACGGTAAAACTTACAATTTCTAACCTGCATTGTTTATAAATGTAACTATTAAATTCTTTTTAACATTTATCTAACATTTAAATTATGTTGAAACATTTTAGTTGTTGAAATTATTATTATTACTATTATTATTGTTATTATTTGTTGTGTGGGCCGCTGAAGAGGAGGTACTGCTGGCCCACCACCACCAGATGGCGCCCTGCTTGGAGTGCGGGCTTCAAGCATGAGAGGGCGCTGGAGCCACTGGGAGTGACAGCTGTCACTCTTCATCAGCACCAGCTGTCACTCAGTCAACTCATCACCATCACCATAAAGGCCGGACTACAACTCCACCTCCTCGCCGAGAAATCAGCTACCTTGGAGGTAATTTCTCTGCTGACTTAAAACTGAATAATAGTCTGAACTCTTTTGCAGCCGTTTTCCTGTGGTGTTTCCTTATCTGCGGGATTGGCGTTTGGTGTGATCAGCGACGGCTTCGCTTCACACCCCAACCAGATAAGTGGTTAGACAGGAGCTGCACGAGTATGTGACTGGAGGTGGAGGTGCTCCCTCCTTACTGAACACAGACTGTGGGATTACTGAGTGTGCGTACTCACACTCACCTGTGCTGTTTCTGTTCTCTGCCAGCAGTACCGGGTCTGACAGGTGAAGACGGTGACCACCTGGGGACCCAGGACTTGGCGGCCGTGGTGTTCTTCAGGTCCGTTGGCGGTGAGGGCCGTGTGGGATCTGGCTCGGTTCTGGACGGGCGTCTCCTATCCTCAAGCCTGCCCACACGTCACCCAACGTGTAATTGACTGTAGTCCCAAACTAATTGTTGTCTGTATTCCATTGTGCACAATTTACAACATTAAATTGTTACTGTTTGGCTTATCCATTGCCCGTTCTTTTACGCCCCCTGTTGTGGGTCCGTGTTCCTACACTTTCACAACAGGATTTCTCGGCCAGCGTCATGGATCCCGAGGGGTGTCAACCATCGCTTGAACAGCCAATGGAAGAGCGAGGTGCACAGGCGCCAGCAGGAGGCGTGTTAGGTGAGCTGCAGCACATCTTAACCGCTTTTACTGCTCGGTTGGACTTAGTTACCGAGCAGAGCATTGTTCTCAATCAAAGGATGGAGGCTCTCACCGCCCAGGTGGAAGCGCATGCTCAGGGCGCTGCTGCAGCACCTCCTCCTGCTGACCGAATGCCAGAGACAGACATTCCACTGGTCGTTCAATGAACCCCCCCCACCTTCCCCTGAAGCATACATAAGCGGAGGCTGTGTGGAGACGTGCGCGGACTTCTTGATGCAGTGCTCGCTTGTCTTTTCACAGCGTCCCGTCATGTACGCGTCAGACGCTAGCTGGGTGGCTTACGTTATAAATTTGCTTCGAGGAGAGGCACGCGCCTGGGCTACGGCGCTCTGGGAGCAGAATTCACGGCTCCTAACGGTTTACACTGAGTTTGTGAGGGAGTTCCAACAGGTGTTCGACCACCCTCATAGAGGCGAGACCGCTTCAAGCGTGCTGCTGTCGATACGACACGGGTGTCGGAGCACAGCGAAGTATGCAGTCGACTTCCGCATCGCGGCAGCACGAGCCGGCTGGAATGCTGTTGCGCTCCGCGCCGCCTTTGTAAACGGACTGTCTCTGGTCCTTAAGGAGCACCTGGTGGCGAAGGACGAGCCGCGGGATTTAGACGGGCTTATCGACCTGGTTATACGGTTAGACAACCGATTAACAGAACACAGACGGGAGCGAGACAAAGGGCGTGGTCAGGCACAAGCCGTCCCTCTTCCTCCCAGGTCCGAAAGGGAGCCGACTCACGCTGCCCCCACACCGTCCGCACTCACGCTGCCCCCACACCGTCCGTATGATTGTGCCATTGATTTGATACCGGGCGCTGAGTACCCGTCCAGCAGGCTGTACAACCTCTCACGTCTGGAACGCGAATCAATGGAGACCTACATCCGGGACTCGTTAGCTGCCGGGTTGATCCGGAACTCCACCTCCCCGATGGGTGCTGGTTTCTTTTTTGTGGGCAAGAAGGACAGCGGACTCCGTCCATGCATTGATTACAGAGGGCTGAACGAGATCACGGTTCGCAACCGATACCCGTTGCGTCTGTTAGATTCAGTGTTCACGCCCTTGCATGGAGCCAAAATTTTCACAAAATTGGATCTTAGGAATGCTTATCACCTGGTTCGGATCCGGGAGGGAGACGAGTGGAAGACGGCATTCAACACCCCGTTAGGTCACTTTGAGTACCTGGTCATGCCGGTTCGGCCTCACCAATGCGCCCGCGACGTTCCAAGCGTTGGTTAATGACGTCTTGCGGGACTTCCTGCATCGGTTTGTCTTCGTATATCTAGACGATATACTCATCTTTTCTCCGGATCCTGAGCCCCATGTCAAGCATGTACGTCAGGTCCTACAGTGGTTGTTGGAGAACCGGCTGTTTGTGAAGGGTGAGAAGTGCGAGTTCCACCGCACTTCTTTGTCCTTCCTGGGGTTCATAATCTCCTCCAACTCCGTCGCCCCTGATCCGGGCAAGGTTGCGGCGGTGAGAGATTGGCCCCAACCAACAAACCGTAGGAAACTGCAACAGTTCCTTGGTTTTGCAAATTTCTACCGGAGGTTCATCAAGGGCTACAGTCAGGTAGTTAGCCCCCTGACAGCCCTGACCTCCACAAAAGTCCCCTTCACCTGGTCGGATCGGTGCGAAGCCGCGTTTAGGGAGTTGAAACGCCGGTTCTCGACTGCACCGGTTCTGGTGCAGCCCGATCCCAATCGCCAGTTTGTAGTTGAAGTGGACGCCTCTGACTCAGGGATAGGAGCCGTGCTATCCCAGAACGGGAAGTCTGACAAGGTTCTCCATCCATGTGCCTACTTTTCCCGCAGGTTGACCCCGGCTGAAAGGAACTATGACGTCGGCAATAGGGAACTTCTTGCGGTGAAGGAGGCTCTTGAGGAGTGGAGACACCTGTTGGAGGGAGCATCGGTACCATTTACGGTTTTCACGGACCATCGGAACCTGGAGTACATTCGGACCACCAGGCGTCTGAACCCCAGGCAAGCCCGCTGGTCGCTGTTCTTCGGGCGTTTTGACTTCCGGATCACCTACCGCCCCGGGACGAAAAACCAACGATCTGACGCCCTGTCCCGGGTGCATGAAGAGGAGGTCAAGACCGAGCTGTCAGACCCGACGGAAACCATCATCCCTGAGTCCACTGTTGTGGCCACCCTCACCTGGGACGTGGAGAAGACCGTCCGGGAGGCCCTGACACGGAGCCTGGACCCGGGGACAGGTCCGAAGAACAAAATGTACGTCCCACCAGAGGCCAGGGCTGCGGTCCTCGACTTCTGTCATGGTTCCAAGCTCTCCTGTCATCCAGGGGTGCGAAGGACCGTGGCAGTGGTCCGGCAGCGCTTCTGGTGGGCGTCTATGGAAGCTGACGTCCGGGAGTATGTCCAGGCCTGCACCACCTGTGCCAGGGGCAAAGCCGACCACCACAAGGCCCAAGGCCTCCTCCAGCCTCTGCCCGTGCCTCATCGCCCCTGGTCTCACATCGGCCTGGACTTTGTCACGGGCCTCCCGCCGTCCCAGGGCATGACTACCATCCTCACGATAGTGGACCAGTTCTCCAAGGTGGCCCACTTCGTGGCCCTCCCGAAGCTCCCGACGGCCCATGAGACTGCAGACCTCCTGGTCCACCATGTCGTGCGTCTGCATGGGATTCCATCAGACATTGTCTCGGATCGTGGTCCTCAGTTCTCCTCCCAGGTCTGGAGGAGTTTCTGCAGGGGACTGGGGGCCACCGTAAGTCTCTCGTCTGGGTACCACCCCCAGACGAACGGGCAGGCAGAGCGGACGAACCAGGAACTGGAGCAGGCCCTCCGCTGTGTGACCTCCGCGCACCCGACGGCCTGGAGTGACCATCTGGCCTGGATCGAGTACGCTCATAATAGCCAAGTTTCATCTGCCACCGGCCTCTCCCCGTTTGAGGTGTGTTTGGGGTACCAGCCCCCATTGTTTCCGCTAGTGGAGGGAGAGGTCGGGGTGTCCTCGGTCCAGGCCCATCTGAGGAAGTGCCGTCGGGTGTGGCATACCGCCCGCTCTGCCCTGCTCAGAGCCCGGACGAGGGCTAAGGCCCATGCAGACCGCCGGCGTTCCCCAGCCCTTGCATACCAGCCCGGGCAGGAGGTTTGGCTATCCACAAAGGACATCCCCCTGCAGGTGGAATCCCAGAAGCTCAAGGACAGGTACATAGGACCCTTTACCATACTCAAAGTCCTCAGTCCGGCCGCAGTGAAGCTGAAGCTACCAGCTTGACTGCGGATTCATCCAGTGTTCCATGTTTCACGGATCAAACCCTACCACACATCAGCTCTCTGCACCCCCGGACCGGCGCCGCCTCCTGCCCGGATCATAGATGGAGAGCCTGCCTGGACCATGCGCAGGCTCCTGGATGTCCGTCGAAAGGGCCGGGGGTTCCAGTATTTGGTGGACTGGGAGGGGTATGGACCCGAAGAACGCTCTTGGGTGAAGAGGAGCTTCATCCTGGACCCGGCCCTCCTGACCGACTTCTACCGGCGGCACCCGGACAAGCCTGGTCGGGCGCCAGGAGGCGCCCGTTGAGGGGGGGTCCTGTTGTGTGGGCCGCTGAAGAGGAGGTACTGCTGGCCCACCACCACCAGATGGCGCCCTGCTTGGAGTGCGGGCTTCAAGCACGAGAGGGCGCCGGAGCCACTGGGAGTGACAGCTGTCACTCTTCATCAGCACCAAATGTCACTCAGTCAACTCATCACCATCACCATAAAGGCCGGATTGCAACTCCACCTCCTCGCCGAGAAATCAGCTACCAGGACTTGGCAGCTCCGGTGTTCTTCAGGTCCGTTGGCGGTGAGGGCCGTGTGGGATCCGGCTCGGTTCTGGACGGGCGTCTCCTATCCTCAAGCCTGCCCACACGTCACCCAACGTGTAATTGACTGTAGTCCCAAACTAATTGTTGTCTGTATTCCGTTGTGCACAATTTACAACATTAAATTGTTACTGTTTGGCTTATCCATTGCCCGTTCTTTTACGCCCTCTGTTGTGGGTCCGTGTTCCTACACTTTCACAACAATTATTATTATTATAAGTAGTAGTAGTATGTAGTAAGTAGTATGTAAGTAGTATGAAAAAAAATGTCTTCAAAAGTGGACCTTTAATCTAGGGGTGCTGTGGGGGGCAGTGCTCCCCACGCCCCGTTTCTCTCTGGATTTGCCCCTGGATTGCTGTCTGAGCAGGACGAATTGATAACGTCTATTTATAGAGAAAATACGACCAGACTGACAGGTAAGAAAGTTTTATCAGCATTTGTTTTTCACATCATGTCATCCTCAGAAAGAGAGTTTGCGCATTTGGGTGAAAAAAGTTAGTATTTGTTATTTAGGTGTCGCGGGTCTTCAGCTGTTTTTAGTGAGGCGACACAGAGCGGCTCAGAGTTTTAATGGAAAAAAGCGCTCAGTGCAGGTGTGCAGGTGTCGCCGCACTTTGACAGACAACAACTGTTTTTTCAATTCGGAGCTGGATGAAAAGCTGACAGCATGAAACACAAAGTGGGCGAAGTGGGCCTTTCAGTGAACCCCGACCTCCCTCTGCCCACGGGCCAGGTTAATGCTGCGATACACCCAAAATACAAAAATAATAGTAATGCACAGTGATTTCAAGAAGTAACTTTAATCTGATTTGGAAAGATGAACGTGGTAGATTAGTCATTACTGAAAAAAGCAGTCAGATTAGAGTAACGTGTTACTAAGCAGCACATTACTTCATCATTCTTTCAGGAGGAGTAACAGGAAGACAGAGGATGGGAAGGAGAGGAGCAGTTGTAGCCAATTGTCTCTTACTTCTACTAGAGGTGGGCAGATCGATCCTAATATTGATAATACCAATAATACTCAATAATTCAATACTTTTTTCTCTCCCGCACGCACTGACTGCTGCGAAAGCAGATTCATCAAAGGCTACTCTCTGTAAGAGCAGCGCTGCGCTGTGTCACACAACATGGAGCAGCGCACCCTTGTATTGTGGTTTGTCAGCCCTCTACCTCAGGAGATTTTGTTTTAAGTTGTGTTGAGTGATATTTTTTTAAACAAAAATGTTGATTGTGATAAAAAAAGTATTTTGTTGTCACGTACAATGTTTGACGAAATTCTGTCCTAGGTCTTTTGGATCCTTTGGATCTATGAAGCTTAAATATGAAAAAGTATCAGTATCTATATCAATATTGGCGATACTGGGCCTGTATTTACTTGGTATCAGATCAATACAAAAACTCCCGGTATCGCCCACCTCTAACTTCTACTGGTGATACTCTGTGTGCTTCTTACCCTGTGTGCTGCTATCCAATGCTGCTGGAACCTCAATTTCCCTGAGGGAGTCTTCCCAAGGGATTAATGCAGTTCTCTCTAATGTAATCCTTACATCTTTCTTTCCTTTCTTCCCTCCTCCTTTGATCCTTCCTTTTGTCATTCAAATGAATGACATTTTCCTTCCTTCCATCTTTCCTTCTTTCTTCCCTTTTTTTCCATCATTCCTTCCTCCTTTCCATCCACTCTTCCTATTTTGTTTCTCTCTCTCTTTTTTTTTACACATACCATTTAAATTCCACTCAGTCCCATGCTGGTGAGCTCAAAATCCTACCTGTCGTACTTTGGTGCCCTGACTTAATTCCAAAGCAGGATAATGCCATGAATGAACAGACAGGTGGATAAATGTGTCAAGTCGTATTTACTCCTACCAAGTATGATTTACTTTCCATTTTTTGCATCCACAACATCCCCTAGGACCTGTCTTTTAGCTGATCCAAACTTTTGCATTTTTGACCTTATTGTTGTGTGGGCCGCTGAAGAGGAGGTACTGCTGGCCCACCACCAGAAGGCGCCCTGCCTGAAGTGCGGGCTTCAGGCACGAGAGGGCGCTGCCGCCTCAGGAACAAGCCGCGGTTGGAGGAACGCCGTCGGGAATGAGATGAAGGACGTGGCCGGGCGCGCGCCGTCCCTCTTCCTTCCGGGACCGAGAAAGGTCCGCCCTTCCCACGCTCCCTGGCCTCTACGTCCCGTGGGGCGACAGCTCCCCCTGCTGATGAAGCTATGGACATGAGCAGGGCCACATTTAGACCACCTAATAGACAGAGGAGGTTTCCACGCGGGGCGTGTTTTGTTTGTGGCTCAATGGAGCATCAATTGAGCGATTGCCCCGAACGGTTAAACACCAATGCCCGCCCCTAGAGACTGGGCTTAGGGTGGGCCAAAAAATTCACGTGGGACACACACATATTGCCGCACGACTCCCAGTTACAATCCTTAGCGGGGATTTAACCCTTCAGGCCCCAGCACTGGTAGACACAGGGTCAGAAGGGAATCTGTTAGACAGCAGATGGGCCAGAGAGGTAGGGCTCCCTCTGGTGGCGCTACCTACACCATTGCAGGTGCGAGCACTAGATGGCACCCTACTCCCTTTAATCACACACAAGACACCACCAGTAACTCTGGTAGTGTCAGGGAATCATAGGGAGGAGATTGAGTTTTTTGTGACTCCTTCTACCTCCCGTGTGATTCTGGGGTTCCCCTGGATGATGAAACACAATCCCCGGATTGATTGGCCGTCCGGCGTGGTGGTACAGTGGAGCGAAACCTGCCATCGGATGTGTTTGGGATCCTCGGTTAGTCCCGGTTCCCAGGCTAAGGAGCAGGTCCAAGTTCCCCCCAATCTGTCGGCGGTGCCGGTTGAGTACCACGATCTTGCTGACGTTTTTAGCAAGGATCGGGCACTCACTCTTCCCCCGCACCGTCCATATGATTGTGCCATTGATTTGTTGCCAGGCGTGGAGTTTCCGTCCAGCAGGCTGTACAACCTCTCCCGACCTGAGCGCGAATCGATGGAGACCTACATCCGGGACTCCTTAGCTGCCGGGCTGATCCGTAACTCCACCTCTCCGATGGGAGCAGGTTTCTTTTTTGTGGGAAAAAAACATGGCGGTCTTCGTCCATGCATTGATTATCGGGGGCTGAACGAGATCACGGTTCGCAACCGATACCCGTTGCCTTTGTTGGATTCAGTGTTCACCCCCCTGCATGGAGCCAAAATCTTCACAAAGTTGGATCTTAGGAACGCATACCACCTAGTTCGGATCCGGAAGGGAGACGAATGGAAGACGGCATTTAACACCCCGTTAGGTCATTTTGAGTACCTGGTCATGCCGTTCGGCCTCACTAACGCCCCCGCGACGTTCCAAGCTTTGGTTAATGACGTCTTGCGGGACTTCCTGCACCGATTCGTCTTCGTATATCTGGATGATATACTCATCTTTTCTCCGGACCCTGAGACCCATGTACGGCATGTACGTCAGGTCCTGCAGCGGTTGTTGGAGAACCGGTTGTTTGTGAAGGGCGAGAAGTGTGAGTTTCACCGCACTTCTTTGTCCTTCCTGGGGTTTATCATCTCCTCCAACTCTGTCGCCCCGGATCCGGCCAAGGTCGCAGCGGTGAGAGACTGGCCCCAACCTACAAGCCGTAGGAAGCTGCAACAGTTCCTCGGCTTCGCAAATTTCTACAGGAGGTTCATTAAGGGGTATAGTCAGGTAGTTAGCCCCCTGACGGCCCTGACCTCACCAAAAGTTCCCTTCACCTGCTTGGATCGGTGCAAAGTCGCGTTTAGGGAGTTGAAACGCCGGTTCTCGACTGCACCGGTCTTGGTGCAGCCCGATCCTGGTCGCCAGTTTGTGGTTGAAGTGGACGCCTCTGACTCAGGGATAGGAGCCGTGCTATCCCAGAGCGGAGAAACTGATAAGGTTCTTCACCCGCGTGCCTATTTTTCCCGCAGGTTGAAACCCAGCAGAGCGGAACTATGACGTGGGCAATCGAGAGCTCCTTGCGGTGAAAGAGGCCCTTGAGGAGTGGAGACACCTGCTGGAGGGAGCGTCAGTGCCTTTCACGGTTTTCACTGACCACCGGAACCTGGAGTATATCAGGACCGCCAAGCGACTGAACCCCAGGCAAGCCCGTTTTTTTCTTCCGGATCACCTACCGCCCCGGGACCAAAAACCAAAGATCGGATGCCCTGTCCGGGGTGCATGAACAGGAAGTCAAGACCGAGCTGTCGGATCCACCGGAACCCATCCTCCCGGAGTCCACTATCGTGGCTGCTCTGACCTGGGACGTGGAGAAGACCGTCCGGGAGGCCCTGGCACGGAGCCCGGATCCCGGAACAGGGCCGAAGAACAGACTATACGTCCCACCAGAAGCCAGAGCAGCCGTTCTGGACTTCTGTCACGGGTCCAAGCTCTCCTGCCACCCAGGGGTGCGTAGGACCGTGGCAGTGGTCCGGCAGCGCTTCTGGTGGGCGTCCCTGGAGACTGATGTCCGGGCTTACATCCAGGCCTGCACCACCTGCGCCAGGGGCAAGGCTGACCACCAGAAGGCACAGGGACTTCTACAGCCACTTCCTGTGCCTCACCGCCCCTGGTCCCACATCGGTCTGGATTTTGTCACGGGCCTCCCGCCGCCTACCGCAGGGAGGCTCCAACTCCCGGCCTCACTGCGGATCCATCCGGTCTTTCATGTCTCCAGGATAAAACCGCATCACACCTCGCCCCTCTGTGCACCCGGTCCAGCGCCGCCTCCTGCACGTATTATCGACGGGGAGCCGGCTTGGACAGTTCGCCGGCTCTTGGACGTCCGTCGAATGGGCCGGGGTTTCCAGTATTTGGTGGACTGGGAGGGGTATGGACCCGAAGAACGCTCCTGGGTGAAGAGGAGCTTCATCCTGGACCCGGCCCTCCTGGCCGATTTCTATCGTCGTCACCCGGACAAGCCTGGTCGGGCGCCAGGAGGCGCCCGTTGAGGGGGGGGTCCTGTTGTGTGGGCCGCTGAAGAGGAGGTACTGCTGGCCCACCACCAGAAGGCGCCCTGCCTGAAGTGCGGGCTTCAGGCACGAGGGGACGCTGCCGCCCCAGGAACAAGCCGTGGTGACAGCTGTCACCCATCATCCGTGACAGCTGTCACTAATCATCACATCTGGTATAAAAGCAGGAAGACACCTCCACCAAACTGCCGAGATATCATCTTCATCTGGAGGTAATACTCTCAGCCTTTTGTGATTTATAAATCTGTTATTGTGAGTGTTTGCAGGAGAACCGGTCGTTTTTACGGAGGCTGTGCAAGACGGCGCTCCTTTTCATCTGAGACCGCTGCAACGTGTTGAGTGAGAGGTGGAGGTGGCATTCCCACCATTGTTACTGGGTGTTCACACACCCACCCTTTGACTGTCTTTTGCTTTCTGCCAGCAGTACCAGATCCGACACGCCGGGAAGGTGGCCACCTGGGGACTCCGGGACTTGGTGGCTCCAGTATTCCTCGGGTTCAGGTGGCGGTGGAAATCGTGTAGTTCCGGTTCGTTTCCAGACGGGCGTCTCCTATCGTCGAGCCTGCCCACATGACACCTTTATTAATTGACTGTTGCACATTCTGAATCTGCTGTGTTTGGTTGTGACATTCACAACAGTAAAGTGTTATAATTTGTCTCCTTCCATTGTCCGTTCATTTACGCCCCCTGTTGTGGGTCCGTGTCACTACACTTTCCCAACACTTATACAAGCTGAGAAATAAATCATAATTTATGGGTATGTGATTTTGGTGAAATCGGCTCTAGGGCTTAAGCGGCCACCTCCAGTGTTGATATACGAAGGCAACACAGTAAGTATATGTTTACATTTAAATATATTTCTCAGTAAATATATTTCTAAAGGTGTTATTGACATGAAATTTTCACTGGATGTCAGTAACACCCAAGTAATCCAAACATACAAAGAAACAACACTTTAAATTTTAAAATATTGATGAACAGTGCGGTAAATAGTCCCAATTTTTTCTGTGAGTACAACAGGTTTATTTCTATTTTTTTAATTAAAAAAATGTGATGTTGCTCCCTTCAGACAGGTTTGGGATGTTGTCGTGGTTTTGAAAGAAATGAAGCAAAGCACAGGTTCTACCAGGAATACTCAGTTTTCAGCTCGTCTCACATTTGCACAATGTTTCGTCCCACAATCCTGACTCACCTTTTGCCTGTTTATAAACACTGTCTGAGGCTTTGCTTCCTCCACCCCGCCACCTCCTGGTTGCTTGCGGACGTGCCTCTGTGTTCTGCGGCCTCCCATTGGTCTCCCGTTTGGCCACCGTCCTGAGCTGCGCCCTCCTCCACCCCACTGCCACCAGTTGGTCCCCATCCGATGCCAGGGAGGTCGGCTCCACTCCTGCCTTCTTCCGATGGCAGGATTCGAATGTAATATACCCTGACACCATCAGGAAAGGTGACCAGCCCCAAAACAAAGACTATCGCGTTTGTACAATTTTATTTATGGGATAAATGTACAAGTCGTTTTCCTCAGGAATCTTAATGGTAGAACGTGAGCAATACTCAGACAATCCTTGTATTGGGGACGATAAAAGGCCACCCAAAAATGTCCTGAAATGTCAAATGGTACAATGCCACAGATGACACAAGTCATGAGGGAGTGCGCCATTGGCATGCTTAATGCTGGGATGCCGACTAGAGCTGTTGCCACACAGTGTAATGTCCACTTTCGGGAATTTACAGACAATCGACCACACCCTCGCAGACCACACACTAACACCCCAGCTCAGGCTCGGTATATCCGACTCCTCCAAAGAGTGGCACAATATTCCACAGGTCACAATTGACAAGCTTGTGAGATCCATTCACAGGAGATGTACCTCAATGTGATGCAAACTGAGGCCACGCAAAATCCTGACTAGCAAATTTTGACACATGACCCACCACCCCACCCACTTCCTGCCCACGCATTGTAATGAATTTCGTGAGATCCAAAGTATGTCGACTGAACTGAGTAATTTCTTTAACCCTATAAGTGTACAAAATATTTAAAAACGTCTGCTGTTGTGTTTAGAATTTTGTTCAGTATATATTCAGGTTTGAGTCTGCATAGTTGGGTTGGCTTGTTTTACGCAGGATGCCCTTCCTGACGCAACCCTCCTCATTTATCCGGGCTTGGGACCGGCACTCAGAATGTACTGGCTGCAAAGGATCAGATGGTGGAAGCTGAAGGAGGAAGACTGGTGTGTGAAATTTAGCGAGCAGGTGAGAGAAGCACTAGTTGGAGGGGAAGCAATTTTGGACAATTGGAAGAGTACTGCAGATGTGGTGAGGGAGACAGCTAGGGCAGTACTGGGTATGACATCTGGACAGTGGAAGGAAGACAAGGAGACTTGGTGGTGGAATGAAGAGGTCCAGGAAAGCATAAGGAGAAAGAGGTTGGCGAAAAAGTTTTGGGATAGTCGGAGAGATGAAGAAAGTAGACAGGAGTACAAGGAGATGCGGCGTAAGGCGAGAAGTGGCAAAAGCAAAGGAAAAGGCATATTGCGAGCTGTACAAGAAGTTGAATAGTAAGGAAGGAGAAAAGGACTTGTACCGATTGGCCAGACAAAGGGACAGAGCTGGAAAGGATGTGCAGCAGGTTAGGGTGGTAAGAGATGCACATGGTAATGTGCTGACAAGTGAAGAGTGTGTGCTGAGAAGGTAGAGGGAATATTTCGAAGAGTTGATGAATAAAGAAAATGAGTGAGAGAAAAGGCTGGATGATGTGGTGAGAGTAAATCAGGAAGTAAAAGAGATTAGCAAGGAAGAAGTGAGGGCTGCTATGAAGAGGGTGAAGAGTGGAAAGGCAGTTGGTCCAGATGACATTCCAATGGAGGCATGGAAATATCTAGGAGAGATGGCAGTAGAGTTTCTAACCAGATTGTTTAATAAAATCTTGGAAAGTGAGAGGATGCCTGAGGAGTGGAGACGAAGTGTGCTGGTTCCTATTTTCAAGAACAAGGGTGATGTGCAGAGCTGCAGTAACTACAGAGGCATAAAGCTGATCAGCCACAGCATGAAGTTATGGGAAAGAGTAGTAGAAGCTAGGCTTAGAAAACAGGTGAAGATCTGTGAGCAGCAATATGGTTTCATGCCGAGAAAGAGCACTACAGATGCAAAGTTTGCTCTGAGAATACTGTTGGAAAAGTACAGAGAAGGACAGAAAGAGTTACATTGTGTGTTTGTGGACTTAGAAAAAGCTTATGATAGGGTGCCAAGAGAAGAGTTGTGGCATTGTATGAGGAAGTCTGGAGTGGCAGAGAAGTATGTTAGGGTAGTACAGGACATGTACAAGAATAGTGTGACAGCGGTGAGATGCGCAGTCGGAATGACAGACTCATTCAAGGTGGAGGTGGGATTACACCAAGGATCAGCTCTGAGTCCTTTCTTGTTTGAAGAGAGTAGAGAGCAAGTTGAGTCTAGTCTGGAGAAGTGGAGATATGCTTTGGAGAGAAGGGGAATGAAAGTCAGTAGAAGCAAGACTGAGTACATGTGTGTGAATGAGAGGGAGCCCAGTGGAATAGTGCAGTTACAAGGAGTAGAAGTGGTGAAAGTAGATGAGTTTAAATATTTGGGGTCAACTGTTCAAAGTAATGGACAGTGTGGTAGAGAGGTGAAGAAGAGAGTGCAGGCAGGGTGGAGTGGGTGGAGAAAGGTGGCAGGAGTGATTTGTGACTGAAGAATATCAGCAAGAGTGAAGGGGAAAGTTTACAAAACAGTAGTGAGAGCAGCTATGTTGTATGGTTTAGAGACGGTGGCACTAACAAAAAGACAGGAGGCAGAGCTGGAGGTGGCAGAGCTGAAGATGTTGAGATTCTCTTTGGGAGTGACAAGAATGGACAAGATTAGGAATGAACATATCAGAGGGACAGCTCAGGTGGGACGGTTTGGAGACAAAGTCAGAGAGGTGAGATTGAGATGGTTTGGACATGTGCAGAGGAGGGACCCAGGGTATATAGGGAGAAGGATGCTGAGGATGGAGCCACCAGGCAGGAGGAGAAGAGGGAGACCAAAGAGGAGGTTCATGGATGTGCTGAGAGAGGACATGCAGGTGGTTGGTGTGACAGAGGAAGATACAGAGGACAGGGTGAGATGGAAACGATTGATCTGCTGTGGCGACCCCTAACGGGAACAGCCGAAAGACAAAGAAGAAGATATATTCAGGTTTGAATCACTGAATGCGAAAATGAAAATGAGTCAGTATTTTCACGTCTGGCACACCACATGAAACAATTGCTTTAGAAAATGATGTAGTATTTAGAAATACTCAAAACAATAAATTAAATCAAATACCTTCACACAATGACGAGCCAAAATCACCTTCTCAAATTTGGCCACTTTAGATTCAAGTTAAATAGATTTGGCATTAATATAGTACAGTTTACAACAGTTCACAGACATCCAACACAATCCTCGGTTTGATTCCACTTCAGAATGGTGAAGTCAGTAAAGGTGATCTTGACCAAAGTACTTGTGTGTGTGTGTGTGTGTGTGTGTGTGTGTGTGTGTGTGTGTGTGTGTGTGTGTGTGTGTGTGTGTGTGTGTGTGTGTGTGTGTGTGTGTGTGTGTGTGTGTCTGTGAAAGAATGTAAGCCATTACTAGGGAGGGGTGTTATTTCAAAAAATGTGGAAATCTACAAATGTTTGCATGGAATATGGAAATATACACGGAATAAACCATAGCAGGATAAATTTTGGGTCATTTGGTTCCAAAAACCCATATGGACGGAGCGTTTGAAAATTTCAAGTAACGCGTGTGTCGTATATGTGCTGTTGACGTAGAAAACCACTCTGTTGCTTATAATTAGTTCATTGTGGCCATGTCATTCTTTACATGTGATGATTATACTCAAATGATGTTCCTGAAATAAAAACTACATAGATTTTGTTTGTTACAATTGATCCTAACATACACTCAACAAAAATATAAACGCAACACTTTTGGTTTTGCTCCCATTTTGTATGAGATGAACTCAAAGATCTAAAACTTTTTCCACATACACAATATCACCATTTCCCTCAAATATTGCTCACAAACCAGTCTAAATCTGTGATAGTGAGCACTTCTCCTTTGCTGAGATAATCCATCCCACCTCACAGGTGTGCCATACCAAGATGCTGATTAGACACAATAATTAGTGCACAGGTGTGCCTTAGACTGCCCACAATAAAAGGCCACTCTGAAAGGTGCAGTTTTATCACACAGCACAATGCCACAGATGTCACAAGATTTGAGGGAGCGTGCAATTGGCATGCTGACAGCAGGAATGTCAACCAGAGCTGTTGCTCGTGTATTGAATGTTCATTTCTCTACCA
The DNA here is from genome assembly GCF_902500255.1 of Thalassophryne amazonica. NCBI lineage: Eukaryota > Metazoa > Chordata > Actinopteri > Batrachoidiformes > Batrachoididae > Thalassophryne > Thalassophryne amazonica. Next base: position 42,294,763 of record NC_047105.1, on the reverse strand, counting down.
TAAGCCGTCTCCAAAGGCGTTTCAGAGAATTTGGCAGTACATCCAACCAGCCTCACAACCGCAGACCACGTGTAACCACACCAGCCCAGGACCTCCACATCCAGCATGTCCACCTCCAAGATCATCTGAGACCAGCCACTCGGACAGCTGCTGGAACAATCAGTTTGCATAACCAAAGAATTTCTGCACAAACTGTCAGAAATCGTCTCAGGGAAGCTCATCTGCATGCTCGTCGTCCTCATCGGGGTCTCGACCTGACTCCAGTTTGTCGTCGTAACCGACTTGAGTGGGCAAATGCTCACATTCGCTGGCGTTTGGCACATTGGAGAGGTGTTCTCCTCACGGATGATGCAAAGGAGATGTGTTGCACTGCATGAGGCAAATGGTGGTCACACCAGATACTGACAGGTATCCCCCCCCAATAAAACAAAACTGCACCTTTCAGAGTGGCCTTTTATTGTGGGCAGTCTAAGGCACACCTGTGCACTAATCATGGTGTCTAATCAGCATCTTGATATGGCACACCTGTGAGGTGGGATGGATTATCTCACCAAAGGAGAAGTGCTCACTATCACAGATTTAGACTGGTTTGTGAACAATATTTGAGGGAAATGGTGATATTGTGTATGTGGAAAAAGTTTTATATCTTTGAGTTCATCTCATACAAAATGGGAGCAAAACCAAAAGTGTTGCGTTTATATTTTTGTTGAGTATATATACTGAAATTAGTTTTTTTGTCAATTACTCTTAAAAAACACCAGATAGGCTTATTGTTACTATAGAAGTTGAATATAAACGTGGGGTCAAGCAACATTTGGAGACAAATTTCAAGTCTCTAGGTGCAGCGGTTCCCAAGATATCACATTTTCGTCGATATTTTTGGCGATTTTTGAACCTGATATCTTCACTGGCTCTGTCCATATGGGTTTTTGGAACCAAATGACCCAAAATTTACCCTGCTATGGTTTATTCCGTGTATATTTCCATATTCCATGCAAACATTTATAGATTTCCAAATTTTTTGAAATAACACTCCTCCCTACCATTTACTGTAAATGTTTTGAGCACCTGTATCAGATGGTCAAACGCTAAAAAATGCAATTCATTTAACCCTCAAAACAACATCCCCCCCCAGAGAAAGTAAAAAATTCCTGGCTACACACCTGAACATAACTGACAACAGTTATGAATGAATTGGCAAAAAAAGAAAGAAGTTTTGTCCGCACTGTTTCTATTTAAAATAAAAATAAAATAAAAATAAAAAACAGCTTGTGGTGCATTGTGTCCATGAATGGCTTTCAGCGGGAGACATAATCATCTGCAGGCATATTCTGTGTCTCCATGGAAACAGGGAGCAGCTATAGGAGGACTGGACCAACAGAAGGGGGCGCAAGCTGATGTGCAGGAGGCGGGTAGACGGCCAGGCCTCATGTGGGGGGATTCTTGGGCTGAAACAATAGCAGGAAAAGACTGGGCTGCTTCACTGGCTCCCTGAACCCTGGATCATCACGCTCTCCTTTCTCTCTGTGTGTGTATGTGTCTGATACACACATATGCATACATGCATATATGTGTGTTATATACATATAAATACAAGCATATGTGTGTGTGTGTGTGTGTGTGTGTGTGTGTGTGTGTGTGTGTGTGTGTGTGTGTGTGTGATACACACATATACGTACTTGCATATGCGTATGTTGTGTTAGAGAATGTGAAGGGCCCACACACGCACACACACACACACACACACACACACACACACACACACACACACACACACACACACACACACACACACACACACACACACACACACACACACACACACACACTCACTCACTCAGCACTGGAAAGTGTGCGGCCTGTCTCTAAGTATGCTGAAGGGACAATGAAAACAAAAACAGGATGCCAGAAAGAATTAATCTGTCCATGAGGAATGATCCGGCCACCTAAAAGCTGCAAGCGGACACAAATACGGCTGGGTGGAATCCATTTACAGGATATGTTTGGAATGTGTCTGTGAATCTTGTACTCGTCTGCAGATATGACCGAATCATTTAAGCATGTGCGCACACACACACACACACACACACACACACACACACACACACACACACACACACACACACACACACACACACACACACACACACACACACACACACACACACACACAGATATACTCCACACGTTACACTATTGCCCAACTCACTCTATGACGTAATTCGTACCATAATTCTCTGAGGCCCAAATCTGTGTCTGCTATTTAGTTAATTAGTCTGTCCAGTGAAAATGTCAAAACTACACATGTGCAGGCAATATGTTAAATTACCTGAAAATGTGCAAAATTGTAAGTATGTTTTTAAGGGCATTCTAAAACCCATTGCTCAAAATGGAGGCGCTCACTTCCTGCTAATGTTTGCCTGTAAAGCCCCTTTCACATCGGACCTGCTTTGAGTTGCTTCGTGTGATGACGTGACAACGCAGGAATGCCTGCGTCAGGTGCGTGCAGCAGGGGGGCAGAGAGGAGGTGAGAAGGCAGAGGAGAACCTGCAGACAATCTGGCTGCAGCCAGACTGTGCACTCTGATTTCTCTTCTAGTTTATATTTGTTCTTGTGCTGAGCTGGAGGACTGTGCTCTGATTTCTGTTATAGTTTATGTTTCTTCCTTTGACCGTGAGCTGTGTGCGCACTTGCACACGTGCGCGCGAACGAACGGTCCATGTGTAAATGCGGAGATGTCTGGAGTTATACTTGATGTGGACATGTCCTGTCTCTGGTAATCAGCCTGTGAGCAGGACTCATTAAAAATGCACAAGATGCTATGAAAATTGTCCAGTCTTCTAGATTTGAATATTTCAAATTCTAATAACCTACTTTTCAGGATATCCTTGACTTTGGTGACCTTGAGAGGTCGTTGACCTTTTAGATTGCTCCGTTCAACTTCATTTCACAGAGAGCTTGTTGAGTATCAATTAAAATGTTTTTAATTATTTGTCAAACTGTGTCCCAAGTTTAGATAATCTCCTTTTGTTAATATAACATTTATGAAAATACCTTACTTGACCTTTGTGACCTTGAGTGATTACATAATTAGCCCTGTGGGTATGACTGTTAATTCATGCACGAGCATATGTTTGTGTCTAAACACATCACTAAATCAGCACTAAAACACGTATCACTAAATCAGCACTAAAACACGTATCACTCACAATGAAAGCAACCCTACCAGACAGAAGCTTGATTTGAAGGATGAGAACAACACCTTAGCCAACTTGCAACGTTTTCTTGTCTTTGCGGATGAACAAGACAAAATCTGCAAAATGTTGCAACAAAGGATGTGGTACCAGAGAGCAGCAGCGATGATCTACTCAAGGCTTGTTAGAAAGGTCAAGATCAGCTGATAGAATTTGTCAGGGACAGACTTGAAATTGGCGAAGATGGCAGGACAACAGTTGCTTTCACCGAACGTTTGTGCAAGAACAAGTATCTTACCTTTGCTTCTCTCTTTGACATAAAGCACAAAGTATCTACAACCACAAAGATGGTTGTATGTGCAGATAGGAAATTTCTGCAACGGGTACTCACTGCATGTCAGGTTGGAAGGGATGTGAACTTGGAGGAAATCCTCCAAGTTCATCAAGGAAAGCATGAGCTGCTGCCTTCTCCTCCATCTCTGGCAGATATGAAAGGAGAACTTTGATCTGGTCAGAAGTCTGTCTTGGGGGAGTCATTGATTGGAGTTATTCCTTGTCCTGAGTGAGTCCCTGACTTCCAGGGAAATTGGTACTAATGGAACTATCATCATTGATGGTCAGGCACATGTCGTTACAATGAGTAAACCATCAAAGGCCAGAACCTTTGGTGATTTGGCTGATATGTTTGTGAACTCCATCATGAACTTGGGGACATTGTTCAGTCGCATTGATGTTACCATCGACAGATATTATGATCTCTCCATTAAAAGTGGTACAAGAGCCAAAAGTTCTCACAAAGTTGTAGCAGTACAACGTGAGATCAAAAGCAGAGATGTTCCCTTGCCCTTGAAATGGGACAATTTCATGACACACAATCAGAACAAGGCAGATTTGGCAAGGCTTCTATCCCAGCCACTGTTGCTGTAGATACCACAAGACAAAGTCATCATAGTTGCAGGTGGTTTCACTGATGAGGAACAGGTGGAATCCTCTGCTGGTTACATCAACACACAGGAGTTGGAGGCCAAACATGAAGAAGCTGACACAAGAATGGTGCTGCATTGCATCAAGAGTCAAGCATCAGGTGTTGTTGTTGCCTCTCGTGATACAGATGTCCTGGTTTTGCTGCTGACCCACTTCAACAAGATGTCCTGCAAGAAGGTTCAGATGAAAACAGGAACAGCAAAGAAACTGAAGTACATCCCCATTCATGCAATTGCAGCAAGTCTTGGAGATGATATACTCGATGCACTTCCACCATTTCATGGTATCACAGGTTGTGACCCCACATCATTTCTAGCTGGTCATAGCAAGAAATCCTGCTTTAAGACGTTCAAGGAGTGCTGCAACCTGCTGTCAAGTCTTGGCAAAGGGAATCTCAGTGACCACATCACTGCAGATGCAGAGGCATTCATTTTCAAAGTCTTCAAGACTGACTGCGTTTCATCGGACAGAGCTAGGGTGACACTTTTCACTCAGACACATTTGCCTGAAACCTTGCCACCAACCCATGATGCCCTGTCATTTCACATACAGAGAGCTCATTACCAAGCAGCTGTGTGGAACCAAGCAGACCTACATCAACCTGTACTGCCTCCACCGCAATCCATGGGATGGAAAACTGAAAATGGAGCACTGGTACCAGTTCTGATTTCCAATGTTTCTGTACCACAGAGGCTTGTCAGTTTAGTTATCTGTCGTTGTACAACTCATTGCATGAAAGGTAATTGCACATGCAAAAAAAAAAAACTTCAGTGCACCGCTACATGTAGTTGCCATGCATCTGTCTGTAGAAACAAGGCGGAGTAAATACAAAGCCGTGAACAACATTATGAGCTTCAGTTGGATGACCTCTCAAGGTCGCCAGGGGTCAAATAAGTTTCCAAAGTGATGAAATGATACCAAGATTGTATATTGAAAATGCATGATACCAGAATGTGTGACATTAAACAACATTTTGATTTGGAAAAAACTGTACTCTTGCAAGCACAAATTAAGTTGAAGGAAGCAACCTCTCAAGGTCACCAAAGGTCAAGGACATCCTGAAAAGTTGGTAATTAGAATTTGAAGTATTCAAATCTAGACGACTGGACAATTTTCTTAGCATCTTGTGCATTTTTAATGAGGTCAGGTTGATACATGCTCAGAGTGGGATTTCTGGTCAGGTCAAGAGGTACAAAGTTCAGTGATGTATCAAGGTCATCAGAGGACAGATACAGTTTGGCAAATGGCAGATTTGGAATCAGCACACCCAAACTGACAAAGTAACTATTTGTCAAGTTTTACTCAAAAATGCCTGTAGGTGACAACATTTCAAATTTTGGCACCAGTCTATTGAGGGGAGAGCGAGGAACTGCCTGCAGCCAGCCAGTTTTTTTTTTTTTTTTTTTTTTTTTATGTTCACATGTGGGTGTGCGAACAAATCGTCCGTGAGTGGACTGGAGATGTCCAGACTTTTTACTGGATGTGGACATGTTCTGTCTCTGGCAATCAGTCTGTGAGCAGGACTTTTATGGACTTTAGTTAAACATACAACCCCTGGCAAAAATTATGGAATCACCGGCCTCGGAGGATGTTCATTCAGTTGTTTAATTTTGTAGAAAAAAAGCAGATCACAGACATGACACAAAACTAAAGTCATTTCAAATGGCAACTTTCTGGTTTTAAGAAACACTATAAGAAATCAAGAAAAAAAAAATTGTGGCAGTCAGTAACAGTTACTTTTTTAGACCAAGCAGAGGGAAAAAAAATATGGAATCACTCAATTCTGAGGAAAAAATTATGGAATCACCCTGTAAATTTTCATCCCCAAAACTAACACCTGCATTAAATCAGATCTGCTCATTAGTCTGCATCTAAAACGGAGTGATCACACCTTGGAGAGCTGTTGCACCAAGTGGACTGACATGAATCATGGCTCCAACACGAGAGATGTCAATTGAAACAAAGGAGAGGATTATCAAACTCTTAAAAGAGGGTAAATCATCACGCAATGTTGCAAAAGATGTTGGTTGTTCACAGTCAGCTGTGTCTAAACTCTGGACCAAATACAAACAACATGGGAAGGTTGTTAAAGGCAAACATACTGGTAGACCAAGGAAGACATCAAAGCGTCAAGACAGAAGCAATATGTCTCAAAAATCGAAAATGCACAACAAAACAAATGAGGAACGAATGGGAGGAAACTGGAGTCAACGTCTGTGACCGAACTGTAAGAAACCACCTAAAGGAAATGGGATTTACATACAGAAAAGTTAAACGAAAGCCATCATTAGCACCTAAACAGAACAAAACAAGGTTACAATGGGCTAAGGAAAAGCAATCGTGAACTGTGGATGACCGGATAAAAGTCATATTCAGTGATGAATCTCGAATCTGCATTGGGCAAGGTGATGATGCTGGAACTTTTGTTTGGTGCCGTTCCAATGAGATTTATAAAGATGACTGCCTGAAGAGAACATGTAAATTTCCACAGTCATTGATGATATGGGGCCGCATGTCAGGTAAAGGCACTAGGGAGATGGCTGTCATTACATCATCAATAAATGCACAAGTTTACGTTGATATTTTGGACACTTTTCTTATCCCATCAATTGAAAGGATGTTTGGGGATGATGAAATCATTTTTCAAGATGATAATGCATCTTGCCATACAGCAAAAACTGCGAAAACATTCCTTGCAAGAAGACACGTAGGGTCAATGTCATGGCACAGGGTCAATGTCAATGAGCAGATCTGATTTGATGCAGGTGTTAGTTTTGAGGATGAAAATTTACAGGGTAATTCCATAATTTTTTCCTCAGAATTGAGTGATTCCATATTTTTTTCCTCTGCTTGGTCTAAAAAAGTAACCGTTACTGACTGCCATAATTTTTTTTTCTTGATTTCTTATAGTGTTTCTTAAAGCCAGAAAGTTGCCATTTGAAATGACTTTAGTTTTGTGTCATGTCTGTGATCTGCTTTTTTTTCTACAAAATTAAACAACTGAATGAACATCCTCCGAGGCTGGTGATTCCATAACTTTTGCCAGGGGTTGTAGTTGTGAGAGAATTTAAGAGCGAGGAGCTGCAGCAGCAGCTGTCAGGCTGCAATCACCATTTTTTTTTCTGTGCTCTTTGAATGTGTAGTTTTACTGCATTGTGTACATGGTATAAAAACAGTCCTGCATGATTTATACTTCAGGAACAATGGAACACAGCAGGAATCATCATCATTTGCATCAGGTAATATTGTATTGTAAGAGTGTGGCTTCCAGTCACGTTGAGTGTCATCGCTATGCCCTGACTTGTGTTGAAACCACTTCCTTTCTACGTCAAGCACAGGACGCAAAAAAATTAAACATGTTTAAAATGTGGAACAACACTGAACTGTAACTTACCAATGTTAAAATAATCATACGTATATTATTGTAGAACTTACAAATGACTGTAGTTTAAACACAGAAAAACTGTAATACCACAAACTGTACAATACAGTTAGACTTTATAAATGAGAATTTTCTCAAATTTGGTAAAATACTGATAATTAAGGGTTTGAAGAAAGCAGCGATGTGTCTGTTTAAACTACATTTTGAGGATATTTAAACATAAGGTGACCGTTTTGCAGAGATTTTATCTTCGAAATAGACAATCAAATTACAACAGGCTTACACTGTAAAGTTTACATATTTTATGTAAAACTATTTACATATTGACTGTAATTTTTACAGAATTCCCCTGGCAACCACAGCTGTCAGAATTTTTCCGTAAAAACAAGGGATTTTTTTTTTTTTTTTACAGTGGATATAGTGTTTTCAGGTGATGTCACAAACCCTGCATCTGTTTTTAGGGGTCAGATGCTGTCATGGTGAATTATTATTGCATTGGCGGCGGCCACACTCGTTAGAGAGCCGACTTGCTTTACTATAGACTGCTGAAGGTGATCAGGAATCAGGGCGAAATTTGTGGAAAAACTGCATGAGAATGTAATTGTCTACAATATGACTTCTTTAATAATTATCTTATTGGTTCCGAGACCATTTTATTTTTAAATTTGTGCATTGAACATTAAAATCTGAATGAGAAACCACAAATCAAACATTTTTAAGCTGTTTTAAACCTGGTGGAGCTCCAGGCTGTTAATTAACAATCGTTAAGCCGAACAGAGCCTGAACATTGGTAAAACCACAATCTCCTCCATTTAAGATTTGACAGTGACCGATATTAAAGCAAGTTAACTTTCGTTTGAAAAGTATTTAACATTTATCTTACCTGCATGTGTGGCACAGCAGCAGGAAACATTAATGTAGGAGTAGAAGAAAAACAAGAGCAATCCGAGATTTCTGACGTCTGGCAAGGGTTGACAAGGACTCAAAATAACAGATATGCTGTTTACATCTTGACCCGGCTTCAGATTCCACAACATAATGCAATAATTGCATGCTGATCCAGAATGGTCCGACTGATCAAGATGCTGCAATCTGATAATTAATTCACAAGCTGAAACAAAATAGTGTCTTCCTGATTTTGATTTTACATTATAATGTCGTATCTGTGAAGTAATTTTGACATAATCCTTAAAAGTCTACAAAGTGAAATCCTGAGACAGAATCTGGATCCAGATCACCTCCAGAATTTAATGGGGTCTTCCAAGGCTTAACATTAATGTGCAGTGAAAATTTGATGAAAATCCGTTAAGTAGTTTTAACGTAATCTGCCAAATCCGACAAAGTGGAGTGTACAAATTGAAATCCTGTGTTGTGTGGGCCGCTGAAGAGGAGGTACTGCTGGCCCACCACCACCAGAGGGCGCCCTGCCTGGAGTGCGGGCTCCAGGCACCAGAGGGCGCTGCCGCCGACGAAGGCTGTCAGGATGACAGCTGTCACCCATTACTGGACACAGCTGACTGCACTCAGGACGGAGTATATCAGCAGGACAGCGTCTCCACCTCAGTGCCGAGATATCGCCTTGAGCCTAAGGTAATCTTCTCTGCAGCTTATTTAAGTAAAATATTATAATACGTGTTAAACCTTTCAGGACAGCTGACTACCGAAAGCCGAGTGATCGGATAAGTACTCACCTTCCTGCTTATTGTGACAAGAGGTGGAGGCGGCTTGCCCCTCTCATCTACTGGGTGCGGTCGCATCCCAACCTGTGTGTTTGTGTTCTTTCCCGCCAGCAGTACCGGATCCGACGAGCGAAGGCAGTGGCCACCTGGGAATTCGGGACTTGGCGGTTCCAGTACTTCTGGGTTTCGGTGGCAGAGGAAATCTGGGTGGTTCCGGTTCGACTAGGACGGACGTCTCCTACCTTCGGGCCTGCCCACAGGACACCAGCAGATTTCGGCTTACACCTCCAAATTGTGAATTATTGTATCAGTTGTGCTGATTTCACAACAGTAAAACTTGTTATTCACCTTTCTCCATTGTCCGTTCATTGCGCCCCCTGTTGTGGGTCCGTGTACCTACACTTTCACAACATCCTGATCCAGAATCTGGATCCAGATCACCTCCAAAATTCAGTGGCGTCTTCCATGGTCTAATATCTGTCTGTGGTGCAAATTTGGTGAGAATCCGTTAAGTAGTTTTGACATAATCCTTAAAAGTAGCAGGAGGTGGTAAAATCACAAGTCAGAATTTCAATACATCCACTTGGGAAATGATTCACAATATTAATACCAGCATTTTTGTTGGGAAAGTGTCGGTACACGGACCCACAACAGGGGGCGCAAATGAATGGACAATGGAGGAAGTCAAATAACAACACTTTACTGTTGTGAATGGGCACAACAAATACAACAGATTACAATAATGGACAAAAAGCCAAATCACAAAAGGTGTCGTGTGGGCAGGCTCGAAGATAGGAGACGTCCGTCCAAAGTAGAACCGGAACCACACGATTTCCTCCGCCACCAGACCCCGGGAATACTGGAGCCGCCAAGTCCCGAATTCCCAGGTGGCCACTGCCTCCGCGTGTCGGACCTGGTACTGCTGGCGAGGAACAAAGAGACAATTAAATGAGGGCGCGTTTGCACCCAGCAATCCGCACGGCAGGGAAAACTACCTCCACCTCTCGTTGGAAAAGAAGTCTGTTACAACGCACAAAGTCACAAGAAGGTTTACTGTCACACAGTTAGCTGAGTACGTTACCTTCCAGGTAGAACGATATCTCGGCAAAGAGGTGGAGACGTCGTCCTGCTGATATTCCCCTGCTGATCAGATGAGTAGTAACAGCTGTTGCAGGTGATGCGTGACAGCTGTCACCCTGGCTGCTCCTGTGCGGCGACTGCGCCCTCTCGTGCCTGAAGCCCGCACTTCAGGCAGGGCGCCCTCTGGTGGTGGGCCAGCAGTACCTCCTCTTCTGGCGGCCCACACAACAATTTTGGCATCAAAATTAATCCTATATCTTGAAAATAACCCCCCACCCCTTGAATGTAACAAAGTATGGTCTATTTTCAATTATCTGGCTATTCCGCTATGTGTAAAGTTTGTCCATGCTCTTCAAAAACTTTATAAACACAATTCTTTCACAAAGGTTTTATTTCAGTAACACTGTGTGAATAACAGAACTTAGGAGGAGGCCATGCTTTTCAAAAACTTTAAAAACATAAACCATTGTCAAAGGTTTTATTTCAGTCACACTGTGTGAATAACAGAACTTAGGAGGAGGCCATGCTCTTCAAAAACTTTAAAAACATAAACCATTGTCAATGGTTTTATTTCAGTCACACTGTGTGAATAACAGAACTTAGGAGGAGGCCATGCTCTTCAAAAACTTTAAAAACATAAACCATTGTCAAAGGTTTTATTTCAGTAACACTGTGTGAATAACAGAACTTAGGAGGAGGCCATGCTCTTCAAAAACTTTAAAAACATAAACCATTGTCAAAGGTTTTATTTCAGTAACATTGTGTGAATAACAGAACTTAGGAGGAGGCCATGCTTTTCAAAAACTTTAAAAACATAAACCATTGTCAAAGGTTTTATTTCAGTCACACTGTGTGAATAACAGAACTTAGGAGGAGGCCATGCTCTTCAAAAACTTTAAAAACATAAACCATTGTCAAAGGTTTTATTTCAGTAACACAGTGTGAATAACAGAACTTAGGAGGAGGCCATGCTTTTCAAAAACTTTAAAAACATAAACCATTGTCAAAGGTTTTATTTCAGTAACACTGTGTGAATAACAGAACTTAGGAGGAGGCCATGCTCTTCAAAAACTTTAAAAACATAAACCATTGTCAAAGGTTTTATTTCAGTAACACTGTGTGAATAACAGAACTTAGGAGGAGGCCATGCTTTTCAAAAACTTTAAAAACATAAACCATTGTCAAAGGTTTTATTTCAGTCACACTGTGAATAACAGAACTTAGGAGGAGGCCATGCTCTTCAAAAACTTTAAAAACATAAACCATTGTCAATGGTTTTATTTCAGTCACACTGTGAATAACAGAACTTAGGAGGAGGCCATGCTCTTCAAAAACTTTAAAAACATAAACCATTGTCAGTGGTTTTATTTCAGTCACACTGTTAGCCTGAGATCTTGTTTTTGGCTTGACCACGACACTTGATTTACTACAACTTGCCATGCTGTGACTTGAAATAACATGTGTAACTGCATGATCACTGTAATAATATCAGTACTTATGTAGCTTTTGTGACTTCTCTAAAACAAGTACTACCAAGTCAGGAGCATTATATATCATAACCTTGAATGCTGTGTTCAATGCAGGGTTCATCAAAACTAATCATGAAGTCAAAACAATTACATTCTAATATTTTGAAAGATGTTACAATTACAGTATATATTGCAGTTTTCTTTTTTGCATGGGGTGGGTTTTTTTTGTCATGGTAGACACCCACTTCCTATAAGAAATATCTCCCAAATTACACAATGTACAATCTCTGAAGTGGATGTAAGATGTAAAAAAAAAAAAAAAAGAAAAGAAAAAAAATTCTACCATTACCACCTCCTGCTATTAAAAGTCTAAATAAAGTGAAATATTGATCCAGAATCTGGATCTGCATCACCTCCAAAATTTAATGGAGTCTTCCATGTGGTGAAAATTTGTCAAATTCTATGCAGTAGTTTTCACGTAATCCTGTTAACAGACATACAGACAAATAAATAAATAAACATCAATGATTTTGTTACGTCGTTGGCCTACATAATAATCTGTGCTGTGATTGTGCTGAAATGTTACTTTCCCATTTGTCCCCCACAATCCGTGGCACTTTTTCTTTGACCCAGCCACAAAGATACTGGTTATAGACATCCAAGCTTTTGTAGTTTTTCAAGTTGTCTGAGAGGTCCAGCTGAAAAGAATAAATAATTCACAATGCCCATGTCCATAACACCACCTCTGTGACCAGCAGATGACAGGATTTTACACGATCTTCATCACCAATTAAATTCATTTCATAGCGCGATCCTGCTTCACTGCTGAGTCCATGTCTATATCTCACAGCTGTCTCGCAAAGATTTGCAATGTTTTCGCAAACGTTCGCCATTGGGATGGGTAGAATGTATGCTTCCTCTAAATATTGTTTACTCGCCGATGCTGCCAACATTTCCAAAATGGCTGGCACCCCAAAAATTCTGATGTCAGTAAAAACACTCTATAGGCTTGGACTGCAATTCTGAATTATCTTTTGTTAGTGGCCAGCTTTTTTTGCTGTTTTAGTGATTAATAATTTTGTTTTGGATTATTACTGCCACACCCTTTGTCACTCGGGGTCACCACAGCAGATCTGAGGGGGATCTGCTATAACATTACTATAATGTTAGCTACTATTAATATTATTATTATTTCTTGTGGTTGGAGTTTCTCACCATTATGATGTGAACTTTTCACATTATAAGAATAGAAAATATAACATTAAGGTGAAAAGTCTCAGTCTGTCATAATAATGTGAAAATATCTCATTATGTGAAAGGTGTCACATTAAAATGTGAGAGGATTCATGGGAGCAACTTTTTTCTTCTTCAATTTTTATTTATTTATGTATTTAACAGGTGTGGTAGCACCTTGCTTCCATATGCAGTTCATTTTTTTTGTGGTTATTTTTCAGTTTAGTTAGCTTTGCTCTTTGTTTTATGATTTATGATTAGGATTATATTTATATATGTTTAGTTCTGATTACTTCAATTTTACCAACATTTCTTGAGAAGAGGTTAAGTTTTCACTCACTGAGTGCAATGTTGAAAAATGTTGAGATCTCAGAATGCAAAAGATGGAGAACCACCGCCTTCTTTTTCTGGGTCAGGCTCAAAACTTCTCAGTCGCCCCTAGTGCATGTAATTAAAGACGTAGGAATCTGTATTACAGTCCACCCAGCTGCAACCTTGACTGGGGAGGTTATGTACAATGGACTGTGTCCCATCCAGGGGGAGTCGTAGACGCTCATCTGATTGATGCTACATTATCCAGGGATAATGCTGCGTGCAGAACTCTTTGAAACTTGGAAAGACCCCGCATCACAGGAAACTTGACCAATTGTACATGTACCGGTAATGTGAATATATTACATATAGCAGTAATGTTAAAAATTCATTCATTGATGCCTTGACAACATTAGTAATGTTGTCTCAATAGTTGCAAATGCAATTGCCATGGCTGTGACGTCATCTCGGATTCCTCAGGTTGATCAATTTCCTCACGAGATCGTGAGCCAAAATTCTGGCCCATTGGAGCATTCAAGGCATTTTTCCCCAAGCTGGAGGTTGGAATCTCCAAGCTTCGGAGCGTTTTGAATGCAGCATAAGCACCAATAGGCCTGTATAGAACCTCTTCAGTCTATATGAACTTTTACCAAACATACTGGAAGTTAATGAAAATACAGTTGTCAAAAACATAACATATATAAACACAACATATTTTTCCAACTGAAATAGTATGTTTTCTCAACTATACATTGCACTGTATTCTGAGGGTGTTTCCACATTGTTTTTATTATTATTATTTATTTTTGCACATTGGTGGCCAAGTGGTTAACACACTTGGTTTCAGTGCAGAAGGTTCCGGGTTCAAATCCCACCCCTGCCACATTTCTCCATGTAATGTGGAGTTGCGTCAGGAAGGGCATCCAGCGTAAAACCTGTGCCAATTCAACATGCAGATCCACCTTGGATTTGCTGTGGCGACCCCGAGTGTAAACAAGGGAGCAGACAAAAGGACTTACTTACAGTTAAAGGAACCCCAAAAGAATCTGAGCACTTGGATTTATGATTGAAGAAACACCACAAGAAAAGGTTCTGTGTCATTTTAAAATGTGCCCATGCACAATTTCACATTTCCCCATGTTGTTATCAGGTTCCTAAAATAGCGAAAGATTGACCACCACCTGGTATATGAAGAGCAGTAACTACAAGATGTGACCACTATATTGTCTTGTATCATCATGGCAATCAATTCAAGTGTGAATTCACTCACTCACTCATCTTCAACCGCTTACTCCAATTAAGGGGGGGGGGGGGGGGTCCCAGCAGTCACATGGTGTGAGGCAGGGTACACCCTGGACAAGACACCAGTCTGTCGCAGGGCCACACATAGACAAACAAACACATTTACACACACACACACACACACCTATGGACAATTTAAAGTTTCCAATCCACCCAACCTCCATGTCTATGGATCAGGAGGGAACCCACGCAAACACATGGAGAACATGCAAACTCCACACAGAATGGTCACAGGTGGGAATCGATGACCTTCTTGCTGTGAGACAACAGTGCTAACCACTAATCCACCGTGCTGCCTGCAAGTGTAAATTGAAAAGTCTAAATCTCTGCATCTGTGAGCAGTTTTCTGTATAGTTACTGTCGTGGTGTACTTTTCCACTTGTTCATTTTTAACTCTCATTTCAATTTTTTTCTCAGTTCAATTAAAAAAAAAAGAATCACAACATGAAGTAGCTCCCTGATTGAACACAGTTCCACTACTCTTGCTTTGGGCCAAATGATTTTGTTTTTAAAATGATGCACAGTGTTGGTTTTGCTTTGGTACACACATTTTTGAACAATGTCACATTTTGATTTGGCTGTTTTTTTGTCTTCTTGCAGACTAGATGAATTTCTGCAAACATAGAGCAAAGTGCTTTATTATTTTTACATGACCAGATACTATTTCTGTCTCACTTCCTCTTCATGCTTTCAGAACAAGGTCAACTGTACTGCTGAGATATATTAATGTAATAAACACTGATGGCAACTCCCACATCCCTGTAGGTGCAAAGCAGGAATTTCTCCACTGCAGCACAGTCCTGTCATTGTGCCTGTGTTTGAAACTGAACATCCATGACAGTTTTTTTTTTTTCACTCCATACAAATGAGTGCTCCTGACGACTAAACACCACACTCTAAATTCGGGCTTTGCTATATTTTTCTATTTAAATATTGAGCTTTACTGTTCATTGAATGATGTTGTGTTTGCTGGATTAACAACAAATACATCAGATGAATAATGGAAGTCCAGTATTTGCAAAAACGTTTGTGTCTGTGCACATTTGCTGCACATATTATTCACGTGCAATTTCATTTGTAATTAAACTTGAAATGAGAGCCTGCATGACTGTCTTTTACTATGTAATTTCTATTCAAACAAAAGCACAGCAAAAGCAGTCTTAGACTTTTTTTTATCACCTCTCTCTATTTTCTGCTATGTTGAACTTCCCCTTTTCTCGCCCCTCCCCTTACCTGCATCGCTTGCCAGGAGGTGGATAAGCAGCGCACGAGGCAGAGCTAACTGTCACATGCCTTCTGCAGGGTCACGTTCAAACACTTCTTCTGCTCCAGGCGTATCGAACATCAAATTTGTTTTACCTGCTTATTCCAATTAAGGGTCACAGGGGAGTTGGAACCTATCCCAGCAGTCACAGCACCAGATTAAGGGGTACACCCTGGACAGGACACCAGTCTATGGCAGTGCCACACATAGACAGGCAAACACATTCACACTCGTAGGTACAACTACGGTCACTTTAGAGTGTCCAGTTCATCAAACCTGCACGTCTTTGGAGGTGGGAGGAAGCCGAAGCACCCGGAGGGAACCCACACAAGCACAGGGACAACGTGCAAACTCCACACAGAAAGGACCAGGCAGGACGCAATCCCAGAAATATCATGCTGTGAGGCAACAGTGCTAACCACTATGCCACCGTGCCTCCCCATTGACCATTTTCTGATCAGATGATTTGAAATTTTTTATTTTCTTTAGTCTGACCTCAACGTACATTTGCATCTAAAGGTAACAGGTAATGCTTGGTTCATGCCATGCATGTCCTCCAAGTTTTTAACCTCTGCAAATGAAGTTGGAGGAGGTTATGTTTTCGCCCGTTTGTTTGAGATGAGATGAGATATATTTTATTGATCTCACAGTGGAGAAATTATGTTTACACTCCAGTTACCTCAGACAGCAATTAGCCCACAATTATTACTTGTTTACCATAATAATGGCACACATCAGAATTAAAGACAGCATTGAGGCAAGTGGGTGAAGGCCAGGCAGCAACCCTGAGATGCGCCGCCATCAGCTTGGGGGGAGGAACGGAGGCCAGCTGCAGCTAAAACTGCACCGCCCCCGCAGAAGGGGAAAGACGCCGGAGTGGGAAGTGTTGATGGGGGTGGGAGGGGGATGGAACATGCTTCAGTCCTGTGAAAACAGTTTATTGTCTTTGTGAGTTGAGATAAGAAACAGCCAATGTTCCCCAGGCCGAAGAAATTCCTCTGGAGGGAAAACAGTCGGGCAATTTGACCTTCAGGCTTGATAAGCCTGTAATGTTGTGGTTTGAGCAGTGAAAAACACTTTTAACAGTTCCACTTGAACAACCAAACCCCAATTATGAATTAAGAATATTCCCAATTATGAATTAAGAATATTCACCGGCCTCTGAAATCTTCACTCCAACTGCAAGGCATGCATCAGCTCTAAGATGTCATCCAATTTGCGTCTGAGTTAAAGAGTCATCGCAGTCTGAGAATGCACTGCCTTGCCAACCTCGTTAATCATGACGGACAAGCGAGGGGCCGTGGTTCTTGATGCCGCTGTCCAATTTTCCGGTAGATCAGGGCAGCACATAAGCCAAAAAGTACCAGTCCTGCTACCATAAGACCAAAAATGAATAAATCCTCGACGTCCTCAACAGAGAAAGGTACAAAGCATGCAATATGCCAAGAACTCCAGGAGTCGAGAACATAGCCCACAGGATGCGTTCCATCTGGGCAGGTAGGATCCCCTGGTCCTGACCTTGTAGAAAAAAAGGTGTTAATAGTGTTCAGAGACCAGCTGATCAATTCCATGGTTAATCCCATAGTAGTCCAATAGATCCAGTATCCAATATAATTTGAGGAATTCACAGTCTGGTGAAGTAGGGACTTGAAGGTTAAAGCAGAGAGCAGAGATAAGGGAGAGTGGAGGAGATGCGACCGCCCTCGTTGGAGTCCCAAGCTGTTTGTCTGTTTGTGAAAAGGAGCCCACAATTTTTCATATATCATTATGACATTTTTCCTGAAGATTCATATCCTGATAGACAAGAAGTGATTGTTTTCAAGGTTCATAAGTCAAAGGTCAAAGTCAGGATAAATCTTGGAAAAAAAAATCCCTATCTGTAACATTGAGTGAATTTTCAAAAATTCATACCTCTGTCATAAAAGATAAGATTTCTTTTGTTTTTGAGAGTGTTATGTAGGATGTAGGATAACCTTTATCAACTGACAAAGTTTGATGCAGATCTGATTCAGATTACAGATTTTGTGGCCATTTAAATTTAACATTGAAAACCCATTTAATGGATATTTTACATTATATGTAAATCGAACACGCCCCAATCACTCTCATATCTGAAAGTGAGGTGCAGACTGGCACTCACTATCGTCTGACAAAGTTTGATCTGGATCTGATCCGGATTGTGGATTTTGTAAACATTTGAATTTAATATTGAACAGCCCATTTGGTGTACACTTTGCATTATATCTCATTCAAAAGTGCCTCAATCACTCTCATTTTTCTGTTCTGGATTTAGTTACACCACCAAAATTGGATGGAGGTTCCAATTTTATGCCTGTTTGTCTCTCTTCCAGTTATCAGCCAGAAACCAAGTGCCAAAAAGCAGTGACAAATTGTCCGAAGCAGAGATAACCAATGTTCTGTGAAAATTACATGAAAAAGAATTCAGAAACCAAAAAAGTTGAAAAACACCACAAAAAAAAAAAAAAACTTTGACTCAACTAAATGCATAGTCCTGACATTTGATCATATCTAATTTAGATTATGAAAAGCCACTTGTAACAGGACTTTGACCCAAGTTAAAAATTTGTGGAATTGGAAACTAGTGTTGGTGGAGGTTTGCACTCTACGGTGCTTTAGTATGAAAATGGGTTACAGTGGTTTTCAAATTGTGAGGCAGAGTTCTTCGGGGGAGGGGGGGGAAGGGATGGGTATGGATAACTGGTTCTTTTCAAGAATCGCTAAGAAATGATTTGATCCACCGACATCAATAGCCTTTTTGCTTAACAATTCCCTTATCAGTCCTTCAGAGCAGCTTTTGAGGGTGTTTGTCAGGAAAATGATCATTTCTTGATGTTGATTACAGACCCTGCAGCTGGTCTGTAATCAACTGCTTCTGCAGCAGCTGTTCTTGCACCTTGATCCAACGAAGCAGTGCTCCCACCCACTGCTTCGTTGGATCATTGCTTCGCTGCTTTTCAGAAGTTGCAAGTCCGCCTCTTAACCCCTCTCAAAGTCATTTAAAGATGTCAGTCGTGAGTCACTTTTGTGCGGATTAAAGTCACTAACTGAAACTCATGTCTTGAAGAAGAAATGAGAATTGTCTACTATTCCATTTGCACAGCTCCAAACGCTGCGCGACTCTCTGCCGAGTCAAGTTAGAGTCCAGCCAGAATTAATAACTTCAAAAGGAATCACCATTTTAAATCAAATGACACCTCTTTCCAAACATTGTAACACAGGCAACAAACTACAACAGACTAAATAAAACATTTTTGTTTTTGTTTGCCCAAAATGAGTCGTCCTGCGTTCTTTATGAATTATATTGATGTTGACGTGCAGCACAGCTGGCTGAGCTCATCTCAGAGGTATGGATTTACATTCATGCCATTAATGTCTGAAAGGAAATGCTTTTCGAAAAACTACAGATTTTTTTTTTTTTATGTCCAGAGATCAAGCATCCAGTGACCAATTTCATTTATTTACTTTAACACTCAATAAAATGTTATTGACATAGAAAACCTGTAAAACCTACTTTTAGTACACAGAAAATTCACAGGAGGTATTGATAAGGGAATCAGTAAGGAATAATGGCATCGATATCAATAAAATCTTATCAATACCCATCCCTGTTTGAATTAATATTATTTATGTTAAAATGTGTTAGTTATGCCAAACACTTTTAAAAACACAGAGATGTTTAAATGTTAAAAAAAACTATGTTTAAAATATGACAAAAGGTAAAAAATAGAAGAATAGAAAGTTCTTTAAAAACACGTTTAAAATGTTTGAAAACGGTGTAAAATGTGTGAAAGAATAGAAAGTTCTTTAAAAACATGTTTATATCAAGGCTGTTGGACAAAGAAGGCTGGAGACAAATGCAGGACTCGACAACGTAGCTCTGGTTCAATGAGGCATTTACTAAAAGGCTCAGCAGGGTTCGGTACACAGAGAGGAAGTCCATGAGAAGCAAACAAATAAAAAACATCAGGCAATGGTGTGGTTGATATAACAGGCAGGTGGTCAAAACACAACGTGGAAGCAGGGCACAGGGCACAACGATCAATCAATCAATCAACTTTTTTCTTATATAGCGCCAAATCACAACAAACAGTTGCCCCAAGGCGCTCTGGCGAAAAAACAGTGCAACCAGTGGTGTTTAAATACTCCCAGTGATACACTGTAGATAGGAAACATGTGTGGAAACATCCAGAACAGGGCGTGACCCAACCAGAGTGAAATACCCCCACCACGCTCAAAGAAAGGTAGACAAGAGAAATGGGGACCAGAAAACCCAAGCAAGACACACCCAGCCAGAAAAATAACATAATCCAAAAACAAAACCCAACAGCACAATATAAGACAAAACACAATACATGACAGTTTAAAATGTTTACAAAGGCTGTAAAATGTGTAAATGCATAGACATTTTCTTAAAAACAGACAAATACTTTTAAAATGTGTTTAAGATGTGTAAAAGAATAAAAAGAAACACACGAAGATGCTGAAATTGTGTGTGTGTGTGTGTGTGTGTGTGTGTGTGTGTGTGTGTGTGTGTGTGTGTGTGTGTGTGTGTGTGTGTGTGTGTGTGTGTGTGTGTGTGTGTGTGTGTGTGTCAGGGGTGGGGGGCAGCTATTCATTTGTTCTGTGAGGGGGGTTCACTCTGCCACACTTTGAAATCCCCTGGGTTAGTATGTGTTTGACCATTACCAAACAAACACTGGTGAGACAGGCAAGCAGCATGTGTCAAAGAAAGCAGTCGAGGAAAAGCGGGGAAAAGTTGTGTCCTCCCTCATCTATGTTGACTGAGCTACAGTCAAACCAGTTTTAAGACATGATTGGACAGATGCCAGACTGCAGAGAATCCTCTAGTGATTCTTCTACAGATTCAACAACATGTAACCATGACATTTGAATGAGTGCGACTGAATGTACTTTAATCAATGACTAAATGAAAATATTTTATATTGCCTTGAATCAACTCTTATAATTATGTGAATTAACTCTGTTATTCTTGATCAATTTGAATATTTATTGAATAGCTTAACAGGGTTGGTGTAACAATGTCAATGTATTTTGAATGGGTCCATGTGCTCTCAGTGCAAAATTTGGTGTATACTGCTGAAATAAACTTTTCACCTTGCTGAAAGGGGGAAATCTTACCTAACATATAAATAGTTCATTTCACAGAAATAATTAATGCAAACTTGTGAACTTTTCTTCTCATATGACAAGAAGGTTGAGCTATTTGGGGCATTCAGTGACTTTACTGCATGCCCTCCTCTGTAATTTTGGAATAGTTCACAATTAATTCAGAATCCCCCCCCCCCCACACACACACACACACATACACACACACACTACACTTCTTATACAATGTACAGTTGTATGTAACAGTTTGGGCACCCCTGATGATTTCCATGATTTTCCTTTATAAATCATTGGTTGTTTGGATCAGAAATTTCAGTTAAATATATCGACGAACACACTGATATTTGAGAAGTGAAATGAAGTTTCTAGTATTTACAGAAAATGTGCAATAATTATTTAAACAAAATTAGGCAGGTGCATAAATTTGGGCACCCCAACAGAAAAAATATATCAATATTTAGTCAATCCTCCTTTTGCAGAAATAACAGCCTCTAAATGCTTCCTATAGCTTCCAATGAGAGTCTGGATTCTGGAAGAAGGTATTTTGGACCATTCTTCTTTACAAAAAATCTCAGGTTTGTTGGTTTCTGAGCATGGACAGCCCACTTAAAATCACACCACAGATTTTCAATATTATTCAGGTCTGTGGACTGAGATGACCATTCCAGAACATTGTACTTGTTCTGTTCTGTGTGCCGACGCGGCCCGGAGGACCCGAACCAGCGTCTGACCAGACCCAGCGTTAAAAGAACAGAGAGCGGTTTCAAGAAAACAGATTTATTAACCAACTATGTGATAATGTGCAAAAGGGAGCAGCGGTCTGGGAGGACAGCGCGCGCAAATGGACGGGAGCCACAAATGTTCTGGACTCAGTAACCCTGCCGACACCCCCCCAGGCGGCTGCACGGACCACCGAGTCTGTGAAGAGGAGAACGAGGTTAGTCAGCCCAAACCTTCAACTCAGAGGGAAGTTCACACCAGCATGTACTCAGCAAACACTTCCAGGCTTACGTTAAAGGTAGCGCCTCACCGCAAGTGCCAACCAACACTTTCCATGAACGGCGGTGAGGAGCGAACCAAACAATTAACGTAACACGCTCAATTACAGCTGTTAATTATTAGAAACCATAAACATTAAGGTACCTCAGGAAGTGCGCAGTACAGCTTGAGAACCTCACTTCTCCTCTCTCACAGACACGTGCGTCAAACCTGGAGCGGTCCTCAGCGTCTGTTGTAATGAAGCTGATCTCTCCAAGTCAGCCTCACACGGATGGCACAAAGGTAATCCTCTGGCAAAGAAGCCCTGTATCTTCAGGGCTTAAATCCAGCAGGCCTCATCAGGGAATGCACTCCAGCTGTTCTCCTGTTGATCTGCACGTGTAGACAGGCAGCAGGTGCAGGCAATGAGTAAGGTTCTCTGATCCTCTGCACACTTCATCTCTTCTCAACTCAGGACCAAATGCAAACCACCTGGGGAGACACAGAGAAAGCAGGCCCAGCCAAACACCCCCCACTCCATGACAATAACCCCCCCCCCCCAGAACCACCTGGGGAGACAGAGAAACACAGGGCCAGCCAAACACCCCCCAATCCATAACATGTTCCTCTGCATGAATGCCTTAGTAGATTTTGAACAGTGTTTAGGATCGTTGTCTTGTTGAAAGATCCAGCCCCGGCGCAACATCAGCTTTGTCACTGATTCATGAACATTGTTCTCATGAATCTGCTGATATTGACTGGAATCTATGTGACCCTCAACTTTACCAGCACTGGTCACACAGCCCCCCAGCATGATGGAACCACCTCCAAATTTTACTGTGGGTAGCAAGTGTCTTTACTGGAATGCTCTGTTCTTTTTCAGCCATGCATACTGCCCCTTGTTATGTCCAAATAACTCAATTTTAGTTTCATCAGTCCACAGCACCTTATTTTAAAATGAAGCTGGCTTGTCCAAAGGTGCTTTAGCATACCTCAAGTGACTCTGTTTGTGGCGTGTATGCAGAAAAGGCTTCCTATGCATTACAGCATCTCCTTGTGCAAAGTGCGCTGTATAGTTGAACGATGCACAGAGACACTATCTGCAGCAAGATCATGTTGTAGGTCTTTGGAGCAGGTCTATGGGTTGACTCTGACTGTTCTCATCATCCTTTGCTTCAGCTTATCTGAGATGTTTCTTGGCCTGCCACTTCGGGCCTTAACTAGTACTGTGCCTGCAGTCTTCCATTTCCTCACTATGTTCCTCACAGTGGAAACTGACAGCTGAAATCTCTTTTTGTAACCTTTCCCTAAACCCTGAGGTTGAACAATCTTTGTTTTCAGGTCATTTGAGAGTTGTTTAGAGGCTCCCATGTTGCAACTCATTAGAAGAGATACAAAGAGGGGAAACATTTGCAAATGGCCACCTTAAATACCCTTTCTCATGATTGGATTCACCTGTGTAAGGAGGTCAAGGGTCAATGAGCTTACCAAACCAATTTTGTGTTCCAGTAATTAGTGCTACATAACTCAGCCACATGGGGTGTGCAGCCAGTACATTCTGAGTGCTGGTCCCAAGCCCGGATAAATGAGGAGGGTTGCGTCAGGATGGGCATCCGGCGTAAAACAAGCCAACCCAACTATGCAGACTCAGAATCGAATTCCCATACCGGATCGGTCGCGGCTCGGGTTAACAACGTCCGCCACCGGTGCTATTGCCCAACAGGGTGCCGGTGGAAATTGGGCTACTGCTGGGCGAAGACGATGAAGAAGAGGAGGAAAACGTTGCCACAAACAGCGGGAGAAGAAGAAAACTAGAAGGGTGGAAATGAGAGTGGGGACTTTGAATGTTGGTAGTATGACTGGTAAAGGGAGAGAGCTGGCTGATATGATGGAGAGGAGAAAGGTAGACATATTGTGTGTGCAAGAGACCAAGTGGAAGGGAAGTAAGAGCAGGAGCATTGGCGGTGGGTACAAGTTGTTGTACCATGGTGAGGACAGGAAGAGAAATGGTGTTGGGGTAATTTTAAAGGAAGAGTATGTTAAAAGTGTGTTGGAGGTTAAGCAAGTGTCTGACAGGGTGATGAGTGTGAAGTTGGAAATTGAAGGGGTGATGATGAATATCATCAGTGCATATGTGTTGTGAAAGTGTAGTGACACGGACCCACAACATGGGGCGCAAATGAACGGCCAATAGATGGGCCAAAAAGTAACAATTTAATGTTGTGAAACGTGCACAACGAATATACAGACAACCTCAGAATATAATTACAGTCAAATCACAAAGGTGACGTGTGGGCAGGCTCGAGGATAGAAGACGTCTGTCCTGAGATGAACCGGAACCACACGATTTCCTCCGCCACCGAACCCAGAGAATACTGGAGCCGCCAAGTCCCGAATTCCCAGGTGATCACCATCCCCGACTGTCGGATCTGGTACTGCTGGCGAGAACAAAGACAGTCAAGTGTGGGTGTGTGTACACCCAGTAACAATAACGGTGGGAATGCCACCTCCACCTCTCACTCAATATGCTGATGTGTTTGCAGTGATCCCTCAGAGAAAAAGAGTGCCGTCCTGCACTCACTCAGCTTCCACAAAACAAGGAACCGGTACGCCTGCAAACACTCACAATGTACAGATTACAGATAAACACAAAAAGGCTGAGGATATTACCTACAATGAAGTACGATATCTCGGCAACGAGGTGGAGATGATGTCTGGTCTTTATGGAGTGTGATGATGAAGAATGTGTGACAGCTGTCAGGAATTAATGAGTGACAGCTGTCACTCCCGGCTGTGTCCGTGGCGGCAGCGCCCTCTCGTGCCTGAAGCCCGCACTTCAGGCAGGGCGCCCCTTGGTGGTGGGCCAGCAGTACCTCTTCTGGTGGCCCAAGAAGTAGACAGGAGTACAAGGAGATGCGGCGTAAGGCGAAAAGAGAAGTGGCAAAAGCAAAGGAAAAGGCATATTGCGAGCTGTACAAGAAGTTGAATAGTAAGGAAGGAGAAAAAGACTTGTACCGATTGGCCAGACAAAGGGACAGAGCTGGAAAGGATGTGCAGCAGGTTAGGGTGGTAAAAGATGCACATGGTAATGTGCTGACAAGTGAGGAGTGTGTGCTGAGAAGGTGGAGGGAATATTTTGCAGAGTTGATGAATAAAGAAAATGAGCAAGAGAAAAGGCTGGATGATGTGGTGAGAGTAAATCAGGAAGTACAACAGATTAGCAAGGAAGAAGTGAGGGCTGCTATGAAGAGGATGAAGAGTGGAAAGGCAGTTGGTCCAGATGACATTCCAGTGGAGGCATGGAAATGTCTAGGAGAGATGGCAGTAGAGTTTCTAACCAGATTGTTTAATAAAATCTTGGAAAGTGAGAGGATGCCTGAGAAGTGTAGACGAAGTGTGCTGGTTTCTATTTTCAAGAACAAGTGTGATGTGCAGAGCTGCAGTAACTACAGAGGCATAAAGCTGATCAGCCACAGCATGAAGTTATGGGAAAGAGTATTAGAAGCTGTGCTTAGAAAACAGGTGAAGATCTGTGAGCAGCAATATGGTTTCATGCCGAGAAAGAGCACTACAGATGCAATGTTTGCTCTGAGAATACTGTTGGAAAAGGACAGAGAAGGACAGAAAGCGTTACATTGTGTGTTTGTGGACTTAGAAAAAGCTTATGATAGGATGCCAAGAGAAGAGCTGTGGTATTGTATGAGGAAGTCTGGAGTGGCAGAGAAGTATGTTAGGGTAGTGCAGGACGTACAAGAATAGTGTAACAGCGGTGAGATGCGCATTCGGAATGACAGACTCATTCAAGGTGGAGGTGGGATTACACCAAGGATCAGCTCTGAGTCCTTTCTTGTTTGCAGTGGTGATGGACAGGTTGACGGATGAGATCAGACAGGAGTCCCCATGGACTATGATGTTTGCAGATGACATTGTGATCTGTAGTGAGAGTAGAGAGCAAGTTGAGTCTAGTCTGGAGAAGTGGAGATATGCTTTGGAGAGAAGGGGAATGAAAGTCAGTAGAAGCAAGACTGAGTACATGTGTGTGAATGAGAGGGAGCCCAGTGGAATAGTGCAGTTACAAGGAATAGAAGTGGTGAAAGTAGATGAGTTTAAATATTTGGGGTCAACTGTTCAAAGTAATGGAGAGTGTGGTAGAGATGTGAAGAAGAGAGTGCAGGCAGGGTGGAGTGGGTGGAGAAAGGTGGCAGGAGTGATTTGTGACTGAAGAATATCAGCAAGAGTGAAGGGGAAAGTTTACAAAACAGTAGTGAGAGCAGCTATGTTGTACGGTTTAGAGACGGTGGCACTAACAAAAAGACAGGAGGCAGAGCTGGAGGTGGCAGAGCTGAAGATGTTGAGATTCTCTTTTGGAGTGACAAGAATGGACAAGATTAGGAATGACCATATCAGAGGGACAGCTCAGGTGGGACGGTTTGGAGACAAAGTCAGAGAGGTGAGATTGAGATGGTTTGGACATGTGCAGAGGAGGGACCCTTGGTATATAGGGAGAAGGATGCTGAGGATGGATCCACCAGGCAGGAGGAGAAGAGGGAGGCCAAAGAGGAGGTTCATGGATGTGCTGAGAGAGGACATGCAGGTGGTTGGTGTGACAGAGGAAGATACAGAGGACAGGGTGAGATGGAAACGATTGATCTGTTGTGGCGACCCCTAACGGGAACAGCCGAAAGACAAAGACGTAATTAGTGCTACATGTATTCAAATCAATAAAATGACAAGGGTGCCCAAATTTATGCACCTGCCCAATTGTGTTTAAATAATTATTGCACGCTTTCTGTAGAAACTTAATTTCACTTCTCAAATATCAGTGTGTTCGTCTATGAAATATTTAACTGAAATTTCTGATCCAGACAACCAATGATTTATAAAGAAAAATCATGAAAATTATCAGGGGTGCCCAAACTTTTGCATACAACTGTAGATGTTTCAATGTTTCCACTGATTGGTACCACACCAAACTAGAACTAGGATTCAATGAGCTGAGTTTCTTCCAGTTGACATGAGAAGACATTTTCACCATCTTTGCATTGCTGTTGGTCAATACCCCCCTGAAGCAAGTTGAAGAAATTAGATTAAAATGCATGTAAGATCAAAGCCAGTGATTTTAATTTAAACATGTATTTATTGTCTTTCAGCTATGGGGAGGTGATGATCTAGTGGTTAAGCTTGAGGCCAAGTGGGGTTCAAACCCCACTCAGACCAGACATTCACTAATTCATTAAGACGTTCCTTTTAGGACCTTGTTCAAGGTCTGAAAAGGAAACTAAAGCTCCATATAAATGCAGCCCATTTACCATCATTATCATGTTTGCAATGGCCAGTTCTCCTAACACAGGGGTGGACAACTTGTTCCAGAAAGGGCCAAGAGGGTGCAGGTTTTCTTTGCAGCCACTGACTCCACCAGGTGACTGATTCCATGTGCTCAAAGTGATGTTAATCAGTGAAATCACCTGGTTGGCTGGTTTGAGTGACCAGCCATGGTGTGTTGACACTTTTTTAAAATTCATTTTGCTCATGTGTTGACACTGTAGGGGATCAGAGGCCCAAACTGCAGCTTTTTTTTTTTTTTTGCATTTTATTACAAATAGTTGTAATGCAGCCGGTCTGCTCTGTGTCAGCCTGATCTCATCAGATCTCAGAAGCTAAGCAGTGCAGGATCTGATTAGTACTTGCATGGGAGACCTCTTTGGAAAACCAGCTGCTGTGTGTGTTTCTCCAGGTGAAACTGGAGTTGTGTCAGCAAGGGCATCCAGCGTAAAACCTGTACCAAATACAATGCGGATCTGGTTGTATCCGCCAAACAATACGGGAGCAGCCGAATGGACAACAACATTACAAATAGCTGTAATAATATGACTTATTGTGTGGTTAATTCTATGAACGGATCATCTAAGATGTGTGTGCACTGGTGTTTGCACTGAGTGAAATTAATGTATGATGTAAATTTGGATGCTAACTATGTTGCCAGATGTATCAGGTATCAGTTGTAGTAGTAGTTAATCCATGTTTACTGTGGAAATAATTGGGACATAATTTTTAATACCCACACCAAAGCCAAACCATTATGAAAACCACAGCTGAGCCCCCAAAATATGATGTAATAAACACCTGAACCAAGCTGAGCTTGTTGGTGTTCAAGCTTCATTTGTCCTGTTCAGGTTATGCACTGTTTTACCCACAATCCACCTCTTTACCATATATGAACTACAACCCTGGCAAAAATTATGGAATCACCGGCCTCGGAGGATGTTCATTCAGTTGTTTAATTTTGTAGAAAAAAAGCAGATCACAGACATGACACAAAACTAAAGTCATTTCAAATGGCAACTTTCTGGCTTTAAGAAACACTATAAGAAATCAGGAAAAAAAATTGTGGCAGTCAATAACGGTTACTTTTTTAGACCAAGCAGAGGGAAAAAAATATGGACTCACTCAATTCTGAGGAATAAATTTTGGAATCACCCTGTAAATTTTCATCCCCAAAATTAACACCTGCATCAAATCAGATCTGCTCGTTAGTCTGCATCTAAAAAGGAGTGATCACACCTTGGAGAGCTGTTGCACCAAGAAGACTGACATGAATCATGTCTCCAACATGAGAGATGTCAATTGAAACAAAGGAGAGGATTATCAAACTCTTAAAAGAGGGTAAATCATCATGCAATGTTGCAGAAGATGTTGGTTGTTCACAGTCAGCTGTGTCTAAACTCTGGACCAAATACAAACAACATGGGAAGGTTGTTAAAGGCAAACATACTGGTAGACCAAGGAAGACATCAAAGCGTCAAGACAGAAAACTTAAAGCAATATGTCTCAAAAATTGAAAATGCACAACAAAACAAATGAGGAACGAATGGGAGGAAACTGGAGTCAACGTCTGTGACCGAACTGTAAGAAACCGCCTAAAGGAAATGGGATTTACATACAGAAAAGCTAAACGAAAGCCATCATTAACACCTAAATAGAAAAAAACAAGGTTACAATGGGCTAAGGAAAAGCAATCGTGGACTGTGGATGACTGGATGAAAGTCATATTCAGTGATGAATCTCGAATCTGCATTGGGCAAGGTGATGATGGTGGAACTTTTGTTTGGTGCCGTTCCAATGAGATTTATAAAGATGACTGCCTAAGAGAACATGTAAATTTCCACAGTCATTGATGATATGGGGCTGCATGTCAGGTAAAGGCACTGGGGAGATGGCTGTCATTACATCATCAATAAATGCACAAGTTTACGTTGATATTTTGGACACTTTTCTTATCCCATCAATTGAAAGGATGTTTGGGGATGATGAAATCATTTTTCAAGATGATAATGCATCTTGCCATAGAGCAAAAACTGTGAAAACATTCCTTGCAAAAGGACACATAGGGTCAATGTCATGGCCTGCCAATAGTCTGGATCTTAACCCAATTGAAAATCTTTGGTGGATGTTGAAGAAAATGGTCCATGACAAGGCTCCAACCTGCAAAGCTGATCTGGCAACAGCAATCAGAGAAAGGTGGAGCCAGATTGATAAAGAGTACTGTTTGTCACTCATTAAGTCCATGCCTCAAAGACTGCAAGCTGTTATAAAAGCCAGTGGTGGTGCAACAAAATACTAGTGATGTGTTGGAGCGTTCTTTTGTTTTTCATGATTCCATAATTTTTTCCTCAGAATTGGGTGATTCCATATTTTTTTTCCCTTTGCTTGGTCTAAAAAAGTAACCATTTCCTGATGTCTTATAGTGTTTCTTAAAGCCAGAAAGTTGCCATTTGAAATGACTTTAGTTTTGTGTCATGTCTGTGATCTGCTTTTTTTCTACAAAATTAAACAACTGAATGAACATCCTCCGAGGCCGGTGATTCCATAATTTTTGCCAGGGGTTGTACACACACACACACACACACACACACACACACACACACACACACACACACACACACACACACACACACACACACACACACACACACACACACACACACACACACACACACACACACTTTACATATAGGATAAATCAATGTTTTTGAGAGTTAAAACCTACAGATAACAGGGAGAAGTAAAATAACCTGACATTCAAAGACTCGGGTTCACTGCTGGCAAGGTCACATTTGCAAATGACATCGGTGTGTGAGTGTGTGTGTGAATGGGTGAATGCAAGGCATTACTGTAAAGCACTTTGAGCTTCTGATACAGATGGAAAAGTGCTTTATAAATGAAGTCCACTTACCATTTAAGCCTCTTTCACACTGGGCCAACGTAGAGTTGCATAATGCACTATACCAACTATGCCAAGTTTATGCAACCCTGCGCAGAGCTTATGCAGCCCTACGTGGCAATACTCTGAGGGACGCAAAGGGGTCCGCGAAATGGATGAAAAAAATTAAACATGTTTAATTTTTCGTGGACATTCTGCATAGAGCACTGCATTCAGTGCTCTGTGCAGGTCTGTGCAACACTTCGTTACTGTATGCAAGTCTTTGCAACACTGCGCTACTGTACACCATGCCTCCGGAACTGTACGCTACCCTACACCAGACCGGCAAAAAAATCCTTTCAGGTTTTTTTGTCAGTAAATACCTGCATATATTTTATTCATCCCCATGGACTCTGCTGAACTTTGCTGGCTTTGAACCAACAAAAGCACAAAAGAAGAAGAGTCAGGCCATGTTTTCCCCCTACGTGCAACATACACAGCCATTCCTGCGTAATAGATACGCAGCACAATGCAACTCTATGCAGGCCCCGTGTGAAAGGGCTTTACCAAATAAGAGTTTGAATATCAATGTGATTTTAAAAGTATGAATCTCAGTGTGATTTTAATCCAGGTGAAATAAAGAAACCAGAAGTGCAGTTGGATGAAACTATGATGAATGTTGCAAAATGTAGCCAAGAACACTTAGCTTGGATTTAAAAGTAGACACGTAAACAAATGTTATCTGGTCTCAACTGGATTGTGTTGTTTGGAGGGTTTCCATTTAAATGTAGCAGATGCTATATTGTCCACAAGCCTTTGTGAGGAGGTAGCCTCTCTACCCTTCTATCAGTCTAGTTCTGTGCCTGCTGTGGTCCATAGTTTACTGATTTACTAATCCCATCTATTTTCGTCAATATCTCTAAAATTATTGGCACAGGTGTGTTTCACGTAAGCACTGTCCCCGCTCTTATCTGTTGATGTTCACCTCTATTGTAAATAAGTGACAGCGTGATGAATCAAAATGTCCAGATACCAAAAAAAGAAGAGAGGTGAGGTTAAGGAGGACTGAATTTGTGTGTTTTTGCTTTACTAAATCACTCACTGAAGCCTCCAAGGATATTTCCACATTTTTTGTGCTGCTGGTGGAAATGATGAAGCTTCAGTGATACTTTACTCAGACATTTAACCAAGCCTCCCGGCCGACCAGCGGGTAGTGCAGCTGTTGTGGTCTCGGCTCATCCATTCAGATGGTATACCACCGTCTCTGCTCCAAAGCCATCTACCAAAGTAACTATTCAGTCTGTCTGTGTCACAGCCCCAGTCAACCATTCAGCCACTCCTTTGCCCCCCCTCTCCCAACGCCATGTGCCTTCCTGCCCCAGGATGCAGTGCAGCGGCGCACTGTCAGTGCAGTGGCGCATTGTCAGTGCAGTGAGTGTCCTTGTGGTAATGTGTTTGTGCGTTGGGGAGATTAGAGGGAAACAGCTTGCCAGGGGCAGGCAGCTGCTGTTTCCTACAGCTTGCAGCACTTTTGGGGGGACAAGCACAGGATGCCGTGGGGGAGAGGGAGCTTGGCTGTCCTGCAGCTCCTCTCGGGCATCAGGCGGACCAGAGCCAGGTAGGATTAGAACTTTGTTGCAGTGGGGATGCAGGGTAATACCTGCATTAACCCACTCTGGTAACATGAGCCTAAACTAGGTTTAGTTACTGGGCAGGGTTTTTTAAATTATGTTTTGGTTTTGCTTCGGCTAACTCAGTTGTTTGAAGCTGATTGTGTTGGTGTGAATACTTTAGGCTTTTAATAGCTCTGCCTTGCTCTTGGAGGTACTTCTTCTAGATTACGTTTTAGAACTTGTACCTTTACTATGATTTAAAACCATTGCTCTATTTTTAGGATTTTGTAAATCTCATTTCATAAGTGGAATTTGGCATTTTGTGGCAGGCCTTGGGCATAAAACACTTTTTCAGAGCTGTGTGAGCTAACTATTACTGTGTGTGGAAATTAAGAGGCTTGCAGTGGAATTCAGCAACACTATGTTGCTTTCAACAACAGTCTCTTTTTCAAGCGGATTATTGTATTCCGTCACTGGAGTTGTTGGTTGGGGTTACTTGGTGTTACGTCCCACAGTGCTGACACAATCATTATAAAGGACCAGTGGTTTGACATTTTGGTCATTCTTGTCTAAGAGCAGTAGGTTTCCTGTTTATTCTCCACATCCAATGCAAAGCCCACTCTACAAGAAACAATAACTTTGACATTTTTACTTGTCCATGTTTTAGATCTATTTAAAAAGTGTCCATCAACCTTTGTTGTTCGATTTATATAACTTTTTGGCAAGGGAAAATTCTATATTATTAGATATAAAAAATAAAGCAAATGTACTTTTTTGCTTGCACAAGGAGGCCAAGAAGATTTGTAAATCTAAACTTTTAAACATATGTGGATTTTCAGCAGTCTTGTATTCATATCTTCCCATATATATGAAATCAGCAAGTCAGTATCTTACATATACAATACACTGTCATCAGCATATAACAAGTGATAATGAGAAACTGTCATTTGGTGATTTCACAAAGCTGCTGGTGGGTTTACAGGTGCTGCTAGCTGGGGGGTGCTGACAGACCTGTTTCACAGAAACATGAGAAGCATTTTTCCTGTAATCTGTTTCTGTTTTTTGACTTCACATCCACACACAACTTATTTATAACAGCAGTTACTATGCCTTTAGGTATGTTAAAAATGGTGCACTGGCTAGATGGTCTTCTGCTTACACAACATGATTTTATATGTCATGCAGTGCGCTGTCAGAACACAACTATGTGCTGCACAACTGGAACGTTGTCTTTACAAAACAATCCCAATGACAACATTTGAAATGGAGCTCAACAATTTTATCTTTGGATCCATTTGATTAACTTATTTCTAAATGCATACACTACAAACCGGACAAAGAGGTGATAAAATACCTGATCTGTTCAACAAGTACCCCTTGATTAATTATAATTAATTCCCTGATATGGTTACCAAGGTTGATTGTTTACCTCCCTCAGATGCGAAGGAAGAATTCCCTCATTGACAATGAAGAGTTTTTATGGGTAGTCATTGTGATATTTTTATTTAAAGTACAGGAAGTTAATGCCTATCATGTTTTCAGGACAGGTGTGACATCTCAGAGTGGTGAGGGTGGGGTCAGGTGTGAATGATTTGTTGATGTTCAGGAGAAGTCACGCCCTCCTGCATTCCAGCTGCACTCAGCTCAAAAACATGTTAAGCCTCTATAAAACCTTGCAACATCACTTGATTTCACCACACTCAGGTTTCACACAGGAGGGACTGGAGCAGCAGACAGACTTATGCCACATGATGCTGACCACCACTAATGGATCAAGATAGGATTTGTGCTGGATTTGTAATTTTTGGATTCCTGTAGCATTGTGGATATGATAAGCGGTGAAGGGGTAGTGCTGAGCAGTTTTGGTTTAGACATGCAGGTTCCCCGCAACAAGTTGAGCCATTTGAGGCTTCGTCCAAACCGAAGTCCAATGAGTCATAGCAGGCATGTAAAGAAGTCACTGGCCAACAAGAAAAAGTCAAGGTAGGTGTGAGGAACAGAACTGGAGTTGTAGGTGGAGTAGCACTACTGTATGTATGCGGAAAAGTTTGAGTGTGGGACAGACAGTCTATGTGTGAGATGTTGTAGTGCAGATGACATTTTGTAGTAAAGTTATAAAATATGTGTGCATGTGTGTGCGTATGTGCGTGTGTGTGTCAGAAAAACCTGGGAACTCCACAGTGATCTGTGCATTTGCTTTAACTTTTTGACAATTTCATTGCAGACAGTATGAAACCAAGGTAGTTCGTTTTTTATGTAATCAACTAAATTTCATTTGTTAATATACATTCATTCCTGCATTTCAGGCCTGCAACACATTCCAAAATAGTTGAGACACTAAAAGCATATCGCAGTTTGTAATATTGCCATTTCTTCTCACAACACTTAAAAGATGTTTTGGCACAGAGGACACCAAGCAATAAATGTTTCAGCTGTTGTTTTGTCCCATTCTTCCTGCAAACACATCTTAAGGTGTGCAGTAATGTTTTATTTTGTATATAAAGGGTTTATGTGATGTGTCAAAAATATTAAGGTTTGCACTTTTTGCAGATGATACAAATTTCTTCTGTTCTGGAAAGAATTTGGATGAATTATTTAATATAATTGAGCAAGAAATGGCCCTACTTCAAAAATGGTTTAATGCGAACAAACTTTCATTGAATTTAAGCAAAACAAAGTATATGTTATTTACGAATCAAAGACAAAGAGATACTGTTGAATTTATTTTTCATGGGATTAAAATTGAAAGAGTGTCAGAATTTAGATTTCTGGGGGTTATTATAGATGAGAAGTTAAAATGGAAGCAACACATTGCCTATATAAAAAAGTCAGTAAAAACTTTGCTATTTTGAGCAAAGTAAAAATTTTGGTTAATTATAATGCAATGAGAATTTTGTACTGCTCCTTAATTCTCCCATATTTTATGTATTGCTTGGAAGTCTGGGGTAATTCCTATAATTCTAATTTATTGCCCTTATTTATTTTACAAAAAAAAAGTGATACGAGTTCTGCACAGAGCTCCTCCAAAAGCGCACACTTCTGGACTCTTTTGGAAGTCAGGGCTGTTAAAACTTAAAGACCTTATCTCTTTACAGACATTGATAATCATGTTCAAAGCTCGACATAATTTGTTACCACAAATTTTGCAAAATCTTTTTATTATGAATGATGAAAATAGTAGACGAAATCTTGATTTTAAATGACCTTTTTCTAGAACAACACTTAAAGAAATGAGTGTCTCACATGCTGGAGTTAAGTTATGGAACTCTTTGGGAAACAAATTAAAATCATGTTTGAATATTATTCAATTCAAATATAAATTTAAAAAAGAAATGTTGAAGTCTTATTTGTAAAAACAATGTAAAAAAATCATACTGTATGTGGCCATCTATGTTAATTGTTTACTGTATTCTCTGTGTGAGAATGGGGTAGGGATTAAATAAGACTTGGTCTTCATCCTACTCCTGTTCTTACTGTGAATGTATTGTGTCTGTACTGTACATTCTCATGTAAAAGAATAAATAAAAAAAAAATAAATAAATAATAGTGTTGTATGCAAAGGCACCCCTGACAATTTCCATGATTTTCCTTTATAAATCGTTGGTTGTCTGGATCAGAAATTTCAGTTAAATATATCACATAGCAGACAAACACACTGATATTTGAGAAGTGAAATGAAGTTTATAGGATTTACAGAAAGTGTGCAATAATTTTTTAAACAAAATTAAGCAGGTGCATAAATTTGGGCAGCCCAACAGAAAAAAATACATCAATATTTAGTAGATCAGCATAACAGCCTCTAAACGCTTCCTATATGTTCCAGTGAGAGTCTGGATTGTGGTTGAAGGTATTTTGGACCATTCTTCTTTACAAAACATCTTAGGTTTGTTGGTTTCTGAGCATGGACAGCCCACTTAAAATCACCCCACAGATTTTCAATAATATTCAGGTCTGTGGACTGAGGTGACATTCCAGAACATTGTACTTGTTCCTCTGCATGAATGCCCTAGTAGAGTTTGAGCAGTGCTTAGGGTCGTTGTCTTGGTGAAAGATCCAGCCCCGGGCACAACTTCAACTTTGTCACTGATTCATGAACATTGTTCTCAAGAATCTGCTGATATTGACTGGAATTCATGTGACCCTCAACTTTAACAAGATTCCCAGTACCTGCACTGGCCACACAGCCCCACAGCATGATGGAACCACCTCCAAATTTTACTGTAGGTAGCAAGTGTTTTTCTTGGAATGCTGTGTTCTTTTTCTGCCATGCATACCGTCCCTTGTTATGTCCAAATAACTCAATTTTAGTTTCATCAGTCCACAGCACCTTATTCCAAAATGAAGCTGGCTTGTCCAAATGTGCTTTAGCATACCTCAAGTGACTCTGTTTGTGGCATGTACGCAGAAAACGCTTCCTATATATTACAGCATCTCCTTGTGCAAAGTGCGCTGTATAGAGGCTTTGCACGTGACGTCATAGGTCATGTGCAGGGCGATACCACCCATAGCTGCAGGTCAAGTTTAGCCGGTCACAATCGACTTGGCTGTGGAAACAAGCCATCTCAACCCATCTTTCCTCTGTTTTTTTTTCCCACCATTACACTATGGGTAGGGTTAGAAACAGAAAAATAAAAAATAACACATCACTAAAACATTACTCATTTCGTTATGGAAGCCCGGCTGGACCATGCAAAAAAAAAAGTCAGCTGAGTTTTTTCCACAATACCACACCAACATACACAAAATTCAGCAAAGTTAATGATGAAAATTATCACTAAGGGTAGAGTTAGAAAGAGTAAAATAAAATAAAAAAGCTGCGTCGTAAAAATGTTACTTATTTCGTTCCTTATGGAAGCCGCAAAAAAAAAAAAAAGCGGCTGAGTTTTATTCCACAATACCACACCAATGTATACAAAATTCAATAAAGTTAAAGTTAATAAAGTTAGGGTAGAGTTTAGAAAGAGTAAATAAAACAAAACAAAACACGTGGGGTGATAACAATGGCCTCCAGGTACAGTCAACAAAGGAAACAACACGCCCAGCGCTATGTACAACAAGCACCCAAAACTGCAATTTTGTCGATGTACTGCTGTAATTCAGTGCCAGAAAGATGCCTGGTATATTCAAATACTCCACAATCAGGTTCAGAGATGATGAGTTTATCTCAAAGCTTGTCCAAAACTTTGCAGAATGTACGTTGTTTCTAGTGTAAATAATCCTGGAAGCCCTGCACTTGACCTGCAGTGTGGTGATGGAGTATGGCCCGGAAGTGACCAGGTCACGTGTCTGCAAAGCCTTTATAGTTGAACGATGCACAGAGACACTATCTGCAGCAAGATCATGTTGTAGGTCTTTGGAGCAGGTCTGTGGGTTGACGATAACTGTTCTCACCATCCTTTACTTCAACTTATCTGAGATTTTTCTTGGCCTGCCACTTCGGCCCTTAACTAGTACTGTGCCTGTGGTCTTCCATTTCCTCACTATGTTCCTCACAGTGGAAGCTGACAGCTGAAATTTCTGAGATAGCTTTTTGTATCCTTCCCCTAAACCCTGAGGTTGAACAGTCTTTGTTTTCAGGTCATTTGAGAGGGGTATTGAGGCTCCCATTTTGCCACTCATTAGAAGAGATGCAAAGAGGGAAACATTTGTAAATGGTCACCTTAAATACCCTTTCTCATGAATGGATTCACCTGTGTAAGGAGGTCAAGGGTCAATGAGCTTACCAAACCAATTTTGTGTTCCAGTAATTACTGCTACATGTATTCAAATCAATAAAATGACAAGGGTGCCCAAATTTATGCACCTGCCCAATTTTTAATTATTGCACACTTTCTGTAAATACTAGAAACTTCATTTCACTTCTCAAATATCGGTGTGTTCATCAGCTATATGATATATTTAACTGAAATTTCTGATCCAACCAATGATTTATAAAGGAAAATCATGAAAATTATCAGGGGTGCCCAGTCTTTTGCATACAACTGTATGTGACTGTCATTGAAGCCTTTTTTTTAATTATTATTCTCCACACAATCTCAAATGTGGACAGGTTAGGACTGCAGGTAGACCATGCAGTATCTGTATTTTTTCATCTTTGGTCCTGCCTTTGTAATGTGTGCAGAATGTGGTTTTGCATTGTCTTGTTGGACATCCCTTGAAAAGATGCCATCTTGAAGCAGGGCTGGACTGGAACAAAAATTCAGCCCTGGACTTTTTGGTTCACCATTACAATCTGCGTGTAGCTACTGTGCCAACTCGCCCCTAATTGAAGTACATATAAACACACAAGCCCTTAATAACACTACTGTACTGAAGAATATCCCTTTATATTGGGAGCCTTGATTAAAATAAATGATGAATACACAGTATGTTGCTCACTTGGTCTTAAGAAGGATGCTGGAGAAAGGATTTAAGATTATAGAGTGTTTATTTATCACTCACTCACACATAGGTGGTGAAACTCTCATGGCATTGGCAGGGTGACAGGAGGGTACTGTAGGTCACACAAATAAAGATGCCTGTGAAAGACAGACAACAAAAGATGTCTGCATTATTTAAACTCATTGAGTTTTGCAGTCCTCTTGCTTGCCTCTACTGGTGGTTGGCTCTCACTGCGGTATTGTATCACTTCCTGTTCCGGAGCACAGCGGTGTTTTTCTGTATCTGTTAGCTGTTTAATCTGCGCAGTTAGATTGATCTAGTTATCTAGATTACGATTTGTTTCCCAGTGTAATCTTTACGTGTCTTAACTAAAGCACTCCTTCTGCTGAATCACCTCTAAATTATTTACACATTATTCACTTTGCGTGTTTTTAGGAATCCGCTAGGTTAGCGTAGCTACTAGCTCTTAGCCGATTTAGCATGGCGGCTTCTCCTGTCTCTCCCGCACTTTTCTGCTCTGGGTGTGAAATGTTTAGTTATTCCTCGGCCTCCTTTAGCAGTAACGGTACTTGTAATAAGTGTAGCTTATTCGTAGCTTTGGAGGCCAGGCTGGGCGAATTGGAGACTCGGCTCCGCACCGTGGAAAATTCTACAGCTAGCCAGGCCCCTGTAGTCGGTGCGGACCAAGGTAGCTTAGCCGCCGTTAGTTCCCCCCTGGCAGATCCCGAGCAGTCGGGAAAGCAGGCTGACTGGGTGACTGTGAGGAGGAAGCGTAGCCCTAAACAGAAGCCCCGTGTACACCGCCAACCCGTTCACATCTCTAACCGTTTTTCCCCACTCGACGACACACCCGCCGAGGATCAAACTCTGGTTATTGGCGACTCTGTTTTGAGAAATGTGAAGTTAGCAACACCAGCAACCATAGTCAATTGTCTTCCGGGGGCCAGAGCAGGCGACATTGAAGGAAATTTGAAATTGCTGGCTAAGGCTAAGCGTAAATTTGGTAAGATTGTAATTCACGTCGGCAGTAATGACACTCGGTTACGCCAATCGGAGGTCACTAAAATTAACATTAAATCGGTGTGTAACTTTGCAAAAACAATGTCGGACTCTGTAGTTTTCTCTGGGCCCCTCCCCAATCGGACCGGGAGTGACATGTTTAGCCGCATGTTCTCCTTGAATTGCTGGCTGTCTGAGTGGTGTCCAAAAAATGAGGTGGGCTTCATAGATAATTGGCAAAGCTTCTGGGGAAAACCTGGTCTTGTTAGGAGAGACGGCATCCATCCCACTTTGGATGGAGCAGCTCTCATTTCTAGAAATCTGGCCAATTTTCTTAAATCCTCCAAACTGTGACTATCCAGGGTTGGGACCAGGAAGCAGAGTTGTAGTCTTACACACCTCTCTGCAGCTTCTCTCCCCCTGCCATCCCCTCATTACCCCATCCCCGTACAGACGGTGTCTGCTCCCAGACCACCAATAACCAGCAAAAATCTATTTAAGCATAAAAATTCAAAAAGAAAAAATAATATAGCACCTTCAACTGCACCACAGACTAAAACAGTTAAATCAATCAATCAATCAATTTTTTTTTTATATAGCACCAAATCACAACAAACAGTTGCCCCAAGGCGCTTTATATTGTAAGGCAAGGCCATACAATAATGATGTAAAACCCCAACGGTCAAAACGACCCCCTGTGAGCAAGCACTTGGCTACAGTGGGAAGGAAAAACTCCCTTTTAACAGGAAGAAACCTCCAGCAGAACCAGGCTCAGGGAGGGGCAGTCTTCTGCTGGGACTGGTTGGGGCTGAGGGAGAGAACCAGGAAAAAGACATGCTGTGGAGGGGAGCAGAGATCGATCACTAATGATTAAATGCAGAGTGGTGCATACAGAGCAAAAAGAGAAAGAAACAGTGCATCATGGGAACCCCCCAGCAGTCTACGTCTATAGCAGCATAACTAAGGGATGGTTCAGGGTCACCTGATCCAGCCCTAACTATAAGCTTTAGCAAAAAGGAAAGTTTTAAGCCTAATCTTAAAAGTAGAGAGGGTGTCTGTCTCCCTGATCTGAATTGGGAGCTGGTTCCACAGGAGAGGAGCCTGAAAGCTGAAGGCTCTGCCTCCCATTCTACTCTTACAAACCCTAGGAACTACAAGTAAGCCTGCAGTCTGAGAGCGAAGCGCTCTATTGGGGTGATATGGTACTACGAGGTCCCTAAGATAAGATGGGACCTGATTATTCAAAACCTTATAAGTAAGAAGAAGAATTTTAAATTCTATTCTAGAATTAACAGGAAGCCAATGAAGAGAGGCCAATATGGGTGAGATATGCTCTCTCCTTCTAGTCCCCGTCAGCACTCTAGCTGCAGCATTTTGAATTAACTGAAGGCTTTTTAGGGAACTTTTAGGACAACCTGATAATAATGAATTACAATAGTCCAGCCTAGAGGAAATAAATGCATGAATTAGTTTTTCAGCATCACTCTGAGACAAGACCTTTCTGATTTTAGAGATATTGCGTAAATGCAAAAAAGCAGTCCTACATATTTGTTTAATATGCGCTTTGAATGACATATCCTGATCAAAAATGACTCCAAGATTTCTCACAGTATTACTAGAGGTCAGGGTAATGCCATCCAGAGTAAGGATCTGGTTAGACACCATGTTTCTAAGATTTGTGGGGCCAAGTACAATAACTTCAGTTTTATCTGAGTTTAAAAGCAGGAAATTAGAGGTCATCCATGTCTTTATGTCTGTAAGACAATCCTGCAGTTTAGCTAATTGGTGTGTGTCCTCTGGCTTCATGGATAGATAAAGCTGGGTATCATCTGCGTAACAATGAAAATTTAAGCAATACCGTCTAATAATACTGCCTAAGGGAAGCATATATAAAGTGAATAAAATTGGTCCTAGCACAGAACCTTGTGGAACTCCATAATTAACTTTAGTCTGTGAAGAAGATTCCCCATTTACATGAACAAATTGTAATCTATTAGACAAATATGATTCAAACCACCGCAGCGCAGTGCCTTTAATACCTATGGCATGCTCTAATCTCTGTAATAAAATTTTATGGTCAACAGTATCAAAAGCAGCACTGAGGTCTAACAGAACAAGCACAGAGATGAGTCCACTGTCCGAGGCCATAAGAAGATCATTAGTAACCTTCACTAATGCTGTTTCTGTACTATGATGAATTCTAAAACCTGACTGAAACTCTTCAAATAGACCATTCCTCTGCAGATGATCAGTTAGCTGTTTTACAACTACCCTTTCAAGAATTTTTGAGAGAAAAGGAAGGTTGGAGATTGGCCTATAATTAGCTAAGATAGCTGGGTCAAGTGATGGCTTTTTAAGTAATGGTTTAATTACTGCCACCTTAAAAGCCTGTGGTACATAGCCAACTAACAAAGATAGATTGATCATATTTAAGATCGAAGCATTAAATAATGGTAGGGCTTCCTTGAGCAGCCTGGTAGGAATGGGGTCTAATAAACATGTTGATGGTTTGGATGAAGTAACTAATGAAAATAACTCAGACAGAACAATCGGAGAGAAAGAGTCTAACCAAATACCGGCATCACTGAAAGCAGCCAAAGATAACGATACGTCTTTGGGATGGTTATGAGTAATTTTTTCTCTAATAGTTAAAATTTTGTTAGCAAAGAAAGTCATGAACTCATTACTAGTTAAAGATAATGGAATACTCAGCTCAATAGAGCTCTGACTCTTTGTCAGCCTGGCTACAGTGCTGAAAAGAAACCTGGGGTTGTTCTTATTTTCTTCAATTAGTGATGAGTAGAAAGATGTCCTAGCTTTACGGAGGGCTTTTTTATAGAGCAACAGACTCTTTTTCCAGGCTAAGTGAAGATCTTCTAAATTAGTGAGACGCCATTTCCTCTCCAACTTACGGGTTATCTGCTTTAAGCTACGAGTTTGAGAGTTATACCATGGAGTCAGACACTTCTGATTTAAAGCTCTCTTTTTCAGAGGAGTTACAGCATCCAAAGTTGTCTTCAATGAGGATGTAAAACTATTGACGAGATACTCTATCTCCCTTACAGAGTTTAGGTAGCTACTCTGCACTGTGTTGTTATATGGCATTAGAGAACATAAAGAAGGAATCATATCCTTAAACCTAGTTACAGCGCTTTCTGAAAGACTTCTAGTGTAATGAAACTTATTCCCTACTGCTGGGTAGTCCATCAGAGTAAATGTAAATGTTATTAAAAAATGATCAGACAGAAGGGAGTTTTCAGGGAATACTGTTAAGTCTTCTATTTCCATACCATAAGTCAGAACAAGATCTAAGATATGATTAAAGTGGTGGGTGGACTCATTTACTTTTTGAGCAAAGCCAATAGAGTCTAATAATAGATTAAATAATAGACCACATTTAACTGTTTTAGTCTGTGGTGCAGTTGAAGGTGCTATATTATTTTTTCTTTTTGAATTTTTATGCTTAAATAGATTTTTGCTGGTTATTGGTAGTCTGGTCTATTAAATGTGGTCTATTAAACATTAGGTCTCTCTCTTCTAAGTCCCTGTTGGTAAATGATATAATAATTGATCAACATATTGATTTATTCTGCCTAACAGAAACCTGGTTACAGCAGGATGAATATGTTAGTTTAAATGAGTCAACACCCCCGAGTCACACTAACTGTCAGAATGCTCGTAGCATGGGCCGGGGCGGAGGATTAGCAGCAATCTTCCATTCCAGCTTATTAATTAATCAAAAACCCAGACAGAGCTTTAATTCATTTGAAAGCTTGTCTCTTAGTCTTGTCCATCCAAATTGGAAGTCCCAAAAACCAGTTTTATTTGTTATTATCTATCGTCCACCTGGTCGTTACTGTGAGTTTCTCTGTGAATTTTCAGACCTTTTGTCTGACTTAGTGCTTAGCTCAGATAAGATAATTATAGTGGGCGATTTTAACATCCACACAGATGCTGAGAATGACAGCCTCAACACTGCATTTAATCTATTATTAGACTCTATTGGCTTTGCTCAAAAAGTAAATGAGTCCACCCACCACTTTAATCATATCTTAGATCTTGTTCTGACTTATGGTATGGAAATAGAAGACTTAACAGTATTCCCTGAAAACTCCCTTCTGTCTGATCATTTCTTAATAACATTTACATTTACTCTGATGGACTACCCAGCAGTGGGGAATAAGTTTCATTACACTAGAAGTCTTTCAGAAAGCACTGTAACTAGGTTTAAGGATATGATTCCTTCTTTATGTTCTCTAATGCCATATACCAACACAGTGCAGAGTAGCTACCTAAACTCTGTAAGGGAGCTAGAGTATCTCGTCAATAGTTTTACATCCTCATTGAAGACAACTTTGGATGCTGTAGCTCCTTTGAAAAAGAGAGCTTTAAATCAGAAGTGTCTGACTCCGTGGTATAACTCTCAAACTCGTAGCTTAAAGCAGATAACCCGTAAGTTGGAGAGGAAATGGCGTCTCACTAATTTAGAAGATCTTCACTTAGCCTGGAAAAAGAGTCTGTTGCTCTATAAAAAAGCCCTCCGTAAAGCTAGGACATCTTT
Source organism: Thalassophryne amazonica (assembly GCF_902500255.1). Classification (NCBI taxonomy): domain Eukaryota; kingdom Metazoa; phylum Chordata; class Actinopteri; order Batrachoidiformes; family Batrachoididae; genus Thalassophryne; species Thalassophryne amazonica. The sequence goes on along the minus strand of NC_047105.1, from coordinate 42,250,984 downwards.
CTACTCATCACTAATTGAAGAAAATAAGAACAACCCCAGGTTTCTTTTCAGCACTGTAGCCAGGCTGACAAAGAGTCAGAGCTCTATTGAGCTGAATATTCCATTAACTTTAACTAGTAATGACTTCATGACTTTCTTTGCTAACAAAATTTTAACTATTAGAGAAAAAATTACTCATAACCATCCCAAAGATGTATCGTTATCTTTGGCTGCTTTCAGTGATGCCGGTATTTGGTTAGACTCTTCCTCTCCGATTGTTCTGAGTTATTTTCATTAGTTACTTCATCCAAACCATCAACATGTTTATTAGACCCCATTCCTACCAGGCTGCTCAAGGAAGCCCTACCATTATTTAATGCTTCGATCTTAAATATGATCAATCTATCTTTGTTAGTTGGCTATGTACCACAGGCTTTTAAGGTGGCAGTAATTAAACCATTACTTAAAAAGCCATCACTTGACCCAGCTATCTTAGCTAATTATAGGCCAATCTCCAACCTTCCTTTTCTCTCAAAAATTCTTGAAAGGGTAGTTGTAAAACAGCTAACTGATCATCTGCAGAGGAATGGTCTATTTGAAGAGTTTCAGTCAGGTTTTAGAATTCATCATAGTACAGAAACAGCATTAGTGAAGGTTACAAATGATCTTCTTATGGCCTCGGACAGTGGACTCATCTCTGTGCTTGTTCTGTTAGACCTCAGTGCTGCTTTTGATACTGTTGACCATAAAATTTTATTACAGAGATTAGAGCATGCCATAGGTATTAAAGGCACTGCGCTGCGGTGGTTTGAATCATATTTGTCTAATAGATTACAATTTGTTCATGTAAATGGGGAATCTTCTTCACAGACTAAAGTTAATTATGGAGTTCCACAAAGTTCTGTGCTAGGACCAATTTTATTCACTTTATACATGCTTCCCTTAGGCAGTATTATTAGACGGTATTGCTTAAATTTTCATTGTTACGCAGATGATACCCAGCTTTATCTATCCATGAAGCCAGAGGACACACACCAATTAGCTAAACTGCAGGATTGTCTTACAGACATAAAGACATGGATGACCTCTAATTTCCTGCTTTTAAACTCAGATAAATCTGAAGTTATTGTACTTGGCCCCACAAATCTTAGAAACATGGTGTCTAACCAGATCCTTACTCTGGATGGCATTATTACCCTGACCTCTAGTAATACTGTGAGAAATCTTGGAGTCATTTTTGATCAGGATATGTCATTCAAAGCGCATATTAAACAAATATGTAGGACTGCTTTTTTGCATTTACGCAATATCTCTAAAATCAGAAAGGTCTTGTCTCAGAGTGATGCTGAAAAACTAATTCATGCATTTATTTCCTCTAGGCTGGACTATTGTAATTCATTATTATCAGGTTGTCCTAAAAGTTCCCTAAAAAGCCTTCAGTTAATTCAAAATGCTGCAGCTAGAGTACTGACGGGGACTAGAAGGAGAGAGCATATCTCACCCATATTGGCCTCTCTTCATTGGCTTCCTGTTAATTCTAGAATAGAATTTAAAATTCTTCTTCTTACTTATAAGGTTTTGAATAATCAGGTCCCATCTTATCTTAGGGACCTCGTAGTACCATATCACCCCAATAGAGCGCTTCGCTCTCAGACTGCAGGCTTACTTGTAGTTCCTAGGGTTTGTAAGAGTAGAATGGGAGGCAGAGCCTTCAGCTTTCAGGCTCCTCTCCTGTGGAACCAGCTCCCAATTCAGATCAGGGAGACAGACACCCTCTCTACTTTTAAGATTAGGCTTAAAACTTTCCTTTTTGCTAAAGCTTATAGTTAGGGCTGGATCAGGTGACCCTAAACCATCCCTTAGTTATGCTGCTATAGACGTAGACTGCTGGGGGGTTCCCATGATGCACTGTTTCTTTCTCTTTTTGCTCTGTATGCACCACTCTGCATTTAATCATTAGTGATCGATCTCTGCTCCCCTCCACAGCATGTCTTTTTCCTGGTTCTCTCCCTCAGCCCCAACCAGTCCCAGCAGAAGACTGCCCCTCCCTGAGCCTGGTTCTGCTGGAGGTTTCTTCCTGTTAAAAGGGAGGTTTCCTTCCCACTGTAGCCAAGTGCTTGCTCACAGAGGGTCGTTTTGACCGTTGGGGTTTTACATAATTATTGTATGGCCTTGCCTTACAATATAAAGCGCCTTGGGGCAACTGTTTGTTGTGATTTGGCGCTATATTAAAAAATTGATTGATTGATTGATTGAAGTGATTACTGAACAATATCCATGCAAATTATAAAGTCTTGACTAAAATAAATGTATAATCGATAGCCAAGAAAAGAGGAAAGTAAATGAAAGTAAGTGTATCCTTGTGGACCAGCATCCTCCACAAGGATTGATGCTGGTCTAAAGCACATCGGGACTCTGGCAGCAAAGAATAATGCAAACAAAAGGAACAGGCAGGTAGAACCTAATCTCTCCGCTAAGCAAGTTGTTGGCGGTCAATGCCGTGTTGTGCTTCAGCGGGTCTTCGTCTCCATGCCACGTCTGCAGTGCTGCTGCAACAGTCTTTGAAGGACCACGCTCGGTAGCAAGTTAGCTACACTGAGGCAGCTAAGCTAGCATAGCAACACAGTGAAATAACAGCTCAATACGTACACGGAAATGTGTGACAACCTGCTTGAGCAATCACACTGTTGCCACCAATGTAACCAAGCTGATGAGGGTTCATTACAGGTGTGTTCAGCATTAAAACATGGGACAACGGAAGACTGTTTGGGTGCAGCAAAATGGCTGGCTCCTTCATTCCACAGCCCCGCGCTAGCCACATACATGCGCAGGCAGGGGCATGTCACCTTGCACTTCCTGTTCTACGGCACCACAACATGCCAAAATTAAACCCCATACAACATATAGAAAGTGAAATCTTGATTCAGAATCCAGATCACCTCAAAATTAAATGGAGTCTTCCATGTCCTTATATCTATCTCTGGTGAAAATTTCATCTAAATCTGTGCAGTAGTTTTCACGTAATCCTGCAAACAGACAGACAGAAAAAAAAAATGTATTTATTAAAACATTTATTTACATTTATTTATTTATTCATTGCCCTGGATATATACGAGGTCTGTGAGAAAAGTATCCGACCTTATTATTTTTTTAAAAAAACATATGGATTTGAATCACGTGTGATTACATCAGCCAAGCTTGAACCTTTGTGCGCATGCAAGAGTTTTATCACGCCTGTCAGTGACGTCGTTCGCCTGTGAGCACGACTTGTGCTTTCTGCTTTAACCTTCAAGTCCCTACATCACCAGACTGTGAATTCCTCAAATTATATTGGATACTGGATCTATTGGACTACTATTGGATTTACCATGGAATTGATCAGCTGGTCTCTGAACACTATTGACACCATTTTTTCTACAAGAAGGTCAGGACCAGGGGATCCTACCTGCCCAGATGGAATGTATCCTGTGGGCTATGTTCTCAACTCCTGGGGCTCTTGGGGTGTTGCATGCTTGGCGCCTTTCTCCATTGAGGACGTCGAGGATTTATTCATTTTTGGTCCTATGGTAGCAGGGCTGGTACTTTTTGGCTTATGTGCTGCCCTGATGTACTGGAAGATTGGCAAGACGGCGGCATCAAGAACCACGGCCCCTCGGTTGTCCATCATGATTAACGAGGTTGGCAAGGCAGTGCATTCTCAAACTGCGATGACTCTTGAACTCAGACACAAATTGGATGACATCTTGGAGCTGATGTGTGCCTTGCAGTTGAAGTTGAAGGATTCGGAGGCTGGTGAATGTTCTTAATTCATAATTGGGAAAATTCTTAATTCATAATTGGGATTTGGTTGTTCAAGTGGAACTGTTAAAAGTGTTTTTCACTGCTCAACCACAATTTTTTAATTTCAATTTATTTTCATTTATATAGCGCCAAATCACAACAGAGTTGCCTCAAAGCGCTTCATACAGGTAAGGTCTAAACTTACCAACCCCCAGAGCAACAGTGGTAAGGAAAAACTCCCTCTGACAAGAAACCTCAAGCAGACAGACTCAAAGGGGTGACCCTCTGCTTGGGCCATGCTACAAACATAAATTACAGAACAATTCACAGAACAATTCACGGATGAATATACAAGAAATGCTATTGGCGCACAGGACAGGAGGATCACCAACATGAATACAACTCCTATCTCTGGATGGAGCTGCACCTTAAACAGAGAGAAAAAAACAGAATCAGGCATCAGAAAGACAAAAGACAGGTGACAATCCTATGGGCATCACACAGATTAAGGAGCGGTACAACTGGTTTAAAGACGTCCGCACAACGGTGGAGAGTGAGCCACGCTCCAGTCGGCCATCAACATGCTGAAATAACCAGCTCATTTCCAAAGTGAATGCTGTGGTGATGCGGGACTGTCATGTGACTATCCGAGAAATTGCAGAAGAGGTGGACATCAGCACTTTTTCGGTACAGTCCACTGTGACAGAAGATTTGGTCGTGGAAAGAGTGGCTGTGAAATTCATGCTGCTGCTGACGGCGGCACAAAAGCCGTCCTGCTGCAACATGAGGTGATGTTCTTGGATGTATGGCACAACAATGGGCCTCAGGATCTCGTCACGGTATCTCTGTGCATTCAAAATGCCATCAATAAAATGCACCTGTGTTCTTTGTCCATAACAGACGCCTGCCCATACCATAACCCCACCGCCACCATGGGCCACTCGATCCACAACACTGACATCAGAAAACCGCTCACCCACACGACGCCACACACGCTGTCTGCCATCTGCCCTGAACAGTGTGAACCGGGATTCATCCGTGAAGAGAACACCTCTCCAACGTGCCAAACAGCAGCGAATGTGAGCATTTGCCTACTCAAGTCGGTTACGACGACGAACTGGAGTCAGGTCGAGAACCCGATGAGGACGACGAGCATGCAGATGAGCTTCCCTGAGACGGTTTCTGACAGTTTGTGCAGAAATTCTTTGGTTATGCAAACCGATTGTTTCAGCAGCTGTCCGAGTGGCTGGTCTCAGACGATCTTGGAGGTGAACATGCTGGATGTGGAGGTCCTGGGCTGGTGTGGTTACACGTGGTCTGCGGTAGTGAGGCTGTTGGATGTACTGCCAAATTCTCTGAAACGCCTTTGGAGACGGCTTATAGTAGAGAAATGAACATTCAATACATGAGCAACAGCTCTGGTTGACATTCCTGCTGTCAGCATGCCAATTGCACGCTCCCTCAAATCTTGCGACATCTGTGGCATTGTGCTGTGTGATAAAACTGCACCTTTCAGAGTGGCCTTTTATTGTGGGCAGTCTAAGGCACACCTGTGCACTAATCATGGTGTCTAATCAGCATCTTGATATGGCACACCTGTGAGGTGGGGTGGATTATCTCAGCAAAGGAGAAGTGCTCACTATCACAGATTTAGACTGGTTTGTGAACAATATTTGAGGGAAATGGTGATATTGTGTATGTGGAAAAAGTTTTAGATCTTTGAGTTCATCTCATAAAAAATGGGAGCAAAACCAAAAGTGTTGCGTTTATATTTTTGTTGAGTGTAACACCTCCCTTTTTTCCACTTGGGGTCACCACAGCAGATCCAGTATGAATCTGAATGTTTATTAAACACAAATTGTACTTGTGCCCTTTCTGACCCAACTCCACATTACATGAAGAATGGTAGGGATGGTCTTGAATCAAGAACCTTCCACCGCTTGGCAACCACACTACTAACATGAGGCACACCACCATTTTTAAAATAAAGTTCAGCCAGTATTTATCTTGACTATTCCATTATTTACCTAGTTATTGTTATTTACAGTCAGGTACAGTACATAAGTATATGGACAGTGATACAATTTTTGTAATTTTTCCTCTGCGCACACCACAATAGAGTTGAAATGACACCATCAAGATATAACTGAAGTCTACTCTGTAGATCTGTAATTCAAAGGGTTGCAGCCATTACACAATTACATACACTAGTCCTCCATGAGTAAGTCCTATATAGGTCCTGTGGTGCATTGGTGCTGGTGCTTATCCCAGGATTTCATATCATGAAGCAGGTATGAGTCTATGACTTCTACAAGACAGGATGCCAGTCTGATGCACATTATTTTACCAGCCAAGGCAAGTACCCATTGACAGTGCAGCAGATAACCAAAACAATTATTCAGTTTGTGATAAAAGCATGAAATTTGGTACACATATTCTAAATTAACTAATGTTTATTTTCAGACATGGAGACACCTGGAGCTGACCTCTAATGAGCTACAGGGATCAATAAAGAATTAGACAGGGGGCAAAATTTAAAAAAGCTCCAGTCATGTTGAAAACTATACCACACTATTTGTGTGACCATAAGAATTCCAAATAGGTATAGTTTGGACTATCTATGACTGAATGTTCTGGAGTTATGGGGTAAAAACATCAAAAATGGTGACAAAGTAAGACAAAGTAAGCAAAGTAAGAATTTCATTGCACAGGGAAACATGTTTCTTTACTGTGCATATGACAATAAAAGCTTTGAATCATTGAATCTTTGAAAGGTCAGTTTCAGTTTGTACAGGGGTGAAAATTTGAAGTTACCTCAATTTTGGTAAAAAGTGATGCAAATTAATGGTTGAGTGAATAGGATTAATAAATGGAATAGTTTTGACTATGTTGAATGTTTGGTCTCCAAAGTAAAGGTCAAAAAAGGTTGACGTTCATTGGATTCTATAACATGTGACATATGTTACCCCGTAACATGATAACTAAGCATGACAGATGGTGCAAACTATTCATTTTTAAAATGCTATTAACTCAACCAATAAGTAAATAATAGTAAGTAAAAGTAGTAATAGTAGTAAATAATAATGAAGTAACGGCCTGGTACATATCCCTCCATGTTCTGTCTCATTTATTAGATTTATTCGGCACATGTGCCTGTGATTTAGATCAATGAATAATGAACACAGGTGGGAAAAAAAACGCACTGATTTGTATCACAACAGAGCAATGTGACAGATTACGCTGCCCTTTTAAAAGATGCCTACAGCAAATCATTCGCCGACCCGATATCCAAACTCGAGTCCGGATGGATGGATGATGTAGCAAGGTGAAGTCCGGATTGAAAAGATGTTACTGTTAGCTTGGCTAGCGGGGAATGCCCCTTTGGTTGACCTGGTAGAGTCTTGATCTCGAGTGCGAGCAATCTGGTGTTCCAATCCCACCGCCATCCCTGTCACAAAAATAGATCATCTGGTCACAATGATAATCGCAGCATGACTCAATGGCACTGCCACACAATTTGCCGTGCCAACGTGACCTGCTGGATGTTGCATTAAAAAAAATAATTATTTGGTAGCAGATTAATCATTTGTTCTCAGAGATTGGCTGATAAAACCATCTCTAATCGCTCCGGAAGCACAGAGGAATTTTCTACAGCATCTTAATTTTCTTGTGCGCTCCATGGGATGGAGAAAGTGTTTGGGATCATCTCAAAGGACATTATTTATAATATTTGTATTGTAATGTCTTGGTAAAACAGTTGCATTTTCACTCCTTCTTATAAGCATCTGTAAAATTCTGTTTATTATGGATTTAGACAGTTGTTTGAGTCTGTTACTGACCGACCGAGTGTCTATGTTTTTACACCTCTCGACCTTTGAACCAACCTGGTTGCGTATGCGCATTCCCAGAGTCTTATACAGATGAAGTGTCTTCTCCGAGGACACAGACACATAGCATGACCAAGTTTTTCACAGGCCACAATTGGATAAACTAAATATAAAGGTTGAAGTTGATTTTTTTTTTTTTAATGGAAATATAGTTGTGCTAAAAAGTGTTTGTCATATTTTTCTGCTTGTTTTTGTCTTCTCAATTTTTGTGGGTGTGTTAGAGCCTGGTATATATACACTACAGCATTTTCAGTGGCTTTGTGTGCATGCCAAAGGAGTTGTGCTCAAAACTTTACATACACTGGCAGAATTATTAGTGGGGTTTTTGTTTATTTGTTTGTTTGTTTGTTTTGTTGCTGTTTTTCAGAGAATATGAATGATAATACAAAAAACATTTTTTCACTCATGGTTAGTGGTTGTGTGAAGCCATTTATTGTCAAACAACTGTGCTTACTCTTTTTAAATCATAATAACAGCAGAAATGAATCAAATGACCCTGATCAAAAGTTTACATACCCTGGTGATTTTGGCCTGACAAAATGCACACAAGTTGACATAAACAGGTTTGAATGGCTACAAAAGGTAACCATCCTCACCCGTGATCTGTTTTCTTGTGTGTGTAGAAAAGGTCCACTTTTGAAGACATTTTTTTCATACTATTACTATGACTAATACTACTTATAATAATAAGAAGAAGAATTTCAACAATTAAAATGTTTAGAAATAATTTAAATTTTAGAATAATCTTAGAAAGAATTTAATAGTTATATTTATAAACAATGTAGGTTAGAAAGGTTTTACCGTTACAGTGCTGTCAACAGTTAAATATGAGGTCAAGAAAGATGTCTTTACTTTTTACAAAACAAGTATTTATGTTCATTGAAGTCAAGAAAGGGTGACTATAAAGTGAGTATTGGCAAAACGGGCTATCATTTTCATGTTGAGGTGGTGGGGGATGTTGTCGGCAGCTTCTGGAAAAAAAAAAACTAATGAAGTAACTATATCTAACTTAGTTACTTTTAAAACTGTGTCATCAGTAAAATAACTAAGTTACTTTTTCAAGGAGTAATTAATAATCAGTAATTGGAAGTAACTGTGGCAACACTGGGTGAATGTGAGGCATCATTGTAAAGCACTTTGAGCATCTGCAGCAGCTGAAAATTGCTATTGAAATGCAGTTCATTGACCATTTGGGCTTCATCTACGAATACAAACTGTAAGACACTGTGTGGCAATTCTGTCTTGAGTAGGCAGTTCTTAAAAGCTGGGTGTCCATGCAAGAAGCCACCAAGATGTTTGTGCTGTTGTCTTGTATGAAAATCCTTTTCTGTGATAGTTCTGTTGTACCTTTGGAATTAAAGCTGAAAGTCTACATTTCAGTCACGTCTTAATTGCAGTGGTGTACAGAGTTAAAAATATTGTGTCATGTTCCCAACACATATGTACATGTGTATTGTAATAGTGGTAAGGGTTTGGGTTGTCCAAATTATAGTCTTCTGAGATCTCCATTTCGCTTCTAAAGTGCTCAGAACATTTTTAGAATGACGGACAATGGTAAATGTCTTTCTATGGCCTTGCGTTAGTGACAATGATAATGATAACACATGTTCACCTGGCTGTGATCTCATTTGAATTCATGATCTAATTTGAATTCTCGCTGTGCCTGCTGTTGTTGGAGCAGCAGGATCCAGACAGAGCTGATGTGTGCCAGCTGTCTGCAGGCCTCTGATCTTTCGGCTTTGTGTGTCTGTCCGTAAGAAGTGGCAGGATGTGAGCACATGTTGTGGCTTTGGACAGCTGAGCCATGTCTCATATGGGAATGAGCCCTTTTCTTTCGGTGCTGTTTATGTAGGATGTGATACACATGTACTGTATGCACACATGCATGTGCGTGTACTTGTGTATGTGTGTGCGTATTGTTGAGAATTGGTTTGAGAAAACTTTCAGATGAATGACTGCATTGAATGTGTAATGTTACGTCACTCTGCTGCGGTTGGAATGTAACCATGCTGGTTTGTAAGTCAGTAAGAATATGAATCACTATACTTCACAACGGTGGTTTACATATGAAGACACAGACACAGATCTGTTCCCAAAATTATATTCTTCACATTTCTTTTTATTACCTCCGTTGTTGAGGTTTGGGTGTTTGTATCACTTTCTGTCTGACGGATGTGGATAGACAGAATAATGCAACTTAATCAATACATTTTGAATATATTGTTATTGTACAGAATGGATTTGGGATTGAAATTTGGGGAATTATTCAAATCCATATCTGGACTGAGTATGTTTTGTTTGTTTCTGAATTTGTTCCAAGATTTGAGGCCTTGTGATCCATTCCACACAGAAAAAATGTATTTCTTACAACTCCAGAGACTTTTTATGATACACTGTGACACACAGTATAAATAAATTCACATTTCAAAGTTAGTTTCACACTGACATACGCATGGAAAAATTATACGCAAGCAATAGACTTTTAGGCATATGTACTGTGTTGCAAACATTTGATATGTTGGTGAATGTATGTGTATATATATATATATATATATATATATATACACACACACACACAACAGAAGTGGGCAAGATCTAAGGACCAGTTGATTTGCTGAATACCATTTCTTTGGTGAAATATAATTTCTATAATTTTTATTAGAGAGCATATTTCGTGAATATTATTGTTCAATTGTGTGTCTCTACATCTGCGATCTCAGTGACTGGGTGAGATAAGGGCTGTGAGCAACTTCTTTTTTGAACATGAAAACACCTTCTTGATAAGTTTCCTTCTGCTGACAAAAATAATAGATTAGAAGTTACAGTTTAATTTGATATTTCAGACTCAAATAAAGTCAAATATTATAACAATATCAACTGCTATGTCATTAAAGACCATGAAATAATATTTTTTAAATCATGTATGTTTTTCAGTTCATTGAGTGAGTCAGAGTCAGTCAGTCCATAAAAACCTCAACATACTTTTGCTTTGATATTTTGGGTTCTGATGTGTAAAGGTGATGACTAGTGAAACTCCGAATTTCAGTCATGTTAATATTTTGTAACATCAAAAATAAATTGCTATCGAAGGGCCCACTAGTGGTCACTGTTGTTGTTATGGTTTTGTTTTGTATATCTTCTTTGTTAGCAGTCACAGTAACACTATTTAAATATGTTTAACAGTTGAAAGGTTGTCTCATAAAAGTGCAGCATGTATCACAGTTTTCTGACTTGTTTCCAACTTTGGAGGCTCGCATTTCAACTTTGAAAATATTTTGGATTTTATGAAACTGATATGAGTCCTTATATAACATTCAAGAAGTAATGGCACAAACTTTGAATGAGTGTTTCCTTCTTGCTTTGCGCAGCGCTGACACAAAGGACTCACCACCTCAGGCTGCTTCACCAGTCACATCATCCTCTTGTTAAAGAGGAGACAAAAAATTTGGGCTCAAGTGTTACAAGTGGAATCGGGGATAAATAAAGGCACCAGCAAGTCTCAGGGCCTACATCTCTGAATGTTAACCTGTTTTGCCCCACTGGCAATAGTTGTTGCCGAAGTGTATCACTGTCATTTTCTACTCACAATAAAAAAAATCTCAAAGGTACTAATGCAACTTTTTCCACTTATTTAAAAAAAAAAAAAATCTGGGCATAAATGGGATAAACATTGAGTTTCGACAGGCATACAGGTGACCTTAGTAACACACAATAAGCTGGCACTCTTAATACAGGACGTGGCGGCACATAGGACTCAACCACATCTGTCAGATAAGAGGGTGCACAACCATTCAACAATTTATATGTTACAAACAAAACCTTCATGAACAGGGGGATCCAGATAAAAGTGGATAACACCAGTGTAATATCACTGAATTTCCTATTTCCAACTGTATTCTGGATCTTTTAAAGTCTCATACTATTATGAGATAAGTCATAAAATATAACAATCAGTTCTGGAAAACACAAAAGCATGAGCCAAAATCTCTGTATTAGCTATACACAACCTCATTCTAACTGTTGCATGGGCACCTCTGTAATGTGCAGGTCAAAAGACATTGACTGGTCAAAAATTACACCAAGATTTTTAACTCATTCACTGTGTTGAATCACACAATAACCCAGTGACAGTGTGAAATGACCATAGATGGCTGTCTAGTTGAGCCAGTAATCATCATGTCAGTCTTCTTTGTGTTAAAAAAAAATGAAGTTGACTTGAGCTTTTCACTTCAGCCAAATGGTCTCCCAGTTGTACATTATGAGACATTTTACATGAACAAGCATGTGCACCTGCATATAATCAGCATAACAGTTCAAATTAATTTCATGGTTGCATATAAGTTGAAGAAAAGGAGCTACATAAAAGGAGAACAGCAATGAACCTAGAACTGAGCCCAGAGGTCCTCCATACTTCACTGTGGGGGAAAAAGCAAGGAATCATCAATGTATGACATAGTTAGCGAGAAAAAGAAGACATTTTTTGAACATCTTGAAAATCAAACATATGAAAACAGCAAAATGACAGAATACCCCAAAGACAACTTCCTGGGTCTGCTAATGGTTTTAAAGGAATTTACAAGATTTCAAACAACAACCTTTCAAGATGCATATCTGTGAAAGGTGGGGCTTTAGACCTCAACGTAAGAGTATATGTCCAGAGACACCAAAATAATTATGATAATTATATATAATTATCATAATTATTAATAATAATGACAATAATCATTTTCAATTTTGTCCAACAATATACAATGATTGATTACATCAACCACAGTGCTCAGATCTAATTGTCATAGCACTGAAGTGGGGCCTACAGCCATAGCCAAGAACAAGTTGTTCCACATTTTAACAAATAGAAATGGTGTGGCGTGCCTAAATGCTTACTGCTGAGGTTTTAAGATTACAACAAATATACAAAAATTTAATTAGAGACCTTTTAAAAAATGTTTTATTTTATTTTTTGATAAAAACGATGAATAAGGAACAGGTCTATAAATTTGACCTATCTCTTTCTGTGCTAATTTACCGTACTTGTAAAAGCCCAAGGTCAATGCTATGAAGGAAATACCAAGAGAACTAAACTGAATCATAGGGGGGTAGTGATAAAATCATTGTGGAAGCAATCCAAATTATGATTCATATCTCTAGCTGTGATCAGTTTGACAACAATTTCATTATCTTCATGTAATTACTCTCTACATCGGCAGTTCTTGCACTGTGTGGATTCCACAGACTTGTAGTTCAGACATGTCTCTTTAGAATTAGTGACTTGAAGAATGCAGCTGAACTGCACACTGATGGCATGAGTCAGCTGACATCTATGTGTGTGATCTCCATGTCATGTTTTAATGCTGTGGACAGAGATCTGCCTCAGAGAATAGTGTCCACCACACAGGAACAGCAGGGACATTTGTCTGTCCTCAGAAAAATTCAGAGATCACTTTAATATTTTTTCCTTCTGTGTTTATACCTTTGAGGATCTCCTCAACACTACTGACATGCCCTCCTTTGAGGAGGCGGGAATGGAAGACTCAAACGAATCTGGTGCCATCACCCAAGCGAAGTCCTCGGTGGCAGATTGCCGGGGATGGATGAGATTTGACCTGTGGACGTGAACTTTGGGTAATGACCAAAAGGACAAGGTCCTGGATACAAGTAGTGGAAATGAGATTCCTCCGTTAGCTATCTGGCCTTACACTCTGAGACAGGGCGAGAAGCTCGATTATCTGGGAGGAACTCTGAGTAGAGCCGCTTCCTCTTCACTTTGAAAGGAGCTGGCTAAGGTGGTTCGGGCATCTGATGAGGATGCCCCCTGGTCATCTCCATCAGGAGGTCTTCCAGGCACATTTAACTCAGACTCACAACATGCTGCAGGGATTATATTTATGGGGATTTAGGGAAGGGATAGGGAAGTCTGGGAAGAGCTGCTTGGTCTACTGCCAGAAAATGAATTAATTAATGTTTGTATCATCAAGCACTATGTTACACTTTTTTATTTATATTTTTCATGTGTTACAATCCTGTATCACCCTCATATGTTTAACAGAAGTCAGTGTTGCCAGATCGTTGAAAAACAAGCAACCATGTCTGTAAAAATGAGGCAAAAAATAAAAATAAAAAAATCTCCCAGACAAGTCCAAATTAGCAATGTCTTCAAAGTGATCAAGTTAATAATTCTTTAATTATATTTTTTCAATGTAACGACCACCACCATTTTCACTGGGGTCACCACAGTAGTTGGGGTGTCAAGCCATATATCTATTGATTGATTTCTCAGGTTTTGTGCCAGATGTCCTTCTTGACTTAACTCCAGAAGTACAAAGAGAATGGCTCATAATAATAATAATAATAATAATGCATGGTATTGGCCATTCCAGGCATTTAACAATTGCAAAAATGAATGAAATGCAAGAACCCATTGCATTAGTTTTCCTTTTTTTAAATCTTCACACATGTACTAATCTGTTCATTTTACAAGTCTAAGTCATAAAGAAGTAATAGGATCAAGCATCAACATTAAGAAACTACCGTTGTCATACAAAAATATCTCCTAGTAATTATGTTAATTAACACTGCACATGATTGTAGGTGAGGATATTTGATGACATAGACTTTGGTCATTATTAACCAGGTGGATGTTACAAGTACAAATGAACAGCTATAATTTAAAAATGTGACATGCAACATCTAGTATTTATAGATTTGAATGCAGACATTTGGGTCCCTTGGCAATAGGGGTGTAATGATACAGTAGTTTCATGATACAATACATATTACAATCCACAATTACATCATTGTTCCCACTAATTATGTAAAAAGTAATGTGCGGTGGATGTTTTCTAGAGTATAAATTGTAATGTTATCGCGTTCCTGTTTGTATATTTTATAAATCATTTATTATTCTTTTCCATGCATTAGTTGATTTTTGATGGTATTACAATACTAATTGGAAAAAACACCATCTGATACAGGCTTCACGATGCAATTATTGCAATGCATGATGTATCTTTTATTTTATTCACGAATCCTCATGCAGATGTATTACAAACTGTGCTTGATAATCTCATAGTGACATTATTTAAAGTAAATAAAATGCAAAACGCAAAGCCGATTACATAAGCATACACTCCCCTTTATATATAACAACTAAATGATCGTTTTTATAGCCACTTAACTTTAGATCTGTCAGCAGATGAATGTTTCATTCACTAATAAGCAGAAAGAACATGCCACATTATTTTTATTTACCTGCTAATTTTGAACTTTGAGATTAAATGACTTTTTTTGCTTTTTTTTTTTAATCCATTTTTTTTAACTGGTTTCATCAAGAATAAAATAAGATAGTGGTAGCTAAGGTTTTGCAAAAACCTGTAAGGAAAACAGAATTAAAGCTTCTGGTAATCAGATCTGGCAACACCATTGCTCGGGCGTAACCTTACAGGAAAAAGCAGCTACATTGTTACGATGACATCTAGCGGACGCAAACTGTACTGCATCTGCGGGCTGCGGTTGGGAAGAACAATAGAGACCCCCCGCTCTGTGTCTGTGCTTGTGTCTCTCCTCCCTCCGTTCTGCTCCTTTGTCTCTGTGTCCTTGTAGCATCAGTCCTGTCCCTCTGTGATTGTCTCCTTCCGTTGCTGCTGTTTGTCTGCATGCACGCGTGTGATTTCTTTCCGTGTGTGTATGTGTGCACCAGAGATCCCAGCCCCTCCGAGATGAGCGTGGAGCCCTGGCCCAGCCCGCAGGACCAGGCCGCCGCTGAACACACGCCGTCCCCGCACGACCAGGACCAGGACCAGGACCAGGAGCAGCACCCCGACAAACTGTGCCTGGACTCCTTCTGGAGTGAGGTGGAGACCATCCGACAGGGGAGTGGCTACGTAGACCTCGACTCCTGCAGGAGGGATTCCAGACAATCAGACGGTAAATGATCTAACTCCAAAAAAAAAAAAAAAAAAAAAAAAAAAAAAACCTCACTGTGAATGCATGTGGTGCAGGTTTTCATGTTTAACACCTCAGCTCCTGACGTCCTCCATGCAGTGATGTATTGCCATGGCAACCTATCAGGATTTCCACTTTCATGCAGCAAACCAGCAGCGCCCGATCACTATGGCAACGCTGTCACACAGTATCTTTGCACATAAGAGAGCGAATGTCCTCATGTGGTCATAGATCAGGATCAAAGGTCACAGAGAAGAGTGTTCAGGAAGCAGGATAGCAGTTAGGATCTTAAAATGTTAAGGGAAGACATCCAGGGTGTAACCCTCTCACAAAGATAAAGAAAGGAAATGTCACCAGCAATGTAAACAAAGCATTCATGGTCCATGAGGGAGGTATGCGCTCTATGAGTGCGCTTCTAGTTGTGTTTGTTTCTGCATCTCCTAATGCCAGCTGGGCATTTGTTTGTGTCTCAGACGGTGAGCAGGAGGAGCAGTGGCTGGCGGATGCCGGGTTGTCCACGCTTATCAGTGAGGACAGCGAGGATGTAGACAAGGCCATGTTGCTGTCCACCCTGACCCGGACCCAAGCCGAGGCTGTGCAGCGACGACTTGATTCCTACACGCTGTCCCTCCGCAAGAGGAACAAACCTGCACCTCGTGACGTGCGCGACATCTTCAACTCCCCCATTTCTCAGGTTAGCATTTTAAAAATCTGCATTTGGCGATAATCAGTTACATTCATATGTAACAGACATGGGGCCAAATACAAAAGTATTTGTATTTGAAAATACTTAAATACATTTTTCGGAGTATTTGCATTTGTATTTTCTGATTTTGAATTCAAAGTATTTGTATTTGTATTTCAAATACATCGCCGATCCCAAGTATTTCCAAATACTTTTCCAAATACTTTTTCAAATACTTTTCAAACTTGGGAATCTCTGTGACACCGTGTTGAATATAGATTGTGATAGTTTGATTATTGCCTGTGATATTATAATAGTGAATTTTTGAAAAACATTCAATTCTTTACTTATCAATAGTATTTGGTCATGCTATTTTCACAATAAATTGTCACCGGTTTATCAGTTTTTGTGTTGATTTGTTGTTTATAGTTCATAGAAAGTATTTGTATTCGAAATACTCAAAATATAAAGTATTTGTATTTGTATTTGAAAAAGTACAAAGCATTTGTATTTGTATTTGGAATTCAAAAATCTAAAGTATTTGTATTTGTATTTAAATACAATGCAAAGTATTTGACCCCATGTCTGATATGTAAACAAAATAAAATAGCATGTAATATGAATTATACTTTTTTTTTCTTTTTTTTTTTTTAAATTGGGCCCAATTTCCCCAAATCTAAAATCGGGATATGAACTAGAGCCAAAAATTGTCAAAGGGAGATCGCCCTAGCTCAAACAAGCACGAAGGGCAGCTAAATGTCATTCTACAAGTACAGCCTGTAGGGGGCAGCGAATGTCCAGATTGAAATTGACAGTATAAAATTTGGATAATTTACGGAAATAAACTGCCATAAAATTGTACCCTTGTTGATTAAAAAATAATGTTTCACAATTAAATAAAACCTAAATGAATATTTGAAGGGAAGCATTGGAGAGCTATGGTTGACATCATCATCCATCCATCCATCCATTTTCTTCCGCTTTATCCGGAGTCGGGTCGCGGGGGCAGCAGCTCAAGCAAAGCCACCCAGACCTCCCGATCCACACACACCTCCTCCAGCTCCTCTGGGGGAACCCCAAGGCGTTCCCAAGCCAGCCGAGAGATGTAGTCCCTCCAGCGTGTCCTGGGTCGTCTCCGGGGCCTCCTCCCAGTGGGACATGCCCGGAACACCTCTCCAGCGAGGCGTCCAGGGGGCATCCGGAAAAGATGCCCGAGCCACCTCAACTGACTCCTTTCGACGTGGAGGAGCAGCGGCTCGACTCCGAGCTCCTCCCGAGTGACCGAGCTCCTCACCCTATCTCTAAGGGAGCGCCCAGCCACCCTGCGGAGGAAACTCATCTCGGCCGCTTGTACTCGCGATCTCGTTCTTTCGGTCATGAGCCAAATCTCATGACCATAGGTGAGGGTCGGAACGTAGATCGATCGGTAAATCGAGAGCTTTGCCCCCCTATTCAGCTCTCTCTTCACCACGACGATCCGATACAGCGACCGCATCACTGCAGATGCTGCACCGATCCGTCTATCGATTTCACGCTCCATCCGTCCCTCACTCATGAACAAGACCCCGAGATACTTGAACTCCTCCAGTTGAGGCAAGGACACTCCACCGACCTGAAGAGGGCAAAGCACCTTTTTCCGGTTGAGAACCATGGCCTCGGATTTGGAGGTGCTGATTTTCATCCCGGACGCTTCACACTTGGCTGCAAACCGCCCCAGTGCACGCTGAAGGTCCTGATTTGACGAAGCCAACAGAACCACATCGTCCGCAAACAGCAGAGACGAGATTCTGTGGTTCCCAAACCAGACCCCCTCTACACCCTGGCTGCGCCTAGAAATTCTGTCCATAAAAATAATGAACAGAACCGGTTCTGACATCATCATTTATCTCTGAAATGAATAAATAAAAATAAAACAGACGTCCTGGGGAGCTGTTGGGACACACTGAGGGCTTTGACATTGTTCCAGTGTCACCTGCTGTCTTGTTCATGCAGAGTAGCTGACATGTGACAGTGAAGGCGATTCATGTTTTAAAGGCCGCGCTTTGTTCTCGCTGTGCGAGCAGCCCTGAGAGGGGAATACAGACGGTGCTCCAATGATCACTATCAGTCTTTTATCACAGGAAACGTTCCTCCTCTTTATGTCCACCTGCTCAAGAGACAAATTTAAACACGGGCAATATTTCCCAGTGGTGGGAATAAAGGGGACCCACTAATATTTGAGATTGAGCATATTATACACATTTTCAGTGAGCGGGACTCCTGTGACATATGTCGCAGAAGTCTAAATTAAGTGTTTCAAGCCTCAACTTTGATTATAGCAGGGTAGTTTCTCCAAGCTGAAACACAGGATTGTGGGATTTTTATGGGCGTTCAACGCGAGGCTCCAACTGTGCTTCACTGTAAAAGCTGGATAAAAAACAGATTTTTGCACATTATGAGCTTTTTAACTGACGTTGCACCTCATAGAAAATAACATGTAGGTGTTTTTGATGACTCTGCCCCAGACCCTTGTGCCTGAATCTCAGCACGGTGACGAACTGGCTCAAAACAGCATGGCATCAGTTACCAAAACTCCACTATCAGGTAAGACCTACAAACAAGGCACAGTTACCCTAAATTATTGCTGACAGGTTGACAGCCGAACAGCAAAGCATTAAAAGTTGGCTCAGGGGTCACTTCAACCACTTGTGAGCTTCTGTGGATTAATCACATGAGAAGATGAGTTCATAAAATTTGTAAAGACATCAGATGAGCAGCAGAACTCTCTCTGGATCAGACCAAAACCGCTTCATCTGTTGTCTAACTGGTTCTGGGTAATCGTCAGGTAACTGGCAGTGTTGCAGGTTAAAGTTAAAGCTCAAAGTTGCAGGCAAAATAGTTTGTGAATATTAAAAGAGTCATACACCTTTTCAACAAGCTTGAAACAAATGTTTTTGAAAATGTGTGGCGCATTATGAAGTGCGAAATATGACATCGGAGACCCCGGACTGTTGAACAACTGAAGTCGTACATCAAGCAAGAATGGGAAAGAATTTCACCCACAAAGCTTCAACAATTACTGTCCTCAGTTCCCCAACACTTACTGAGTGTTGTTAGAAGGAAAGGTGATGTAACACAGTGGTAAACATACCACTGTTCCAGCCTTTTTGAAACATGTTGCAGGCATCCATTTCAAAATGAGCAAATATTTGCACAAAAGCAAAAAAGTTTATCAGTTTGAACATTAAATATCTTGTCTTTGTGGTGTATTCAATTGAATATAGGTTGAAGAGGATTTGCAAATCATTGTATTCTGTTTATATTTACATAACATCCCAACTTCATTGGAATTGGGGTTGTACATTTTGTAGCAAAATTTGATGGGATATATGCTACAAAGCTGGAAACGGTACCTATAATTACCACTCGTACTTTTTGATTGGGTAGCAAAAAAAATATTGATTGGTGATACGGCAGCATTTTTTGGCAAAGCAGCACAAATCGTCAGAACACCGGCAACCTTCCACACAGAAAATGGGGAAGTGATGACCTGAAGTAAAGTTGTGTTCAGAAGGTCATAGGTTCTATAACCTGACTGGTTACATTAGAGACATAATTGATTTCAAAAGGGAGTGAAACATTTGTGGAGGTGATGGTCTAGAGGTTACAGAGGCAGGTTCTTGTGTGTGTGTGTGTGTGTGTGTATGGTGGTGGTGGTGGGGGGTGGGGGGAGTTGAACGTGAGGCATCATTGTAAAGTGCTTTGAGTGTCTGCATCAAGTGCATAAGTGCTGTAAAAATGCAGCCCATTAACTGTAGTGTTGTGTACTGTGGCAATAAATGGCACGGCTATGTCCTGTTTTTTTTTTTTTTAAGTGTTGTGAACTTTGATTGCTCAACAAAAACGTTTCTGCCAAAAACTTATCTTTGTTCTTCTACGGAACAAATATGTTGGTAAGATAATTCCAGTCTTGTTTTCTTCCTGTTGTTTTCCTCCTCTTGTTTCCTTGTTGGTGTGCAATAAAACATTTTTATGTGGTTTAATTGTACAGTGTCAGAGCATGTAGGTATTCAATAGAGTAAGGAGTTGTGCTAGAAGTACTGTATGTAGACCTAGGTTTGTTTCCCAGTCATGCTACCTGTGTCCACGGACAAGACACTTCATCTGCATTGTCCCAGTCCACCCAGCTGTAAGTGGTTAGCATTCTTGGCTGGAGATGTAACCTGCATTGGTCTTGCTTCCCATCTAGGGGAAATCATAGACTTTAATCTGCTTCACGCTATAGAATCCGTAGATAAGTACCGTCACAAACGGGCCTCGGGGTCTATATATATTACTTAACTGATTCTATGGCTAATAAATGTGTGTGTCTGTTTTAGCTGTGACCTCAGAACATCGGAAGCACCCGAAAGGATCCCTTAAGGAGGAGATCTTCATCACCGACATGGCTTACTGCGAGCAAGCTGCCATCTTTCTCAAACAGGCCAAACTGCCGCAGAATAACACCCACCGCAGGAAAGAGGACAGTGCGCTGCCTGTGAGCAACAAAACGCTTTGTGAATGTCCCTGTGATGTCATCAGATGACAGAGAATTTACAAACGAGGTCTTATAAGGGATACCCTCTTTGTTTCTAATAATTCTAAACTATTTTTATACAAGAGGATGTAATAAGAATCACAGTTTTGGAGTTAACGGATGTAAATGATGGATGTGATTGTAATAGGCCCTTCTGTTTTTTCTGGATAACGGGACTTTAAGCAGCATAAAGGAATGAAGAATAAGTTCAGAACAAAGGCACAGTTGCTACACTAAGTCCAGGAGGTTTGTTTTTCTATTTAAGGACACACATAAATCTCTTAGGGGTGGAAAGATATAGGGAGCTTGAAACAAATTTTTAGAGTGTAGTATTTGAATGAGTCGACGCCTCTCCCTCATTTTTTACATTTGTGTGGAAGCAGCAGTGCTTGACTTGACACTTCTGTGTTTTCTCTCCTCCATCGTCTCCACTTTCTACTTTTCCTCTTCAAACCTCTTTGTTATCCCCTTTCCTACTCTCACCGCTCAGCGGGTGATCTGTCCCAAGTGCCGTCTCGGAGTGACTTGTATCCACGATCTGTCTCACTCCGACATGAAGAAGGTTCGTCAATTGGCGCTCATCGACATGACGGCGCTGTGCGACCTTTTAGAGCTGGAGGTCAAAAGGCACAAAACGAGCAAGAGGAAAATGCCAGGTATGACAGCAGCAACACGTGTGCACGCCTCAGAGAGCGCAGGGGCATGCACTATATGCACAAGGAAAAAGACATTCTGCACACACTTGTAGCTGTTATGTCTGACATAATAACATTTTAAGAGAGGGCCGAGTGCTTGTTGTTTCTATACTTTGCTACCGACTGTGAGTCATTCATGCATTTTCTGCTGCAAAATGTGGTCATATTATGCAGCTTTTTCAAAAAGCTGATACAGGTCACCATGTGTCTTAAGGTGCACTGACACTTATTCACGCACTTGCACGACCTGTGTCGTGCAGGAGAGTAAACTTGCCTTTAACGGGTGCAGACTGAACGCGAGAGGGGCACTGGCATGTGCAATTGCGCAAAGAGAATTTTGAAATGTTCAAAAAATTCTTCACACATAAATGCCGTGCTACGTGGTGCGATCTGCTCGCCAACACGACGTGCAGCTCGTCAAGTGGAGCAAAGAAGAAGTGAACAGAGCGAGTGGTTGCGTCAGCGGATCGCATCAAGCGGATCGCATCAGAGCGCAGCTCATTTGAATGATTATAAGGAGATGTTAACTCTATCATAAACATACTTTAACAGCTGCAGACAAGAAGGAAAGAACATGCAACTGTTTTATGAAGCCATGACAATGTAAACAAGACCTTTTTAGATGACTCCAAATGCTTTCTCCAGCTTATTCAGCGCGCGCGTGCCAACGGTGCTACTGGAGCGGTCCTCTGTGATTCAGGAAGCGATTAGAGCCATTTTCAACAGACACATTGCAGAGAAAATGATTATTTCGCTACGAAATAATTATTTGATATAAACAGCGTTGAGCACAGAGCACGTGGCAAGCAGTGGAACAAAGCACCTTTATAGACAGACAACAACAACATTTGTTCTTTTATTATTGGGCTTTATTTTGTTTAGTGCTTTGATCCTTGGGAAAGCCATATATAAATAGTTATTCATATCATTATTCATAACGAATGCCTGATTTTTTTGTGTGTGTGTATATTAGTCGCACAGGAGTGTATGTCACAAGACTTCCCAAACTAGTAAAAATAAAAAAGATAAATTAAAATTAAAAAAGCAACTTATATTATGGAAAATCAGGTAATTTTATTCCATGTATGAAGTCATGCACGGTTTAATGTAGCTTTGAAGTTTCTCATCCTCTGTGAGAAAAGCTGTCACATACAAAGTTACAGTTTCTTTGACCAACATTTTGGACAGATTGATGAGGTTTTGTCACTTAAAGCAGACAAAAAGCAGGAATATGTTGCAGCATTTTTAACTCCACTCACTTATTTTTGGTTGTTTGCTTAATTTTCACAAGGGTTACTCAGAAATATATGGAGCAATATTCATGAACCTTGGACCAAGGAACAACCAGTTCAGTGTTGGTACAGATCTGGATCAAGGTGTAGTTTCTTCACTTTTGTCAATGTTGTAAGATTTTTCATGATTTTATAAGGTAGGTTCATGGCATTGTGAAGAGCAATTGCTACACATTCGCCAAAAGTGCTGAATCACTTAAACAGAATTTTCAGTTTTCAAATAGCCTTTTTTTTAACAAATTAAAAAATGACATATTTACAAATACAGATTTATTTGTAAAACCCACCACACGTTACAGTAACTTGTGTGTTATATACCAACCAACCACTGATGTCAGGAAGCTAATTTTCCCATAATGCATTGCGGCATGTGTGTCTTTAAACACTAAAACCTTCAAAATTAGTGCATTACTTTAAAACTAAAACATGAAGCTGATATTTTCACTTTGTAAAATGGCAGAGGTGATGTTAAGTTCAATAACCTGTCCAGAATTAGTTTGTTTAAAATTTTAAGTAAGTAAGAAAGTAAGTAAGGTTTATTTATATAGCACCTTTCAAGATAGAAATCACAAAGTGCTTCACATAAGAACAGAGAAATTAAAAACAGCAGAAACATAAAACCATAAAAACTAGGTAAAAGCCAGCCTATACAAAAGGGTCTTTAGCTCCACTTTAAATGTTTCAACAGAGTCCACGGAGCGAAAGCACAGTCTCCCCTGGTCTTCAGTCTTGTCCTAGGCACAACCAATAGGCCCAGGTCCGAAGACCTCAG
Organism: Thalassophryne amazonica; assembly: GCF_902500255.1. NCBI lineage: Eukaryota > Metazoa > Chordata > Actinopteri > Batrachoidiformes > Batrachoididae > Thalassophryne > Thalassophryne amazonica. The sequence continues at coordinate 42,227,398 of NC_047105.1, read as the reverse complement.
AGATCTACTTGTCACATATGGATGTAATAGCTTGGTGATATAAGATGGCATTTGACCATGCAGAGCTCTAAAAGTCAGTACTAGAATTTTAAATTTGAGTCTGAAATGGATGGGGAGCCAGTGCAAGGAGGAGAGGATTGGGGTTATATGTGACCTCTTTGATGACCTTGTCAGCAGCCTCGCAGCCGCATTCTGAACCGTTTGTAAGCGGTCCAAAGAGGACTTGCTAAGGCTAAAAAATAGAGAGTTACAGTAATCCAAACGTGATGACACAAATGCATGAATGATCATCTCCATCTCCGCCCGAGACACAATGCTGCGCAGACGGGCAATATTTCGCAAATGGAAAAACAAGACTGTGCCAGGCAGGTAACATACGCGTCAAAATTGAGGGAGTGATCGAACGTAACACCCAAGTTCCTTACTGCTGAACGAACAAAAGGGGCCAGAGAACCAAGATTCCCAACCACAGTGGGAACAAACTCGTCAGGGGCACAAACAAGGACCTCAGTCTTTGCTATATTTAAGGACAAATAGTTGGCCGCCATCCAGTCACTAATAACCTCAACACAGTTCTGAAGAGCAGATACACTAGAGACCGTTTGAGGAGTGAATGAGATGTACAGCTGGATGTCATCCGCATAACAGTGGTAGGAGACATCTTTAAAACTACTCAAGACATGACCAAGTGGGAGCAAATATAGAGCAAACAATATAGGTCCCAGAACAGAACCCTGAGGCACACCACAGGATAGCATGGCAGAGGAGGACATAAATTTACCAGCAGCAACAGCGAAAGTCCTGTGTGAAAGATAAGACAAAAACCAGTCCAGAGCAGACCCAGAAATGCCCACCCAAGTCCTTAGTCTCTCAACTAAGACTCCATGATCCACCGTGTCAAAAGCTGCAGAGAGATCCAAAAGGACAAGCACAGAATATTCACCTGCATCTCTGCGCATTAAAATATCATTTCAAACTCTGAGAAGGGCAGTTTCTGTAGAGTGCAAGTGGCGGAACCCAGACTGGAATTTATCAAGAATATTATGTTCAGCTAAAACCTCATTAAGCTGTTTGGCCACCACTTTCTCTAAGACTTTGGAAATAAAAGGCAACTTTGAAATTGGTCTAAAATTTTGAAGGAGTGAAGGATCAGCATTAGGCTTTTTTAAAAGAGGGTGAATAACTGCCTGTTTAAAATACTGAGGGACATAGCCGGAAAGCAGTGATCTATTTATTATCAATAAGACAACCGGGCCAATAGAATGGAAGACCTTTTTAAAAAAGGAGGTAGGGACGATATCAAGTGGGCAGGAGGAAGGTTTCAATCTGTCCACCAGACCAGTGAGCTCTTTCAGTGATATAGGTATAAAACTATCCAGAACTGATGGCCGGGTAAGATAGGGAACAGAAGAAGAAAAAGAGGGATTAATATTTGCCCTGATATCACGAATTTTGCTGATAAAAAAGGACAAAAATTTGTCACAGTCTTCATTTGACTGAATGATAGCAGCAGGAGATGCAGGTGTAACAATGTCTCTGATTGTGTCAAACAAAATTTTTGGATTCTGTCGGCTGTTAGAAATTAAAGTGGAAAAATAAGCAGCCCTCGCATCTTTCACCATATTATTACAAGAGATTAAAAGCTCCTTTAAATGAAGGAGGTGGACCTGGAGCTTTGTAGATTTCCACAACCGCTCCACTTTCCGACATGATCTCTTAACACTACGAATACTGTCATTCATCCAGGGGGAGGAGTTATTCAGAGGGGCGTGTCTGGTTTTAAAAGGAGCCACTCTGTCCAAAATTGAGAGACAATGATGATTAAAAGAATTAACTAAAATATCAACATCATCTGAACTACACAACTCATCAAGGTTAAAAGCAGCAGAAAATACATCTGCAGTAAAATGATTAAAAATGCGAGAGTAGATCACAGGAGGAGCAGACGGACAATCCAGATTAAGAGACAAATTAAAAAGAATACAAACATGATCAGAAATAAAAATATCCTCAGAATAAATAGACTCAATATTAAGACCCAGAGTAAAAACAAGATCTAAAACATGACCTTTGCTGTGTGTGGGACCAGACACGTGTTGGATCAAGTTGAAAGATTCCATCAGACTGATGAATTTAGCAGCAGATTTATCAGAAGCATCATCAACATGGAAATTAAAATCACCGACAATTAAAAGCAAAGTGGTTGTTTTGTGTTGAGTCATAGTGGAACACGCAGACGTACGACACAAGACACCCCATGCTGTTTTATCTACACGTCTATGTGCGATAGAGAAAGAAGGGCTAACTGCACCACACGTTGTTCTTTCACAGACAGTCCACTCTTTGGGGTGCCACTCGCCACACTGCTGGAGAACGACCAGAAAGTCAAAACCAGTGCCACAACCCCTCTGTTCCTGCAGGCGGTGAGAAACCAAAAAATATCCTTAAAGCACTTTTTATGGACCTAACACCAGTTAATCAACACTGTACATGGAGCAGATAAAGACAAAAGCTTTATGTGCATTGTGAACAAACGGTCGTACATTTAAATATGTGCTACATGGGGATTTAAGGCTTCACCACTAATCTGCACAGCTTTTCTTTGACAATACATTTTACCTTTGTGGAAAAATAAAACCCTGCTTTCATAAGATAGTGTGATTGTGAAGTCCTTTAACCACACCCTGTACGCAGCAGCAGCAGCAGTTACTTGGAACCGCCAGTAGAGCTGAACGAGAGATGCTTATCTCAGCCTGACTCTCTGCCAATGTCTCTCTCCTTTCCTTTCTCGCTGTCTCTGCAGTTGTTGTCCTTTCTGGAGAAAAAAGGTGTGGATTCTGAAGGGATCCTGCGGGTTCCAGGATCTCAGTCCAGAATCAAGGTACAGTATCTGAGTCTGCAACTTCTGTTGTGACACACTGCTGGCACAGCACCACAATTTGACTTGGGTTTTTTAATCACCTGTTTCTGACCTCTGAAATATTAAAAAATATAGCACAGTGCTAAAATATCCTCAGCTGTATGAGCATTGTGTTCTTTATAATTTGTAGTTGTTTAATAAATTATTAAGATTCTGTTGTCGTATGTACAATTTGTACATGTTCAAATCAAATCATCATTTGTTCATGTTGTGCAAATCAAAGAATATTTGTACATCACCCTCTGTACATTTTCAGTTATTAATGAGACAAATTTAACTCCATAGGAAGTTAGCTTTGAGTTAGCAAAAGTTAGCATACAAGCTAACGTCCGAAAAATGTCTTGTAAATGACTCCAGAGGTGTCATCAGGTTACATAAATAGCGTTTTCAGTTTTAGAAGTGTTTATATCTCACTAGCTTTTACATAATATACCAGAAATGATGCTGTTAGCAAGTAGCTACACCAGGAAGTGACATCACCATGCTAACCTCGGCGAAATGTCTTGTAAATAAGCTTTAGCTTTGCATTAGCAAAAGTTAGCGTACAAGCTAACGTCCACAAAATGTCTTGTAAATGACTCCAGAGGCGTCATCAGGTTACATAAATAGAGTTTTCAGTTTTACAAGTGTTTATATCTTCCCTTACCAAAAAGTACTACATGCAAGTATGTTTCAAGTATACTTCCAGTTTACTTTTTATATACTTATCAGTACTATTTTTTGGTAAGGGTTGCTAGTGCAACGGGTGTGCGCCTGTCCACGTAATAATTTACTGCTGACTTGCTGCACTTCCGTTAACCTGTGATACTCTGCGTTGTGTTCATGTCTGTGCTTCGTGTAGAGGAAGGAGGAACCAGACACCGGTTGACACTAGAGGCACTTTTTACTGGAGCTCTCATCTCAGGCTGCACAACTGCACAAATGAAAAGTGATACAAAATCCTGGTCAACATACAGTCTCTCCATACACAGCGGTTCATCAGCCCCTCCTCTCACGTAGTGAAACACGGACTGAGGGAGGAGCTGCTGCAACAGTCATACACAGTCTCTTAAAGCGACAGTACAGTGCAACACTCAATACATGGAAACCACAACAAAAACCCAGAACTCGCCTCTAAACATTAAATGAACATAAATCATAAAGGATTTGGTGAAGTTCACATATATATATACACATATATAAAAAAAAAAAAAATAAATAAATTCTTTACATCGTTACACTAGCTTTTACATAATATACTAGAAACGAATCTGTTAGCAAGTAGCTACACCAGTTAGTGACGTCACCATGCTAACCTCAGCGAAATGTCTTGTAAAATAAGTTCAGAGGTGTTATTAGCTTCCAAAAGCAGCATTTTCAGTTTTAGAAGTCTTTATTTCTCGCTAACTTTTACATAATGAATGAGAAACATGTATATAAACACACAAAACAAAGTGGTTTTGAAGAGACCAGCGACTGACGTCACAGTGCAGCTCTACTCTGATTGGCTGTCACCCACGTCACTCAAAAACAAAATGGATCAGATTGAAACAGAATGTGACTTTTTAACCTCTTAAAATACATCAACGTTAGCCATCTTTGAACTTGTCCAAGATCTGTGTCCCAAGAATGCTCCCTGTGAATTTCAAGAGCCTGTCAGTAACAGGGCTGGAGTTATGCTGAGCACAGACAGACAGAGGGATGGACAGACGAAAAGCCTTCGCAACACCCGATGGCCATATTTGATGCCATCAGGTAAATGAAGCTATTGGACCAATATGACTGCTATAATGTGAAATATATATTAAAAAAAATTGAACATCAGTGAAGAAAACAGCCAAAAAAAGAGTGGAAAAAAGAGTTTATAGAAGAAAAAATGCACACGTAACTGTTATATATGTGTATTTAATACATTATAATACTCTGTCAGTTAAATGAATACTATCACATGGGGGCGCCATTTAGCACTGAACAAGGAATCAAAGAAGGGACGATGATGGAGATGGATGATGGTAATGAGTCATTCACGTCATCAAGGGAGCCATCAGAAAGGCATCCATCCCATCATTAGAGGGACAGCTGTCCTGTCATTAGGTGTGCTAACTAGAGCACAATAGTTGCTAATTAGAGTTATTGTTTAGTCACTAGCCTATAGCAGTCTGCCTCTCAGTAGGAGGGGTCTGGTTAGGTTTGAAACTCCAGCTTTTGTTGGCTTCTGTTTTATTCTTCTCTACAAGAGTCAGACAGAAGTCAGATTTCCAGAGCAAGAATTTTAGCTGAGGAAGCTTCTGCGATTTGAAGCGAAACATCCTCGCATCAAGCAACTCAGTCCAGTTGAAGATTCAAGCTTCTCTACTTTATAGAAAAATGTAATTCAACCTTGTGTTCTGGTTCAAATTTTTGTCCAGCGGTCCACAACACTGCATGTTTCTCTGAGTGGGATCCAGTACACATGTACTTAAGTGCTGATGACACAAGCAAGTGGAGAAGGCCAGAAGGTTACTTAGGAGTTGTGGATGCGGAGCAGTCAGTTGTCTTCCTGGGTGGTTCCCAGAGCCAACTTGACTTGACTGGATATGTGTAGGACTTGAAGTTGTGAGTGGTTTGAAACTGAGAAAAGATGGAATGAGTCTCAGGAGAACCAAACTGATTTGGAGCTGAATGTCACCATGTTTTCTCTCATGGAGGATTGCTTGTCTTCCTCATGTGTTGGGCCACTATGTTGGAAATGAGGAATTTCAAACATCTGTAGTGTAGCTGTGGCACTTTGAGAGATCCAATTAGTGAGATTTTGTCTGCTGACATTCAAACACACACCTCCAGGTTGATTGTAGCTATTGTAACCTACAAACTAACAGGGTGATCTCTGTCCTCAGATACTGCAGCAGAAGATGGAATCTAACTTCTACTCGGGGGAGGTGAGCTGGGACAATGTGATTCCGAACGATGCTGCCGCACTGCTGAAGAAGTTCATCCGGGAGTTGCCTGCACCTCTACTGACCGCCGAGTACCTCAGCATCTTCAGCGCCGTGAGAGGTTGGTAGTACTGGTGTCAACATGCATCAGGTTTACCTCCAGGTGTTTAGTGCATGTAAATGAATAACACTGTTATACAGAGAAACAAGCAATACTGTATGCAGTCAGGTCCATAAGTGTGTGGACAGTGACACAATTCTTGTGATGCTGCCTCTGAGCTCCGCCACAGTGGAATTAAAATGAAACAAAGAAAGCGGTCTTGTAAAGGCATTCTACTTTAGAGATGAGTGAGGGAAGCCACCAAGAAGCCCATGACAACTTTGAAAGGGTCAACGGCTTCTGTGGCTTTGATTGGACAAGCTATAATATTAGTGTCATTTTTATATATTACCACCATTCGCAGCTTCATGGTGGAGTGGAACAGTGAAGGATTTTCATAAAGAAAACAGATATCTAGGCTCAAGTCTCACACGTGCCTTTTGGCTAATTGTATCTGAAATTCAAGTCTTATTTTTAAGAAAATCCTTCTCTGTTCCACTCCACCATGAAGCTGGTCAGGTCTGGGAACAACGCGCTGGTGCCACGCGTCGCCTCATCCACCACATTGTGGAACCGCCTTGGGTGGTGGATGGCAACCACCCAGGAATACAACTAGACCATCCTCACCTCTCAAAAGCAACCATCTATCTGCAATGCAGGTGATGCGCCTCATCTTCTTGACACTTGCACAAGTTTGATCTGTGCACTGGTACGCAATCTGCCGTGCCAGACAGTAAACTTGTTGTAAACCGTTGTAAAATGTGCGCTGCTGTGTGTAAGTACGCAAAGAAAATTTTGAAATGTTCAAAATCTCTGGCACGCATTAATTTTGTGACCTACACGTGAACATTGTGCAAACAATTCAAAACACTGTGAGTCATTGCGGTCAGCGCTGTGCACCACAGCTCATCTGAATGATTATACGATATGTTAAATCTATAATAAACATAATTTTACAGATACTCATAAGAAGGAATGAAAATGCAACTGTTTTACCAAGCCATAACAATATAAATATTACAAATAATTACCTTTGAGATGATTCTAAATGCATCGTCCACGCCATGAAGCGCCAAAGAAAAGCTGCAGCTGTAGAAAATTCCTCTGTGATTCCGAAGCGATTAGAGGTGGTTTCATCAGCCAAATTCTGAGAGCAAATGATTAATCCACTACAAAATAATTATTTTATATAATGCAGCATCCAGCGGCAGACAGCGGGTGGCATTGGCATGACGAATTGCACGGCAATGCAGGGCTTTAATGCGTGTAAGTGTCAAGGTGCCTTTAGTCTCCACTTGTCACTAATTGACAAAACATCATTCCAACAGATCCCGAGGTTCCTCTGAAGATCTCTTTGTCATTGCCACATTAACAAGAATTGAAGCGCTGCATTCTTCCATGTCGCCACCTCATCCCATTGTTGTCATGGTGACAGCACAGTCCTGACACATGACTGTGAAGTACTGTCTAGTTGGGCCACAGATAATGATTAAGTTGAATTATTATCAAATTAATTGTTAGCTCCAGCCCCACTGGGGTGTACAAATTAATTGACTTTATATAGTTGTTCATTTAATTTATTTTTACATACGCAAACTAGCAATCAAGCTAACTTTCCAAGAACCGGTTGATATAATGAAGTTCCAAGAATGATCCCAAAATGCTTCCAAGAATTGGACGCTTGTTTCTTTTGTGCTTATGTTTGTGTTTGTTTTGTATCTGGTTGTATTTCACGAATTACTACACAGTAACTATGGGCAACAGTTACTAATTTACGCTCTTAGGTTGAGCCAATTAAAAAGTTTCATATCATAATTATGGAAGTCTCTTCATTATGGTGACAGCGATGGGTGTTGCTTATCTTTTGTGATCCAACTACGAAAGTCCACATTAAGATGAACAAGCTGATAGCCTTTTAAGAGGCGCCCCCATACTGCCGCAAAAAAGCACGATTGGCTACTTTCACATTAGTTTCACCTTAAGAAAACAGATGGATTGATATTAATATCGGCTGATTGATGACTCACTAATGTATAGATGGTGAGAAGATTGGGTACGCTCTGTGCAAAATGATGAACGATGTGCGACCGCAGAGACATAAGCTAACAGAGCTAATGGGCGCCTGTCACGCTGCCATTAATCTTTAGATGAGCCATTATTGTTACATCAAATACAGAGGAAATGAAGAGAGTTTGTGCGTCTGTTAAATCTTTGCCCTATCCCTGTTTGTAGACATCACAGAGCTGAAACAGAAACTCCACATGCTGAACCTGCTCATTCTTCTGCTGCCAGAACCTAACAGGAACACTCTGAAGGTACAAATCAAACGTTTCGTTCACTGGAAGGAACAATGAAGCCTTTTTTAGTGAACGTGATGTGATCTTTTTCCAGTTGTGGGCACAGCTATCCTAAGAATTACCTATGATAACCACTAATCTGATAACTGAAACGTTGCTGTGATATTGCGAAACTGATAAACCGCTAAAATATTTAGCTGAAGCTACCGAAAACTGCTAACATTTATCATACAAATTTAATTTTGGGTTTTTGTCTCTTTTTTCCCTAAAAAAAAAAAAAAAATTTAAAAAAATTTAAAAAAAACTTTTCCTGAAAAACTGAGCCAATGAGCTGACATTTTAATATGTTGAAGCATAAACATGGAGGTTCCCAAAAAGGTTTAGCATGCTAAGATTGCTAAAATAGGGATTGGCATGGTTAGACATTAACTTTGTGAAGACCCTTGGGGCAACCTATGTTGTGATTTGGCGTTATATTAATAAAATATAAATAATAATAATAAATAATAATAAATAATAAATAATAAAATATGGTAAATTGATCAATGATGATCAACATGTACACAAATAATTAAATTAAGGGCCCCTTCACACATAGTACAAATGTGGTTGAATTGCACATGACGCAGGAATCATATGCAATACGTGTAAAATCGAAGCTGCTTCCCACGCCTCGTACAACTGCTACAACTGTTTGCGCACACCAGCAGCTAAAAGACAGAGTGTGGCTATGAGAGCCCATTCGATCCCTCCCGCGGCAGATGTCGGCCAAATTCCAGGTCACACATGAACGTCTAAAACCACTTGCTTGGCACTTAGAAAATGTGTGGCTATTCGCACTGTTAGCACGAAAGCAGGCTGTCACTTTCGACCTGGATGTGAAATTTGTCTAAATGCCTCCACGACTGTGGATGTGTATGTGTCTCGCACGTGTGTGCGTGTGTTGGGCCCCCTCCCCGCTCCCCTTAACACATACGGTGTGCCGGGGACGGGCACACTTACATAAAATGCTTATATGTATATACAGATCTGATCACATGGGGGTCGGACAGCCAGGTCTGATCGCACACAGCATGGGGTGGGGTCTGTCAGCTGATCACAGCACACTGCCAGCTGGATGACGGCTCAGTGCACACATTACAAACACAGGCACCACCACCAGGACAGGTATATAAATAATTACGACAATACCTACATACGCAATTACATAACAAATAACGAAAATGAATGACCACATAACACAGAGACATGATGGTCTGGGCACTGAACGGACAAGGGTGGGGGGGGGGGGGGGGGCGCGTCTGCACACAGCCGCTGCTGTTGGGATCTCTGCTCCTGGACGTCCCTGCTGGAGAACACGTACTGTGTTTTGAAGGACATGAACTTACAACATTCATCCGTAAGGCGGGTGTCTCTGCCTGCTGTCCTCACGTGGAACTACATAAAACATATATCGCTTTTTGCACATTGACCATCAGTTCATGTGGACACGCAGCAGGCGATCTGAATGTCATGCTTGTCTGACAGGACATGCGTATCCTGTGAGCGGCATGCCGCAGGACCATATGACAAGCCAACAGTGCAACAAATATGCCACTTTCAGTCACATGTCAGCAGAAAAATGCCATAACAAACACCGTTTGTCAGTTATCATGGCTTTTTTTTTTTTTTTTAATACGTTTATCTCCTTGTTGGTTTTAGCCATTTCACACTCCTGTTATGACAGTGATTCTAGCGCAGTGGTAAATTTTCTGTCTGGTGATTAGAGCTTGCAGGTTCAAATCCTGTGAGTGGCACTTTTTTTTTTAACCAGGGTTATTTACTAGCAGGTTTCTGTATTGCGTCCCCTTTTATTTATTATTCATATCAAGCCAGTGATATTCACTAACTATACACTTGGTTTTTATTTTATTTTCCTCCACATCAGCGGCGTGACGTAGTGCACCACGTCCCAGCTGCTCGCACGACACTGTCGCATGCACGATACCATTGCATGCACGATACCATCACAGCGGGATTGTGCACGCCTGCCGTCAGCTCAGTGTTTTTGTGGTTCGCTCATACAAGCTGTTCTGCCGTGATTCGCCCTGATTTGTACTTATTCATACTATGTGTGAAGGGGCCCTAACAAATTAAATTAAACAGTAGTTTTTATTCAACATACAGTTTATCACAGTACATAAATTATTAAATGAATAAAAAATATAAATACACATGGAGAATAATTTCAGTAAACTACTTAATGTGTTTACTTTGGCTTTACTTCCTCCTCCTCAATGTGATGCTTGTGGAGGAGGAAGTCCTCCTTAAACTGCCTCCTCCTTGGGGAGGTGATGGTCTAGTGGTTAAGCGTTGGGCTTCAGACCAGCTGATCTTCGGTTCAAAACTCAGCCAGACCAGAAAATCACTAGAGGCCCTTGGGCAAAGTCCTTAATCCCCAAGTTGCTCCCAGTTTGTAGTGAGCGCCTTGCATGGCAACAGTGTGTGAGTCTGTGTGAATGGGTGAATGTGAGGCATAATTGTAAAGCATTTTGAGCTTCTGATGCAGATGGAAAAGTGCTAGATAAATGCTGTCAATTTACTATTGCCTTTGTGCAATGTATCAATTTCATTTATAGAGCCTTTCAAGTCCCATGATCCTTTGTGCGCATGGAGGGGTTCCGGTTTGACTCCCTGGTTGTAAACAATGAAAATAGTGTCACTGCTTGCCACACACAAGGGGAAAAAAGCTAAGCAGCATGAAATGTGGTCACTGAAGGCATTCAAGTGTAGGTTTATGTTTACATAGATTTATTTAGTTACTGGTATTTATTGATAGATTTTTTTAATCAAATCCCACAATGAATCACATCCAGAACATGTGCAATCAATATTCCCGTTCCAGAAGGTCCTTATTTCCAGAAAACTGTGGGGAAACAACGAATCTCCGTGCGACGTCATGTTGCCACAGGGCCAGAAACCCTCCATACCCGCAAAGGATCATAGAACCCTGAAGTCGAGAAATGGATTAGTGTCTCGGCTTCAGCAGGAACAAACACATATGACTTTTGAGTTAACAAATATTTTTAACTGTTAAATCTTATTAAAAATTGTTAGCTGACTTAAATGAGTGGAACTAAATTTATTTGAAGCTAATTGGTCTGCTAATGGGTTTTGAAGTTAGCCAATAAACTCATCTACTAATGAAACAGATAGCTTTTCAAATTAGCTAATAAGCTAATTAGCTATTAGCTAGTAGGTCAGGGCTAATCTGATTGGACTGTGGCCAGGAGTTATCAAGCAATCATAAAAAAAATGGCAAATAGCATTTTTGTGAGGTAGACACTTCCAACCCACAACTGTTCTCCTCGAGCAGCTATGAGGTATGAGGAAACACATTAGCTTGGTTCCATATCTGAAAGAGAACACAAGAAGAATGAGATAAAAGAAAAGAAAACCCCTCTTATCATGTAAAAGGAATTGATAAATTTGCATGCATCTTCCTTGACCCAGTGGCCATTTGTCTACAGAATTTCACCATAATTGGCAAACCAGTTTTTTTAGATTAAGCGACATTCAAACAGACAGTCAACATGACCTGCCTTTGTCTGTCAGTTGGCAAGGTTAATACAAATATGAGAAAAGTCACCACTTGGGATTAAGTTTAACATTCATACACCAATACATAGCAATATAGCAATACAATTTAAATGGACAAGAGAAAACAAACTTTAAAATTATATTTTTATTTCACTTTGATGTGAAAGGATGCAGATATTTCTAACACTTGTGTACAAAAAGTAGTCTTGAAAAAAATAAGAATTTTCAAAATTACAAGAACAGTTTTAACATCTGCTGCAATATCAACAATCCAAATTTGATTTTAAACACATTTGGAACACATACGTATTTGATTTTAAAGTAATGATGTGCTGTGACATTGTCTGAGTAATTGTTTTTTCAAACCTAATGTTTATTTTCCAGCTAACAACTACATGAACAACCATCATGTTCACTATGTGGTTAAATATAAGCAAAAACATACAATAACATGGGAAAGTAAAACTAGCACTAGAGAATAGATAGAATGTGTGGCTGGGGATGTTGCCAAAAACGTTTCGACATTACTGCAAATTGAATTGAATTGAGCTTGTGTGGGAGGTTGAGAGATACCGACTAGAGATAGTCGGGCTCACCTCCACGCACAGTTTGGGCTCTGGTACCCAACTCCTGGAGAGGGGCTGGACGCTCCACTTTTCTGGCGTTGCCCATGGGGAGAGGCAGAGAGCTGGGGTCGCATTGCTTATCGATCCCCAGCTCAGTCGCCATGTGTTGGAGTTCACTCCCGTGAACGAGAGGGTCACGTCCCTACGCCTTCGGGTCGGGGACAGGTCTCTCACTGTTGTCTCGGCCTATGGGCCGAGCAGCAGTGCAGAATACCCGACCTTCTTGGAGTCCCTGGGAGGGGTACTAGATAGCGCTTCGACTGGGGACTCCATTGTTCTCCTGGGGGATTTCAACGCCCACGTGGGCGGCGACAGTGAGACCTGGAGGGGGGTGATCGGGAAGCACGGCCTCCCCGATCTGAACCCGAGTGGTGTTCAGTTGTTGGACTTCTGTGCTAGTCACAGTTGTCCATCATGAACACCATGTTCGAGCACAAGGGTGTCCATAAGTGCACGTGGCACCAGGACACCCTGAGCCGGAGGTCGATGATCGACTTTGTAGTCGTATCATCTGACCTTCGACCACGTGTCTCAGACACTCGAGTGAAGAGAAGGGCTAAGCTGTCCATCGATCACCACCTGGTGGTGAGTTGGATCCGCTGGGAGGGGAGGAAGCCGGTCAGACCTAGCAGGCCCAAACGTATCGTGAGGGTCTGCTGGGAACGACAGGCAGAACCCTCTGTCAGTGAGGTCTTCAACTCCCACCTCCGGGAGAGCTTCTCCCAGATCCCGGGGGAGGTTGGAGACATGGAGTCTGAGTGGACCATGTTCTCCACCTCCATTGTCGATGCGGCCGCTCGTAGCTGTGGCATAAGGTCTCTGGTGCCTGTCGCGGCGGCAATCCCCAAACACGGTGGTGGACACCGGAAGTAAGGGATGCTGTCAAGCTGAAGAAGGAGTCCTACTTGTCTTTGTTGGTAGGTGGGACCCCGGAGGCAGCTGACAGGTACCAGCAGGCCAAGCGTGCCGCAGCTCGTGCAGTTGCAGAGGCAAAAACTTGGGTCTGGGAGGAGTTCAGGGAGGCCATGGAGGAGGACTATCGGTCGGCCTCAAAGAAATTCTGGCAAACCGTCCGACGCCTCAGGAGGCAGAAGCAGCTCTCCACCAGCACTGTCTACGGTGCGGGTGGGGAGCTGTTGACCCTGACTGGGGTGTCGGGCGGTGGAAGGAATACTTTGAGGATCTCCTCAATCCCATCGTCACGTCTTCCGAAGAGGAAGCAGAGACTGGGAAGCCAGAGGCGGACTCGTCCGTTACCCAGGCGGAAGTCACCGAGGTGGTTAGAAAGCTCCTCAGTGGCAAGGCTCCTGGGGTGGATGAAATCCGTCCTGAGTACCTTAAGTCTCTGGATGTTGTGGGACTGTCTTGGCTGACATGCCTCTGCAACATCGCGTGGTGGTCGGGGACAGTGCCTCTGGATTGGTCGCTCTGTTTGGTCGCTCTGTTTAACTACAGGGGGATCACACTCCTCAGCCTCCCCGGTAAGGTCTATTCCAGAGTACTGGAAAGGAGAATTCGACCGATAGTCGAACCTCGGATTCAGGAGGAGCAGTGTGGTTTTCGTCCTAGTCGCGGCACACTGGACCAGCTCTACATGCTTCATCGGGTGCTCGAGGGTTCATGGGAGTTTGCCCAACCAGTCCACATGTGCTTTGTGGATCTGGAGAAGGCGTTTGACCGTGTCCCTCGAGGCCCCTTTGCTAAGGGCTATCCAGTCCCTGTACGACCACAGCAGGAGCTTGGTTTGCATTGCCGGTAGTAAGTCAAACCTGTTTCCAGTGCATGTTGGCCTCCACCAGGGCTGCCCTTTGTCACCGGTTCTGTTCTTTATCGTTATGGACAGAATTTCTAGGCGCAGCCAGGGTGTAGAGGGGGTCTGGTTTGGGAACCACAGAATCTCGTCTCTGCTGTTTGCGGACGATGTGGTTCTGTTGGCTTCATCAAATCAGGACCTTCAGCATGCACTGGGGCAGTTTGCAGCCGAGTGTGAAGCGTCCGGGATGAAAATCAGCACCTCCAAATCCGATGCCATGGTTCTCGACCGGAAAAAGGTGCTTTGCCCTCTTCAGGTCGGTGGAGTGTCCTTGCCTCAAGTGGAGGAGTTTAAGTATCCCGGGGTCTTGTTCACGGGTGAGGGACGGATGGAGGGTGAGATCGACAGATGGATCGGTGCAGCATCTGCAGTGATGCGGTCGCTGTATCAGATCGTCGTGGTGAAGTGAGAGCTGAGTAGGGTGCAAAGCTCTCGATTTACCGATCGATCTACGTTCTGATCCTCACCTATGGTCATGAGATTTGGCTCATGACCGAAAGAACGAGATTGCGAGTCCAACCGGCCGAGTGACTTTCCTCCGCAGGGTGGCTGGGCGCTCCCTTAGAGATAGGGTGAGGAGCTCGGTCACTCGGGAGGAGCACGGAGTCGAGCCGCTGCTCCTCCACGTCGAAAGGACCCAGTTGAGGTGGCTCGGGCATCTTTTCCGGATGCCCCCTGGACGCCTCGCTGAAGAGGTGTTCCGGGCACGTCCCATCGGGAGGAGGCCCCGGGGAAGACCCAGGACACGCTGGAGGGACTACGTCTCTCGGCTGGCTTGGGAACGCCTTGGGGTTCCCCCGGAGGAGCTGGGGGAGGTGTGTGTGGATCGGGAGGTCTGGGCGGCTTTGCTTGAGCTACTGCCCACGCGACCCGACTCTGGATAAAGCGGAAGAAAATGGGTGGATGGATGGATGGATGAGTTGAATTGCACTTGAAATGCTGTTGAGAAGCATTTTCAAACCTATTTCAAAACATTGTTCCAGAATCATATCAAAGGGAAGGCATACACTGCCACCTGCTGGACAGATTACAAATATGCATCCATATCAAAATGTAAATTTCACAACCACATATGTTGCTTCCTAAAAACGTGAAAGCTGCATTTGCCATAAATACACTTTTTATATTCTGTTAATTGTGTTGTTTGCATTTGCAAATGTAGTTAAAAGCACTTAGTGAATATCTGTAGATTGTTTATTTGAAAATGATTGATTAATTAATATGAAAGTTTTTTTTTTAAAAGGAAGACAATGTTGTATTTTTACCAAATCTATAAAGAGCAGATCTGTTTAGGGTCCACATTCGTATCCGCCACAATTGACAGTGTGCCTTCAGGTTAGAAACTTTATATATGTACGTACTGTGTTATCACTGCCAGCCCAGTCTCACCTTTTTGTTTTGTTTTTTTTCATGCTCCTGTCACAAAATTATTAAAATTTTCGTGACGGGGTTTTTTTAAACTCAGTGTTACTAACCCTACTCCTACCCCCAACCCTAACCGTAACCATAACCTAACCATCCTCCTTCCCCCAACCTTAACCATAACCACCCTGACCCCGCCCCGTTTCAGTTTTAATTTCGTGTAGCCATTACGGAATGAATTAGAATGAATTTGTGCTGCCGTGACGAAAATGTGGCGCTTTTCATCACAATATCACAAATCAATAGATTAATGTATATTTCGTGCTGCTGAATCACGACATGCTGTGAGACTGGGTTGCATCACTGCATAGTTCTGTACCTATTCCACATTTGAAACACTCTGCTGTTATATAATGATGAACATTAGCCATGAAACACTTTCACCGTGCAGTCGGCTTACAGTGTCCACAAGTATCAAAACCACCTGAAGTAATTACTTTGACTCCAGTGGCTGCAGATAAAACTCACCGTGCATCAGTATGCAAAGTGTCAGGCGTGATTCATGCACTCGAATAATTCACTTTACTCCATTTTATGCTGCAATATGAGTCATCTCTTTCTGTTTCATAAGTAAGATGGTCAAACAAAGAACATTAAACACTGAAAATTTGTGTTTGTGTTTGTATCTGTATAGTAATGCTCAGGTACAACCAAAAAAACTGATTCTTAAATTGCATCTTTGACTTCATGTTGGATTTTGTTGCCATGTCTGCATCTGTGTGTGTCCTTCAGGCTCTCCTGGAGTTCCTCAGCAAGGTCGTGTCCAGGGAGAAGAGGAACAGGATGAACCTGTGGGCTGTTTCCACGATCATGGCTCCAAATCTGTTCCTCCATAAGGCCGTGCCCAGCAGACTGACTGAGGGCACGGAGAAAGGACAGGCGGAGAAGGCAGCAGATGTTATGAGGCTGCTTATCCGTTACCAGGATCTTCTTTGGACGGTAGGTGGTGGAAATGGAACATTTCGGTGTTTCCTGGCCAAATGCTGTTAGAATATTAGAAGCCATTACAAGTTTTCTACGTGGCTGTTATTATATGTGTAGATTTACAGAATGGTGCAAAAGTCTAAAAGGGATCATATTGCCCAATTGCCCTATTGTTTTTTGTCTGCTTTTACAACATATGGTGAAGATTTCATGTTAATCATCCAAAAAGTTCCACAATTTTGTATCAAATTTCTTTATTGTTAAACAAAATTCCTGCCTGAAACCGTTCACTTTAGACTTCTGTAACATATGTCATATATGTCAGATCATTATTATGGAGAAGTGAAAATGCTTTTTGTTTGGTTATTTGATCGCCTCAGTGTCTGTTGGATATTTTGGTAACAATCTTTGATATTTATTTTTAAAAGAGAGTGACTTGAACTTTTCAAATGTTAATGTACAAAATAAGAAATAAAAAATAATAAAACAATAAAGAAAACAAGAGCAATCCCAGATTTCTGACATCCGCCAAGGGTTGGTGAGGACTCAAAATAAAAGGCATGTGATTCACATTGTGGCCTGGACTTTGCCTGGATCCGGATTCCACAACACAATGCAATAACTGCATACTGATCCAGAATGGTCCGACTGATCAAGATGTTGCAATCTGATATTTAATTTACAAGCTGAAACAAACTTGGTTTTACATTGTGATGTCATATCCGTGAAGTAGTTTTGACGTAATCCTTAAAAGTCTACAAAGTGAAATCCTGATCCAGAAACCGGATCCGGATCAAGATCACCTCCAAAATTTAATGGAGTCTTCCAAGGCCTAACGCCAACGTATGGTGAAAATTTAGTGAAAATCTGTTAAAAGCGCCTTGGGGCAACTGTTTGTTGTGATTTGGCGCTATATAAATAAAATTGATTGATTGATTGATTGATTGAGTAGCTTTGATGTAATCCTCAAAATCCGACAAAGTGAAACGTACAAATTGAAATCCTGATCCAGAATGTGGATCCCGATCACCTCCAATATTCATTGGCGTCTTCCATGGCCTAATATCTATCTGTGGTGAAAATTTCATCAAAATCCATGCAGTAGTTTTGACATAATCCTACTAAAAATCAGACAAATAAATAAACGCCAGTGATTTTATTACATCCTTGGCGGAAGTAATAATGGACTTTTTCAGATGAATAAAATCCTGATTACTTCCACATCCACAAAGACAACAAACAAGAATTGCGCAACGTGATGAGCTTGAAAAATCATGGGATAGTTCAACCCCAAAAATTCAAACTTAAAATTTCACTGTAGCTACATGAGATATTTTAGCTTTTAATACTTAGCCATTTTTAACGTAAATCATTTGATATCTAGCTTTGTGTTACATTTGTTTGATTTTTTTAAAGCAATTTGTTTTGTGCTGCTTATAGTCTGTTGTTTTTTTTATTTTGTTTGTTTGTTCTCTTAGCTTTGCAGTATATGTTGGTTTTTAATATGTTTGTATTCGATGTTTTATTTTTTCTACTGTTATTATGGGTGTTAAATTGTTCTCAATTCATGTGTATTATGTAGAGCTCTATGAATGTTTTGCTTCAAAGTATTATATCAATAAATGTATTATTATTTTTGCACAGTATTCTAAATTACTTTTGTTAAACAATGATTGACCTTCCCACAAAAGGATTTCCTCTTCTAGTCCAGTTGTAATCTAGCACTCTTTGCAACCACCAAAAATGGCTTTTAATTTTATTTATTTATTGTGTACAGGTCCCTAATTTCCTCATGAACCAGGTGCGTAAGCTGAATGAAAACAGCAGCCGACGTTACCAGTTTTACGATCGTCACATCAAGAACCTGCTGAGGAAAATCCACACGGACAGCAGAGATAAACCGGAAAAGAATACCTCAGAGGTCAGCTGATTTAACACATGACTTTTGCAGGAATGACATAATTTTGGAGACATTTGTAACTAATGCTTCTCACATGTTGTTTAGACTTGGAACAACAGCACTGCTTATCACTGTTTAGGTCGGACACATACATATCATTTGGATGTAATAAGATGCACGTTTCACTGCATTTTTTCTTATTCAGTGTTTTAATGGCATTGAATGTTCTGTTCCTTTTTTTTTTTTTTTTTTGTCTTTTATAGCCACGCCGTACTGTCAAGGTCCAGGTTGGAGATCTGGTGAGCAGTTCTATGGAGTTCCAAGTCAACGTCAACTCTCAGGCCTCAGATCTGCTCGCCCAGTTTCACCGCCAGTTCCTTGGCACACTTGAAAACGGCAAAGGCAAAGTGCGAAGGTACAATACCAGGTTTTTTTTAAGACAATTTGCTGTCATTTAAGTGTGGTTTAGGTTTTTTTTTTTGCATTTGTTCATCAACTCCCTAAATATAGTTTGCACAATCCACATAGCAAACAAATAGAAACGTCCATGCAGTTGTTTGCAAGTAACAACTAACGTGGTGGACAAAACATCCAAATTAGAATAACACTAGCAAATGCAGAAAACACAAATACAAAAACCATCTGCATCAATTCAGCAACAGTTAGGTACATCAAAAATCATCTTACAAATGGGGAAAAACACAAAACACAAACAAATAGCACATGTAACAACTGAATCTGTCTGCTGCAAATTCACACAAACACATGCAAAAAAATACAGAAACAATGCAAATAACTCCAGCAAGTACTCGCAACACAAAAACCTGTTTCTGCCCAGAGGAATTCTGTTGATGCACTATTCAGTGAATCCCGACACTTGATTATCTTTTCAGCACATACATGGTCTGCAGAGCTGTGTAAATATTCCACCAAGTCTCCTGGGCAGAAACCTCTTTTTGTGTTAATAGTGCTTCTGTTTTGTGGATCTTTACAGCCCATCTGTATTTATACATGTGTTGTGTGAATTTGCAGCAGGAATGTGATCAAATAAAAAAGTTGCAACTGCTGTAAGTTACTTAATTACTTCTATTATTTATTAGTTTATTATTTATTAGAAGGAGAGAGCATATCTCACCCATATTGGCCTCTCTTCACTGGCTTCCTGTTAATTCTAGAATAGAATTTAAAATTCTTCTTCTTACTTATAAGGTTTTGAATAATCAGGTCCCATCTTATCTTAGGGACCTCGTAGTACCATATCACCCCAATAGAGCGCTTCGCTCTCAGACTGCAGGCTTACTTGTAGTTCCTAGGGTTTGTAAGAGTAGAATGGGAGGCAGAGCCTTCAGCTTTCAGGCTCCTCTCCTGTGGAACCAGCTCCCAATTCAGATCAGGGAGACAGACACCCTCTCTACTTTTAAGATTAGGCTTAAAACTTTCCTTTTTGCTAAAGCTTATAGTTAGGGCTGGATCAGGTGACCCTGAACCATCCCTTAGTTATGCTGCTATAGACGTAGACTGCTGGGGGGTTCCCATGATGCACTGTTTCTTTCTCTTTTTGCTCTGTATGCACCACTCTGCATTTAATCATTAGTGATCGATCTCTGCTCCCCTCCACAGCATGTCTTTTTCCTGGTTCTCTCCCTCAGCCCCAACCAGTCCCAGCAGAAGACTGCCCCTCCCTGAGCCTGGTTCTGCTGGAGGTTTCTTCCTGTTAAAAGGGAGTTTTTCCTTCCCACTGTAGCCAAGTGCTTGCTCACAGGGGGTCGTTTTGACCGTTGGGGTTTTACATAATTATTGTATGGCCTTGCCTTACAATATAAAGCGCCTTGGGGCAACTGTTTGTTGTGATTTGGCGCTATATAAAAAAAAATTGATTGATTGATTGATAGTGTACTCTGTGTTTGTGTTTGTATTCATATTCTCACTTTGCAAGATTTTTTACCCGAGGCCAACATATGGCATCCGTCCGTCCATCTGTGTGCAGCGTAAGTCCAGTTGTATTATTCACAGGCAACATTCTTGGGACACAGACCTTGGACAAGTTCAAAGATGGCTAACCTTGATGTATTTTAAGAGGTTTAAAAAGTCACATTCTGTTATCTGATCCGTTTCATGCTTGAGTGACGCAGGTGACAGCCAATTAGAGTAGAGCTGCACTGTGATGTCAGTTGCTGAGAAGTAAGCACTTCTAAAACTGAAAATGCTGTTTTTGGAACCTATTAACACCACTGAACTTATTTATAAGACATTTTACGGCGGTTAGCATGGTGATGTCACTTCCTAGTTTAGCGACTTGCTAACTGTTTCGTTTCTGATATATTATGTAAAAGCAAGCGAGAAATAAACACTCCTTAAACTGAAAACGCTGTTCTTGTAACACCTGTGTTCTGATAACACCTCTGGTGTCATTTACAAAAATTTTGTGGACGTTAGCTTGCATACCAGCTTTCCCTAACTCAACTAACTTTCTATGAAGTTAAATTTACCTCATTAATGTTAATACGTGCAAATACACAGAGTGATCTACAAATATTCCTTGATTTGCACAACATGAACAAATGATGAGTTGATTTGAACATGTACAAATTGTACGTAAAGCCTGGGTCCCACCGAATAATAAGCCATGAATAATGAGCCACGCATGGGTGTGTCAGCGATTATTCGAAGAATGACCCACGTTTTCATCTATCACGTATCCGCTATGAAGGTGCCTCTATGTGCCTCTCTGTACAGCCTCTAGTGAGCCACAACCGACCTGTTATTAGAGCCTCGAATGGCTCGCATCAGCCACACTAAGCCACGTAGTGCTGTGATAGCACCATGATAACGCAATGTTGGCGCACGTTTAGGCATGATGGGTTTGGTCCAAACCTCCTGCCCTCCCACACCTGGTCCCTTTAAAGTGTGGGTTTTCAATTCACAGATTCACAGCAGCATTTAAAGATGTAACATTTTTTAAATGCAGTCCAAAAATAGATGCTCCAGTACAGACCCGTGGTTGTGCGCTGTGCACCAGGCTACTGTCCACCTGTATTGCACCAGACCAGCTAGAACCGAATCAAGGGTTCCTGGACAGCTGCCTCTGTGCTCCTCTCTGGCTCCGCGACTCACTGGCTTTATTTCTTCTGCGGTTTTCTTTTAACTTTATGTTTGTCCGTTTATTTCTGCAAAATCGCTCTTTTGCACGCATGCTGCTGTCCATTCATGGACAGCCGCCTCTGTGCTCCTTCTCACTGGCTTCCTTTCCATCCATGGCTTGCTGGCTTTATTTTTTCCCTGGCTTTAAACACAGTCATTCCCCCCCCGATCCCACTTTTAACTTTATGTTCGTCTGTTTATTTCTGCAAAATCGCTCTTTTGTGCGCAGTGCCGTTCTGCCTAAATGCTCATTTGGAGCGTGATGAGTCACTGCGTCAGTGTGCAATGCGCGCACACAGCGGAGCTCATGTGATCCATTAACAAGATATTAAATCAACCATAGACATACCTTAACAGCTAGGAACTGTTTTATCAAGCTATAAAAACATTAAAAATAGTTACATTAAGCTGTTCAAAATACATTCCACATGGAGCAGGAAAGAGAGGGGGAAAAAAAGCGTCCAGATGAAACAGTCCTCTGTGATTCCAGAAGCGATTAGAGGTGTTTTCAGCATCCAAGGTTTGGCAGAAAATGATTAATCTGCTACAAAATAATTATTTTATACACAGTGTCCAGCACACAGAGCAGGTGGAAGTGTGTGTGCAAGAGGGCAGCCGCTCCAAAAATAGCCTCTCAGGTCCTGCGTAGCTGCCAGGCGCACAGATAATGGGCTTTTAGCAGACTCGTAAGCACCACACAAATGCCTCTAAGTCATCGCAGTAACTCGCCACGCTATTGTTGCTAAATTTTGAACTTCTTGAAATTAGCGCCACACTCAGAGAGGAGTCTCGTTAACTGAAGATAATGCCTCTAAGAGCCACGAAACTCCCACGATAGGTGAAGAAACCCTCTCATACCAAAGAAAACATGCTGCATGGCTCATTATTCATCCTTCATTAGTCAGTGGGACCCAGGCTTAAGACAATAGGACCGTAATAATTAATTAAACAACTACAAATTATAAAGAACACAATGCTCATACGGCCAAGGGTATTTTAGCATTGCGTTATATTTTTTAATGTGGCTACCTCTAGTAGACTTGATGCAGGGGGTTTTTTGTTTGTTTGTTTGTTTTTTTGTAAGTGTTTTCTATATTTGTTTGTGTTGTCTTAATTTGGAAGTGTTGTCGTCTCTCTCAGCCACTGTACTAAATCATGTAAATCAACAACATTGAAAAACTAAAGATGAAATCTGAGAGTCCAGTTTTTTTATGTGACCTCATGGATGTTTTACAGAAACGGTTCTGTGGCCTACTCCGACTGCGCCATCTACGAAGTGGGCGGGAACATCGGTAAGTGGAGTCGGCTGCATCACTTTCCTTTAGCCTGATGGTGACGACTCTGACATTTGCATGTCTTTATGCTCATTGAGCTGACGAGGTCTTATGTAATGAACTGTGCGATCGCCAGAGTCACACGAGCGCCACATCTGCAGTTATCAGAGCAGGCAAATGCTGATTACGCACACGTCCTCAACTCTGGGGAAGTTGACAGAAAACGTTTTCAAGTCAGTTCAACTTTTGTGTGTTAAAAAAAAACATAGTTTGATTTATTTGGAATGACATATGTTTGTGTGCAGGTGAGCATTGTTTGGATCCCGACACGCACCTCTTGGATCTGTACAACATCAACCCCAGCGGAGAGTGGGTCATCAAGCTGAAGCCAAACACCAGCAGAGGGTCGTGATGTGGACAGCTCCTGGAGATGGTTACTAAAGAGTGCAGCTTAAATCCACAGAGGCCGTTGCGCCTGCTCCTTCTGCTCGTCATCGAGGACAATTGAGGCAGATGGACAAACCAGAACTGGAAAAGTGGACAATCTGCCCAGAGCCGAGGCCTGAATATAGTCCACGTTAAGATGGATACTCACTACCGTTCCTTTCTCATTTCCCTTCTGTTATTCACTTTGTGTTTATCTCCGCCTGCGTCTCCTCCATCATTCACCTCCTGCGGTACGGCAGTACGGCGGGGCTGCGAAGCTGCAGGTCAGACTGCCTGACGCGCCTCATTACTCCCAGCAGTGCCAGCGCTTCAGTTTGTCATCTTCTCTCTCCAGCATCCATCTCTTACCATGAGGGAGCAGATGGGGATGCAGAGCATCTCTGATGATAGAGCTGAAGCCCCACCCTCTTTTTCAGGCTGGCCTAAGTTCCACTGCAGGCAGTGCTTCTTGATCCTGCTCCGTGCAAGCGCAAATACTGCGTTTATTCCATCTGTCCTCGCTCTGCCTGTGTGCAGTCAGTCAAGACAAGAGGCAGTTGAACATCACAAAACGCCTGATTTGGTTCATTATAAGAGACTAAAGCAGTGAAAGATGGAAAATAGGCAGTGTTTTGGATCCCAGAGCACAGGAAGAAGAACTGCACACCAACTACACTACAGCGAAATGATGACAGGTCCAATTGTTTTGTTTTAATCAGTTTCCTTTTGAACTGAAACAAATACTATTCTGTCCACATGTTCCTGTATTTGACTGTAAATTTTTAGCATCCTTAATAATATGGAATTAGATTTGTGTCACTAGCATGAAACAAAATTTGATTGTAGTAAAATATTACTTAAATTTGGAGAAATATTTTTAAAGCAGTGAGTAACCACCCTTTTTTTTAATTGGAAGCATAACCTGGGAGCGAACTCCATGTCCCATATACAGAGGAAATCAAATAACAGAATAGACTACACAGACCCTTTAATGTAACCTCAACATAAATTGATTCTTGGGTGTGTGTTGTACTCATAAAACAGACAATTCAGGAAAAATCATTTGGTAATTTGTATAATTGCATTGAATTGGTTTACTATTAAATAGCTTGATCACAGAGATATTCACTGAAACACTTATTTTGTTTTCTGACACTCGATTTGGAAATATAAACAACCCTCCCAATCCATGACAACAAGAAAAACATTTATGTGGCAAGTGCTTCCTGAGTGGCCAGGAATAATTTTTTTCTTTCATTTCTTGTTTCCTCCATTTTATACCTGAACACATTTTTATTGACACAAATCTATTTCCATAGATCCCTCCAGTGACGCTGTGACAGCTCATCAAAGGCTAAGACTGATGGGAGTTGTAGTTTTCAAATCTGGTAGTAAAACAATGACTGTTTCCTCTCAGTTATTGTACCAGACAGTTGTAATAGTTTTAAACAGAGAACATTGAATGTTTTCAGATAGCCTAAATAAAGAAATGTTTACTGTAAAAAGCTGATGAAAAAGAAGCACCCAGGCCTCCACACTGATTGACCTGCTTCTTTTCCTCCTCATCTCTAGATGATTTAATTACAAATTTTAAAAGTGATTGTTTCTGTGAATTGGCTTTTTTTCTACATCAGTGCCATTCAAAGGGGGAAAGAGACTTTGATGAACTAACATCATCAGAACCCCTAAAGTACAACAAAACATTCAACAAAGTGAGCCTGCCTTTCCCTTTTGGCACCAAAGGATTCAGTGTTGTAACCACAAGGACACATTAATATACCTCTAAAGGGCGTTAAGGACACTTGGTGAAGCTGGTCTTCAGTTCTCTGTTTTCATTTTTCAACACGAGGGGGGCTGAAAGCACCGATGGCTGTCCAGGCATTATTATTTATATGAATGTAAAGTGAGTATCGCTTCTGCATGGTGATGAGTGTTGTACAGTTTAGAGTCATTTTAGTGCCAGTATCTGAACGGTTGTGTTAAGGCGTTCACACCCAGCATGGGAACTTGCAGTGTTCTTGTTCGTATCAGCGAAAGTCAGTATGCTATGCCAAACAAGCAGCAAATGAATGTTGATGTTTTGACGGACAGACTCGCTAACTCCTCGGGTTGCAGCCATGTTGGTATGCCGCGGCCATTTTGTGCCGAAGCCTTTTGCACTCTCACCGTCTCGATCAACGGTGGTAATGACAACTGCGAGGAATCGACATCTGTCACCGCCCTCTGCTCCGACGCTGTCACCTCCCCGTAATGGACCATTATGGCACCGCAAGAAATCCTGTTCCTCTGAGAAAGCAGAAGGTAATAAATGGCCTGTTATAAATTCTGCACGGCCCGGACTCAGAGGCGGCGGTGAAAGTGTGTGTGCGTGCATACGTGTATGTGTGTGTGCGATGAGCTTCATTACACAAGTCCAATTGGCCTGTCCCAGTGTCCAAGGCACAGTTCAGTGCCTCGGCACAAAGCGATGCTGATGAAACCCGCCTTCTGCTGACAATCAGAAATAGGTCACCTCTGAAGCAGCGTCTCAGAGGGCGAAGCAGTGAGACACCAAGCACCCCAGAGCAGAGCACGCCAACACGGATTGTATAAACACACATGGCTCCCGTGGACATGTTGAACATGATATGGAGTCGGGCAGAAACACAAGTTCACACTACGTTGCTTCTTTATTCACTCTGACTGTTCGAACGTGTGAAGCTTCACACAGCGGGTTCCTCTCATCCAGTGTTATCACCACTTTATCAACAGTCACATTTTTCTTGCCATTTTTGTTTGCATTTGTGCAGCTGTGAACTTTTTGTCTTAATCTCCTGAGTATGTTTTGGTGAAGATGCAGACAGAATGTATATTTATGCCCTTTAAACAGTACAGCTGTGAACAAACCTTCTGCTTCACTGTAGATAAGAACAATTCTGAAACATCTTTCTGTCAATAAATGTGAGCCTAACTTTGCAGCAAAGGTGTTTGATTTTCACTATTATCTGTGTGTTTGTGGTGGAAAGACACCCATACGTTGCACGCGGCGTGAGCTCTGTTGTGAAGCAGTGGTTTATCCCCGCCTCAGTAATCAATAGAGAGATTAACCTCGTGACGTGTGCGGCTGCAGAAGCCAATGCTGTTCACTTCTTTGATTAATCATTGCCCAGCACCTCAACAACTTCCATTATTCAAGGTCTCGCTGTGTCCAAATGGGCGCTTGAAAGACAGGAAGAACGATGCTGCTGTGTCTTATTATTATTCATCTGTTGCAGCCACAAAGCATCACTTTTAGGACAAACATACGATTAATTTCTTAAAGTGGTCACACTGTGTAAAATCTGTTCTTCTCCACCTGCAGCAGTGACGTATGGCTGCTACTTAAGGAGGTTAAACATCCTTAAAGTCTCACAATTCATTGAGAATGTGGAAACTACCCTGCTGTGAGGTTGAAATGACTCATTTTATGCCTCTGTGACATAAGTCACAAGCGTCCACATTTGGTCTTCTGCACACTCTGGGTGACACACCCGAGTCAAGCTGCAAGCTGCTTGCCATGCCCATACACTGTGTAAGAAACAAGTGGCTGAAAGAAGGGGTGTGGCAAGCAGCTGCTTTTCCCCTTTAAAGTAGACCTGCATTGAAATAAATGTGGTCAGATCTCAGAAAGAAATACTTGATATGTATTTATAAGACCCTTATGAATGCAGTAAAGTAAATCTGCAAGCCCAAATTTGTAATTCAGCGGAGAAATCTTCATTTAAAAATGACAAATTTGCAGCTAAAATTTGGCCCTCAGCGAAAACTGTTTGTACATCCAGGTCATTGCAGTGACGTCCGGCAGAAGACGGCGCGCTCCCGCCTTCAGTCCGATCCCGCATTGAAATTGCTTTTATCTGTTAGTAATGTTACTGTTATACACATCCTGGTTTCAGCATCCAAACGTAAGCTGCAATGAATGTGAGATACAGCTCTGCATGCTCAGATCAGCGGCGAGCGACATCGACAGCATGCGACGTTCTTCCCCGACGCCTCGCTCTCTACCTCCGCTGCGCTTACTGAGTCGTGATCGGTAACCACTGAAGCGGGCCACTCACCACGTCCCTGTCTACTGAATGGAGGTGCAGCGAACTTGGCAAAAGTCCAGAGAATACGCTCGCTGTTTTGATGCGGAGCGGCCGGTAACACCTGTTGCTGCAAGGACAGACTTTCCGCAGCTCCTCACATCTCAGTAATCGGAGCCACAGAGCTCCGTGGCCGCTGAGAGAGGGTTATATCTTTTTAATGACTTGGATTCTTTGCAGGTCTCACCTCCGTACCCCGCGACGGTACACCGGAGGTGAAAGACAGTAGATTTTCAATGCGACAATCAATCAAATGGCTGTATGAAAAGGTCCCCCAAAATAATTTTCAAGCACAAATAAAAGAAATGTGTACTCACCAAACGTGCCGCAAGACAATATGAAGTTTTAAAAAAGTAGATCCTTCCGTATAAGACAAGAAAAATGTGCAGATGCAAACTGATGTAAATCCACAAATTACAGTTGGCGCGCACAATGCATGCTGAGATAGGGTCTTTTCCCTGACATCTCGGCAGCGTCCCGGATGTGATGACAGTTTTGCGGAGGGCTAAATTTTAGCTGTAAATTTGTCATTTTTAAATGATTTCTCCGTTGAATGACAGATCTGGGCTTGCAGATTTACTTTACTACATTCAGAAGGATCTTATGTGTAAATGTAAGTCATTTTTTGGTCCAAAGATCTGACTGCATTTATTTCAATGCAGGTCTACTTTAAGGTGGAAAATGGAAGACAAAAAAAGCTGAGAAAGACTACGGGGTCTGTTAGAAAAATATCGGACCTTTTTATTTTTTTCAAAAACCTGATGGATTTGAATCACGTGTGCTTGCATGAGCCAACCTTGAACCTTCGTGCGCATGCGTGATTTTTTTCATGCCTGTCGGTTGCGTCATTTGCTTGTAAGCAGCCTTTGTGTGAGGATGGGTGTAGTCGCTCGTCGTTTTTTCTTTGCAAGGAAATGGCGGAACAACTGGAGCAGCGCGACTTCATCAAATTTTGCCAGAAACTGGGCGACAGCCAGGTGGAAACCATTCGGATTATTCAGACGGCTTTCGGTGGCGATCCTCTCGGCATCACACAGATTAAGGAGCGGTACAACCGGTTTAAAGACATCCGCACAACGGTGGAGAGCGAGCCACGCTCCAGTCGGCATCAACACGCTGAAACGACCGGATCATTTCCAAAGTGAACATTGTGGTGATGTGGGACCGTCGTGTGATTATCCGAGAAATTGCAGAAGAGGTGGACATCAGCACTTTTTCGGCACATTCCACTGTGAAAGAAGATTTTGCCATGAAAAGAGTGGCGGCGAAATTCATCGGCACAAAGCTGATGGTGCAGCAACAGCGCCTCCGTGATGAAGCCTCACAGGACATGTTGTGGCATGTCCACCTCGTCCACAATTTCTCGGATAGTCACACGACTGAAAAGCCACCGAAAGCCGTTTGAATCTTCCGAATGGTTGACGAGCTGGGCATGTTACAACATGTCCTGTGAGACTTCAACACGGAGCTGCTTTTGCTGCGCCATCAGCTTTGTGCCGATGAATTTTGCCGTCGCTCTTTTCATGGCAAAATCTTCTTTCACAGTGGAATGTGCCGAAAAGTGCTGATGTCCACCTCTTCCGCAATTTATCAGATAATCACACGATGGTCCCACATCACCACAGCGTTCACTTTGGAAATGATCCGGTCGTTTCAGCGTGTTGATGCCAATCAGAGCGCGGCACCCTCCACCGTTTGCGGATGTCTTTAAACCGGTTGTACCGCTCCTTAATCTGTGTGATGCCCAGAGGATCGTCACCGAAACCCGTCTGAATAATCCGAATGGTTTCCACCTGGCTGTCGCCCAGTTTCTTGCAAACTTTGATGCAGTCGCGCTGCTCCAGTTGTTCCGCCATTTCCTTGCAAAGAAAAAACGACGAGAGACTCCCCCCATCCTCACACAAAGGTTGCTTACAAGCAAATGACGCAATCGACAGGCGTGAAAAAAATCACACATGCGCACGAAGGTTCAAGGTTGGCTCATGAAAGCACACGTGATTCAAATCCATCAGGTTTTTGAAAAAAATAAAAGGTCCGTTAGTTTTCTAACAGACCTCGTATTTAAAGTTTTATGTTTTTGTTTTTTGGTCTACAAATATTAATAACTATTTAAGACACAATTAGCTTGTTAAAAAGGCACATAATATGACCCCTTTAACACAATAAGGCAATGCAGTAAAACATCGCTGTGGGTTAATAATTTGTACTGTCATTACACGGACCAGTTTTTTCTTCAAATTATTGTAGGTTTTTAAAAATAAAAAATAAAAATTCTGTCTTACTTTCCAACATTATTACACTGTTTACTTAGAAGTATAATTTTGATAATCACTGATCAATTAGGTTGTGATTTTTTTCACTATTTCTCACTGCTACATTCTCCTTTTCTCTGTTTATGTCACTGTCAAATGGAATATATCAGACTTCATCTGAAAAAAATAATAATTTGATGATTTTTGTGCAGTGCTGCAACTAAATATTGTTTTGGTTAATCTTGAACCTGTGTGTGTGTGTGTGTGTGTGTGTGTGTGTGTGTGTGTGTGTGTGTGTGTGTGTGTGTGTGTGTGTGTGTGTGTGTGTGTGTGTGTGTGATTAATTGAATACATGCTTACACTCTAAAATGTGACACCCCCCCCCAAAAAAAGATTTAATTCAAATTTCCATAAACCAAGACTTGTTTTGTGTGACAATCAGTCCAACACATACCTACCACCAAAATACATTTTGCTTTAAAAAGGACAAAAAAGAGCAAATTCAGATTTTTCCTTCGTAAATCTTTGAACATTAATTATCAGTTTGTTTGTTTTTTGTTTTGTTTTGTTGTTTTTTTTGTCTTAGACATGTTCAGTAGTTGTTTGGCAAAGTTCAGCTTTTTAAGACTGATTGATGCATCAAAATTAATCAACATTTATCCTCATTATGTGCCCTTTAAACGCACATAGTTATGACAATGTTGGTGAACTGGCGATAGCTGGGTATTGCTTTGACTGGTGTGACTGTGAACAAGAGAACTCAAAACCATTTGGACGGATTTCCTTCTATCTTGGTGGGAATATTACTTGGATAGATATGTAGAGGTGATTAAATTTTGGAGTAGTTTGGAAAACACGGTGGGTGTGAAAAACACCTTTTTTTGTACATCTCAACAATCCAATGCCTTTAAACAATAAAATATTTGTGATGATATGAATGATTTCATAATGCATAATTCATAATGGAATCATTTATTTTGTGGTGTGTAGAGTGTGCACGGTGTGCATTAGCCCTGTGATGTCTATCATTGTTTTTGAGTTATTCTGTTCTAAATGGATTGGAAGGGCTCATATATATATATATATATATATATATATATATATATATATATACACACACACTGAGGTACAGTGCATCCGGAAAGTATTCAGGCGCTTCACTTTTTCACATTTTTTTAATGTTACAGCCTTATTCTGAAATGAATGAAATTCATGTTTTTCCTCAACATTCTACATAAAATACCCTATAATGATAATGTGATTTTTTTTTAATTGATTTCTTTTTGCAAATTTATTAAAGATAAAAACAAAACTAAGAAATCACACGTATTCACAGCCTTTGCCATGAAGCTCAAAATTGAGCTCAGGTGCATCCTGTTTCCACTGATCTTCCTTGAGATGTTTCTACAGCTTAATTGGAGTCCACCTGGGTTAAGACAGGATTATCTCATGCACAAATCTGGGGAAGGTCCCAATGACCACAGGGGCCTCCATCATCTGAAAATGGAAAAAATTTGGATCCACCAGGACTCTTCCTAGACCTGGCCACCCATCTAAACTGGACGATCGGGGGAGAAGGACCTTAGTCAGGGAGGTGACCAACATTCCTCTGTGAAGAGAGGAGAACCTTCCAGAAGGACAACCATCTCTGCAGCAATCCACCAATCACACCTGTATGATGAAATGGCCAGACGGAAGCCAGTCTTTAGTAAAAGGCATATGGCAGCCCACCTGGAGTTTATTAAAAGCATCTGAAGGACTCTCAGACCATGAGAAACAAAATTCTCTGGTCTAATGAGACAAAGATTGAACTTTTTGGTGTGAATGCCACGTGTCATGTTTGGAGGAAAACAGGCACCATCCCTATAGTGAAGCATGGTGGTGACAGCATCATGCTGTGGGGATGTTTTTCAGTGGCAGGAACTGGGAGACTAGTCAGGATTGAGGGAAAGATGAATGCAGCAATGTACAGAGACATCCTGGATGAAAACCTGCTCCAGAGCGCTCTTGACCTCAGACTGGGGCGGTGGTTCATCTTTCAGCAGGACAATGACCCTAAGCACACAGCCAAGATACCAAAGGAGTGGCTTCAGGACAACTCTGTGAATGTCCTTGAGTGGTCCAGCCAGAGCCCAGACCTGAATCTGATTAAACATCTCTATAGAGATCTGAAAATGGCTGTGCACCAACACTCCCCATCCAACCTGATGGACCTTGAGAAGTGCTGCAAAGAGGAATGGACAAAACTGCCCAAAGATAGGTGCAGCAAGCTTGTGCCATCATATTCAAGAAGACTTGCTGCCAAAGGTGCATCAACAAAGTATTGAGCAAAGGGTGTGAATGCTTATGTGCATGTGATTTATTAGTGTTTTATTTTAAGTAAATCTGCAAAAAAAAAAAAAAAAAAAAAACTTTTTCATGTTGTCATTATGGGGTTTTGTGGGTAGAATTTTGAGGGGAAAAAATGAATTTCATCCATTTTGGAATAGGGCTGTAACATAACAAAATGTGGAAAAAGTGAAGCGGTGTGAATACTTTCCAGATGCACCTTCAATGACTCTGCTTTTCCAAACCCTGGGAATAAATATGATACACAAATTAAGTGACAGTAAAAATAACTGTTGGCTCCAACTGGATAACAAATGTTCACATATTTATTTTCTCAGAAAGGATCATAGGAGCAGCTTTTGTTGCTGCAGGATGTAACACCCCCCCCCCCCCCCCATGTTTGAGTCTTTTACTTCAAAAAAAAAAAGAAAGAAATCCCACACAATCCCCTGCGCCCCCCTGGCTTGCCAGACGCGGGACCCTTTGGCCTGCTGCAGATCTAAATGACTGTAATCAGTGGATGAAAAGCAATCAGCAGCTTTGTATGAGATGCTGGCACATCGCCTGACCTCCAGCTCACTCTCTCCACCAATCACAGAGCTGCATCCTATTCACAGGAAAACACTGATGGAGGAAGCTCTCCTCTCCTGTTTTGTCTTTTGACCAGAGTTGACTGGATTGATGAGGGAAAGTACTGCTGTCACATGAAGATTATGGGGGTTTTTTTTAGCAGAAAGTTTCACATTCAAATTCCTCCTCTGTGCTGCTA
This sequence comes from Thalassophryne amazonica, assembly GCF_902500255.1. Lineage (NCBI taxonomy): Eukaryota > Metazoa > Chordata > Actinopteri > Batrachoidiformes > Batrachoididae > Thalassophryne > Thalassophryne amazonica. The sequence goes on along the minus strand of NC_047105.1, from coordinate 42,194,630 downwards.
ATGCTGCGTTCAAGTGCAGCAGGAAACTGAAAGTTAGAAATGGTGCCATCAGTGCTGAAAATAAGTGAAGTGGTTTTTGGCGACATGTTGGAAGCAAAAGCTCACGGTCTTCATTGACAAGTTTGTCAAAGTCCCATTTAAAGTCGAGATAAAACATATTAATCTGAAGGCATCAAATCAATTATACCCCTGAGGGGAGCAAACAACAGGCCCTTTTCAATCAATCAATCAACTTTTTTCTTGTATAGCGCCAAATCACAACAAACAGTTGCCCCAAGGCGCTCCACATTGCAAGGCAAGGCCATACAATAATTATGAAACACAGTCTACGTCTAAAGCAACATAACCAAGGGATGGTCCAGGGTCACCCGATCCAGCCCTAACTATAAGCCTTAGCGAAAAGGAAAGTTTTAAGCCTAATCTTAAAAGTAGAGAGGGTATCTGTCTCCCTGATCTGAATTGGGAGCTGGTTCCACAGGAGAGGAGCCTGAAAGCTGAAGGCTCTGCCTCCCATTCTACTCTTACAAACCCTAGGAACTACAAGTAAGCCCGCAGTCTGAGAGCGAAGCGCTCTAATGGGGTAATATGGTACTATGAGGTCCCTAAGATAAGATGGGACCTGATTATTCAAAACCTTATAAGTAAGAAGAAGAATTTTAAATTCTATTCTAGCATTAACAGGAAGCCAATGAAGGGAGGCCAACACGGGTGAGATATGCTCTCTCCTGCTAGTCCCCGTCAGTACTCTAGCTGCAGCATTCTGAACCAACTGAAGGCTTTTTAGGGAACTTTTAGGACAACCTGATAATAATGAATTACAATAGTCCAGCCTAGAGGAAACAAATGCATGAATTAGTTTTTCAGCATCACTCTGAGACAAGACCTTTCTGATTTTAGAGATATTGCGTAAATGCAAAAAGGCAGTCCTACATATTTGTTTAATATGCGCTTTGAATGACATATCCTGATCAAAAATAACTCCAAGATTTCTCACAGTATTACTAGAGATCAGGGAAATGCCATCCAGAGTAACGATCTGGTTAGACACCATGCTTCTAAGATTTGTGGGGCCAAGTACAATAACTTCAGTTTTATCTGAGTTTAAAAGCAGGAAATTAGAGGTCATCCATGTCTTTATGTCTGTAAGACAATCCTGCAGTTTAGCTAATTGGTGCGTATCCTCTGGCTTCATGGATAGATAAAGCTGGGTATCATCTGCGTAACAATGAAAATTTAAGCAATACCGTCTAATAATACTGCCCAAGGGAAGCATGTATAAAGTGAATAAAATTGGTCCTAGCACAGAACCTTGTGGAACTCCATAATTAACTTTAGTCTGTGAAGAAGATTCCCCATTTACATGAACAAACTGTAATCTATTAGACAAATATGATTCAAACCACCGCAGCGCAATGCCTTTAATACCTATGACATGCTCTAATCTCTGTAATAAAATTTTATGGTCAACAGTATCAAAAGCAGCACTGAGGTCCAACAGAACAAGCACAGAGATAAGTCCACTGTCCGAAGCCATAAGAAGATCATTTGTAACCTTCACTAATGCTGTTTCTGTACTATGATGAATTCTAAAACCTGACTGAAACTCTTCAAATAGACCATTCCTCTGCAGGTGATCAGTTAGCTGTTTTACAACTACCCTCTCAAGAATCTTTGAGAGAAAAGGAAGGTTGGAGATTGGCCTATAATTAGCTAAGATAGCTGGGTCAAGTGATGGCTTTTTAAGTAATGGTTTAATTACTGCCACCTTAAAAGCCTGTGGTACATAACCAACTAACAAAGATAGATTGATCATATTTAAGATTGAAGCATTAAATAATGGTAGGGCTTCCTTGAGCAGCCTGGCAGGAATGGGGTCTAATAAGCATGTTGATGGTTTGGATGAAGTAACTAATGAAAATAACTCAGACAGAACAATCGGAGAGAAAGAGTCTAACCAAATACCGGCATCACTGAAAGCAGCCAAAGATAACGATACATCTTTGGGATGGTTATGAGTAATTTTTTCTCTAATAGTCAAAATTTTGTTAGCAAAGAAAGTCATGAAGTCATTACTAGTTAAAGTTAATGGAATACTCAGCTCAATAGAGCTCTGACTCTTTGTCAGCCTGGCTACAGTGCTGAAAAGAAACCTGGGGTTGTTCTTATTTTCTTCAATTAGTGATGAGTAGAAAGATGTCCTAGCTTCACGAAGGGCTTTCTTATAGAGCAACAAACTCTTTTTCCAGGCTAAGTGAAGATCTTCTAAATTAGTGAGACGCCATTTCCTCTCCAACTTACGGGTTATCTGCTTTAAGCTACGAGTTTGTGAGTTATACCACGGAGTCAGACACTTCTGATTTAAAGCTCTCTTTTTCAGAGGAGCTACAGCATCCAAAGTTGTCTTCAATGAGGATGTAAAACTATTGACAAGATACTCTAACTCCCTTACAGAGTTTAGGTAGCTACTCTGCTCTGTGTTGGTATATGACATTAGAGAACATAAAGAAGGAATCATATCCTTAAACCTAGTTACAGCGCTTTCTGAAAGACTTCTAGTGTAATGAAACTTATTCCCCACTGCAGGGTAGTCCATCAGGGTAAATGTAAATGTTATTAAAAAATGATCAGACAAAAGGGAGTTTTCAGGGAATACTGTTAAGTCTTCTATTTCCATACCATAAGTCAGAACAAGATCTAAAATATGATTAAAGTGGTGGGTGGACTCATTTACTTTTTGAGCAAAGCCGATAGAGTCTAATAATAGATTAAATGCAGTGTTGAGGCTGTCATTCTCAGCATCTGTGTGGATGTTAAAATCGCCCACTATAATTATCTTATCTGAGCTAAGCACTAAGTCAGACAAAAGGTCTGAAAATTCACAGAGAAACTCACAGTAACGACCAGGTGGACGATAGATAATAACAAATAAAACTGGTTTTTGGGACTTCCAATTTGGATGGACAAGACTAAGATACAAGCTTTCAAATGAATTAAAGCTCTGTCTAGGTTTTTGATTAATTAATAAGCTGGAATGGAAGATTGCTGCTAATCCTCCGCCCCGGCCCGTGCTACGAGCATTCTGACAGTTAGTGTGACTCGGGGGTGTTGACTCATTTAAACTAACATATTCATCCTGCTGTAACCAAGTTTCTGTTAGGCAGAATAAATCAATACGTTGATCAATTATTATATCATTTACCAACAGGGACTTAGAAGAAAGAGACCTAATGTTTAATAGACCACATTTAACTGTTTTAGTCTGTGGTGCAATTGAAGGTGCTATATTATTTTTTCTTTTTGAATTTTTATGCTTAAATAGATTTTTGCTAGTTATTGGTGGTCTGGGAGCAGGCACCGTCTCTACGGGGATGGGGTAATAGGGGGATGGCAGGGGGAGAGAAGCTGCAGAGAGGTGTATAAGACCACAGCTCTGCCTCCTGGTCCCAACGCTAGATAGTCACAGTTTGGAGGATCCCAAAAAATTGGCCAGATTTCTAGAAATGAGAGCTGCTCCCTCTAAAGTGGGATGGATGCCGTCTCTCCTAACAAGACCAGGTTTTCCCCAGAAGCTTTGCCAATTATCAATGAAGCCCACCTCATTTTTTGGACACCACTCAGACAGCCAGCAATTCAAGGAGAACATGCGGCTAAACATGTCACTCCCGGTCTGATTGGGGAGGGGCCCAGAGAAAACAACAGAGTCCGACATTGTTTTTGCAAAGTTACACACCGATTCAATGTTAATTTTAGTGACCTCCGATTGGCGTAACCGAGTGTCATTACTGCCGACGTGAATTACAATCTTACCAAATTTACGCTTAGCCTTAGCCAGCAATTTCAAATGTCCTTCGATGTCGCCTGCTCTGGCCCCCGGAAGACAATTGACAATGGTTGCTGGTGTCGCTAACTTCACATTTCTCAAAACAGAGTCGCCAATAACCAGAGTTTGATCCTCGGCGAGTGTATCGTCGAGTGGGGAAAAACGGTTAGAGATGTGAACGGGTTGACGGTGTACACGGGGCTTCTGTTTAGGGCTACGCTTCCTCCTCACAGTCACCCAGTCAGCCTGCCTTCCCGACTGCACGGGGTCTGCCAGGGGGGAACTAACGGCGGCTAAGCTACCTTGGTCCGCACCGACTATAGGGGCCTGGCTAGCTGTAGAATTTTCCACGGTGCGGAGCCGAGCCTCCAATTCGCCCAGCCTGGCCTCCAAAGCTACGAATAAGCTGCACTTATTACATGTACCGTTACTGCTAAAAGAGGCCGAGGAATAACTAAACATTTCACACCCAGAGCAGAAAAGTACGGGAGAGACAGGAGAAGCCGCCATGCTAAAACGGCTAAGAGCTAGTAGCTACGCTAAGCTAGCGGATTCCCAAACAGGGAATCCGACACTAGACAGGCTGTGAAGCAGCACAGGTAACGCACGACAACAGTGCTAAAATAAAATAAAAATCCACTAGACAGGCTGTGGAGCAGCACAGGTAACGCACAACAACAGTGCTAAAAAATAAAATAAAATAAAAATAAAAATCCACTGGACAGGCTGTGGAGCAGCACAGGCAACGCACGACAACAGTGCTAAAACAAAATAAAAATCCACTAGACAGGCTGTGGAGCAGCACAGGTAACGCACAACAACAGTGCTAAAAAATAAAATAAAATAAAAATAAAAATCCACTGGACAGGCTGTGGAGCAGCACAGGTAACGCACAACAACAGTGCTAAAAAATAAAATAAAATAAAAATAACGACCAACGCTGGTCGGTTTTTCTGAACCAAAACCGACCAGCAACGGCAGAGTAACTACAGAGCATTTACTCAAACCGCAATTTTAAGGTATCTGTATTTTCCATTTATGGTTCTATTTTACTGCATTTCTGAGTGATATTTTGGGCTGCTGCTGCCACATTTGTCTTTATCTTTAAAAAAAAAAAATCACATGTGCCTTATTAAGTACATTTCTGTCACTCAACAAAAATATAAACGCAACACTTTTGGTTTTGCTCCCATTTTGTATGAGATGAACTCAAAGATCTAAAACTTTTTCCACATACACAATATCACCATTTCCCTCAAATATTGTTCGCAAACCAGTCTAAATCTGTGATAGTGAGCACTTCTCCTTTGCTGAGATAATCCATCCCACCTCACAGGTGTGCCATATCAAGATGCTGATTAGACACCATGATTAGTGCACAGGTGTGCCTTAGACTGCCCACAATAAAAGGCCACTCTGAAAGGTGCAGATTTATCACACAGCACAATGCCACAGATGTCACAAGATTTGAGGGAGCATGCAATTGGCATGCTGACAGCAGGAATGTCAACCAGAGCTGTTGCTCGCGTATTGAATGTTCATTTCTCTACCATAAGCCGTCTCCAAAGGCGTTTCAGAGAATTTGGCAGTACATCCAACCAGCCTCACAACCGCAGACCACGTGTAACCACACCAGCCCAGGACCTCCACATCCAGCATGTTCACCTCCAAGATCGTCTGAGACCAGCCACTCGGGCAGCTGCTGGAACAATCGGTTTGCATAACCAAAGAATTTCTGCACAAACTGTCAGAAACCGTCTCAGGGAAGCTCATCTGCATGCTCGTCGTCCTCATCGGGGTCTCGACCTGACTCCAGTTCGTCGTCGTAACCGACTGGAGTGGGCAAATGCTCATATTCGCTGGTGTTTGGCACGTTGGAGAGGTGTTCTCTTAACAGATGATGCGAAGGAGATGTGTTGCACTGCATGAGGCAAATGGTGGTCACACCAGATACTGACTGGTATCCCCCCCCCCCCAATAAAACAAAACTGCACCTTTAAGAGTGGCCTTTTATTGTGGGCAGTCTAAGGCACACCTGTGCACTAATCATGGTGTCTAATCAGCATCTTGATATGGCACACCTGTGAGGTGGGATGGATTATCTCAGCAAAGGAGAAGTGCTCACTATCACAGATTTAGACTGGTTTGTGAACAATATTTGAGGGAAATGGTGATATTGTGTATGTGGGAAAAGTTTTAGATCTTTGAGTTCATCTCATACAAAATGGGAGCAAAACCAAAAGTGTTGCGTTTATATTTTTGTTGAGTATATATTCAAATACAGATGCAGGCATGAATTTACATACTTAAAAACTATTTATTTTCAGCTGTCTATAATACGTTTACAGGTTTTATCTTATCTCAGCTATATCTGAAGTTCTGTATATTCTATTTTATTTACATTTAATTTTAACTTATTCTTATGGATGTAAAATTTTATTTTAACATTGTGTCTTGATGTTTACTATGTAGAGCAGTTTTCTATTTTATTTTAAGCCTTGAAAGTGCTATACAAATAAAATTATTATTATTATCATTATCATTATATACACCTGGTGGAAAATTTTCCCCAGATGTCCATCTTTAATTTGCTCAAACAATATGTGTGTTACCTCTGTGATAATGTTTGCTTTGAGTCCATACTGAGTTATTTAAAACATATACAATATAGATTTTTGTTCACTGTGTCAGATTTCCAGTGGGTTACATGCACCAAAATAAATGCCTCTTTAAACATCATGGAATAATTGATCATAATTGCTGTAATTACTTGTAGAAGCTTCTGAATGACTAAATGCAGTAATTTGTAGGTAATTGGGACCTTGTTGGCTGAATTTACGGGCTTTCCTGAAAAACTACTACTATTTTAGCATGTAAAAGCAGGAAAGAAATAAATCAATAACAAGACAAGACAACCAGAGCAAAATTTTGGATCGCCATAAATCAAGTTCCTGCTTAGCAGTCATGTCTAAAAGATTCACAGTTACACAAGCAACTGTCGATTACACAGAAATGGAGGAGTCTTGGGACCACACATTTTTTTTACATCTTTGAGGAATTGGTGTAAAATGAATACCAAGAAATTAATGTGCTTTTGTTTTAAAAGTCCACCAGAACATCAAGATGAAACTGATGAAGGACTTGGAGGCATTTCAATTTCAATTTAATTTCACTTATATAGCGCCAAATCACAACAGAGTTGCCTCAAGGTGCTTCACACAAGTAAGGTCTAACCTTACTAGCCCCCAGAGCAGCAGTGGTAAGGAAAAACTCCCTCTGAGGAAGAAACCTCAAGCAGACCAGACTCAAAGGGGTGACCCTCTGCTTGGGCCATACTACAGACATAAATTACAGAACAATTCACAAAACGAATATACAGGAAAAGCTGTGGGTGCACAGGACAGGAGGGTCGCCAGCACAAATACCTCACCCATCTCTGGATGGAGCTGCACCTTAAACAGAGAGAAAAACAGAATCAGGCTTCAGAAAGACAAGAAATACTGTATAATTTGTCAGCATTAAACAACAAGAAAAACAGAGAAATACTAAGGCGATCGCTGGCCACTAGCCCTAAGCTTCACTAAAAGATCCAGAATTTAGGTAACGTTGAGGTCGCGGCCTGCTCCGTTTCCTAATAAAATGAATTAAAAGAGTAAAAAGCGTAGAACTATATTATGCCAGTATGCGCTCCATACGAAAGGGAAAATAAGTGTGTCTTAAGTCTGGACCTGAAAGTCTCTACAGAATCTGACTGTTTTATTGAGGCAGGGAGATCATTCCACAGAACAGAGGCACGATAAAAGAAAAGCTCTATGACCCGCAGACGTCTTATTCACCCTAGGGACACAAAGTAGTCCTGCACCCTGAGAACACAAAGCCCGGGCCGGTACGTAAGGTTTAATTAGGTCAGCTAGGTAGGGAGTTGCCAGTCCGTGAACAATTTTATAGACTAGTAGCAGAACGTTAAAATCTGATCTCACTGGGACAGGAAGCCAGTGAAGGGATGCCAAAATGGGTGTAATGTGGGAGAACTTTCTGCTTCGTGTCAAAAGTCTGGCTGCAGCATTTTGAACCAACTGGAGAGCCCTAATGCTAGACTGCGGTAAACCAGAAAATAGAACACTGCAGTAGTCCAATCTTGAAGAGATAAATGCATGGACCAGGGTCTCAGCATCAGCCATAGACAGGATGGGAAGAATCTTCGCTATATTTTGCAGGTGGAAGAAAGCAGTCCTCGTAATATCACTCGTGGAGGTCAAAGGACAATGTAGGATCAAAAATTACCCAAAGGCATCAGTTGGAAATGTGACATTGTCCACCTTTAGGGGTGTACTCCATCACCATAACCTACAAAAGACTGTCAGTCTCAGAGGACACCGTTAATCCAAAACATAAATGAAAAAGGTGTCAGAGGTTTGATGCATATCCTGCACACTCTCCACACTGAGATAGATTATAGCGTGAATTATGAATACTTATTGTCAGTTTGTACTTGTTTCCTCTTGGGTTATTTTTGTTTTTTTTACAATGTATGACTTCATCCTGAAGTCACTTATACTTGTTGATCAATACTGTTTTACTGAGCTTTTGATCACATCTGTAGCCACATTGGTTATTACATTATGTTACACTAGTGTGGTGCCTGTGGGATCCATGGGCTCTAGATTGGGTAGTGTCTATAAAATAGGTAGCTGACATTTTTCAAGGGTGATAATAAATTATGCAAAGTTTCTATAACGATTTTAACTGAAAATGCAGGAAATTAAAATGAGAAAGTTTTGTGAATAATTGTATTTATTATTTGGCACATTTAGTTGATGTCCTGCTTTTAGGGCCCCTTCACGCATAGTACAAATGTGGTCGAACTGTGCATGAATTGTGCATGAAGCAGGAATCGTACGCAATACGTGTAAAATCGTAGCTGCCTCCAACGCCTCGTACACCTGTTGCTACAACTATTTGCACACACCAGTGACTGAAAGACAGAGTGTACCCTGTGAGAGCCCATTTGATCCCTCTTGTGGCAGGTATCGGCCCAATTCCAGCTGACACACATGGACATGTACACCGTTCGTTCACACTGAAAATTTGTGGCCATTCGCACTGTTAGCACAAAAACAGTCAGCAGACGATCACTTTGGAGCTAGTGGTGAAATTTGTCTGAGTGCCCCCACGACTGTGGAGTTGCCGAGTACACATGGGGCGTGCCAGAGTGTCGGCTTCCCCCACGACACGTGTGTGTGTGTGTTCCCCCCCGCTGCCTCCCAACACGCGTGTGCAGGCGAGGTGCCTCTCATTTGCTCACAGAGTGACACCTTGGTCTGTGCACTGAGCGGACGGGTCATGGCTGGATGTCAACAGCTGCTCTGGTCCTGGACGTCACAGCTGCAGAACACGTACCGTGTTTTGATGGACACGCGCATGTGTGTTCTTGCTGTCCTCATGTGGAAATACATAAAAAATATATATCGCTTTTGTGATGGGCTGGAGAGAACACACATTGAACTGTCCCAGCTGAAACGGACCATCAGTTGATGTGGACACGCAGCAGGCGATCTGAATGTCACGTCTGTCTGACAGGATACATGTGTCCTGTGAGCAGGTGCCACAGGACTATATGACAAGCCAACAGTGTGACAAATACGCCACTTTCAGTCACGTATCAGCAGAAATATGTCGTAACAAACGTGGTTTGGTCAGTTATCACGGCACTTTTTTCTCTTTTTTTTTAAAATATGTTTTTGTCCTTGTTGATTTCAGGCATTTTTCCGCACCCTTTACAGGACAGTGATGGTAGTGCAGTGGTACAGTTTCTGGCTGGCAATCAGAGCTTTTGTAAATTACAGGTTCGAATCCCGTGGGTGGCATGTATTTTTTTTTTTTTTTCACAGCAGCTGTGTGATGTGGTTACACATGCTCCAGCTGCTCAGTTTCAGTTTCAATTTATTTTCATTTATATAGCACCAAATCACAACAAAGTTGCCTCAAGGAGCTTCACACAAGTAAGGTCTAACTTTATAAACCCCTTGCACTGTGTTCCCACCGCGATAGTTTCATGCGCGCTCGTGCACGACACCATTGTGTGCACGAAACTGTCGTAGTGGGTTCGTTCAAGCTAGTCAGCACAATGTGTTCATGGTCTGCTCATACGAGCTGTTCCGCCATGATTTGCCCTGATGTGTACTTATTTGTACTATGTGTGAAGGAGCCCTTACAACTGACAAGGTTGAGATATTTCCTTTGTTCAGAGCTTGTCTGGTTACCAGGGACTGATTAATGTTGATATCAACGTCCATTGTTCACTGTTGTTACCTAATATCCCTAATTACTTCAAAAATATTAGTCCTATTAACATTCGATTTTCATGGCATTCATCCTTGACCCAAAATACATAAATACACCAAACGGCAAATGTCAGCTCTCCCCAGTTTCTCCATGATTGAAGTTACACACACAGACACGTACACAGAGGACACTTGGCTTTTAATATACAGATGTTGATTTACCGCCCCCTGCTGGAATAGCGCGTGAGTCCAGAATTTAATTATCAACATCCATTGTTCACTGTTGCTAGCTAATATCTGACATATTAGCTAACAACAAGCTGACATTGGTGTGTGAGTGTGTTTTTGCATGAATGGGTGAATGTGAGGCATCATTATAAAGCGCTCTGAGCTTCTGATCCAGATGGAAAAGTGCTATATAAATGCAATCCATTTAATATTCCCAATTTTTCCAAAAATATTATCAACTTTCAACTTTCAGTTTTTGTAGCATTCATCCTTGACTTACAAAAGCATAAGCATTCCAAACGACAAATGTCAGCTCTCCCTAGTTTCTCTGTGATCGAAGCTGCATGCACACGTGTATACATACACAGAGGCCACTTGGCTTTTAATACATAGATCATTATGGTAAATTGTGTATTGAATATTTGTGTATGCTGCCTTTGAGGTGGCGCTGGTGCTACAGTGGGGGCCTCTGTTACCTGTAAACTGAGTGGTTCAGTCTCTGGCCCCCCCTTGCTGGCCCTGGTTGTGAACATTTACTTCATGGACACACAGTGAGAATCTATCGGATCTGAGTATTTATTGCCTTGATAACGGAGACAACAAGGAAGAACAGAAAGAGATTCGGAGCTGTGTCTTTTGTCATGACTCACCCTCCATCCTCACTCCCATCCAACTCCTCATCCCTTCTTTTGCACCCCCCCCCCCCCCCCCCCCGAGACTGTTTGCCACCCTCTGTTAGCCGCCAGGGGTGACACTCAGCGTTTATCTCTACCATCCAGTCCCTGTGTCGCCTAGCAACGGGGCATGGATCACCTAACTGCCCCTGCTTACAGTTCCATCCCTACAGTCAGAGACTGTCTTAATTCAAATTGCTGTGCTTTTCAACGCTCACATCATAAAAGTGCTCGGGTTCAGTTTGTGTTCCCTCCCCACCCCCCCACTGTGGCACTCTTCGGCTCGGCTCGAAGCACTCAAACCATGTCAGAGACGCACTCCAGGCAGACAGACAGGCAGGAGAGGGTGTTCTGTCAGGATCCGTCACTTCAGCATCCAGCAGGTGCACGCAATCACAGACACGTAGACAATCACGGGGTGGGGGGAGGGGGGGCAGGATTTGGCCCTCACTCTGAAAAGGGCCTCGCGGAATCAATTAGCATTTAAATTAATGAAGCGCGTAATGAAGAGAATGCTATCTCTTCTGGAAAAAGCCGACAGACAGGCGCGGAGCACAGAGATGATTGGGAATCTGCATCAGGAAGAGCCTGACAGGGAAACGAGCATCAAACATATTCAAATAGACCTGTCAGTTGTGATATTTTTAAATTTTTAATTTTTATCATTATTAAACAGTGCTGCAATAAGAACTCAACACGTTTAAAGAAATATACTGTATCATATGCAAATAAATAAATAACAGCATCATGGTAATATCATCACATTTCCATATAAAAAGTGACATTAATAAAACACATAATTAAAGATAAAATGATTGCATGAAAAGGCTGCTGGTATCTTTCAATATCCATCAGTGTAAAGAAAAGGAGGCTGCTTCCGGTGCAGATAACCCGAAATGATTCACTCAGACAAATGTGGGTTTGAGCTGATTCCCATTTTCAGATTCCATTTCTCTATATTAGAATAAGCAGCTCTGACAGCCAGACATAAGATTTGGAAGTTAAACAAACTGACTACAAGTAGCTTGAAATCTACACAGATTGAGTGAATGAAGAAGTGTCTGCTTTGGCTGCTGTCATACAAAATCCTATGTGCAGGATTGTGTGAATTTGTGAAGACATTGTTCAAATGTGCCATAATTTCCAGACGATACGTTGCACCAGAGAGTAAGGTACAGCTGTCAAAAAAAAATGCATTATGAAGATTCAAAAACACATATGACACACCGGAGTCACATTTAATTATGGAATGTGATGCTCTCACTTTATGCAACAAGAGGAAAATTGATTTAATTGGCATATTATTTATTTATAGTGCAAAAACCACATAGGAAGCAGAAGCTAAAAAGCTAATTAATGTTCTTGCACCAAACACAAAATACAAGTAAAGTGCTTCTTGTCACCATTGAACAATCAGGTAAATGAACAGTGTAATCAAGCATTAGAAAATCAGCAAATTACTTATTTATTTGTAATGCAAACACTGTGTTAGCCAGCAGAGAAGCAAACAAGCGTATTAATGTGAACGTACCGAACACAAAATGTGAGTAAATGGGAACCGCTTGTCATACATAAGATAAATGCTTGAAAACTCTTTTGTTAAACATTGTAAAAGATAAGAAACTTACCCTAACTTAGCTGACTTGTTGTTACTGTTCTTGTTTTGTCACACAGTCCGAACTAGTGTTATGTTGAGCAGTATAAAATTTATATTTCCTCTTCTTCTTTTTTGTGTAGCATTGTCTTTCAGGTGTGGAACATTATTTCTTACATTTACTCAATCCCTAAGACAAAGGATATCTTTCTCGTCCACAACTTCTTCTTTTTCTGCTGTGGCCCCAGAGTATGAATCATAGTACTTCATTCAGTATACAGGAGCATGTTGTCATGTGAGTAGACAGTGCCATCTTGTGGCAATAGATGATAATGCACTATTATTTCCACTACATAAATGTCGCTTACAAATAAGTTGCAGGACTTCCAAACTTGTTAAAAAAGGTGACTTATACATTTGAAAATAAAGAAATGAGAAAATAATGGATAAGCCCTCTGATTTTGAAAAAAGCTATGTGGAATTCTCTCACACACACACACACACACACACACACACACACACACACATCCCTATTCACTGCATACCTTGCTCAGTGGTCTCCCTCATTTTCTTTTTCTTTCACAGCTAAATTCATATAGTGAATCTTTGTGACTTTAGGCATTGTTTATTTTTCATTGGCCTTTTTAATCAGTTCAGGTGACTTCTTTGTTGCTTTTTGTTATTTTTATAGGTCCTACTTTAATCATTTCTGTAGGCTTGTGTGGAGATAGGTCAGGTCTGGGAGCATGAGATAGTGCTGGAATTCACCACATCCTCCACACTATGCAATTACCTTGGGTCCTGGATGACAACCACTCAGACAGAGGTAGGACCATGTTATTTAGGTTTTACATAATATAACCAGTGAAATAATCGCTGATTTAGTTCTTTTTGTGCTGCTCTGTGGGGTGGGAGTTGGACCAACCTGTAAACCAGCATTCAGTTCCACCTATGTGTGCTCCAGGCTGTCTGTCTGTGTTCTTCAACAAGACATTTCATCTACATTGTCTCAGTCCACCCAGAAGTAAATGGGTACCAACCTTGGCTGGGGAAGTAACCTGCGATGGACTGGAGTCCCATCCAGGGAGAGCTGTAGACTCTCATCCTGTTCATGCTGTGGAATCAGGGGACACGCCCTGGCAGGACGGGCCTCAGGGCCTGTGTAGGACTCACTAAGCAGAAACAGTTTGTCTTTCTCAGTGACGGGCAACAAGCTCACCTGCTCCAAGTCCATCATCAGATCCAGATTCTGCTAAGCATCCATCAGGTAGGCAGGCGCACCAATCGGATATTATTACATCGGCAAAACAAAGCTGCTTTATCACTTAATATATTTTTCAAGGCAAAAGATACGAGTTTAAAAACAAAATACACATTTAATTCTGACATTTTGAGATGGTTTGGCCAGAAAATTGTTGTTGGTGTATGTTAGAGGGCTGACAGGGGTGTTGTGAAAAATGTGTTACTACATAACCATGTGTGCATAAACTGAGGTGAAACGAGGAGCGCGTGTGCGTGTTTGCTGACAGAATCATATGACTGAGTGACACACGCAGCTTATCACAGCAGCACAGGGACAATAGAGAGTTTCAGCCTGGAGCTCTGTGCTGCTCAGATCAAAAAGCCCCTGTGGGAGGGAGGAGGGCTGCTCCTCTTCTTTAACATGACTCATGACTCCTGGCCAGTGAGTCACCGCCATCACGACCTCCAGCAGAACCTCCAAACCCAACGCCGGAGCGCACGACAGCACACAAGCCGCCCTCCAGTGAGGAAAAAAAGTCTCCCTTTAACACAAGTCTGGGAGAAGAGGAAAATGGGAGGAGGAAGAAGAAAGGGAACAGTGAGGAGAAGAAAAGCAAATATGAGAGGAGAAGAAAATGTGAGAAGATGGGGGAATGACGGTGAGATAAGAGGAGAGGAGAGGAGGAGACAGAAAGGTGAAGAGGGAAACAGAAAAAGGAAGAGATAAAAGAGGAGATGGACAAAGAGCAGGGAGCAAATGAAGAAAGGGGGAAGAATAGAATGGGAGGAAAAGGAGACGAATGGAGAGGATACTGGAAGACAAGAGCAGACACCAGATGAAGAGAGCGAAAAGAGGAAAGCAGCAAAAAAAAAATAATTGTGGAAAAAGGAGAGGAAAGGATGAGGAGAAATGAGGAAGAAATGTATGAAACAAAAAGGAGACGAGCGGACAGGTGAGGAAAGGATACAGAAAGAGTTTTACAAAGGGGATAAGAAGGAGGAGCTAAGGAAAGAAAAGAGAAAAGAAGAGTGGAGATGAGGTGAGGTGGGGAAGAGAGAGAAAGAGGAGAAGGAAAGAAAAAATAGAGAGGACAGAAGAGGAGAAAGAAGAAGGTGAGTAATAGGTAAAAGGAGGGACAGAAAAGTGAAAAGAGGGAGTGAGGGGAGTGGAGAGAGAAGAAGCAAAGAAGAGAATAACAGAGGAGGAAGAATCAAATCAAATCAAATCAATTTTATTATATTAGCGCCAAATCACAACAAACAGTTGCCCCAAGGCGCTTTATATTGTAAGGCAAAGCCATACAATAATTACGGAAAAACCCCAACGGTCAAAACGACCCCCTGTGAGCAAGCACTTGGCGACAGTGGGAAGGAAAAAACTCACTTTAACAGGAAGAAACCTCAGCAGAACCAGGCTCAGGGAGGGGCAGTCTTCTGCTGGGACTGGTTGGGGCTGAGGGAGAGAACCAGGAAAAAAGACATGCGTGGAGGGGAGCAGAGATCAATCACTAATGATTAATGCAGGAGTGGTGCATACAGAGCGAAAAGAGAAAGAAACACTCAGTGCATCATGGGAACCCCCCAGCAGTCTAAGTCTATAGCAGCATAACTAAGGGATGGTTCAGGGTCACCTGATCCATCCCTAACTATAAGCTTTAGCAAAAAGGAAAGTTTTAAGCCTAATCTTAAAAGCAGAGAGGGTGTCTGTCTCCCTGATCCGAATTGGGAGCTGGTTCCACAGGAGAGGAGCCTGAAAGCTGAAGGCTCTGCCTCCCATTCTAAACCCTAGGAACTACAAGTAAGCCTGCAGTCTGAGAGCGAAGCGCTCTATTGGGGTGATATGGTAATATGAGGTCTCTAAGATAAGATGGGACCTGATTATTCAAAACCTTATAAGTAAGAAGAAGAATTTTAAATTCTATTCTAGAATTAACAGGAAGCCAATTAAGAGAAGCCAATATGGGTGAGATATTGTTGTGTGGGCCGCTGAAGAGGAGGTACTGCTGGCCCACCACCACAAGATGGCGCCCTGCTTGAAGTGCGGACTTCAAGCACGTGAGGGCGTCGGAGCGACCAGGAGTGACAGCTGTCACTCATCATCCGTACCAGCCGTCACTCATCCACTACTCATCACCACCACCATAAAGGCCGGACTGCAACTCCACCTCCCCACCGAGAAATCAACTACCAATCAGGTAATTTTCTCTGCTAACTAAAATTCGAGTATTAGTCTGATCTCTTTTTGCAGCCGTTTTCCTGGGACGGATACCCTGTCTGTGGAGTTGGCGTTTGGTGTGGACTGCGACGGCTTCGCCTCACACCCCACCCAGATAAGTGGTTATCTCAGGAGCTGCACGAGTGTGTGATTGGAGGTGGAGGTTCTCCCTCCTTTACTGAATACAGACTGTGGGATTACTGAGTGTGCGACCTCACACTCATCTGGACTGTCTCTGTTCTCTGCCAGCAGTACCGGGTCTGACTGCTGAAGACAGCGGCCACCTGGGGCGCAGGGCTTGGCGGCTCCAGTGTTCTTCAGCTCCGTTGGCGGTGGAAGCTGTGTGGATCCGGCTTTTCTCTCGCCAGGCGTCTTCTATTGTCGAGCCTGCCCACACGTCACCTGGTGTATGATTGACAGTCACTGTATTGTTATTGTCTGTACATCGTTGTGTGATTCACAACATTAAATTGTTACTTTTTGGCTTATCCATTGTCCGTTCATTAATGCCCCCTGTTGTGGGTCCGTGTCACGACACTTTCACAACAGATATGCTCTCTCCTTCTAGTCCCCGTCAGTACTCTAGCTGCAGCATTTTGAATTAACTGAAGGCTTTTCAGGGAACTTTTAGGACAACCTGATAATAATGAATTACAATAGTCCAGCCTAAAGGAAATAAATGCATGAATTAGTTTTTCAGCATCACTCTGAGACAAGACCTTTCTAATTTTAGAGATATTGCGCAAATGCAAAAAAGCAGTCCTACATATTTGTTTAATATGCGCATTGAATGACATATCCTGATCAAAAATGACTCCAAGATTTCTCACAGTATTACTAGAGGTCAGGGTAATGCCATCCAGAGTAAGGATCTGGTTAGACACCATGTTTCTAAGATTTGTGGGGCCAAGTACAATAACTTCAGTTTTATCTGAGTTTAAAAGCAGGAACTTAGAGGTCATCTATGTCTTTATGTCTGTAAGACAATCCTGCAGTTTAGCTAATTGGTGTGTGTCCTCTGGCTTCATGGATAGATAAAGCTGGGTATCATCTGCGTAACAATGAAAATTTAAGCAATGCTGTCTAATAATACTGCCTAAGGGAAGCATGTATAAAGTGAATAAAATTGGTCCTAGCACAGAACCTTGTGGAACTCCATAATTAACCTTAGTCTGTGAAGAAGATTCCCCATTTACATGAACAAATTGTAATCTATTAGATAATATGATTCAAACCACCGCAGCGCAGTGCCTTTAATACCTACGGCATGCTCTAATCTCTGTAATAAAATTTTATGGTCAACAGTATCAAAAGCAGCACTGAGGTCTAACAGAACAAGCACAGAGATGAGTCCACTGTCTGAGGCCATAAGAAGATCATTTGTAACCTTCACTAATGCTGTTTCTGTACTATGATGAATTCTAAACCCTGACTGAAAATAGACCATTCCTCTGCAGATGATCAGTTAGCTGTTTTACAACTACCCTTTCAAGAATTTTTGAGAGAAAAGGAAGGTTGGAGATTGGCCTATAATTAGCTAAGATAGCTGGGTCAAGTGATGGCTTTTTAAGTAATGGTTTAATTACTGCCACTTTAAAAGCCTGTGGTACATAGCCAACTAATAAAGATAGATTGATCATATTTAAGATCGAAGCATTAATTAATGGTAGGGCTTCCTTGAGCAGCCTGGTAGGAATCGGGTCTAATAGACATGTTGATGGTTTGGAGGAAGTAACTAATGAAATAACTCAGAACAATCTGAGAGAAAGAGTCTAACCAAATACCGGCATCACTGAAAGCAGCCAAAGAGAACGATATGTCTTTGGGATGGTTATGAGTAATTTTTTCTCTAATAGTTAAAATTTTATTAGCAAAGAAAGTCATGAAGTCATTACTAGTTAAAGTTAAAAGAATACTCGGCTCAATAGAGCTCTGACTCTTTGTCAGCCTGGCTACACTGCTGAAAAGAAACCTGGGGTTCTTATTTTCTTCAATTAGTGATGAGTAGTAAGATGTCCTAGCTTTACGGAGGGCTTTTTATAGAGCAACAGACTCTTTTCCAGGCTAAGTGAAGATCTTCTAAATTAGTGAGACGCCATTTCCTCTCCAACTTACGGGTTATCTGCTTTAAGCTGCGAGTTTGTGAGTTATACCACGGAGTCAGGCACTTCTGATTTAAGGCTCTCTTTTCAGAGGAGCTACAGCATCCAAAGTTGTCCTCAATGAGGATATAAAACTATTGACGAGATAGTTACAGCGCTTTCTGAAAGACTTCTACTGTAATGAAACTTATTCCCCACTGCTGGGTAGTCCATCAGAGTAAATGTAAATGTTATTAAGAAATGATCAGACAAAAGGGGGTTTTCAGGGAATACTGTTAAGTCTTCAATTTCCATACCATAAGTCAAAACAAGATCTAAGGTATGATTAAAGTGGTGGATGGACTCATTTACATTTTGAGCAAAGCCAATCGAGTCTAATAATAGATTAAATGCAGTGTTGAGGCTGTCATTCTCAGCATCTGTGTGGATGTTTAAAATCGCCCACTATAATTATCTTATCTGAGCTAAGCACTAAGTCAGACAAAAGGTCCGAAAATTCACAGAGAAACTCACAGTAACGACCAGTAGGACGATAGATAACAACAAATAAAACTGGTTTCTGGGACTTCCAATTTGGATGGACAAGACTACGAGTCAAGCTTTCAAATGAATTAAAGCTCTGTCTGGGTTTTTGATTAACTAATAAGCTGGAGTGGAAGATTGCTGCTAATCCTCCGCCTCGGCCCGTGCTACGAGCGTTCTGGCAGTTAGTGTGACTCGGGGTGCTGACTCATTTAAACTAACATATTCATCCTGCTGTAACCAGGTTTCTGTAAGGCAGAATAAATCAATATGTTGATCCATTATTATATCATTTACTAACAGGGACTTAGAAGAGAGAGCTCTAATGTTTAATAGACCACATTTAACTGTTTTAGTCTGTGGTGCAGTTGAAGGTGCTATATTATTTTTTCTTTTTGAATTTTTATGCTTAAATAGATTTTTGCTGGTTATTGGTGGTCTGGAGCAGACCACCGTCTGTACGGGGATGGGGTAATGAGGGGATGGCAGGGGAAGAAGGGGAATAGAGGAGAAGATGATGAGAGGAAAAGAGATATAGCGGAGAACAGGCAACAAGATTAAGAGAGGAGGAGAGGATAAGAGGAAAAGAGATATGGAGAACAAGCTACAAGATGAAGAGAGGAGGAGAGGATAACAGGAAAAGAGATATAGCGGAGAACAGGCTACAAGATGAAGAGAGGAGGAGAGGAAAAGAGATATGGAGGAGAACAGGCTACAAGATGAAGAGAGGATGAGAGGAAAAGATATGGAGGAGAACAGGCTACAAGATGAAGAGAGGAGGAGATGATGAGAGGAAAAGAGATATAGCGGAGAACAGGCTACAAGATGAAGAGAGGAGGAGAGGAAAAGAGATATGGAGGAGAACAGGCTACAAGATGAAGAGAGGATGAGAGGAAAAGATATGGAGGAGAACAGGCTACAAGATGAAGAGAGGAGGAGATGATTGAAAGGAAAGAGATATAGCGGAGAACAGGCTACATGATGAAGAGAGGAGGAGAGGAAAAGAGATATGGAGGAGAACAGGCTACAAGATGAAGAGAGGAGGAGAGGAAAAGAGATATGGAGGAGAACAGGCTACAAGATGATGAGAGGAAAAGAGATATAGCGGAGATGTACAGGACTACAAGATGAAGAGAGGAGAAGAAGTAAAAGAGATATGGAGGAGAACAGCTACAAGATGAAGAGAGGAGGAGAAGAAAAGGAGATATGGAGGAGAACAGGCTACAAGATGAAGAGAGGAGGAGAGGAAAGAGATATGGAGGAGAACAGGCTACAAGATGAAGAGATATGGAGGAGAACAGGCTACAAGAAGAAGAGAGGAGGAGAGGAAAAGAGATATGGAGGAGAACAGGCTACAAGATGAAGAGAGGAGGAGAGGAAAAGAGATATGGAAGAGAACAGGCTACAAGGTGAATAGATGAGGAGAGGATGAGAGGAAAAGAGATATGGAGGAGAACAGGCTACAAGATGAAAAGAGGAAGAAGATGATGAGAGGAAAAGAGATTATAGCGGAGAACAGGCTACAAGATGAAGAGAGGGGGAGAAGAAAGAGATATGGAGGAGAACAGGCTACAAGATGAAGAGAGGAGGATGAGGAAAGAGATATGGAGGAGAACAGGCTACAAGATGAAGAGAGGAGAGGAAAAGAGATATGGAGGAGAACAGGCTACAAGAAGAAGAGAGGAGGAGAGGAAAAGAGATATGGAGGAGAACAGGCTACAAGATTGAAGAGAGGGGGACAGGAAACCAACATTTGGAGGAGAACAGGCTACAAGATGAAGAGAGGAGGAGAGGAAAAGAGATATGGAGGAGAACAGGCTACAAGATGAAGAGAGGAGAGGAAAAGAGATATGGAGGAGAACAGGCTACAAGATGATGAGAGGAAAAGAGATATAGTGGAGTACAGGCTACAAGATGAAGAGAGGGGGAGAGGAAAAGAGATATGGAGGAGAACAGGCTACAAGATGATGAGAGGAAAAGAGATATAGCGGAGTACAGGCTACAAGATGAAGAGAGGAGGAGAAGAAAAGAGATATGGAGGAGAACAGGCTACAAGATGAAGAGAGGAGGAGAGGAAAGAGATATGGAGGAGAACAGGCTACAAGAAGAAGAGGAGGAGGAGAGGAAAAGAGATATGGAGGAGAACAGGCTACAAGATGAAGAGAGGAGGAGAAGAAAAGAGATATGGAGGAGAACAGGCTACAAGGTGAATAGATGAGGAGAGGATGAGAGGAAAAGAGATATGGAGGAGAACAGGCTACAAGATGAAAAGAGGAGAAGATGATGAGAGGAAAAGAGATATAGCAGAGAACAGGCTACAAGATGAAGAGAGGGGGAGAAGAAAAGAGATATGGAGGAGAACAGGCTACAAGATGAAGAGAGGAGGAGAGGAAAAGAGATATGGAGGAGAACAGGCTACAAGATGAAGAGAGGAGAAGATGATGAGAGGAAAAGAGATATAGCGGAGAACAGGCTACAAGATGAAGAGAGGAGGAGAAGAAAAGAGATATGGAGGAGAACAGGCTACAAGATGAAGAGAGGAGAGAGGAAAAGAGATATGGAGGAGAACAGGCTACAAGAAGAAGAGAGGAGGAGGAGAGGAAAGAGATATGGAGGAGAACAGGCTACGAGATGAATAGAGGAGGAGAGGAGAAAGAGATATGGAGGAGAAACAGGCAACAAGATGAAGATAGGAGGATAGGAAAAGAGATTTGGAGGAGAACAGGCTACAAGGTGAAGAGTTGAGAGGATGAGAGGAAAAGAGATATGGAGGAGAACAGGCTACAAGATGAAGAGAGGAGAAGATGATGAGAGGAAAAGAGATATAGCGGAGAACAGGCTACAAGATGAAGAGAGGGGGAGAAGAAAAGAGATATGGAGGAGAACAGGCTACAAGATGAAGAGAGGAGGAGAGGAAAAGAGATATGGAGGAGAACAGGCTACAAGAAGAAGAGAGGAGGAGAGGAAAAGAGATATGGAGGAGAACAGGCTACGAGATGAATAGAGGAGGAGAGGAAAAGAGATATGGAGGAGAACAGGCAACAAGATGAAGATAGGAGGATAGGAAAAGAGATTTGGAGGAGAACAGGCTACAAGATGAAGAGAGGAGGAGAAGAAAAGAGATTTGGAGGAGAACAGGCAACAAGATGAAGAGAGGAGGAGAGGAAAAGAGATTTGGAGGAGAACAGGCTACAAGATGAAGAGAGGAGAAGAAAAGTGATATGGAGAAGAACAGGCTACAAGATGAGGAGAGGAGGAGAGGAAAAGTGATATGGAGAAGAACAGGCTATAAGATGAAGAGAGGAGGAGAGGATGAGAGGAAAAGAGATTTGGAGCAGAACAGGCTACAAGATGAGGAGAGGAGGAGAGGAAAAGAGATATGGAGGAGAACTGGCTACAAGATGAAGAGAGGATGACAGGAAAAGAGATATGGAGGAGAACAGGCTACAAGATGAAGAGTGGAGGAGAGGAGGAGACATTTGGAGATGAACAGGCAACAAGATGAAGAGAGGAGGAGAGGAGGAGGCCTTTTGTGGCTGCTGTGTCCTTCCGTGACCTCAAATGTTCATCTTCTGCTTTTTTTATTGTGGCCACAAATCCAACAATACGTACGCGCACACACACACACACACACACACACACACACATGCACGCGCACACACACACTTCATCAACACGTTACTATGTGGTTACATGTCCAGTGCAGGAAAAAACACCCATGATGCTTCACTCCTCCAGGGGGTCACAGCGTGTGTGAGAGAGAGAGAGAGAGAGAGAGAGAGAGAAGGAGGACAGTGACAATGAAAGCAGAGAGGTGCCGGAGGTAATCAAATGTGTGTTTGTGTGTCGTGTCAATGGGGAATGCCCCCCTACCTCACCCCGCCCCCGCTGTGATGTCACTGTGTTAGATGATGCTGAGGATGTCAGCATCAGTCAGGACATGTCATTCAGCCTCACAGACACACAGACACAATGACAAATGCCATAAGATCACATACAGTGTGTGTGTGTATATATATATATATATATATATATATATATATATATATATATATATATATATATATATATATATATAGGTATAATAAATGGTTAGATTTGTGTCAGAGCTGTTAAAGAGCAAACAAAAAATAACCAGACAACATAATAAAACAAGTTGAATCCAAGCTGCATTTAAAGAGTTTTTCAGCTGTTTGTCCGTGTCCATTATCTATTTTTTCAAACGACTATCAATCAGTGACTTTTAGCAACATATTCATACATGCTGGTTGCTGAATGTGTTATTTAAGAGCTCTGCTGTCTCAACAGTTAATTTGTCTCGTCTTAACATCACACTCCACTGTGTGTATGGGATTAGTTTTGCATCAATGTGCAAAAAACAAAAATAAATGAATAAATCTCTTGAGTATCAAATTAAATTAAATTAATCATAAAAGAATATTTGAACCAAAAACTTTCAAAAATACAAGTGTGATGGCTTATTATGACTTTTTTTCTATTTTTATTTGAAGAATCTTTTCAAGTATTGTGACAAACTCGAATACGTTCTTTCAGCTTCTCCCTTCTTTTCGATTGGGGTCACCACAGCATATCCTTGCAGGAGTGACTTTTTTCTGTTGGCAAAACAACCCCTTTAAAGGTAGCAGTTTGCTGAAATGTTTTTGCACATTAGCACAGCAATGTGCATGGTGTTCCTATTATTTTGGCCAGCCTTTGTATAAAATGTGTCCATGCAGCCGGAATGTGCTCGCCGGCAGCTGCTCGTGCACTACCTTTCCCTGCTGCTAGTCTGCACTGTTGCCTCAAGCCTTCTTTCTCAAAGTCAATCATTGCCTCACTTTCTTTCTTTGTCTCTCTCCTTCTGTCTGTGGAGACACCATCAGACACACTCCTTGTTCTCTCTCTCTCTCTGCTCAGCCTCCCAGTTATTGTGACCATGGCAACTATCTTTGAATATGGCCCGTGGATACGTTTACTATTACCAGGTCACTGCCTTGCAGCATGTCTGTCCCCCTCTTCACACACATGCACACACACACATGCACACACATACACTTTGGAGCTGCTGTCTGCTCTAATCATCAGCCACTGAGGAGGCACAAAGCTTAAAAAAGGAGGGAAGAAAGAAATAACCATGGCAACAAATTTGAGGCAATTTCAGTAATAATATGAATTAGACGACAAGCTGAGTGACGCTGTGCAGGAAAGGCTCTGCTTCTGCAGCGATGGGCAACGAGAAAAACACTGCAGCGACTGTATTTGTGGTTAGATTCGCAGTTTAATCGCTAAGTTTTGTTTTGCATCCAAAAGACTGACGAGACGGCGGCTACTACGATGACACCGTTTCTGTTCTGAGCCACGATGCTGCAGCCAGTTGACGCAAGCTCACTCACACAGAATGGATGTCTGAGTGTAAATGGCAGCTGGCAAAACAGGCTTAGCCAAGCATGAAAATCAACATGAATTCCCACTCGGCTGGAGCGCGCCGGCCTGATGCAGCAGCGTCTGCAACTCATTTCCACGTCCCCAGGCACCCCTGGGCACAGCGGAGGGCCCGGCCACACCACAGGGACGACATAATCTGAGAACAGATCTTACGATGGTCCACGGAGTATATTTCAGATCCCATGTCAGCTGTGCTGTGCAATGAAGCATGTTTTGGATTTTCCCTTTAAAAATAAAACTGCATTTTTTTTTTCTTAAAATGACTCATACTTTATCTTCAGTATGAATATATTTGTCAGAACAAGGTGCAAAGTCAAAATTGAACACAATTTTTGAATTAAAAAGGGGGGAAGCCTATCCAAAATTTAAATAATAAAAGTCTGGATATGTTCAGTGTGTTTATTTCGTCATGCTGTGTCTCCCTCCAAAGTGTTGTTTGTTCCATCTGCCTGTGTGCCATTTACTGGGAGCCCTCCAAACCCCCGGCTCCTCTGCGCCACTGAAATCACGCTGAGCTGTGCTGCCTCCAGGTCAAAATTGTCCTTTTTATAATTGAGTAGCAAACTGTTCTTTTTAATGCCACCTCCTGCAATCATCGCCTGCAGTGCATTTTAACAAATGTGTGCCACCTTTTTAAGGTGGCGTAGCCAGACCCAGGGTGGTCTTTGACATGGGTTTTCTTCTGTGTGTACTGGGTCATGGTTCTGAGGGTACAATCCTGGTCCGTGGTTAGAGAGATTAGTGAGGTTTTTATTGTTGTCCCAGTTCATTCACTGTATTTTAGTCATGTGTGCGTGTTTGTACTTCATGCCACCGCTGCATAAATCAGCACCCCGTTAGGGCCACCCCAGTTAAATAAGCCTGGATGGCACCTTAAGAACAGGCCAACTTACAATAAGCTTGTTGTGTACATGTAGGGTGACCCCAGAATTTCCCTTAAGGAGATTGTTTTGGCAAAGTTCAAGGTCACTGAGGATAAAGGTCAAAATTCTGATTTTTCACTCCAGTGTCCACCAAAATTGACCAACCAAACGTGTAGAGGGATTCTAGAAGTGCTCAGGCAACATCAAATTTACCAAAGGTCAAAGTCAAATTGAAACTTTTCACTCCAATTTACACCAAACTTGAGACATATTTCTAAGTGGGATCTGGACTTGCCCAGGCAATGTCAAATGTGCCTAAGGTCAATCACTGTTCTCATAGGTCATCAAACTTGGTACAGGTATGGGAGTGTATTCAGTAATTGCCCAGGCAAGTTTGAATTTGCCCAAGGTCAGTCATTGTGGTCAAGGTCATGCCTGCCTGTCTGCTGGTCAACTCCTCCCAGGTCCTTTTGCTGACCAAATGTGGCAGAAGGTTGGGCCTTAAGTTGCTGTGAAAAAAAATTATTTTGGACAAAGATCAAGTTCAAAGAATTTGATTTTTTTTTAAAGCCTATTTGGAATAAATGCATCACACATGTAGGCGACAAGATCAGCCAGAGGTCAGTCATTTGGATGAAGGTCACGGTCAGTGGGGTTGAACGTCAGATTTACCGTCTTCATGCCCACAGGTGTTATGAACTACTTAGTGAAACCTGGAACTTTGGCCAAAGTTGTGGACAGTTTTTGAATTAGACTTCATCTGTATGATGATCATCGTTGGTCTTAATTCACAGCTGCTGCTGTTGAGAAAATAAATTAAAAACATGGGGGCATTGAAACTGAGCAAGGGCCTTTTCACTCGCCAGAAAGCAGCAGCTGTAGCAGACGACAGCACTGACATAAAGTGGAGGAAAGAGAGAAAGGAGGAGGAGGTGCAATTAATCTGGCCTTCATTCACTGGTCCACAATGAAATGCAGCTGTGGCTGCAGATAAACACCCCACCACCACCACCCCACCCCAGACACACACACCCAGGTGATTATCTGCAGTCAGGTGCCTGATCACCACAGAAGAAGAGGAGGACATTGGAGGGCATGGGAGGAAGAGGAGGATGATGTTTAAAAGAGAGAAACACATGGTGAAGCAGACAGTGAAAATGATGATAATTCTTTCACCCTGATGTGTGTAAACATGAAAACAAAGAGGAGGGAGTTGGACCAAACAGTGGCTGTGGGTGGAAACGTCATTGGGAGATATCACAACACTGTGGTGGGTCTACAGGAGGCTCAAAGGCACGACAGCCCCAGAGTGTGGCAGACCGGCGGGCCGAGGCGTGGATATAGAGGTAGTTTGATATTATTTGCTGTTTATCTCAGCGAAGCCGACGCCCTCAATAGAGATGTTGTCTCTGCCACATCAGGGGACAACATTTCAGATCACGTTGGGAGTGTGATTGAATTAGGGAGCGGCGTGATCTGATAGAGTGACTTCTGCCGCAGCCGATGTGACCGTGCCGGTGTGTGACGTGATCAGGCCAAACAGGCAGGTAATCTTTAAATTCAAGTGCATCAAATAAATAAAAAGTAACCCAAACATTCAATGAATTATCAGATAGACTGAGGAGGCCATCAACAAAAAGAGACACGACAAAAGAACTAACTATATGGAGGGGAAGTGACACTAAACCTGTAGGGTTGTGGGGTCAAGATCCCAATTAGCTGGGTACATCTGGGACATGTAATGTACCACAAGTTCTACAAGGATGACTCACATTTCAATGTTATGATTCGGATTCACCTAAACACTAACAGTTGTATCTCTAATAGGAAGCAGTTGGTCCCGCTTTTTAGTCATTAACTCACGACCAATAGGAAGCATACGTGTGATTTAAAAATGTCATTTCTAATTCACTTCTCTGCTGTTTGCAGTCACAGGCCAAAAACGCTGCCTGTTTCACTCCACTACCATCAGTTGGTCCCTGTTTGATGCCTGGGGTAGACTCCGCCCCTGCCTTCTTCTTACAACAGGATTTGAGATCAACATACCCCTTCACCATCAAGCTCTGCGACCTGCCCCAAAGTCTGTTGTCACTTTCTGTAAAATATTACTATATATTAAATCTTTAACTATTTCAAGTCTTCCAAGTCTTAATGGTTGAACAACTCTGGCTGCAATCGTGAGCAAGCATTCAGAGAATTCATATTCTCACCCAAACCATCTCACAATACATGTGTTGATAAATGTTGCAAACACAGAAGCACCGATGGAAAGTTATTATTGAGCTGATCACAACAAATCACAATCAAAGGAAGTGAGTAAAGTTATAAAATGCTCATTTCTAAACAGAATTGTGCATATCATGATCATACACTCACTACAAACCATTATAATGTCATGTGATGACATCATCCTGATGTCATATATACATTAGAGGATGACATTCTAGTTTCCTGATTTATATGTAATCTATAGCTTTCTAGTTGCTAAGAAAAAATGTGTTTTTTGGATTGAATACTGTGACATGGTGCCATTTAGTGACATCATCATGACCTCAGGTACAAATGGACAGAGCAGTCTGTTTGCTGATTCAGACACATTTGAGATCATATTTTTACATCTCTTTGTTTCAAAGTTATTGCAGACAATAAGATTTTTTTTTTTTTTTCAAAAAATCATTGAATGCAACTCAACATGATTTGGTGATGTCATCTTGACTCCACGTGCAGGTCAGCAGT
Organism: Thalassophryne amazonica; assembly: GCF_902500255.1. Taxonomy (NCBI): domain Eukaryota; kingdom Metazoa; phylum Chordata; class Actinopteri; order Batrachoidiformes; family Batrachoididae; genus Thalassophryne; species Thalassophryne amazonica. The sequence goes on along the minus strand of NC_047105.1, from coordinate 42,166,905 downwards.
TGGTGTTTGATGATTTATGTGCACTTTAAATCATGCTGAACAGTAGCCTAGGTGTGTATGTGTGATTTTGGTCATTCTGTATGTCATTAGTGACGGTCACAGATCAGAATGTGGCTATGTGTACACATGCCCGTGAATGCAGCAGGGGTGTAACAGAGAGCCGTTGCGACACACGAGCCCTTATTTCATAGCACCCTCCTAAAAATACCAAGCTCCTCCATAGCACCTGCAGAAAAAAACATCTCTGGAGCCGCCACTGTGTAGTGCATTATAAAATTTTGGCATAAAATTCAAACAACGAGAGCACCGCGTTCATAGAACACAAACCTCCACCAACACGACTTTCCAATTCCACAAGATTTCAAGGTCACAGTCCTGTTAGAAGTGACTTTTTATAAGCTAAATTAGAAGTAAATTAGATGTTAGAAGTTTTTTTGTGGTGTTGTCTGGTTTTGTTTTTCAATTTTTTTTTTCAATTTCTGAATTTCTGTTTCAGATCATTTTCACAGAACATTGGTTATTTTTGCTATGCACAATTTGTCACTGCTTTTTGGCACTTTGTTTCCAACTGATAACTGGAAGAGAGACAAACAGGCATAAAATTAGAACCTCCATCCAATCCATAACAGAAAAAAAAGTGTGACTGAGGCTATTTTGAATGAGATATAATGCAAAATGTATGATCAAATGGGCTTTTCCGTGTGAAATTCAAATGTTCACAAAATCTACAATCTGGATCAGATCAAACCTTGTCAGGTGACAGTGAGTGCCCGTCTGCACCGCACTTCAAATATGAGAGTGATTGGGGCATTTTACTCCATGTTAGATTAAGATAGAATCTCAAATATATATTGATTGGTTTTTACAAATGGCCACAAAATCTGTAATCTGGGTCAGATCCGGATCAAACTTTGTCAGTCGATAAAGGATACCATCCTACGTAACACTCTCCAATAGGAAAGAAATGTTATCCTTTTTGGCAGTTATGAATTTTTGAAAATTCATTCAATGTTAAAGATAGGTATTTTTCCAATTTTCCAAGATTTTTCCTTTGACCTTGAAAATTGAATCACTTCTTGCCTCCTATCAGGATATGAATCTTCAGTAAAACTTTCAGAAGGATATATGAAAAACTGTGGGCTCCAGGCTGTTCAAAAACAGACAAACAAACAAACAGGCAAATATCAATCTCATTACTAATTTGCATTGTAAGTATCACATTACCCTTAGATAATGTTATAAAGGCCACAGAAGTTGCATGCACATTCCAGGAATGCGGTCGAATATCTAATCCCTGTGCAGTCTTGCACGTGTTCTCCAAAGCTGTGCTTAAAATGGACATGAGGGAGATCAGAGAGCAATCACCAGCTGACGTTAAAGAGTGACCACAGAGAGAAAGTGAGCGTATCGACGGGTTTGATGTGTCGCTGCAGCTTTTCCTCCGGGATGCAGTTCACAGAGCGCCACCAAAGACTATCTGCTACTGTAAAAGAAGAATGTCTCAAAGTCCTGACTGCATTAATAAAACAAGGCTGACACATGTCTGTCTTTGTGTATTGATTGTGATTTTCTCTTCCTTCCTTTCTGTGCTCACAATATTTCTTCTGCTGATATTCAAAACAATGTCAAATGGATCAGAAAGATGAGAAAACTGTCAAACCTGCACAGATCTATGTGATAATTTCTGTAACAACGGAGTGTTTAGTCCTGGATCTAATATTTGTTTGAGTTCTTTCTGAGCAATTTCAGACAGTGAATCACTTTCGGAACTGCTTAAGTGTTTCAAGTTAATGTTTCTGAAACAGTTGTCTCAGTTCCTGTTTGGAGAGTCTCAAAACAGTGACTCATTTATCTTTTGCAACTGTCTCACTTTGTGTTCACTTTGTAAAGCTACTGTTTTATTTCGTTTTTTGAACTTTTTTTTTTTTACAGCAGGTAATTCTTTGAAACATTTTGTTTTTTCATTTTGCATTTCAGAAGTTTCAAAACAGTGATTCATTTTTCTGTATCATGCCCCGGACGGGGGCTGATACAGATATATCGGGGCATGATACAGAGAGTGATACATAAACACACTTGATAAGTGTGATATCACAACAAAAATAAAGAACAATAATCACATGTATGAATTATGTAGAATGAATAACGCAGGTAAATCATGAAGATATGTAAATTATGGAATGTTCTTATGTCTCTCTATAAAGTCATGAGTGTCCTCTTCACTAATGTCTCACAACTTCAGTGTGAGACTTAAGTTGTAGAATTCTTCCTGCTAGGGAGGTTAAAACTCTCTTAACTTGATCAGCCATCTTGGTTGAATGAAATGATCTGGATCCTGTGTCAGGATCCTGCACTTATCACCAGGGTAACACAAAATGGGGGTGTGTCATTGGTGGGGGCAGAGAAATAGGGGCTCCTGAGTGGATGAAAAGTGGGGCGATACAAAGTCTGGTATTTCAGTGTCTTTTTTTGTATCGCCTTGATTTAAGATTTTATCATCCTGATTTCATTGCCACAGTTACCGCGGCAGTAAAACTGATAGGACTGGGGTGACTTAACTGAAAGAGTGGCGTCAACTCCAGAACATGGCGCCATTTTGGTTCCAACTGCGCTGAACTACTGAATGAACCTTTTATGTGGGCTGGATCAGGTGACCCTGAACCATCCCTTAGTTATGCTGCTATAGACGTAGACTGCTGGGGGGTTCCCATGATGCACTGTTTCTTTCTCTTTTTGCTCTGTATGCACCACTCTGCATTTAATCATTAGTGATCGATATCTGCTCCCCTCCGCAGCATGTCTTTTTCCTGGTTCTCTCCCTCAGCCCCAACCAGTCCCAGCAGAAGACTGCCCCTCCCTGAGCCTGGTTCTGCTGAAGGTTTCTTCCTGTTAAAAGGGAGTTTTTCCTTCCCACTGTAGCCAAGTGCTTGCTCACAGGGGGTCGTTTTGACCGTTGGGGTTTTACATAATTATTGTATGGCCTTGCCTTACAATATAAAGCGCCTTGGGGCAACTGTTTGTTGTGATTTGGTGCTATATAAAAAAATTGATTGATTGATTGATGTTTTGAAATCATTTAACCACATAGAGCAACACATCCAGGTACAGGTACTATCAAAACAAATCTAAAAATAGTTAAGCTATAAAATTTACATAAGTTTACAATTATGATGATTTAAAGTCTGATTTATGCAGCTATACAGTTGTAACTCCGCGCAGTGTTAAAACTGATGTGCGTGACAGTTTTAAAGTGCTCCGCCTCTGGATTATGCTTTATTATGGACTAATTTGACCCTCAACAAGCTTTTCTTTCTACAATCAACACCTCCAAATCAAACATTACATTTTCCTCTTTTACCGACTTCGTGCTCTAAATGTGCAGACTTTTCTGATCTGTTTATAATCAGTGTGCACACTGCAAAAACTATATATAACTATAAAATCATATGATGGCAGACAAAGCAGTGAAAGCAGAAAAGTGTCAAATCACAGCCTTTTGTTTCTGATTTAACAGGTGCACATCCAGACTGTGGGTCTGACTCTGAGCACAGTGTGAAAAAAATAAATGACCAGGCTTTGAATCACAGAAATGACTCAGGACCCACTTTACTCGAATCGGCGAGTGTCAGAGCTGAACTTTAATTTTGTACCTCTGTTACTGTGCATGTCCAGACAGTTTGGGGTTTTTAATGGAAATACATTGTGATCAGACAGGACATTTTATCCGATGTGAGCAAAAAATCCGTTATACAAAATCTGTTGTACAAAATCCGTTATATACAGTGTTTTATTACATGGAAAACAATACAAAAACATTGGGACTTTTTTGTCTGGTGACTGCGAATATCTGGTTTATACTATGGTTTAGTTGAATTTTACTATACATCCCCAATTCCGATGAAGTTGGGACATTGTGCAAAATGTAAATAAAAACAGAATATAATGATTTGCAAATCCTCTTCAACCTATATTCAACTGATTACAGACAAGATATTTAATGTTATATTTAACTGATAGACTTTTTTGTTTTTGTGGAAATATTTGCTTATTTTGAAATAGATACCTGCAACATGTTTCAAAAAAGTTGGGACAGGGCAACAAAAGACTGGGAAAGTTGATGAATGCTCAAAAAACACCTATTTGGAAACATGAGTGTCATGATTGTATATAAAAGGAGGATCACCAAAACTCTCAGCCATTCACAAGCAAAAATGGGGCGAGGATCACCACTTTGTGAACAACTGCGTGAAAAAATAGTCTAACAGTTTAAGAACAATGACCTGTCGCCCATTGAAAATGTGTGGTGCATTATGAAGTGCAAAATACAATGACCAACTGAAGTCGTACATCAAGCAAGAATGGGAAAGAATTCCACCTACAAAGCTTCAACAATTAGTGTCCTCAGTTCCCAAATGCTTGAGTGTTGTTAGAAGGAAAGGTGATGTAATACAGTGGTAAACATACCACTGTGCCAGCTTTTTTGAAACGTGTTGCAGGCATCCATTTCAAAATGAGCAAATATTTGCACAAAACAATAAAGTTTATCAGTTTGAACATTAAATATCTTGTCTTTGTGGTGTATTCAATTGAATATAGATTGAAGAGGTTTTGCAAATCATTCTGTTTGGGCAGCACAGTGGCTTAGTGGTTAACACTGTTGCCTCACAGTGAGAAGCTGTGTTTGGGGTCATTGCTGTATATCTGCCGTTAACCACTGATATCCGCAACTGACAGGGATTTGTGGCTTGGCAGCGGACTGGGACAGTGTGTAAAACAGATACAGTGAGGAAAATAAGTATTTGAACACCCTGCAATTTTGCAAGTTCTCCCAATTAGAAATCATGTAGGGGTATGAAATTTTCATCTTAGGTGCATGTCCACTGTGAGAGACATAATCTAAAAAAAAAAAAAAAAAACACACAGAAAATCACAATGTATGATTTTTTTTAATAATTTATTTGTATGTTACTGCTGCAAATAAATATTTGAACACCTGTGAAAATCAATGTTAATATTTGGTACAGTAGCCTTTGTTTGCAATTACAGAGGTCAAACGTTTCCTGTAGTTCTTGACCAAGTTTTCACACACTGCAGCAGGGATTTTAGTCCACTCCTTCATACAGATCTCTAGATCTTTCAGGTTTGGAGTTTCAGCTCCTCCAAAGATTTTCTATTGAGTTCAGGTCTGGAGACTGGCCAGGCCACTCCAGGACCTTGAAATGCTTCTTATGGAGCCCCTCCTCAGTTGCCCTGACTGTGTGTTTGGAATCATTGTCATGCTGGAAGACCCAGCCATGACCCATCTTCAATGCTCTTACTGAGGGAAGGAGGTTGTTTGCCAAAATCTCGCAATACATGACACCATCCATCCTCCCTTCAATACAGTGCAGTCGTCCTGTCCCCTTGACAGAAGAGCACCCCCAGATTATGATGTTTCCACCCCCATGCTTCATGGTTGGGATGGTTTTCTTGGGGTTGTTCTCATCCTCTAAACATGGTAAGTGGTGTTGATTCCAAAAAGCTCTGTTCTGGTCTCATCTGACCACATGACCTTCTCCCATGCCTCCTCTGGATCATCCAGATGGTCACTGATGAACTTCAAATGGGCCTGGACATGTGCTGGCTTGAGCAGGGGGACCTTGCTGCCCTACAGGATTTTAAACCATGACAACATCATGTGTTACTATGTAATCTTTGTGACTGTGGTCCCAGCTCTCTTCAGGTCATTGACCAGGTCCTCCTGTGTAGTTCTGAGCTTTCTCAGAATCATCCTTACACCACAAAGTGAGCTCTTGCGTGGAATCCCAGACTGAGGGAGATTGACAGTCAACTTGTGTTTCTTCCACTTTCTAATAAATAATCATAACAGTTGTTGTTTTCTACCAAGCTGCTTGCCTGTTGTCCTGTAGTCCATCTCAGTCTTGTGTAGGTCTACAGTTTTGTCCCTGGTGTCCTTAGACAGCTCTTTGGTCTTGGCTATGGTGGACAGGTTGGAGTGTGATTGATTGAGTGTGTGAACAGGTGTCTTTTATACAGGTAGCAAGTTCAAACAGGTGCAATTAATACAGGTAAAGAGTGCAGAATAAGAGGGCTTCTTAAAGAAAAATTAACAGGTCTGTGTGAGCCAGAATTCTTACTGGTTAGTAGGGGGTGAAATACTTATTTGCAGCAGTAACATAACATTAAAAAATCATACATTGTGATTTCCGGATTTTTTTTTTTTTTTTTAGATTATGTCTCTCACAGTGGACATGCACCTAAGATGAAAATTTCAGACTCCTCCATGATTTCTAAGTGGGAGAACGTGCAAAATAAATACTTCAAATACTTCTTTTCCTCACTGTATATATCGTGCCTATCATGTCCACATCATAAACTAAAATAGTTGTAACGAATGCATACAGACTGGCCAAGAATAAAGCATTGTTATTACATCTGCTTTGCAGCTGATTTGCGGACAATCTGTGAATGCATAACAAACACGTCACGTAAACCCAAAGTACTATATGTGGCAGAAAGCGACATACCTGCCAGTCAGTGCCGGTCCGGCTGTGTAAATCCACAAAGACGCAATAGCTGCTGCAATCCAGGACACCAACAAAAGGAAGAGTTGCTGTTTAGCCACAACTCACGCTGAAGTCTGTTTTCTGTGACACTCTCCAAAAAAAAAAAAAAAACGCACAGTCTCACATCCCAAGCGGCTTCCCCCTTCCCACTCCCCAGACTTATGAACAGTTAACCCCTCGCATGACAACACTCTGTGATTAACTTGTCCAGTCCAGCAAATGCTCCAGAGCTGTATTGTTGGTGTGAATAGTGATGCCGATGGCCCGAGTGCGCTTATTTTATGACCGCAATGCAGATGCCGTGCACACGCAACACGTGCGCGATGCATTCATAATACACCCGTAATACTGCCATGATAATCTCAATGTGTCGGATCAGTTTCCTCACTACATGCGTTATATAACCGTGATTGTTCATTATATATTTGCTATATATTATTAATATATCCGTAATTCATACTGGGACATTTGTCATTTTTGGCCATTTTGTTGCGGACAACAATGAACACCCACAATTTGTATACTCAATTCATGCGCAATTGATCCTCTCCCCAGTGGGACAGGGCCCTTAGGTGGATTGAAATCTTAAAAAAAAAATTGTCCGTAGGTGTGAGAGTGGGTGTGAATGTTTGTTTGTGGCCCTGTGACAGACTGGCATCCTGTTCTGGGTGTACCCTGCCTCACGCTCCATGACTGCTGGGATAGGCTCCAGCCCCCCGCGACCCTTAATTGGACTAAGTGGTTGAAGATGAGCGTGTGAGTGTGTGTGTATTCTGTTTTATGTACATTTTACACAACGTCCCAACTTCAATGGAACTGGGGTTGTACATGGGACTGAAGCTTGATGGTGAAGTCGGCTTCCATCCCACACAGCTGGCTTTATTTTCCCAATGTTTCTTCTCTTCAGATCTGAAAACCTTGTTGTGTCTATTTGTGCCTCCAAATGCACAACCTGGCATTTTCAGCAAATAAATAAATAAAATAGCTGGATTTCCTTGCAGATAGATTAACAGTGAATGCTATTTTGGAACCAGATGGCAGCATGAGTCACGTGACTGTTTTTTTCCGACTCGTCATGTCACCACTCTCTCAATTAAGGCACTCTAGAAAGGACAAGTGTGTGATTTATCAGCCCTGTTTTTTTCTTGTATCACATGAGGGCTGGTTTACAAGTATAGGGCAGATTTTTGTTGTAATATATGATAAGGTACTTTATTTAGCATTGACTGATGCAATTGTCCTGTGACCCAATCCCGGATAAGCGGTTGAAGATTGTGGGTTTCAAAATATTAGTTCAGTTTTTCCTGAAGAATTTGTCTTATTTAGTGTTTTCAGGAATTTTCAAAATAGTTGCCTTTCCATTTCCTTTTTTTTTTCTTTTTTTTCATTTACCATCTGGTAAATGAAACAAATTAGTTTTTTGTTTGTTTACTTATTGTAGTTTATTTATTATTTACTTCTAACATTTTTGTAACAGCAACTCATTTTTCTGAAGTAATTGTTTTATTTACTGTTTGGGGAGTGTGAAAGTGATTTGTTTTCTGAACCAATGGTTTTCGAAAAAAATAATAAGGTCAGATATTTTTCTAATAGACCTCGTATGTGTCTTTTTGCAAGGAATGTTTTCACAGTTTTTGCTCTATGGCAAGATGCATTATCTTGAAAAATGATTTCATCATCCCCAAACATCCTTTCAATTGTTTCATTTAGTCTTTAAAGGCATTTCTAAACTGAATCACATTCTGAAGCAATTGTTTTATTTAGCATTTATTTATGCAGTTGTTTGAGTGTTTGGGGGTTTCAAAACATTGACTTGTTTTTCTCAAGAATTTGTCTTGTTTAGTGTTTTGAAAATTTTCAAAATAATTGCTTGCTGAAGTCATTTATTTATTTAGCTTTTTGAACTTTATTTTAACACTAGCTATTTTTTCTGAAGCAACTGTTTCATATACAGTAGTGTTCAGAATAATAGTAGTGCTATGTGACTAAAAAGATTAATCCAGGTTTTGAGTATATTTTTTATTGTTACATGGGAAACAAGGTACCAGTAGATTCAGTAGATTCTCACAAATCCAACAAGACCAAGCATTCATGATATGCACTCTTAAGGCTATGAAATTGGGCTATTAGTAAAAAAAAAAAAAAAAAGTAGAAAAGGGGGTGTTCACAATAATAGTAATGTGGCATTCAGTCAGTGAGTTCGTCAATTTTGTGGAACAAACAGGTGTTAATCAGGTGTCCCCTATGTAAGGATGAAGCCAGCACCTGTTGAACATGCTTTTCTCTTTGAAAGCCTGAGGAAAATGGGACGTTCAAGACATTGTTCAGAAGAACAGAGTAGTTTGATTAAAAAGTTGATTGGAGAGGGGAAAACCTATACACAGGTGCAAAGAATTAGGCTGTTCATCTACAATGATCTCCAAGGCTTTAAAATGGACAAAAAAAAACAGAGACGCGTGGAAGAAAATGGAAAACAACCATCAAAATGGATAGAAGAATAACCAGAATGGCAAAGGCTCACCCACTGATCAGCTCCAGGATGATCAAAGACAGTCTGGAGTTACCTGTAAGTGCTGTGACAGAAGTCGCCTGTGTGAAGCTAATTTATTTGCAAGAATCCCCCGCAAAGTCCCTGTTAAATAAAAGACGTGCAAAAGAGGTTACAATTTGCCACAGAACACATCAACTGGCCTAAAGAGAAATGGAGGAATATTTTGTGGACTGATGAGAGTAAAATTGTTCTTTTTGGGTCCAAGGGCCGCAGACAGTTTGTGAAATGACCCCCAAACTCTGAATTCAAACCACAGTTCACAGTGAAGACAGTGAAGCATGGCGGTGCAAGCATCATGATATGGGCATGTTTCTCCTACTATGGTGTTGGGCCTATATATCACATACCAGGTATCATGGATCAGTTTGGATATGTCAAAATACTTGAAGCAGTCATGTTGCCTTATGCTGAAGAGGACATGCCCACACTAGTAAATGAACAAAATCTTGGTTCCAAACCAACAAAATTAATGCCTCGCAGATGTGAAGAAATCATGAAAAACTGTGGTTATACAACTAAATACTAGTTTAGTGATTCACAGGATTGCTAAAAAAGCAGCTTGAACATAATAGTTTTGAGTTTGTAGCGTCAACAGCAGATGCTACTATTATTGTGAACACCCCCTTTTCTACCTTTTTTACTAATAGCCCAATTTCATAGCCTTAAGAGTGTGCATATCATGAATGCTTGGTCTTGTTGGATTTGTGAGAATCTACTGGTACCTTGTTTCCCATGTAACAATAAGAAATATACTCAAAACCTGGATTAATCTTTTTAGTCACATAGCACTACTATTATTCTGAACACTACTGTACCATCTGGGAGTTTAAAAGAGTGACTCACTTGCTGAAGCAATTGTTTAATTTAGTGTTAATAAGTTTCAAAATAGTAAAACTTTTTTACTTGTTACTTGAGAATTTCTAAACAGTGCCGTACTTGCTGAAGCTATTTCTTCTTGTGATTCAAGCATTTTGAAATCATAAATTGTTGTCTTAAGAGGTTGTGTATTTTATTTTATGTTTTTCAGTATTTTGGAACAGCAAATCAGTTCTGAAGTTTAAGTCTCAACTGGCTCAAGGTTTTAAAAAATGCCACATACATTTTTGTGACTGTGTTTTTTCAACTGCATACACTCCCCCACAGGATCCTCGCTTCAAAAGCCCATTAGACTGGAAAATCACTCAGGGCCCTTGAGCAAGGTCCTTAATCCCCACGTTGCTCCTGGTGTGTAGTGAGCACCTTGTATGACAGCAACCTGACATCTGTGTGTGACTGTGTGTATGTGAGGCTTCGCTGTAAACCGCTTTGACCATAAAAGTGCAATATAAATGCAGTCCATTTACCATACTTACACATCAGTTGCACGTTTGCAGTCTAACCCTGTCAACTGACTCTAACAAAAGCCATTTATGGTAATCGATATAGCAACAAACACAGTCTGGACACTTTCTGGAGGAAGAGGCTGAAAAACGATGACCTGAGTGTCATTCAGGCAGCAGCGGCTCCATGATTTTTGTCTTTTCTGCAGCCGTATTGACTTGATGTCTAAATATAGATCCAGCCGTTGGCCTGGTGTTGCAGAATAATTATAGCTCTCCAAAGACAAAAAACACCTTTTGTAGCCGTGGCTTCTGTATTTGTGCAACGTCTCGCACATCAGCCCCAGAAATCAATGGTAACATCCATTCAAGTGTGTGTGTGTGTGTGTGTGTGTGTGTGGGTGTGCATGTGTGAAATCGGTGTTTGAGCTCATGATAAGTGCTGGATTTCTTTTGCAGCTTGTGATTGTGCCTCCAACAATAGGAGTTAATGACAAGCCAGAGTGGCTGCAGGGATCGACTGGGGTGGCACGTGCAGGTAAAAGCAATTTTCAAAAGACTACTTTTTCATTCATAAATCTGGATGTAACATAGGCAGCATTTGCCTTTATTAAGCTGCAGGCGCTCTCCATGAGCGCTTCTACAACCTTCAATTAAATCAAAGCTGTTTGAAAGGCTGCAGACATCACAGGGACGGAACAAAAAGCTTTCAGCGGGTTGTGAATGCAGTCAATTGCAAACATGATGTGCATTTCAAAGAATCTTTCAGACTGAATGGGAAAAGGAAATGGATGTGTTATACTAATAAAAACAGAGCCTCAGAATAAACAACGCAACGATGCTAATTTGGGGGAAAAAGGAACTCCCTGCATCTATATTTGTTTCATCTTTTGATCCAGAAAGCAATTAAAATAAATGTTCTGTTCTCGTATAGGAAGAAAAATCACAAGGACACATAAATGCATTTTTAGAAACATGACTGACTGCTATTAAATGCAAGCATATTTGAAAATCAATCATATGCTGACAATATCCAACAGGTTATTGTCATTATATAATTACATTTCAAAACTATATAAAGGGAGGTAGATGGATCGATGAAAAGAAAAAAACATATCCTCTACTGTCCCCTTCACTGAAAAAAGTATGTTTGATTTACATGAAAAAATTGTGTACATCGGCTGCACATATTAGTTATGTTTACTAAAAATGATTTAGTCATGCTCATATACTGAATTCTTATGTAATCAAATAACATGACCTTTTTGTTGACCTTTTCTTTTATGTTATGTATATGAAACTACGCTATGTTAAACCAACATGACTTTTTTATGTTTAGTGTATTTAGTCATCATCTGTTAAAGCAACATGAGTTTTTATACAAAGTATACGCAGTGTTTATTTATGCTATCAACCTAATCTTTTCAAGTTGGTCTCACACTATTAAGTTATAAAGTTTATGCATACTTTGCTATTTCTGTATGTTGATTTCTGTTATGTAAATTAATTAGTCCAGCCTCAACTATAGCATTTACTACTGTGAAATTTTCAAAAACATGAGGCATGAAGAAAAACATTTCTTTTACAACAGCTATATTTTGTCAAAAAATAAGACTTTAACACTGGACTATAAATCCAGTTTTAAACATCTCACTTGTTAGAAAAGACCCTTGTCATTCACCAGGACACTTGTTGATGAGGTTATCAAGAGTACATAGTAAACATCCATAACTGCTACTGTTGGACCTTTTACAACAGCATCACACAACTGTAAACCCAAAACATCAAAATGAAACTGTTTCACAATTTACCTCGGTCACACCCCGTGCGTCCTTTGATGAGAGAGGGAAAGATGACCAGGACTCAGTCCAGTTCTCAGACTGACCTCACCTTTAATACAAAGAATGAGCCAAAGTAACAATAACAGACAGTCTCTGGGTTCACGCTTAGTTTGCCCTAGCAATCAGGCTCTGACCAGGAACCCCATATACCTCTCCCTGAACCCATATATACTATCTGAGTTTCTGTCTAAACATTGCCTTACTACACTAAGATGTTGTATTCTTTCTTGATTAGTCCACTTCTCATCATGCACGCAGTGCAGAGTCTTGTTTCTTCTTGTATCCCAGTGCTGATTATAACCTAAAAAGGAAATATTACACCCCCAGATTGAGCTGCACCTGTCACCCCTGCCTCAATGAGGAAAACAACTTGACCTTGTCTCCTGATTGCCCAATAAGACAAACAAACTTGGCCTTGTCTCAGTTACACAAATCATCAATACTGGTTTATCAGCACTTTTTAGCACGCACAGGCACAGTGGTTTTATTCAGGTCACAACAGAAAAACAAGCTAGGATAAGAAAAAGAAAATGTAACTGGGGAGGTAAGTATCACCTCCCCCAAATGTAAATGGGGAGGTGATGGTCTAGTGGTTAAGGTGTTGGGCTTGAGACCAGATGATCCTCGGTTCAAATCCCCGCCTGACTGGAAAATCACTAAGGGCCCTTGGGCAAGGTCTTTAATCCCCTAGTTGCTCCCGATGTGTAGTGAGCGCCATGTATGGCAGCACCCTGACATCGGGATGAATGTGAGGCGTAATTGTAAAGTGCTCTGAGCATCTGATGCAGATGGAAAAGTGCTATATAAATGCAGATCATTTAACTAATAAAGAATAAAATCGCCATAATATTTTTACACTACAAAATGCATCCAAATTCACAACTCTTCTTCCAACACCAAAAACATGGCTAACTTCTTCTTCTTTGTGTTTAATGGCAGTTGGCAACCAGCTTATATGGAGCATTCCCGCCACCAACTGGACTGCAGTGTTGGTCAGGAGGCTAACATCACGTGGCTAACTGCTTCACTGGTAAAGTTTTCCTTCCCATGGAGCGTGGTCCCAGCAGGTGGACTTTCCAGACAAAGCATAACTACTTCTTTCTTTCTTAACATGACAGAGACTTGTGATTTTATATCCCTTTAGATTACAAGAATTCTACAAGACTGACATATGTTCAAAAAAGGAACATAAATGAATTGTGTCATATATAAAAACTATATATTTGTACACTGAACAATCCCCCTTTTCCCCTATTTTGTGTTCTACAGAAAGCACAGTAAGGAAAATAGTAATTACATCCCCTATGGATGTAACGTCTTCACTGGCATTTTTATGTTTGTTTGTTAGCAGGATAACTTAAAAAGTAATCAACAGAGTTCAATGAAATTTGGTGAGCAGACAGATAATGTTTTGGAAAAATACAGAGGCCATGCAGAATATATTCTAGATCTGCGATCAAAAAAAAATGTTAAATGCAAAATTTAACATTTTCCAGATCCTATGTGGCCTTCTAGTTACTTTTGGTTTGTTCTAGTTTAGTCCACGTCACCACAGCAGATCTGGTTTGAACCCAAATTCTGATTTAGTACAAGTTTTAAGCCAGATGTCTTTTTGCCCCATACCAGCGGAATCTTGACTCAATTCCCCAGGACAGGAAAACCACTGAAGTCGCTAGGACAGAGTTTTTAATCCCCAGGTTGCTCCTGGTGTACTCTTGAGCACCTTGCATGACATCAGTGTGTGAGTGTGTGAATGTGAGGCTTACCAGTAGAATGGGACAAAAACATACATACACACACACACACACACACACACACACACACACACACACACACACACACACACACACACACACACACACACACTGTTGTACCTCACCACAATAAACACATTTGCACACATGTGATCACAGTGGGTGGAGTTCTTCCTGCAACTGTTGAGTAGATTAGGTTTGACACATATTGATATTTTGCAATCATGAAGCCTGATCAATACTGACTACTTACTCACAGGCAGCTAAAGGGGGGGGGGGGGGGGGGGTCACAGTGGCTTGTGACACCACTGTAGTTTTTGTGGCCACCTCATACCTTGGCCTACCAAAATCGTTCTGGCAAATGATTGGCTCCTACCTTGAGATATGGCTGATGTTCAGTCATGTTGTTTTCCATCATGTGTCTCATTTTTATCACAGAAAAGTTGAAAAGTTTTAGTCAGACCGACAGGCAGGACTCGATCTATACACACACTCTCTCACTCACTCATCTTCAACCGCTTAGTCCAATTAAGGGTCACGGGGGACTGAAGCCTTTCCCAGCAGTCATAGAGTGCGAGGCGGGTACACCCTGGACAGGACACCAGTCTGTCGCAGGGCCACTTAGACAAACAAACACATTCACACCCACACGCACACCTACAGACAATTTAAATTTCCAATCCAACTAACCTGCATGTCTTTGGATGTGGGAGGAAGCTGGAGCACCTGGAGAGAACCCACGCAAACACGGGGAGACCATGCAAACTCCACACAAAAAGGCCACAGGTGGGAATCAAACCCACAACCTTCTTGCTGTGAGGCAACAGTGTGAACCACTAAGTTGATCTATACAGTGTTAAAAAAAGAGTGCATAAGCCTCTGTGCAGTATCACTTAAATAGGTCAGTTTGACATCAAATCTGAGCCCCTGCACCTGAATACTAAGTATCAACTGGTATCAGTTAATACATGCTACCCAACCATCACTGTAGTACTAATAGTAAACGGGTGTGTGGTAGGAACACAATTCAGAAATAATACATCTTTGCTGTCCTTTGATCCAGATGTCTACAAGAATTTTGCAACAGCCAAACTGCTTTTAAATAGTTCCTAACGTATATATTTGTACAAGATCATGGCCCATTGGACGCCCCTACTATTTTCAAATACATCTGCTTCATGTACTCATGCATCCATCCATGTTCTATAGCCGCTTACTCCAATTAAGGGTCATGGGGTGGTGGGGCCCTGGAGTCCCTTTATTCGGAGAATAGCAACATGACGAGTCGAGAAAAACACAGTCACGTGACTCATGGTGTCATCTTGAGGCCAAAATAGCATTCGCTGTTAAAATGTCTGCATGTAAATCCAGCTATTTTATTTATTTATTCATTCACTGAAAATGCCGGGTTGTTGTGCATTTGGAGGCTCAAATAGACACAACAAGGGCTTCAAGATGTAGAGATTCCCTTCAGATCCGAACAGAAGAAAAATTTGGGAAAGTCAGCTGTATGGGATGGAAGCGACTTCATCGTCAAAGTTTTGAGAGGTAAATTTATTGTTCAGTCTCATGTACAGTAAAACTCACCTAAACCGTCATCGTATAAACCGGATATAAGCAGTCAACAGACAAGAAAAGTCCCAAAGTTTTTGTATTGCTTTCCATGTAATAGACCCCAAATATAATGGATTTTGTACAACGGATTTTCCGCTCACATCAGATAAAATGTCCTGTCCGATCGCAATGTATTCCATTAAAAACCCCAGCATGTGGGACCAGAATCATTTCCGTGATTAAAAAAACCCAGCCATTTATTTTTTTCACACCATGCTCAGACTCGGATCAGTAGCCTGATGTGCACCTGTTAAATCAGACACCACACAAGGCTGTGATTT
The DNA here is from genome assembly GCF_902500255.1 of Thalassophryne amazonica. Taxonomy (NCBI): domain Eukaryota; kingdom Metazoa; phylum Chordata; class Actinopteri; order Batrachoidiformes; family Batrachoididae; genus Thalassophryne; species Thalassophryne amazonica. The sequence goes on along the minus strand of NC_047105.1, from coordinate 42,150,979 downwards.
GACACTTTTTTGCTTTCACTCCTTCGTCTCCCATCATATTTTAATAGTTTTTGCAGTGCGCACACTGATTACATTTCGGGATCACATACGTTTGGTAGAAAACTCCACAACTTTACACCACAGAGTCGGAAAAGGATGAAATTGTACAGTTTACCTTTGAACTGGAGTTGATGATTATAGAAAGGAAAGCTTGTTGAGGGTCAAATTAATCCATAATAAAGGATAATCCAGAGACGGAGAACTTTAAAACTGTCACGCACATCATTGCATGACACAAAGTTACAGAGCTGCAGAAGCATAACTCAGGCTTTAAATTAATTAAATAAATCATCATAAATTGTCAATTTGATAGCTTTTGATAACTATTTTTATAGTACCTGTACCTGGATGTGTTGCTGTATATGGTTAAATGATAAAAAAAATGTTGAAAACATAAAAGGTTCATTCAGTAGTTTAGCACAGTTGGCCCGAAAATGGCTCCATGTTCTCAGTTGACGCTACACTCTGAATAAAGGGACCCTACTGGAAGCAGTCATAGGTCATGAAGCAGGGTACACCCTGGACAGGATGCCAGTCTATTACAGGTCAGGTACTGTTCATGTACTACTAAATGCCTACTGAGATTTCAGATAGCCAATGGACTGTGATGTTCTGACTTTTGCAGCTAGTAGTAAGTTGCTAGTAAGCTGCTAGTAGTAAGCTAGGATGAGGACTCACCAATAACTACATTATGTCTAGAAAGCAGCTTAGACTATTTCCTCTTACAATCATAAATGCTTCAGAAAGACTATGTACACTCAACAAAAATATAAATGCAACACTTTTGGTTTTGCTCCCATTTTGTATGAGATGAACTCAAAGATGTAAAACTTTTTCCACATACACAATATCACCATTTCCCTCAAATATTGTTCACAAACCAATCTAAATCTGTGATAGTGAGCACTTCTCCTTTGCTGAGATAATCCATCCCACCTCACAGGTTTGCCATATCAATGCTGATTATACACCATGATTATGCACAGGTGTGCCTTAGACTGCCCACAATAAAGGCCCTCTGAAAGTGCAGTTTAATACACGCACAATGCCGATTTGCAAGATTTGAGGGAGCATGCACTTGGCATGCTGACAGCAGGAATGTCAACCAGACTGTTGCTCGTGTATTGAATGTTCATTTCTCTAACCATAAGCCGTCTCCAAAGGCGTTTCAGAGAATGTGGCAGTACATCCAACCAGCCACAACCGCAGACCACGTGTAACCACACCAGCCCAGGACCTCCACATCCAGCATGTTCGTCGTCGTAACCGACTTGAGTGGGCAAATGCTCATTCGCTGGCATTTGGCACGTTGGAGAGGTGTTCTCTTCATGGATGAATCCCGGTTCACACTGTCCAGGGCAGATGGCAGACAGCGTGTGGCGTCGTGTGGGTGAGCGGTTTTCTGATGTCAATGTTGTGGATCGAGTGGCCCATGGTGGCGGTGGGGTTATGGTATGGGCAGGCATCTGTTATGGACGAAGAACACAGGTGCATTTTATTGATGGCATTTTGAATGCACAGAGATACCGTGATGAGATCCTGAGGCCCATTGTTGTGCCATACATCCAAGAACATCACCTCATGTTGCAGCAGGATAATGCACGGCCCCATGTTGCAAGGATCTATACACAATTCTTGGAAGCTGAAAATGTCCCAGTTCTTGCATGGCCGGCATACTCACCGGACATGTCACCCACTGAGCATGTTTGGGATGCTCTGGACCGGTGTATACGACAGCGTGTACCAGTTCCTGCCAATATCCAGCAATTTCGCACAGCCATTGAAGAGGAGTGGACCAACATTCCACAGGCCACAATTGACAACCTGATCAACTCTATGCGAAGGAGATGTGTTGCACTGCACAGGGGCGTAGGTTTGCATATGGACCATAGGGACAAGTCACAACCAATATTTTGGGATGGCAAAATAGTCCCTACCAATATTTAGCATTTTTGTTTATATAACAAAATCATTCACTATTTTTTTGCGAACTCGATACTATAATTTTAGTCGTCACGTTTTGTGTTTTCGACGTGCCAGAGTGACAGGGTTACCCATGTTGCAATTTCATTGGCTCACGTTCTTCTCACATGGACGTAAACAAAGCGCATCTCGTGGCAGGCAGTGCTTAATTTGTAAAGTGGGAGGTCCCGGAGCGCAGAGGATGGGTGGCTCCGGTGCAGTGTTGCCAGATGTACGATAATTATCGTATTTGTACGATAGTTTTGCCATCTGTACGATGTATGATCTATAATGGGAAAAAACCCAATATGTACGATAATTTCAGTTGGTTGCCCAAACACGCATCTCTCTGACACCCAAGAATCATTTTGCAGGCGTTGCACTCAGGGCGGCATCAAAGACAAACACACACAGGGCTGCTGCTGGCTTTGGGCTGCCGGGACAGTCATTTGAAAGCCCGCCCCCTCATACAAAGTAATGAGTTCCCATCCAATCTCTGCAGGACAGGACAAGAAGATTCCCCAACCAACAGCTTTTTTTTTTTTCGAAACTTTATTTCAACAAATGCAATAACAAACGAACAAAACACAAGAGCAAAGAGATATACAAGAAGAATAAAAAAGTAAAGTTTCCTTATGGAGGTGTCAACATTTTGTCTGTGTTCAACAAAATCTGCACAAGTGGCCATGGCATCGGATGACGACAGCGACCTCGAGGTTGAATTCGACTCTTTCTAGTCTGGTAATTAACACATGTTTGTGTTACTTCACAGTCTTGCTTGTGCATTTGCGTTCTTTTTGTGCCATAGTTTCCCCATTACTATAATTACTGTTTAAAAATGTGACATAAAATCTTTGTAAATTAAAAAAACGCTAAAATAGCTACGTTGTATGCGTTTTGTTTGTGTACGATAATTTCTCCCAAATACGATAATTTTGAGGTTTTGGTACGATAGTTTCATATTTCATATCTGGCAACACTGCTCCGATGCAGAAAAACAAGAAGGGCGGGGGAAGGGGTTGCGAACAATGCTGTGCGCCACACTTAAAATAAACTGCACACACCTTCACAAATGACACTAACATCCTGCCTTTTCCTCAAAAAATACTACATTTATGTTTGCTGTCTGTCTATGTACTTTTCTGTCACTTTTGCGCTCTTTTTCATACTTTTCCCTCGTTTCAAAAGTCACCGAACGCACTTTACTGTAATATATGCAACATATAGCATACTGTTGGAAAGCACGGGTTCTTGGCTTGCTGTCAGTGTTGAAATTTTTCAGAGTGAGGGCTTACATGAGAACTTACGGTAATGAGAATCAGCGGCGCACTAGTGTGAAACTTCCGTGTTTTCCTCTGCGTTATGACATCACAGGCTTACGTTTACCGTAATACACCATATATATCATTGGAAATCCCCTTTTTTTTTTTTTTTGGCAAATTAGGTTGCCAGATACCTACAACTGCATTATTGATGAAGAGAATAGATTATACATCTTGTTTGCAAAAACTTTTTTTTTTTTTTTTTTTTAGCTCCACAAGTATTTTTTTTTGTTGTTGTCTTGTTCTCTCAGGTGTAGGCCTATAGAATAGATTCGTGATTTTGGGTGCAATTTTGTTATTTAAGCTATTTGTTTGTTTGCCTACACACTTAATATTGTAAATAAAGTGTTAAATTATTCAGCATTATGTCGTCATATGTTATGTATTATGCTGTACTTGTGCGTCTAATGGTATGAGTGGGTTAGGGGGTGATGGTGGTGAGCAGGGGGGCCGGGGGGGTGGTATTGTCCCTACCAAAGCTGAGACCAAACCTACGCCCTTGGCACTGCATGAGGCAAATGGTGGTCACACCAGATACTGACTGGTATCCCCCCCCCCCCCCCCCAATAAAACAAAACTGCACCTACAAGATGGAGTGGAGGAGGGAGGAGACATTGGAGATGACAGGCAACAAGTGAAGAGAGAGGAGAGGAGGAGGCCTTTTGTGGCTGCTGTGTCCTTCCGTGACCTCAATGTTCATCTTCTGCTTTTTTATTGTGGCCACAAATCCAACAATACGTACGCGCACACACACACACACACACACACACACACACATGCACGCGCACACACACACTTCATCAACACGTTACTATGTGGTTACATGTCCAGTGCAGGAAAAAACACCCATGATGCTTCACTCCTCCAGGGGGTCACAGCGTGTGTGAGAGAGAGAGAGAGAGAGAGAGAGAGAAGGAGGACAGTGACAATGAAAGCAGAGAGTGCCGGAGGTAATCAAATGTGTGTTGTGTGTCGTGTCAATGGGGAATGCCCCCTACCTCACCCCGCCCCCGCTGTGATGTCACTGTGTTAGATGATGCTGAGGATGTCAGCATCAGTCAGGACATGTCATTCAGCCTCACAGACACACAGACACAATGACAAATGCCATAAGATCACATACAGTGTGTGTGTGTGTATATATATATATATATATATATATATATATATATATATATATATATATATATATATAATAGGTATAATAAATGGTTAGATTTGTGTCAGAGCTGTTAAAGAGCAAACAAAATAACCAGACAACATAATAAACAAGTTGAATCCAAGCTGCATTTAAAGAGTTTTTCAGCTGTTTGTCCGTGTCCATTATCTATTTTTTCAAACGACTATCAATCAGTGACTTTAGCAACATATTCATACATGCTGGTTGCTGAATGTGTTATTTAAGAGCTCTGCTGTCTCAACAGTTAATTTGTCTCGTCTTAACATCACACTCCACGTGTGTATGGGATTAGTTTTGCATCAATGTGCAAAAAACAAAAATAAATGAATAAATCTCTTGAGTATCAAATTAAATTAAATTAATCATAAAAGAATATTTGAACCAAAAACTTTCAAAAATACAAGTGTGATGGCTTATTATGACTTTTTTTTCTATTTTTATTTGAAGAATCTTTTCAAGTATTGTGACAAACTCGAATACGTTCTTTCAGCTTCTCCCTTCTTTTCGATTGGGGTCACCACAGCATATCCTTGCAGGAGTGACTTTTTTTTCTGTTGGCAAAACAACCCCTTTAAAGGTAGCAGTTTGCTGAAATGTTTTTGCACATTAGCACAGCAATGTGCATGGTGTTCCTATTATTTTGGCCAGCCTTTGTATAAAATGTGTCCATGCAGCCGGAATGTGCTCGCCGGCAGCTGCTCGTGCACTACCTTTCCCTGCTGCTAGTTCTGCACTGTTGCCTCAAGCCTTCTTTCTCAAAGTCAATCATTGCCTCACTTTCTTTCTTTTGTCTCTCTCCTTCTGTCTGTGGAGACACCATCAGACCCACTCCTTGTTCTCTCTCTCTCTGCTCAGCCTCCCAGTTAATTATGTGACCATGGCAACTATCTTTGAATATGGCCCGTGGATACGTTTACTATTACCAGGTCACTGCCTTGCAGCATGTCTGTCCCCCTCTTCACACACATGCACACACACACATGCACACACATACACTTTGGAGCTGCTGTCTGCTCTAATCATCAGCCACTGAGGAGGCACAAAGCTTAAAAAGGAGGGAAGAAAGAAATAACCATGGCAACAATTTGAGGCAATTTCAGTAATAATATGAATTAGACGACAAGCTGAGTGACGCTGTGCAGGAAAGGCTCTGCTTCTGCAGCGATGGGCAACGAGGAAAAACACTGCAGCGACTGTATTTGTGGTTAGATTCGCAGTTTACTCGCTAAGTTTTGTTTTGCATCCAAAAAGACTGACGAGACGGCGGCTACTACGATGACACCGTTTCTGTTCTGAGCCACGATGCTGCAGCCAGTTGACGCAAGCTCACTCACACAGAATGGATGTCTGAGTGTAACATGGCAGCTGGCAAACACAGGCTTAGCCAAGCATGAAAATCAACATGAATTCCCACTCGGCTGGATGCGCGCCGGCCTGATGCAGCAGCGTCTGCAACTCATTTCCACGTCCCCAGGCACCCCTGGGCACAGCGGAGGGCCCGGCCCACACCACAGGGACGACATAATCTGAGAACAGATCTTACGATGGTCCACGGAGTATATTTCGATCCCATGTCAGCTGTGCTGTGCAATGAAGCATGTTTTGGATTTTCCCTTTAAAAATAAAACTGCATTTTTTTTTTCTTAAAATGACTCATACTTTATCTTCAGTATGAATATATTTGTCAGAACAAGGGTGCAAAAGTCAAAATTGAACACAATTTTTGAATTAAAAAGGGGGGAAGCCTATCCAAAATTTAATAATAAAAGTTGGATAGTTCAGTGTGTTTATTTCGTCATGCTGTGTCTCCCTCCAAAGTGTTGTTTGTTCCATCTGCCTGTGTGCCATTTACTGGGAGCCCTCCAAACCCCGGCTCCTCTGCGCCACTGAAATCACGCTGAGCTGTGCTGCCTCCAGGTCAAATTGTCCTTTTTATAATTGAGTAGCAACTGTTCTTTTTAATGCCACCTCCTGCAATCATCGCCTGCAGTGCATTTAACAAATGTGTGCCACCTTTTTAAGGTGGCGTAGCCAGACCCAGGGTGGTCTTTGACATGGGTTTTCTTCTGTGTGTACTGGGTCATGGTTCTGAGGGTACAATCCCTGGTCCGTGGTTAGAGAGATTAGTGAGGTTTTTATTGTTGTCCCAGTTCATTCACTGTATTTTAGTCATGTGTGCGTGTTTGTACTTCATGCCACCGCTGCATAAATCAGCACCCCGTTAGGGCCACCCCAGTTAAATAAGCCTGGATGGCACCTTAAGAACAGGCCAACTTACAATAAGCTTGTTGTGTACATGTAGGGTGACCCCAGAATTTCCCTTAAGGAGATTGTTTTGGCAAAGTTCAAGGTCACTGAGGATAAAGGTCAAAATTCTGATTTTTCACTCCAGTGTCCACCAAAATTGACCAACCAAACGTGTAGAGGGATTCTAGAAGTGCTCAGGCAACATCAAATTTACCAAAGGTCAAAAGTCAAAATTGAAACTTTTCACTCCAATTTACACCAAACTTGAGACATATTTCTAAGTGGGATCTGGACTTGCCCAGGCAATGTCAAATGTGCCTAAGGTCAATCACTGTTCTCATAGGTCATCAAACTTGGTACAGGTATGGGAGTGTATTCAGTAATTGCCCAGGCAAGTTTGAATTTGCCCAAGGTCAGTCATTGTGGTCAAGGTCATGCCTGCCTGTCTGCTGGTCAACTCCTCCCAGGTCCTTTTGCTGACCAAATGTGGCAGAAGGTTGGGCCTTAAGTTGCTGTGAAAAAAAATTATTTTGGACAAAGATCAAGTTCAAAGAATTTGATTTTTTTTTAAAGCCTATTTGGAATAAATGCATCACACATGTAGGCGACAAGATCAGCCAGAGGTCAGTCATTTGGATGAAGGTCACGGTCAGTGGGGTTGAACGTCAGATTTACCGTCTTCATGCCCACAGGTGTTATGAACTACTTAGTGAAACCTGGAACTTTGGCCAAAGTTGTGGACAGTTTTTGAATTAGACTTCATCTGTATGATGATCATCGTTGGTCTTAATTCACAGCTGCTGCTGTTGAGAAATAAATTAAAAACATGGGGGCATTGAAACTGAGCAAGGGCCTTTCACTCGCCAGCAAGCAGCAGCTGTAGCAGACGACAGCACTGACATAAAGTGGAGGAAAGAGAGAAAGGAGGAGGAGGTGCAATTAATCTGGCCTTCATTCACTGGTCACAATGAAATGCAGCTGTGGCTGCAGATAAACACCCCACCACCACCACCCCACCCCAGGACACACACACCCAGGTGATTATCTGCAGTCAGGTGCCTGATCACCACAGAAGAAGAGGAGGACATTGGAGGGCATGGGAGGAAGAGGAGGATGATGTTAAAAGAGAGAACACATGGTGAAGCAGACAGTGAAAATGATGATAATTCTTTCACCCTGATGTTGTAAACATGAAAACAAAGAGGAGGGAGTTGGACCAAACAGTGGCTGTGGGTGGAAACGTCATTGGGAGATATCACAACACGTGGTGGGTCTACAGTAGGCTTCAAAGGCAGACAGCCCCAGAGTGTGGCAGACCGGCGGGCCGAGGCGTGGATATAGAGGTAGTTTGATATTATTTGCTGTTTATCTCAGCGAAGCCGACGCCCTCAATAGAGATGTTGTCTCTCTGCCACATCAGGGGGCAAACATTTCAGATCACGTTGGGAGTTTGATGGATTAGGGACGCGGCGTGATCTGGATAGAGTGACTTCTGCCGCGCCGATGTGACCCGTGCCGGTGTGTGACTGTGATCAGCAGCCAAACAGGCAGGTAATCTTAAATTCAAGTGCATCAAATAAATAAAAAGTAACCCAAACATTCAATGATTATCAGATAGACTGAGGAGGCCATCAACAAAAAGAGACACGACAAAAGAACTAACTATATGGAGGGGAAGTGACACTAAACCTGTAGGGTTGTGGGGTCAAGATCCCAATTAGCTGGGTACATCTGGGACATGTAATGTACCAAGTTCTACAAGGATGACTCACATTTCAATGTTATGATTCTGATTCACCTAAACACTAACAGTTGTATCTCTAATAGGAAGCAGTTGGTCCCGCTTTTTAGTCATTAACTCACGACCAATAGGAAGCATACGTGTGATTTAAAAATGTCATTTCTAATTCACTCTCTGCTGTTTGCAGTCACAGCCAAAAACGCTGCCTGTTTCACTCCACTACCATCAGTTGGTCCCTGTTTGATGCCTGGGGTAGACTCCGCCCCTGCCTTCTTCTTACAACAGGATTTGAGATCAACATAACCCCTTCACCATCAAGCTCTTGCGACCTGCCCCAAAGTCTGTTGTCACTTTCTGTAAAATATTACTATATATTAAATCTTTAACTATTTCAAGTCTTCAAGTCTTAATGGTTGAACAACTCTGGCTGCCATCGTGAGCAAGCATTCAGAGAATTCATATTCTCACCCAAACCATCTCACAATACATGTGTTGATAAATGTTGCAACACAGAAGCACCGATGGAAAGTTTTTATTGAGCTGATCACAACAAATCACAATCAAAGGAAGTGAGTAAAGTTATAAATGCTCATTTCTAAACAGAATTGTGCATATCATGATCATACACTCACTACAAACCATTATAATGTCATGTGATGACATCATCCTGATGTCATCATATACATAGAGGATGACATTCTAGTTTCCTGATTTATATGTAATCTATAGCTTTCTAGTTGCTAAGAAAAAATGTGTTTTTTGGATTGAATACTGTGACATGGTGCCATTTAGTGACATCATCATGACCTCAGGTACAAATGGACAGAGCAGTCTGTTTGCTGATTCAGACACATTTGAGATCCATATTTTTACATCTCTTTGTTTCAAAGTTATTGCAGACAATAAGATTTTTTTTTTTTTTTTCAAAAAATCATGAATGCAACCTCAACATGATTTGGTGATGTCATCTTGACTCCACGTGCAGGTCGCAGTTGGTGTTTGATGATTTATGTGCACTTTAAATCATGCTGAACAGTAGCCTAGGTGTGTATGTGTGATTTGGTCATTCTGTATGTCATTAGTGACGGTCACAGATCAGAATGTGGCTATGTGTACACATGCCCGTGAATGCAGCAGGGGTGTAACAGAGAGCCGTTGCGACACACGAGCCCTTATTTCATAGCACCCTCCTAAAAATACCAAGCTCCTCCATAGCACCTGCAGAAAAAAACATCTCTGGAGCCGCCACTGTGTAGTGCATTATAAAATTTTGGCATAAATTCAAACAACGAGAGCACCGCTTCATAGAACACAAACCTCCACCAACACGACTTTCCAATTCCACAAGATTTCAAGTCACAGTCCTGTTAGAAGTGACTTTTTATAAGCTAAATTAGAAGTAAATTAGATGTTAGAAGTTTTTTTGTGGTGTTGTCTGGTTTTGTTTTTCAATTTTTTTTTCAATTTCTGAATTTCTGTTTCAGATCATTTTCACAGAACATTGGTTATTTTTGCTATGCACAATTTGTCACTGCTTTTTGGCACTTTGTTTCCAACTGATAACTGGAAGAGAGACAAACAGGCATAAAATTAGAACCTCCATCCAATCCATAACAGAAAAAAAAGTGTGACTGAGGCTATTTTGAATGAGATATAATGCAAAATGTATGATCAAATGGGCTTTTCCGTGTGAAATTCAAATGTTCACAAAATCTACAATCTGGATCAGATCAAACCTTGTCAGGTGACAGTGAGTGCCCGTCTGCACCGCACTTCAAATATGAGAGTGATTGGGGCATTTTACTCCATGTTAGATTAAGATAGAATCTCAAATATATATTGATTGGTTTTTACAAATGGCCACAAAATCTGTAATCTGGGTCAGATCCGGATCAAACTTTGTCAGTCGATAAAGGATACCATCCTACGTAACACTCTCCAATAGGAAAGAAATGTTATCCTTTTTGGCAGTTATGAATTTTTGAAAATTCATTCAATGTTAAAGATAGGTATTTTTCCAATTTTCCAAGATTTTTCCTTTGACCTTGAAAATGAATCACTTCTTGCCTCCTATCAGGATATGAATCTCAGTAAAACGTTCAGAAGGATATATGAAAAACTGTGGGCTCCAGGCTGTTCAAAAACAGACAAACAAACAAACAGGCAAATATCAATCTCATTACTAATTTGCATTGTAAGTATCACATTACCCTTAGATAATGTTATAAAGGCCACAGAAGTTGCATGCACATTCCAGGAATGCGGTCGAATATCTAATCCCTGTGCAGTCTTGCACGTGTTCTCCAAAGCTGTGCTTAAAATGGACATGAGGGAGATCAGAGAGCAATCACCAGCTGACGTAAAGAGTGACCACAGAGAGAAAGTGAGCGTATCGACGGGTTTGATGTGTCGCTGCAGCTTTTCCTCCGGGGATGCAGTTCACAGAGCGCCACCAAAGACTATCTGCTACTGTAAAAGAAGAATGTCTCAAAGTCCTGACTGCATTAATAAAACAAGGCTGACACATGTCTGTCTTTGTGTATTGATTGTGATTTTCTCTTCCTTCCTTTCTGTGCTCACAATATTTCTTCTGCTGATATTCAAAACAATGTCAAATGGATCAGAAAGATGAGAAAACTGTCAACCTGCACAGATCTATGTGATAATTTCTGTAACAACGGAGTGTTTAGTCCTGGATCTAATATTTGTTTGAGTTCTTTCTGAGCAATTTCAGACAGTGAATCACTTTCGGAACTGCTTAAGTGTTTCAAGTTAATGTTTCTGAAACAGTTGTCTCAGTTCCTGTTTGGAGAGTCTCAAAACAGTGACTCATTTATCTTTTGCAACTGTCTCACTTTGTGTTCACTTTGTAAAGCTACTGTTTTATTTCGTTTTTTGAACTTTTTTTTTTTACAGCAGGTAATTCTTTGAAACATTTTGTTTTTTCATTTTGCATTTCAGAAGTTTCAAAACAGTGATTCATTTTTCTGTATCATGCCCCGGACGGGGGCTGATACAGATATATCGGGGGCATGATACAGAGAGTGATACATAAACACACTTGATAAGTGTGATATCACAACAAAATAAAGAACAATAATCACATGTATGAATTATGTAGAATGAATAACGCAGGTAAATCATGAAGATATGTAAATTATGGAATGTCTTATGTCTCTCTAATAAGTCATGAGTGTCCTCTTCACTAATGTCTCACAACTTCAGTGTGAGACTTAAGTTGTAGAATTCTTCCTGCTAGGGAGGTTAAAACTCTCTTAACTTGATCAGCCATCTTGGTTGAATGAAATGATCTCGATCCTGTGTCGGATCCTGCACTTATCACCAGGGTAACACAAAATGGGGGTGTGTCATTGGTGGGGCAGAGAAATAGGGGCTCCTGAGTGGATGAAAAGTGGGGCGATACAAAGTCTGGTATTTCAGTGTCTTTTTTTGTATCGCCTTGATTTAAGATTTTATCATCCTGATTTCATTGCCACAGTTACCGCGGCAGTAAAACTGATAGGACTGGGGTGACTTAACTGAAAGAGTGGGCGTCAACTCCAGAACATGGCGCCATTTTGGTTCAACTGCGCTGAACTACTGAATGAACCTTTTATTGGGCTGGATCAGGTGACCCTGAACCATCCCTTAGTTATGCTGCTATAGACGTAGACTGCTGGGGGGTTCCCATGATGCACTGTTTCTTTCTCTTTTTGCTCTGTATGCACCACTCTGCATTTAATCATTAGTGATCGATCTCTGCTCCCCTCCGCAGCATGTCTTTTTCCTGGTTCTCTCCCTCAGCCCCAACCAGGTCCCAGCAGAAGACTGCCCCTCCCTGAGCCTGGTTCTGCTGAAGGTTTCTTCCTGTTAAAAGGGAGTTTTCCTTCCCACTGTAGCCAAGTGCTTGCTCACAGGGGGTCGTTTTGACCGTTGGGGTTTTACATAATTATTGTATGGCCTTGCCTTACAATATAAAGCGCCTTGGGGCACACTGTTTGTTGTGATTTGGTGCTATATAAAAAAATTGATTGATTGATTGATGTTTTGAAATCATTTAACCACATAGAGCAACACATCCAGGTACAGGTACTATCAAAACAAATCTAAAAATAGTTAAGCTATAAAATTTACATAAGTTTACAATTTATGATGATTTAAAGTCTGATTTATGCAGCTATACAGTTGTAACTCCGCGCAGTGTTAAAACTGATGTGCGTGACAGTTTTAAAGTGCTCCGCCTCTGGATTATGCTTTATTATGGACTAATTTGACCCTCAACAAGCTTTTCTTTCTACAATCAACACCTCCAAATCAAACATTACATTTTCCTCTTTTACCGACTTCGTGCTCTAAATGTGCAGACTTTTCTGATCTGTTTATAATCAGTGTGCACACTGCAAAAACTATATATAACTATAAAATCATATGATGGCAGACAAAGCAGTGAAAGCAGAAAAGTGTCAAATCACAGCCTTTTGTTTCTGATTTAACAGGTGCACATCCAGACTGTGGGTCTGACTCTGAGCACAGTGTGAAAAAAATAAATGACCAGGCTTTGAATCACAGAATGACTCAGGACCCACTTTACTCGAATCGGCGAGTGTCAGAGCTGAACTTTAATTTTGTACCTCTGTTCTGTGCATGTCCAGACAGTTTGGGGTTTTTTAATGGAATACATTGTGATCAGACAGGACATTTTATCCGATTGTGAGCAAAAAATATCCGTTATACAAAATCTGTTGTACAAAATCCGTTATATACAGTGTTTATTACATGGAAAACAATACAAAAACATTGGGACTTTTTTGTCTGGTGACTGCGAATATTCTGGTTTATACTATGGTTTAGTTGAATTTTACTATACATCCCCAATTCCGATGAAGTTGGGACATTGTGCAAAATGTAAATAAAAACAGAATATAATGATTTGCAAATCCTCTTCAACCTATATTCAACTGATTACAGACAAGATATTTATGTTATATTTAACTGATAGACTTTTTTGTTTTTGTGGAAATATTGCTTATTTTGAAATAGATACCTGCAACATGTTTCAAAAAGTTGGGACAGGGCAACAAAGACTGGGAAAGTTGATGAATGCTCAAAAAACACCTATTTGGAAACATGAGTGTCATGATTGTATATAAAAGGAGGATCACCAAAACTCTCAGCCATTCACAAGCAAAAATGGGGCGAGGATCACCACTTTGTGAACAACTGCGTGAAAAAATAGTCTAACAGTTTAAGAACAATGACCTGTCGCCCATTGAAAATGTGTGGTGCATTATGAAGTGCAGATACAATGACCAACTGAAGTCGTACATCAAGCAAGAATGGGAAAGAATTCCACCTACAAAGCTTCACAATTAGTGTCCTCAGTTCCCAAATGCTTGAGTGTTGTTAGAAGGAAAGGTGATGTAATACAGTGGTAAACATACCACTGTGCCAGCTTTTTTGAAACGTGTTGCAGGCATCCATTTCAAAATGAGCAAATATTTGCACAAAACAATAAAGTTTATCAGTTTGAACATTAAATATCTTGTCTTTGTGGTGTATTCAATTGAATATAGATTGAAGAGGTTTTGCAAATCATTCTGTTTGGGCAGCACAGTGGCTTAGTGGTTAACACTGTTGCCTCACAGTGAGAAGCTGTGTTTGGGGTCATTGCTGTATATCTGCCGTTAACCACTGATATCCGCAACTGACAGGGATTTGTGGCTTGGCAGCGGACTGGGACAGTGTGTAAAACAGATACAGTGAGGAAAATAAGTATTTGAACACCCTGCAATTTTGCAAGTTCTCCCAATTAGAAATCATGTAGGGGTATGAAATTTTCATCTTAGGTGCATGTCCACTGTGAGAGACATAATCTAAAAAAAAAAAAAAAAAAACACACAGAAAATCACAATGTATGATTTTTTTTAATAATTTATTTGTATGTTACTGCTGCAAATAAATATTTGAACACCTGTGAAAATCAATGTTAATATTTGGTACAGTAGCCTTTGTTTGCAATTACAGAGGTCAAACGTTTCCTGTAGTTCTTGACCAAGTTTTCACACACTGCAGCAGGGATTTTAGTCCACTCCTTCATACAGATCTCTAGATCTTTCAGGTTTGGAGTTTCAGCTCCCTCCAAAGATTTTCTATTGAGTTCAGGTCTGGAGACTGGCCAGGCCACTCCAGGACCTTGAAATGCTTCTTATGGAGCCCCTCCTCAGTTGCCCTGACTGTGTGTTTGGAATCATTGTCATGCTGGAAGACCCAGCCATGACCCATCTTCAATGCTCTTACTGAGGGAAGGAGGTTGTTTGCCAAAATCTCGCAATACATGACACCATCCATCCTCCCTTCAATACAGTGCAGTCGTCCTGTCCCCTTGACAGAAGAGCACCCCCAGATTATGATGTTTCCACCCCCATGCTTCATGGTTGGGATGGTTTTCTTGGGGTTGTTCTCATCCTCTAAACATGGTAAGTGGTGTTGATTCCAAAAAGCTCTGTTCTGGTCTCATCTGACCACATGACCTTCTCCCATGCCTCCTCTGGATCATCCAGATGGTCACTGATGAACTTCAAATGGGCCTGGACATGTGCTGGCTTGAGCAGGGGGACCTTGCTGCCCTACAGGATTTTAAACCATGACAACATCATGTGTTACTAATGTAATCTTTGTGACTGTGGTCCCAGCTCTCTTCAGGTCATTGACCAGGTCCTCCTGTGTAGTTCTGAGCTTTCTCAGAATCATCCTTACCCCACAAAGTGAGCTCTTGCGTGGAATCCCAGACTGAGGGAGATTGACAGTCAACTTGTGTTTCTTCCACTTTCTAATAAATAATCATAACAGTTGTTGTTTTCTACCAAGCTGCTTGCCTGTTGTCCTGTAGTCCATCTCAGTCTTGTGTAGGTCTACAGTTTTGTCCCTGGTGTCCTTAGACAGCTCTTTGGTCTTGGCTATGGTGGACAGGTTGGAGTGTGATTGATTGAGTGTGTGAACAGGTGTCTTTTATACAGGTAGCAAGTTCAAACAGGTGCAATTAATACAGGTAAAGAGTGCAGAATAAGAGGGCTTCTTAAAGAAAAATTAACAGGTCTGTGTGAGCCAGAATTCTTACTGGTTAGTAGGGGGTGAAATACTTATTTGCAGCAGTAACATAACATTAAAAATCATACATTGTGATTTCCGGATTTTTTTTTTTTTTTTTTTAGATTATGTCTCTCACAGTGGACATGCACCTAAGATGAAAATTTCAGACTCCTCCATGATTTCTAAGTGGAGAACGTGCAAAATAAATACTTCAAATACTTCTTTTCCTCACTGTATATATCGTGCCTATCATGTCCACATCATAAACTAAAATAAGTTGTAACGAATGCATACAGACTGGCCAAGAATAAAGCATTGTTATTACATCTGCTTTGCAGCTGATTTGCGGACAATCTGTGAATGCATAACAAACACGTCACGTAAACCCAAAGTACTATATGTGGCAGAAAGCGACATACCTGCCAGTCAGTGCCGGTCCGGCTGTGTAAATCCACAAAGACGCAATAGCTGCTGCAATCCAGGACACCAACAAAAGGAAGAGTTGCTGTTTAGCCACAACTCACGCTGAAGTCTGTTTCTGTGACACTCTCCAAAAAAAAAAAAAAAACGCACAGTCTCACATCCCAAGCGGCTTCCCCCTTCCCACTCCCCAGACTTATGAACAGTTAACCCTCGCATGACAACACTCTGTGATTAACTTGTCCAAGTCCAGCAAATGCTCCAGAGCCTGTATTGTTGGTGTGAATAGTGATGCCGATGGCCCGAGTGCGCTTATTTTATGACCGCAATGCAGATGCCGTGCACACGCAACACGTGCGCGATGCATTCATAATACACCCGTAATACTGCCATGATAATCTCAATGTGTCGGATCAGTTTCCTCACTACATGCGTTATATAACCGTGATTGTTCATTATATATTTGCTATATATTATTAATATATCCGTAATTCATACTGGGACATTTGTCATTTTTGGCCATTTTGTTGCGGACAACAATGAACACCCACAATTTGTATACTCAATTCATGCGCAATTGATCCTCTCCCCAGTGGGACAGGGCCCTTAGGTGGATTGAAATCTTTAAAAAAAAAATTGTCCATAGGTGTGCGTGTGGGTGTGGATGTTTGTTTGTCTATATGTGGTCCTGTGACAGACTGGCGTTCTGTCCAGGGTGTACCCTGTCTCGCTCTCTATGACTGCTGGGATAGGCTCCAGCCCCCCGCGACCCTTAATTGGACTAAGCGGTTGAAGATGTGTGTGTGTATTCTGTTTTTATTTACATTTTACACAGTGTCCCAACTTCACTGGAATTGGGGTTGTACATGGGACTGAAGCTTGATGGTGAAGTCGGCTTCCATCCCACACAGCTGGCTTTATTTTCCCAAATGTTTCTTCTCTTCAGATCTGAAAACCTTGTTGTGTCTATTTGTGCCTCCAAATGCACAACCTGGCATTTTCAGCAAATAAATAAATAAAATAGCTGGATTTCCTTGCAGATAGATTAACAGTGAATGCTATTTTGGAACCAAGATGGCAGCATGAGTCACGTGACTGTTTTTTTCCGACTCGTCATGTCACCACTCTCTCAATTAAGGCACTCTAGAAAGGACAAGTGTGTGATTTATCAGCCCTGTTTTTTTCTTGTATCACATGAGGGCTGGTTTACAAGTATAGGGCAGATTTTTGTTGTAATATATGATAAGGTACTTTATTTAGCATTGACTGATGCAATTGTCCTGTGACCCAATCCCGGATAAGCGGTTGAAGATTGTGGGTTTCAAAATATTAGTTCAGTTTTTCCTGAAGAATTTGTCTTATTTAGTGTTTCAGGAATTTTCAAAATAGTTGCCTTTCCATTTCCTTTTTTTTTTCTTTTTTTTCATTTACCATCTGGTAAATGAAACAAATTAGTTTTTTTAGTTTGTTTACTTATTGTAGTTTATTTATTTATTTACTTCTAACATTTTTGTAACAGCAACTCATTTTTCTGAAGTAATTGTTTTATTTACTGTTTGGGGAGTGTGAAAGTGATTTGTTTTCTGAACCAATGGTTTTCGAAAAAAATAATAAGGTCAGATATTTTTCTAATAGACCTCGTATGTGTCTTTTTGCAAGGAATGTTTTCACAGTTTTTGCTCTATGGCAAGATGCATTATCTTGAAAAATGATTTCATCATCCCCAAACATCCTTTCAATTGTTTCATTTAGTCTTTAAAGGCATTTCTAAACTGAATCACATTCTGAAGCAATTGTTTTATTTAGCATTTATTTATGCAGTTGTTTGAGTGTTTGGGGGTTTCAAAACATTGACTTGTTTTTCTCAAGAATTTGTCTTGTTTAGTGTTTTGAAAATTTTCAAAATAATTGCTTGCTGAAGTCATTTATTTATTTAGCTTTTTGAACTTTATTTTAACACTAGCTATTTTTTCTGAAGCAACTGTTTCATATACAGTAGTGTTCAGAATAATAGTAGTGCTATGTGACTAAAAAGATTAATCCAGGTTTTGAGTATATTTTTTATTGTTACATGGGAAACAAGGTACCAGTAGATTCAGTAGATTCTCACAAATCCAACAAGACCAAGCATTCATGATATGCACACTCTTAAGGCTATGAAATTGGGCTATTAGTAAAAAAAAAAAAAAAAAGTAGAAAAGGGGGTGTTCACAATAATAGTAATGTGGCATTCAGTCAGTGAGTTCGTCAATTTTGTGGAACAAACAGGTGTTAATCAGGTGTCCCCTATGTAAGGATGAAGCCAGCACCTGTTGAACATGCTTTTCTCTTTGAAAGCCTGAGGAAAATGGGACGTTCAAGACATTGTTCAGAAGAACAGAGTAGTTTGATTAAAAAGTTGATTGGAGAGGGGAAAACCTATACACAGGTGCAAAGAATTATAGGCTGTTCATCTACAATGATCTCCAAGGCTTTAAAATGGACAAAAAAAAACAGAGACGCGTGGAAGAAAATGGAAAACAACCATCAAAATGGATAGAAGAATAACCAGAATGGCAAAGGCTCACCCACTGATCAGCTCCAGGATGATCAAAGACAGTCTGGAGTTACCTGTAAGTGCTGTGACAGAAGTCGCCTGTGTGAAGCTAATTTATTTGCAAGAATCCCCCGCAAAGTCCCTCTGTTAAATAAAAGACGTGCAAAAGAGGTTACAATTTGCCACAGAACACATCAACTGGCCTAAAGAGAAATGGAGGAATATTTTGTGGACTGATGAGAGTAAAATTGTTCTTTTTGGGTCCAAGGGCCGCAGACAGTTTGTGAAATGACCCCCAAACTCTGAATTCAAACCACAGTTCACAGTGAAGACAGTGAAGCATGGCGGTGCAAGCATCATGATATGGGCATGTTTCTCCTACTATGGTGTTGGGCCTATATATCACATACCAGGTATCATGGATCAGTTTGGATATGTCAAAATACTTGAAGCGGTCATGTTGCCTTATGCTGAAGAGGACATGCCCACACTAGTAAATGAACAAAATCTTGGTTCCAAACCAACAAAATTAATGCCTCGCAGATGTGAAGAAATCATGAAAAACTGTGGTTATACAACTAAATACTAGTTTAGTGATTCACAGGATTGCTAAAAAAGCAGCTTGAACATAATAGTTTTGAGTTTGTAGCGTCAACAGCAGATGCTACTATTATTGTGAACACCCCCTTTTCTACCTTTTTTACTAATAGCCCAATTTCATAGCCTTAAGAGTGTGCATATCATGAATGCTTGGTCTTGTTGGATTTGTGAGAATCTACTGGTACCTTGTTTCCCATGTAACAATAAGAAATATACTCAAAACCTGGATTAATCTTTTTAGTCACATAGCACTACTATTATTCTGAACACTACTGTACCATCTGGGAGTTTAAAAGAGTGACTCACTTGCTGAAGCAATTATTTAATTTAGTGTTAATAAGTTTCAAAATAGTAAAACTTTTTTACTTGTTACTTGAGAATTTCTAAACAGTGCCGTACTTGCTGAAGCTATTTCTTCTTGTGATTCAAGCATTTTGAATCATAAATTGTTGTCTTAAGAGGTTGTGTATTTTATTTTATGTTTTTCAGTATTTTGGAACAGCAAATCAGTTCTGAAGTTTAAGTCTCAACTGGCTCAAGGTTTTAAAAAATGCCACATACATTTTTGTGACTGTGTTTTTTCAACTGCATACACTCCCCCACACAGGATCCTCGCTTCAAAAGCCCATTAGACTGGAAAATCACTCAGGGCCCTTGAGCAAGGTCCTTAATCCCCACGTTGCTCCTGGTGTGTAGTGAGCACCTTGTATGACAGCAACCTGACATCTGTGTGTGACTGTGTGTATGTGAGGCTTCGCTGTAAACCGCTTTGACCATAAAAGTGCAATATAAATGCAGTCCATTTACCATACTTACACATCAGTTGCACGTTTGCAGTCTAACCCTGTCAACTGACTCTAACAAAAGCCATTTATGGTAATCGATATAGCAACAAACACAGTCTGGACACTTTCTGGAGGAAGAGGCTGAAAAACGATGACCTGAGTGTCATTCAGGCAGCAGCGGCTCCATGATTTTTGTCTTTTCTGCAGCCGTATTGACTTGATGTCTAAATATAGATCCAGCCGTTGGCCTGGTGTTGCAGAATAATTATAGCTCTCCAAAGACAAAAACACCTTTTGTAGCCGTGGCTTCTGTATTTGTGCAACGTCTCGCACATCAGCCCCAGAAATCAATGGTAACATCCATTCAAGTGTGTGTGTGTGTGTGTGTGTGTGTGTGTGGGTGTGCATGTGTGAAATCGGTGTTTGAGCTCATGATAAGTGCTGGATTTCTTTTGCAGCTTGTGATTGTGCCTCCAACAATAGGAGTTAATGACAAGCCAGAGTGGCTGCAGGGATCGACTGGGGTGGCACGTGCAGGTAAAAGCAATTTTCAAAAGACTACTTTTTCATTCATAAATCTGGATGTAACATAGGCAGCATTTGCCTTTATTAAGCTGCAGGCGCTCTCCATGAGCGCTTCTACAACCTTCAATTAAATCAAAGCTGTTTGAAAGGCTGCAGACATCACAGGGACGGAACAAAAAGCTTTCAGCGGGTTGTGAATGCAGTCAATTGCAAACATGATGTGCATTTCAAAGAATCTTTCAGACTGAATGGGAAAAGGAAATGGATGTGTTATACTAATAAAAACAGAGCCTCAGAATAAACAACGCAACGATGCTAATTTGGGGGAAAAAGGAACTCCCTGCATCTATATTTGTTTCATCTTTTGATCCAGAAAGCAATTAAAATAAATGTTCTGTTCTCGTATAGGAAGAAAAATCACAAGGACACATAAATGCATTTTTAGAAACATGACTGACTGCTATTAAATGCAAGCATATTTGAAAATCAATCATATGCTGACAATATCCAACAGGTTATTGTCATTATATAATTACATTTCAAAACTATATAAAGGGAGGTAGATGGATCGATGAAAAGAAAAAAACATATCCTCTACTGTCCCCTTCACTGAAAAAAGTATGTTTGATTTACATGAAAAAATTGTGTACATCGGCTGCACATATTAGTTATGTTTACTAAAAATGATTTAGTCATGCTCAATATACTGAATTCTTATGTAATCAAATAACATGACCTTTTTATGTTGACCTTTTCTTTTATGTTATGTATATGAAACTACGCTATGTTAAACCAACATGACTTTTTTATGTTTAGTGTATTTAGTCATCATCTGTTAAAGCAACATGAGTTTTTATACAAAGTATACGCAGTGTTTATTTATGCTATCAACCTAATCTTTTCAAGTTGGTCTCACACTATTAAGTTATAAAGTTTATGCATACTTTGCTATTTCTGTATGTTGATTTCTGTTATGTAAATTAATTAGTCCAGCCTCAACTATAGCATTTACTACTGTGAAATTTTCAAAAACATGAGGCATGAAGAAAAACATTTCTTTTACAACAGCTATATTTTGTCAAAAAATAAGACTTTAACACTGGACTATAAATCCAGTTTTAACACATCTCACTTGTTAGAAAAGACCCTTGTCATTCACCAGGACACTTGTTGATGAGGTTATCAAGAGTACATAGTAAACATCCATAACTGCTACTGTTGGACCTTTTACAACAGCATCACACAACTGTAAACCCAAAACATCAAAATGAAACTGTTTCACAATTTACCTCGGTCACACCCCGTGCGTCCTTTGATGAGAGAGGGAAAGATGACCAGGACTCAGTCCAGTTCTCAGACTGACCTCACCTTTAATACAAAGAATGAGCCAAAGTAACAATAACAGACAGTCTCTGGGTTCACGCTTAGTTTGCCCTAGCAATCAGGCTCTGACCAGGAACCCCATATACCTCTCCCTGAACCCATATATACTATCTGAGTTTCTGTCTAAACATTGCCTTACTACACTAAGATGTTGTATTCTTTCTTGATTAGTCCACTTCTCATCATGCACGCAGTGCAGAGTCTTGTTTCTTCTTGTATCCCAGTGCTGATTATAACCTAAAAAGGAAATATTACACCCCCAGATTGAGCTGCACCTGTCACCCCTGCCTCAATGAGGAAAACAACTTGACCTTGTCTCCTGATTGCCCAATAAGACAAACAAACTTGGCCTTGTCTCAGTTACACAAATCATCAATACTGGTTTATCAGCACTTTTTAGCACGCACAGGCACAGTGGTTTTATTCAGGTCACAACAGAAAAACAAGCTAGGATAAGAAAAAGAAAATGTAACTGGGGAGGTAAGTATCACCTCCCCCAAATGTAAATGGGGAGGTGATGGTCTAGTGGTTAAGGTGTTGGGCTTGAGACCAGATGATCCTCGGTTCAAATCCCCGCCTGACTGGAAAATCACTAAGGGCCCTTGGGCAAGGTCTTTAATCCCCTAGTTGCTCCCGATGTGTAGTGAGCGCCATGTATGGCAGCACCCTGACATCGGGATGAATGTGAGGCGTAATTGTAAAGTGCTCTGAGCATCTGATGCAGATGGAAAAGTGCTATATAAATGCAGATCATTTAACTAATAAAGAATAAAATCGCCATAATATTTTTACACTACAAAATGCATCCAAATTCACAACTCTTCTTCCAACACCAAAAACATGGCTAACTTCTTCTTCTTTGTGTTTAATGGCAGTTGGCAACCAGCTTATATGGAGCATTCCCGCCACCAACTGGACTGCAGTGTTGGTCAGGAGGCTAACATCACGTGGCTAACTGCTTCACTGGTAAAGTTTTCCTTCCCATGGAGCGTGGTCCCAGCAGGTGGACTTTCCAGACAAAGCATAACTACTTCTTTCTTTCTTAACATGACAGAGACTTGTTGATTTTATATCCCTTTAGATTACAAGAATTCTACAAGACTGACATATGTTCAAAAAAGGAACATAAATGAATTGTGTCATATATAAAAACTATATATTTGTACACTGAACAATCCCCCTTTTCCCCTATTTTTAGTGTTCTACAGAAAGCACAGTAAGGAAAATAGTAATTACATCCCCTATGGATGTAACGTCTTCACTGGCATTTTTATGTTTGTTTGTTAGCAGGATAACTTAAAAAGTAATCAACAGAGTTCAATGAAATTTGGTGAGCAGACAGATAATGTTTTGGAAAAATACAGAGGCCATGCAGAATATATTCTAGATCTGCGATCAAAAAAAAATGTTAAATGCAAAATTTAACATTTTCCAGATCCTATGTGGCCTTCTAGTTACTTTTGGTTTGTTCTAGTTTAGTCCACGTCACCACAGCAGATCTGGTTTGAACCCAAATTCTGATTTAGTACAAGTTTTAAGCCAGATGTCTTTTTGCCCCATACCAGCGGAATCTTGACTCAATTCCCCAGGACAGGAAACCACTGAAGTCGCTAGGACAGAGTTTTTAATCCCCAGGTTGCTCCTGGTGTACTCTTGAGCACCTTGCATGACATCAGTGTGTGAGTGTGTGAATGTGAGGCTTACCAGTAGAATGGGACAAAAACATACATACACACACACACACACACACACACACACACACACACACACACACACACACACACACACATACACACACACACACACACACTGTTGTACCTCACCACAATAAACACATTTGCACACATGTGATCACAGTGGGTGGAGTTCTTCCTGCAACTGTTGAGTAGATTAGGTTTGACACATATTGATATTTTGCAATCATGAAGCCTGATCAATACTGACTACTTACTCACAGGCAGCTAAAGGGGGGGGGGGGGGGGGGGGAGTCACAGTGGCTTGTGACACCACTGTAGTTTTTGTGGCCACCTCATACCTTGGCCTACCAAAATCGTTCTGGCAAATGATTGGCTCCTACCTTGAGATATGGCTGATGTTCAGTCATGTTGTTTTCCATCATGTGTCTCATTTTTATCACAGAAAAGTTGAAAAGTTTTAGTCAGACCGACAGGCAGGACTCGATCTATACACACACTCTCTCACTCACTCATCTTCAACCGCTTAGTCCAATTAAGGGTCACGGGGGACTGAAGCCTTTCCCAGCAGTCATAGAGTGCGAGGCGGGGTACACCCTGGACAGGACACCAGTCTGTCGCAGGGCCACTTAGACAAACAAACACATTCACACCCACACGCACACCTACAGACAATTTAAATTTCCAATCCAACTAACCTGCATGTCTTTGGATGTGGGAGGAAGCTGGAGCACCTGGAGAGAACCCACGCAAACACGGGGAGACCATGCAAACTCCACACAAAAAGGCCACAGGTGGGAATCAAACCCACAACCTTCTTGCTGTGAGGCAACAGTGTGAACCACTAAGTTGATCTATACAGTGTTAAAAAAAAGAGTGCATAAGCCTCTGTGCAGTATCACTTAAATAGGTCAGTTTGACATCAAATCTGAGCCCCTGCACCTGAATACTAAGTATCAACTGGTATCAGTTAATACATGCTACCCAACCATCACTGTAGTACTAATAGTAAACGGGTGTGTGGTAGGAACACAATTCAGAAATAATACATCTTTGCTGTCCTTTGATCCAGATGTCTACAAGAATTTTGCAACAGCCAAACTGCTTTTAAATAGTTCCTAACGTATATATTTGTACAAGATCATGGCCCATTGGACGCCCCTACTATTTTCAAATACATCTGCTTCATGTACTCATGCATCCATCCATGTTCTATAGCCGCTTACTCCAATTAAGGGTCATGGGGTGGTGGGGGCCCTGGAGTCCCTTTATTCGGAGAATAGCAACATGACGAGTCGAGAAAAAACACAGTCACGTGACTCATGGTGTCATCTTGAGGCCAAAATAGCATTCGCTGTTAAAATGTCTGCATGTAAATCCAGCTATTTTATTTATTTATTCATTCACTGAAAATGCCGGGTTGTTGTGCATTTGGAGGCTCAAATAGACACAACAAGGGCTTCAAGATGTAGAGATTCCCTTCAGATCCGAACAGAAGAAAAATTTGGGAAAGTCAGCTGTATGGGATGGAAGCGACTTCATCGTCAAAGTTTTGAGAGGTAAATTTATTGTTCAGTCTCATGTACAGTAAAACTCACCTAAACCGTCATCGTATAAACCGGATATAAGCAGTCAACAGACAAGAAAAGTCCCAAAGTTTTTGTATTGCTTTCCATGTAATAGACCCCAAATATAATGGATTTTGTACAACGGATTTTCCGCTCACATCAGATAAAATGTCCTGTCCGATCGCAATGTATTTCCATTAAAAACCCCGAGCATGTGGGACCAGAATCATTTCCGTGATTAAAAAAACCCAGCCATTTATTTTTTTCACACCATGCTCAGACTCGGATCAGTAGCCTGATGTGCACCTGTTAAATCAGACACCACACAAGGCTGTGATTTGACACTTTTTTGCTTTCACTCCTTCGTCTCCCATCATATTTTAATAGTTTTTGCAGTGCGCACACTGATTACATTTCGGGATCACATACGTTTGGTAGAAAACTCCACAACTTTACACCACAGAGTCGGAAAAGGATGAAATTGTACAGTTTACCTTTGAACTGGAGTTGATGATTATAGAAAGGAAAGCTTGTTGAGGGTCAAATTAATCCATAATAAAGGATAATCCAGAGACGGAGAACTTTAAAACTGTCACGCACATCATTGCATGACACAAAGTTACAGAGCTGCAGAAGCATAACTCAGGCTTTAAATTAATTAAATAAATCATCATAAATTGTCAATTTGATAGCTTTTGATAACTATTTTTATAGTACCTGTACCTGGATGTGTTGCTGTATATGGTTAAATGATAAAAAAAATGTTGAAAACATAAAAGGTTCATTCAGTAGTTTAGCACAGTTGGCCCGAAAATGGCTCCATGTTCTCAGTTGACGCTACACTCTGAATAAAGGGACCCTACTGGAAGCAGTCATAGGTCATGAAGCAGGGTACACCCTGGACAGGATGCCAGTCTATTACAGGTCAGGTACTGTTCATGTACTACTAAATGCCTACTGAGATTTCAGATAGCCAATGGACTGTGATGTTCTGACTTTTGCAGCTAGTAGTAAGTTGCTAGTAAGCTGCTAGTAGTAAGCTAGGATGAGGACTCACCAATAACTACATTATGTCTAGAAAGCAGCTTAGACTATTTCCTCTTACAATCATAAATGCTTCAGAAAGACTATGTACACTCAACAAAAATATAAATGCAACACTTTTGGTTTTGCTCCCATTTTGTATGAGATGAACTCAAAGATGTAAAACTTTTTCCACATACACAATATCACCATTTCCCTCAAATATTGTTCACAAACCAATCTAAATCTGTGATAGTGAGCACTTCTCCTTTGCTGAGATAATCCATCCCACCTCACAGGTTTGCCATATCAAGATGCTGATTAGACACCATGATTAGTGCACAGGTGTGCCTTAGACTGCCCACAATAAAAGGCCACTCTGAAAGGTGCAGTTTTATCACACAGCACAATGCCATAGATGTTGCAAGATTTGAGGGAGCATGCACTTGGCATGCTGACAGCAGGAATGTCAACCAGAGCTGTTGCTCGTGTATTGAATGTTCATTTCTCTACCATAAGCCGTCTCCAAAGGCGTTTCAGAGAATGTGGCAGTACATCCAACCAGCCTCACAACCGCAGACCACGTGTAACCACACCAGCCCAGGACCTCCACATCCAGCATGTTCGTCGTCGTAACCGACTTGAGTGGGCAAATGCTCACATTCGCTGGCATTTGGCACGTTGGAGAGGTGTTCTCTTCATGGATGAATCCCGGTTCACACTGTCCAGGGCAGATGGCAGACAGCGTGTGGCGTCGTGTGGGTGAGCGGTTTTCTGATGTCAATGTTGTGGATCGAGTGGCCCATGGTGGCGGTGGGGTTATGGTATGGGCAGGCATCTGTTATGGACGAAGAACACAGGTGCATTTTATTGATGGCATTTTGAATGCACAGAGATACCGTGATGAGATCCTGAGGCCCATTGTTGTGCCATACATCCAAGAACATCACCTCATGTTGCAGCAGGATAATGCACGGCCCCATGTTGCAAGGATCTATACACAATTCTTGGAAGCTGAAAATGTCCCAGTTCTTGCATGGCCGGCATACTCACCGGACATGTCACCCACTGAGCATGTTTGGGATGCTCTGGACCGGTGTATACGACAGCGTGTACCAGTTCCTGCCAATATCCAGCAATTTCGCACAGCCATTGAAGAGGAGTGGACCAACATTCCACAGGCCACAATTGACAACCTGATCAACTCTATGCGAAGGAGATGTGTTGCACTGCACAGGGGCGTAGGTTTGCATATGGACCATAGGGACAAGTCACAACCAATATTTTGGGATGGCAAAATAGTCCCTACCAATATTTAGCATTTTTGTTTATATAACAAAATCATTCACTATTTTTTTGCGAACTCGATACTATAATTTTAGTCGTCACGTTTTGTGTTTTCGACGTGCCAGAGTGACAGGGTTACCCATGTTGCAATTTCATTGGCTCACGTTCTTCTCACATGGACGTAAACAAAGCGCATCTCGTGGCAGGCAGTGCTTAATTTGTAAAGTGGGAGGTCCCGGAGCGCAGAGGATGGGTGGCTCCGGTGCAGTGTTGCCAGATGTACGATAATTATCGTATTTGTACGATAGTTTTGCCATCTGTACGATGTATGATCTATAATGGGAAAAAACCCAATATGTACGATAATTTCAGTTGGTTGCCCAAACACGCATCTCTCTCTGACACCCAAGAATCATTTTGCAGGCGTTGCACTCAGGCGGCATCAAAGACACAACACACACAGGGCTGCTGCTGGCTTTGGGCTGCCGGGACAGTCATTTGAAAGCCCGCCCCCTCTCATACAAAGTAATGAGTTCCCATCCAATCTCTGCAGGACAGGACAAGAAGATTCCCCAACCAACAGCTTTTTTTTTTTTTCGAAACTTTATTTCAACAAATGCAATAACAAACGAACAAAACACAAGAGCAAAGAGATATACAAGAAGAATAAAAAAAAGTTAAAGTTCCTTATGGAGGTGTCAACATTTTGTCTGTGTTCAACAAAATCTGCACAAGTGGCCATGGCATCGGATGACGACAGCGACCTCGAGGTTGAATTCGACTCTTTCTAGTCTGGTAATTAACACATGTTTGTGTTACTTCACAGTCTTGCTTGTGCATTTGCGTTCTTTTTGTGCCATAGTTTCCCCATTACTATAATTACTGTTTAAAAATGTGACATAAAATTCTTTGTAAATTAAAAAAAACGCTAAAATAGCTACGTTGTATGCGTTTTGTTTGTGTACGATAATTTCTCCCAAAATACGATAATTTTGAGGTTTTGGTACGATAGTTTCATATTTCATATCTGGCAACACTGCTCCGATGCAGAAAAACAAGAAGGGCGGGGGAAGGGGTTGCGAACAATGCTGTGCGCCACACTTAAAATAAACTGCACACACCTTCACAAATGACACTAACATCCTGCCTTTTCCTCAAAAAATACTACATTTATGTTTGCTGTCTGTCTATGTACTTTTCTGTCACTTTTGCGCTCTTTTTCATACTTTTCCCTCGTTTCAAAAGTCACCGAACGCACTTTACTGTAATATATGCAACATATAGCATACTGTTGGAAAGCACGGGTTCTTGGCTTGCTGTCAGTGTTGAAATTTTTCAGAGTGAGGGCTTACATGAGAACTTACGGTAATGAGAATCAGCGGCGCACTAGTGTGAAACTTCCGTGTTTTTCCTCTGCGTTATGACATCACAGGCTTACGTTTACCGTAATACACCATATATATCATTGGAAATCCCCTTTTTTTTTTTTTTTTGGCAAATTAGGTTGCCAGATACCTACAACTGCATTATTGATGAAGAGAATAGATTATACATCTTGTTTGCAAAAACTTTTTTTTTTTTTTTTTTTTTTAGCTCCACAAGTATTTTTTTTTTGTTGTTGTTGTCTTGTTCTCTCAGGTGTAGGCCTATAGAATAGATTCGTGATTTTGGGTGCAATTTTGTTATTTAAGCTATTTGTTTGTTTGCCTACACACTTAATATTGTAAATAAAGTGTTAAATTATTCAGCATTATGTCGTCATATGTTATGTATTATGCTGTACTTGTGCGTCTAATGGTATGAGTGGGTTAGGGGGTGATGGTGGTGAGCAGGGGGGCCGGGGGGGTGGTATTGTCCCTACCAAAGCTGAGACCAAACCTACGCCCTTGGCACTGCATGAGGCAAATGGTGGTCACACCAGATACTGACTGGTATCCCCCCCCCCCCCCCCCCAATAAAACAAAACTGCACCTTTCAGAGTGGCCTTTTATTGTGGGCAGTCTAAGGCACACCTGTGCACTAATCATGGTGTCTAATCAGCATCTTGATATGGCACACCTGTGAGGTGGGATGGATTATCTCAGCAAAGGAGAAGTGCTCACTATCACAGATTTAGACTGGTTTGTGAACAATATTTGAGGGAAATAGTGATATTGTGTATGTGGAAAAAGTTTTAGATCTTTGAGTTCATCTCATACAAAATGGGAGCAAAACCAAAAGTGTTGCGTTTATATTTTTGTTGAGTGTATATAGAAAGTACAGGCCTCAATATGGAAATCCAATGCAGGAAAAGTCTGAAAAACTTTGTACAAGTCAGGGGATAGATACAAGAAACATTTCCTGGCAAATGAATATCTTTAGAATTTCATGTAAATCAAATAGAAACAGTTTGGTGGTGTGTGGTCATTTTGGCTCACTTCAAAAAACAGTGATCAGTGAAATACACCATTATTAAGACAGGCTTTGTGGTAGCACATTATTTGAGGGTTTTTTTAATGGTCGTATGTGTGTTATTTATTGATATTTTTATTTTCTTGAATTTAAATAGTAATTTGTTCATTTTGTATTTTTATTCATATATATTAAGTCCATTCTATTTTTCTGTGAAGGTTCACATAAATATAAAATGTATGTACTTCAGTATATGGGGGAAAAAAATATGAATTGCACAGCCCTTAACAGCCAGAAAAAAATTTCCTCTTTCTTTGGCAATTTAAATATTGCTAGGAATTGTTACTACATTTGCAACAATTTAGCAAAATGGAAAGCAAAAGTCTTTACACGGCTCTACAGCAGCAAGAAAATGACATAAACCTTTCTATGTGGAGGCAATGGAAGGAGGTTGAGATGGCTAAACATTCACTTTACCCCCCTCAGCTGCAGTATTTAAAAAATCTTGAAGCCGCCCCTGAACATATTCAATGAGGTCTATTTTTAAAACAACTTATATATCAACCAATGAAAACCATAATTAGCTCATTTTTCCCTCCATTATTTCTTTCTTTCCCCTTGAGGAAACAGTCAGCTGTAAACAGCATCGCCGACATCACACTCACACGTGCATGGCATGTTCAGGCCTGTGCTGGTGTTGCTTTTTCTTTTTTTTTTTGTGCGCTTGCTGGCTGTATGTGAGAAATCGATGTGCACAGGTTTGTGCCAGCCCCCAGGCCCCTGAACGTCCCCATGGACCAGCTCCGTTTATTGTGTTCAAAAAAAGGCAATTACAATGTTAATGTGTCACAGCAGGAGAGTGAACCGGGAAGGACAACGTCAAATGTGATGGAGAGAGCGGAGTCACCTCGGGTTAACAGGCAAACGGTGTCTGGGGAGCGTTTTCCTACAAACATGCAGGCAGGGCAAAAAGTCAGAGTTAGACTCAGTCTATTTTATTTATTTATTTATTTATTTATATATATAGATATAGATAGATAGATAGATAGATAGATAGATAGATAGATAGATAGATAGATAGATAGATAGATAGATAGATAGATAGATAGATAGATAGATAGATAGATAGATAGATAGATAGATAGATAGATAGATAGATAGATAGATAGATAGATAGATAGATAGATAGATAGATAGATAGATAGATAGATAGATAGATAGATAGATAGATAGATAGATAGATAGATAGATAGATATTTGTCACAATTATTGGTTGTGTGAGACAAACAGAAGCCGTCATGCACGACTACTACAAACCCCACTCTCAGGAGGTCTCCCAGGAGCCCATAATAATCCATTAAACAGGCACATTAGGAGTAATGAAAAGGCTCTTAGTGGTTTACTGCAGGCCACCTGGATTTCTCTGTGGAAGTGGGCGGCGGCTCTGATGGTTCAGCTGCAGCTCACAGCCAAAACAGACATAGTCAAATAAAGGTGTTTGCATGCATGAGTCTAAAGGTTCATTCACAATTTCCCAGAGAGACCCGTTCTGCTCTGGTGTATCCAGCTCATCAGGTCTGCAGCAGGCAGGAAAACGACCGTGCGGTGTGCAGCCAACACAGCCAGCGTTTGTCAAACCTTGTCTCAATGAATTCGGTTGCATTTATTTATTTACCACCAAATCATAGTGTAAGTGGAGACGTTGCCAACCCCGTGAGCAAGGTGATAGCAGCTCTGAAAAGTTCCTTTTCTGTTTTTGTTATTTGCGGTTATGGTCTAGTGGATAAGCGGTAGGCTTGAGACCAGAAGGATCCCTGGTTCAAATCCCCACCAGATCAGGAACCTTGGACCTTGGTCATTAATCCCCCAGTTGCTGTGTGTGTGTGTGTGTGTGTGTGTGTGTGTGTGTGTGTGTGTGTGTGTGTGTGTGTGTGTGTGTGTGTGTGTGTGTGTGTGTGTGTGTGTGTGTGTGTGTGTGTGTGTGTGTGTGTGTGTGTGTGTGTGTGTGTCTGTTGATGAATGCAAGACATTGTTGTAAAGCCCTTTGAGTTTCTGATTCAGATGGAAAAGTGTGATATAAATGCAGTCCATTTTCCAGGAAGAAACCTCAAGCAGACCAAATTCAGGGAGGTGGCCATCTGCTGTGGTCATCCTACTGAGATGGAAAGGAAGGAACAAAATAAGACTGGTAGAGCATGTGGTAACGTAACAGGAAAAGTTGCAACTGAGACATTCAAATAAGACTTCAGATAATCCACCCATCTGCTTGATGTGGCATATCAAGATGCTGAGCACAATTATTGCACATATATGTCTTAGTCTTGTTTGCTGTGTAGTTCACATATGTTTTCTATATTTTCCACATATGCATTTGACTCCAGTCAGTTGTTTGTTTTTTTGTCCAACCCAGTCTCAGGGCAGTTCGTGGTGGCATTACAAAAAGTACATTCTTCTATGGGTTTGTGCTGGGGTCATGAAAATTGTGCACTTTCGTGAGGGGGGCATGAAATGTGGGGTGACGGGGGGATCTGGGGAGTTATGGTTAGGGTTAGGGGAGGATAGACACTAATGCTATGGTTATGGTTAGAGTTAGGAGAAGGGAAAGATTATAAATTACAAAATCAAAAAACCATATCACGAAAATTGGGCGCTTTTCGTGACAGGGGCACAAAAAGAAAACGTGAGACTTGACTGTTTTTGTCATGACTGCAACTTCTTATTCCTATTATTTTTCTTTTTCCTTCAATTTTTCTGTATTTTGATTTTCTGTATACAGTGGAACCTCGGTTTTAGAACTTAACTGGCTCCTAAATGTTGTTCTTAAAGCAAATTGTTCTTAAACTGAAACCAATTTTCCCATAAGAAACTATGTAAAATGGATTAATCAGTTCCTGGCCCCAAAAAGAACATTGTGTTTTTAACCTTTGTAACAGCATTTCATGCATAAAAGAGAGACGACAAAATACAAAGAATGTGCATAGTATGTTATACAAAATACAGTGCAGTAATTATAATAAAACAGACAATTTAATTTCACCTTACCCGCACAGAAGAGACCATAAGAACATCTGGTAACTGAACTTCTGAATGGATCAGACACCTCTGTTGCAGTAAAACTCTGGTCTTAAGCTAACATGTATGA
Source organism: Thalassophryne amazonica (assembly GCF_902500255.1). NCBI lineage: Eukaryota > Metazoa > Chordata > Actinopteri > Batrachoidiformes > Batrachoididae > Thalassophryne > Thalassophryne amazonica. The sequence continues at coordinate 42,118,045 of NC_047105.1, read as the reverse complement.
TTACTAGGGGGGGGAAACGCGGCTCATAACTTTTAACGTCCACAACAAAGCAAACCGTTAAGAAAAACGCTGCGCAGTCCACACTTTCTTACTTCTTCTTCTTCTTTCAAGTTTATTGGCGGATTGCAACCCAAGACAGTGCATTACCACCACCTACTGTGGCGGAGGCATTCATGAACCAAGACTTTGAAAAGTGATGTATTTTCATTCAAAAAATGTTCTTAAATTGAGTTGTTCTTAAACTGAGTTGTTCTTAAACCGAGGTTCCTACTGTACTGAGAAAAGCCTTCACCAATTTCATTGTTAAAAAAGCAGATGGGAACATGTTGAAGTTAATTCTTAGAGAGGCTTTTTTTTTTTTTTTTTTTTTTTGTCATCATCTGTATATCCTATCATGGTTTCTTTTCTTTCTTGACATGATCTGTGGCTGCCTGGTGCCCCCTTCATTTATTGATAAATCCTAATGTGTGATGTGATAGAGTGTAGCTGAGATTTAATATGGGACTTTGAATGAGTCCAAGCTGAAGGAGACAAATCACAGTGATTATTTGGAAACAAATAGTGAAGCTGAAACATCCTACAGGACAGTGTGATGGATGACACAGATTTCCTGTTTCTGGAGACCTATTTCTCTGTTTGTGCTGACTTTAATTCTCACAATCATTCCAGGATTACACTATAAATAAATAAATTCAGTGTTGGGTAGGCTGCTCTTTGATTTTAGAAATGTTCTCTGTCCACGGTGCTGAAATAGATCTCACTGTGCAGCCTATTTCAAACTGCCACAAAAAACAACAAAAAAAGGTTTTATGAACCTGTTGGGTTCAGACAGTCGATAACAGACTGTGTGCTACCTGTGATTGTGATGCAAATGTTAATGGACTCTGAGGTCCTGTGATTAGTCTGATGTGGGCTAATTTCCCTCCTCTGTGTCCCCAGAGAGCCCAGAGTGGCTTTTTTCCACCAGCCTTTATTAACTGAGGAGTGTTGGCTGCTGTTTTCTAGCTGGCTGATAAGAGGCAGACAGCAAAGAGTTAAATGATGGGTAATGTTGGAAAGAGATCTCTCTCTCTCTCTCTCTCTCTCTCTCTCTCTGTGGAGTTTGTTTTGATTTTTGCATGCATCCTTTCTCAAACATGCTTTTATTTTCCTGTTTTGCCACATGCACATGCCTTTTCATGAAAATATTTAACAGATGAACCCTAATACAGCCCACAATGACAAGCTGGTGCATCTATTTGGTTCCATGTAAATACCACAAAACCCAGTTTATCTGCTTTATGCAGATTATCATGCATATTTGGAAAAAATGAATAACACCCACTGAATAACATCAATATGGCTATATATATATATATATATATATATATATATATATATATATATATAATAGTTAGATAGTTAGTTCATTCATCCAGCGAAAAACTCACAAACCACACATAATTAAATTGTCCTGAAGAGGAGAAAGTAATAACTTTTTCAAGAAATATGTAGCGCTATGTTTTTAAAACACATTTTAAATTCCATTGCTCATAATGGAGGCACTCAGATTGCGCTAACATTAGCCCATTAGCATCACATTATGTGATATCTGTTAGCATTGCATTGTGTTATATGATGCTAGCAAGTTTTTATGCTAATGTTAGCCTGTTAGCATTGCATTATGTGATGCCAGTGAGTTTTCATGCTAACATTAGCCTGTTAACATTGCATTATGTGATGCCAGTGTTTTCATGCTAACATTAGCCTGTTAACATTGCATTATGTGATGCCAGTGAGTTTTCACGCTAACGTTAGCCTGTTAACATCGCATTATGTGATGCCAGTGAGTTTTCACGGTAACGTTAGCCTGTTAACATTGCATTATGTGATGCCAGTGAGTTTTCATGCTAACGTTAGCCTGTTAACATCGCATTATGTGATGCCAGTGAGTTTTCACGGTAACGTTAGCCTGTTAACATTGCATTATGTGATGCCAGTGAGTTTTCATGCTAACGTTAGCCTGTTAACATCGCATTATGTGATGCCAGTGAGTTTTCATGCTAACGTTAGCCTGTTAACATCGCATTATGTGATGCCAGTGAGTTTTCACGGTAACGTTAGCCTGTTAACATTGCATTATGTGATGCCAGTGAGTTTTCATGCTAACGTTAGCCTGTTAACATTGCATTATGTGATGCCAGTGAGTTTTCATGCTAACATTATCCTGTTAGCATTGCCTTAAGTGATACTCTGTAACTTTCAAGACACCATTAAATCCATCATGTATCGCTGCTTTAAACAACAACAGATTATAATTATTCTCCATATTATTGCCAAAATTATTGGTTGTGATGATATGTTGTTTAACTCGTATTTTCTAAACACTATAACTACAAACCCCACTAAACTAGTTAGCTATTGTTGTTTGGGAGAGTTTTTAACATTCAGTGAATTAATTTAATAAATTTACCAAAATATATATTTTAAGTATGGAGGGGGGATTCATCTTGAGTAGATTGTTCCACGGGGATTACAGTATAAAATGTTTATTTTCAGCCTTAAAAAAAATCAGCAGGTTTGTTCTCCTTTTTTGCATCCATGTGTTATTTCCCTGAATTTTCGTTTGGAGGAGGAAAAGTGGCTCTTTTACGCTTTTGATTCCAACGGGTGATGGGCGGGGGGGACTTGTGCATGATCACCCATGTGTATAATGTGAAAAAGGAGGGGGGGGTGAGAGTGTGAGATGGGGTGAAGGAGGGCTCCACTGGGGTTGGGCACAATAGACACGATGAATTTTAGGTCATAGAGAGACCACAATGTGCTTTTTTGTGGAAAAAAAAAATGCTCTTTATCATGAGGGGGGTAAAAAATAAACCATCACTCGGGGGTGGGAGGGGGCAGGGAGGGGCGTCTTTGTTCCTCGGACACAGATGAGGAGGCTGATATCGGCCATATCTGTATCGACAGGGTTGAGGATCCTCTGAGACGTGGCGTTCTGACACCACCTCAGGATGGGTGATAAACTGGGAAAATCACTTTGGCCTCTTTGCAGATGAAGGATAAGGAGCTCTCAGAAACAAGACCTCCAGATAAACAAAGCAGATGTCTGCACAGTTATTTCTGAAGCAAAGATATTCTCACTCACATTTTTTTTTTTTTTTGTCTTCGCCCCTAAACTCCATCAGCGCGAATTCCATCACTTTACCATCATCGAACTTTGAATTTTACCTCAACAAAGCGCATTTTATTTTGCATTCGTGGCAACAACTTCTACAAAATAATACCAATAATAATAATAATACCAATAATTGTTGTGATGATTATCTGCTCGTGTTGTAAATACGTGCGTAATCGCTGGCTGCAGACAGATCGGTGCGGGGCTGTGGCTCGCTGATAACAGCCTCAACCAGCTTTCCTCCGCAATATTCAAATAAACACAAAGCGAGCACGCATTTCCCCATTCACACGCTTTAGAGGAGGATTTCAGAGGCGATGGCCTGATACTGATCGGCCCATGAAACTGGCAGTTGCAGGTGGAATTAATATGTGTGTGTGTGTGTGTGTGTGTGTGTGTGTGTGTGTGTGTGTGTGTGTGTGTGTGTGTGTGTGTGTGTGTGTGTGTGTGTGTGTGTGTGTGTGTGTATAGTGTATATATAGTATATATATATATATATATATATATATCCTAACAACGCATAAACGGAAAATGGAAAATATATCTGCATCTTTTTCTGATATTCCAGTTAAATTCCTTGGCCTGCACATATTTTTTAAGATTTCCCTAATAATGTATGTAAGTTCAAATCGATTTCAAAAACTGTTCTTGACTGAAGACTCATATTTGAAGATAAATAATAAGAGAATATTTGGAGAAGGGCGGGTTTATCAGGTTACATTTGGAGACGGCGGACTGACCGCAGCGTTTAATGGGCCTCTGCAGTACAAAGCATACGCGCGTGCACCGTACGGCGTTCTTTGCGCGCCGTGTGGCGGCGGTGGTGGTAGTTGGCGTCTGGATGATGCAGGAGCCCGAGAACATCGCGTGCACGGTGGACACAACCGTTTAATGACGAGACAGTGTCAACAAACTGTTTGCAGCACTTCAGGCCTCAGTGTTTAAATGATTAAACTGAGCTCACAATAGTGAGCTCGCTCACAATAGTGAGCTCGCGCAAAAAAAAATAGTGCAGCGTCATTACGCATTATTATTATTAATAATAGTGCTCGACTGTGTCTTTTTAAGGTTTGTAAGACTGCTTTTTCATTCTTTTTTTAACATGGAAATTCTTTTCTGAAGTGCGTAACGATCCACGCGTAATCACGCACATGAATGATGCGCGGCCGATGGATGATGTTCGAATGAATAAGTACAAATACGTCAGTCATTTCGAATCCAAATGATGGTTTTCCTTCTAAACAAATATTTCAAGAAAAAAAATTCCTGGGGAACTGCAAGGAATGAAGAAACAACAACAAAATCATCGAAATAATAGTGGATCAATGGCATTCACTGTGCGTTAAGTCGGCAGATCTTACCATCGTTTTCGCGAGACAAATGCCAAGAATATATGTTTTCTTCGCGTCTAACACGCGATCCGCGCAATCCCAACACATATTTTTTTGGACAGTAATTTAGTGTTCCTCTTGTCCTGAAAGGAGAAATTCCCTGATGATTGTTTTAAAGACACAACTATCTTAAACGAGCTGGTTTTCATCGCATTCCAGGCTCCTTTTATATGCGTAAAGTTATGCAAGATTCGAGGCCCCCTAAATGCCATTGGACGTCAGGGCGGTATATTATGGATTTGAGGTTGAGGAGGGGTGGTGGGGGGTCCTGCAAGCACCTCCCCTAGAAATGCAGCAAATCTCCCTCGTTTTCTCCCGGCGGGGCACTGCGAGGGCTGGAGACGTGCTTTGCATTGGCAGGCTGATGAGGACACGTGCCTTCCCCCTCCCCGCACCACCCGCCGCCCGCAGGCTCCACGGTACCGCATTGGCATCACTGAAGGCACCAGAACGGCGGCAACCGACTCTTGGAAAAGCCGCCTAAAACACTCCAAAAAAAAAAAAAAAACGACACTATTATCCCTGCCGGAACCTGTGGCTCGTCCCTTTTGTGTGTGTGTGTGTGTGTGTGTGTGTGTGTGTGTGTGTGTGTGCGTAAAGCTTTTGCGCACGCCGCGTCGAGCGTCACAGAGAGTGTGCGCGCATTGCCAAGATGCACACACGGAGCGGCGGCGACGTCTGAAGGTGACATGAACCTGGAGATAATCGAGAGCAGCAGGCGTACACCGAATAAGAAGTGGAGATAACAACAGAAAACCGCCGGCGCCTTGATCCAAAAACTTGCTGCTTTCGCCGTGACTTTATCTCGTGCGGAGAATCAAGAGTAGCAGTCCAAAGTAAGCCTGAAATTTTGCCTACTGCAGGAGAGGAGATTAAAAAAAATCGCAATTAAGCAGTAGGGAGTCGGGAGAGGAACGAAAATGGCGACGTTAATCAGAAGCAAGCTGTCTAATAAACTGTCCAACGCGGCCACGACGGTCTCCAACAAATCCCAGGCGAAGGTGAGTGGGATGTTCGCCAGGATGGGCTTCCAGGCCGCCACCGACGAGGAGGCTCTGGGCTTCGCCGCGTGTGATGACCTGGACTACGACCACAGACAAGGCATGCAGATGGATATTTTGACGTCCGAAGAGATGGGAGGAGAGGGGAGCGGAGACGGAGCGGTGCTGGAAGGAGACAGCCACTACCAGAGAGACGGAACCGGCCCGCCGCCCTCAGCCTCGAAGGACGGAGGTCTGACGGACGAACTGGCTGAAGTCAAACCAAAAATTACCGCCTGGGAGGCGGGCTGGAACGTCACGAATGCAATCCAGGTAAAGGCGGATTCTGTCTGCGATGGATGTGAAATGCGTAAAAGTGGAGATAAAACGCACGCAAATGTGCTTTTCAAACAACGCGTCAGCAGAACAGCAATACAAATACTGCAGTTTATTCATTTTTATCTGAAGCATTGTTCCATTTAACACGGATTTTAGAGGAGTCAATGCGTTCAGGTGCATTGAAAAAATGAGCAGCTGATGGTACGACCCCTCCCTCTTTGTGTCACTGTTACGCACTGAAATTAATGCAATTTTTTTTTTTACATATGCGAGGCGTTATTTTAACATGTATCTTAAAAAGTAAAGTATCTACAGATAAAATGTATTTAATCTGTTGGAATCCATTACTTTTGTCTTTTATAATGAGAAAAAAAATGATCAAGTTAAAAAAAATGAATGAAAAGCGTGTCAAGCGTCCAGTTACTCACAAAGCTCCAGATGTGCTCGCAGATGTTTTGTCCAAAAAGACATGAGCATTTAAATGTAGATGAAAGAGACAAAAATCTGCCAGGCGCGACTTTTTCCACTGCCCTTCCTGTGACGTCACAGCGCGCCCTAAGAGACGTCAGAAGCGACCTTGTGCGCTCAGAGTGGAAATTCCATATTAAGTGAAACAAAAGTGTTTTGTTTTGTTTTTTTTTTTAGGTTACAAATAAATCACATTCATAATTTTAATCTTTTTTTTTAATTCCAGGGGATGTTCGTGCTCGGTTTGCCCTACGCCATCCTGCACGGAGGATACCTCGGACTCTTCCTGATTATTTTCGCCGCCGTGGTGTGCTGCTACACGGGCAAAATCCTCATCGCCTGTCTGTACGAGGAGGATGAAGACGGGCAGCTCGTGCGCGTCAGGGACTCTTACGTGGACATTGCCAATGCCTGCTGCGCGCCCAGATTCCCGTCTTTAGGTGGCCACATCGTGAATGTAGCGCAGATCATCGAGCTGGTGATGACGTGCATCCTGTACGTGGTGGTCAGCGGCAATCTCATGTACAACAGCTTCCCCAACATGCCGATTTCTCAGAAGTCGTGGGCCATCATCGCCACCGCCGCCCTCCTCCCGTGCGCCTTCCTCAAGAACCTGAAAGCCGTCTCCAAGTTCAGCCTGCTGTGCACGCTGGCCCACTTCGTCATCAACATCCTGGTGATCGCTTACTGCCTCTCTAGGGCGAGGGACTGGGCCTGGGACAAGGTCAAGTTCTACATCGACGTCAAGAAGTTCCCCATCTCCATTGGGATTATCGTGTTCAGCTACACCTCGCAGATTTTCCTGCCCTCTCTGGAGGGCAACATGCAGAAACCCAGCGAGTTCCACTGCATGATGAACTGGACTCACATCGCTGCCTGTATCCTCAAAGGTCTGTTTGCCCTCGTGGCCTATTTAACCTGGGCTGACGAAACCAAGGAGGTCATCACAGACAACCTGCCCTCCACCATCCGAGCCGTAGTCAACATCTTCCTCGTGGCCAAAGCTTTGCTGTCCTATCCGCTGCCGTTTTTCGCCGCCGTCGAGGTGCTGGAGAAAACCTTTTTCCAAGACGGGGGACGCGCGTATTTCCCAGATTGCTATGGGGGCGATGGACGCCTGAAATCCTGGGGACTCACTCTCCGATGTAGCCTTGTTGTGTTCACGTTACTCATGGCGATTTACGTGCCACATTTCGCCTTGCTCATGGGCCTCACCGGCAGCCTAACGGGGGCGGGTTTGTGTTTCCTGCTGCCCAGTCTCTTCCACCTCAAGCTTTTATGGAGAAAGCTGCTGTGGCACCAGGTGTTCTTCGACGTGTCCATCTTTGTAATAGGAGGTATATGCAGCATATCTGGCTTCATTCATTCCATGGAGGGCCTCATCGAGGCTTTCAAATACAACATAGAAGAATAGAGGCGTCGATGTTCAAATCTTCATTTTAGTGAGAATTGAAAAATAAATACATAAAAAAAAAAACAACCAGTCACGGAAAAAGTGCAACTACCCCCCTCCCGTTTCCTGCTTAATCCATGCGTAAAAGCGCGCACCAGAACGCGTTTCCAGCACTCATACTGCAGTCTCGCATTTGATTCACAAAAGGCCCACGCGAGTGCACGCACAAAAAATCCGAAAGGAGTGGAGCAATGCACCCACGAACACGGACAATACATATTTGTACAAATAAATACAACAAAAGTACATTTACATATTTTCCAGTGGAGTGAACGTTTACAATGTTGACCTTAAAAGCGCAACGTGAGAAAATTCACTTCATGCATAGAGGATAAGATGTGATTTTAATCGTGGCTTTATTTTAAATAATGTTAATCTTGAAAATAAATCTGCATATTATGGGCCAGTGAACGAGTCCTTAAATCTGGCAAATTAGAAAGGCGATTTAAACTTGCTGCATATAGGCTATAAATCATTTTAATATATGAATAAGTGTAGAAAATTTCGTTAAAATTAAGAAATTGGGCTTTTCTTGAGCATTTTAAAAAATGAAAATGTAAATTATCACACAGCAGCTATATAAACTATGCATTGAATGTATTTTTCAGACAAACTGAAGTGGGAATATGATTTAGTTTCTGCTGCGCCGTAGTAAAAAAAAACAAAAAAAAAACTGCAATTGTTTTTATTTTAAGATTAGCGAGTATGTTTTACTGATCATTTTAAATCAGTTGAATGAACATGTACCTGACCTGAAATACGAATTCTGGTTAAATAAAAAATAAGAGGTTAAAATACTGGCTCAGAATAAATAAATAATCTGAAACATTTCTTTTGGAAAAGACTTCTGAATTGGAGTCACCAAATTCGATGTCCGAGAAAAATGCGCGTAAAGACATTCTGTGCAATCCAATGGGTCCTGTTGAAATATTTTTTAAAAAACGGTATGTGTAGTGTGTTATTGTGGTTTCAAAATGATGGAATGTATATCTCAAAAGTCGTTATTATATGGTGAAATTAATATTAAAGAATAAACAAGTGAACTTCTATTGTTAAAAATGTGTGTGGTTTTATGTACAACGAAAACGGTCAGAACATGTATTTTTTTTCCCTCTATAATAAAATGCAGAAAATGAACAGTTGCAATCGTTTAATTTAAATGGGCGGATGGAAATTCGTGTGTGTGGATGTGCTTGGATTTTTAAGAGTGTAATTCCACATATTTTTGGGGTCTGACTGAGGAGAAATGAGTGTGTGCGCGCACTGGGGCCCGTAACTGGCGCAGAAACTTCCTCCTGCATTTTGCGCTGCGGGGCGACATGTTCATTCACCGTGTGCCTCATTTTAGACGCAGATCTGCACAAACCATTTATTTCTGCGTCATCTCACCTCCATCTGCTCGAACGTCAAGATAGCGGGTGCGTAAAAGTGCGCGGATTTTTTTTTTTTTTTTTTATCTCACAGCCGCAAACTGTGTGCGCGTGAATGAAACCGAATCGGGGGGATCCAGTGGTAAAGGGAGAAAGTTCTGGAGAATGTTTAATGACGTGTTAACGGATGAGACGCACACGTAAATGCTTCACACGGATCACAGCTTCACACGCTTCTGCAGAGCGCAAATGATTCACAGATACACCGATTTGTTATTTTTAAAATAAAGCAAAACACAAGCGTTTTTAAATACGCATTTAATAGCTACAGCCGTGGAAGAAAGAAGGTAACGATGATAAATTTGGGCACGTGTCGTTTATAGAGATAATGTACATTATCGTTCCTGGTGCGCCCCCTAGAGGGCAAGAGAACTTAAAATTACAGTCAGTCTAAGATGCTCACCATTTCACTTGCCTTAGTTTATATAATTCACATTTGTAGCGCTTTACCTAAGTATTTATTGTCAGGGGCATTTTTTAAGTGACGCGCTCAGGGGTGGGAACCAGTTAACAGCAGTGATCTACAGCGTATGGGACGCAGCCCCCTAGTGTATCATGTAGGTACTGCAGATGGTCAGTTATTAAATAAAAAACAAAAAAACAAAAAAAAAAACTGGTTTTAAATTTTGTAATAAAGTTTGAAGCTATTAAAACAAACAAACAGGATTTTAAAATGTAACCAAATGTAACGCACACAAATGCTTAATTTTAGCCAAAATCGTGATTCAAGGGTTAGTTGGACCTCAACTTTCACATTTCAGTGAGCCTACGAGTTAAGTTTGGGAGTGGCTGATGCAAGCAATTTGCATTTTTTTTTTTTTTTAAATAACTGAGGGTGGCAGCACAGTGGTTTAGTGGTTGGCACTATTGCCTCACAGCAATAAGGTTGTGGGATTGATTCCCAACTGGTCCTTTCTGCGTGGAGTTTGCATGTTCTCCCAGTGTCCCCCTGCTTTCCGCCCACTTCCAGACATGCAGGTCAACTGGTGACTTTAAATTGATTACGAGTGTGAACGAGTTTGTCTTAGATCATGCGCCTGTCAAGGGTGTACCCTGTGACCACTGGTACGCTCCAGCCCCCTGTGACTCTTGATTGGAATAAGCATGTGTGTAACATGAATGACAGTGAGGCATCAACAAATGTAAATAGACTATATTTTTATAACTATGTATTGAGCAGCTCAGAAAAAAAATGAAGCAATATGTGACAGACCGTTACAATATTTTGTTCTTTAAGCTCCTCAAAATGGGAAAAATGTGACAAAGTGGTAAAATGAGACATTGTGGCAAAGACAGCAGTTTAATACTTGCACCATTTGCATTTCAGTGGTGAGGTGGCGCCCTCTAATGATCAGCATTATTAAATTTCTGACAAACCTACTGTTTAATTTCAAAAGACACATTCAGTGAATAAGTTTATTAATTCAAGTAACTTCTCAAGAAAATAACATTTTCATAATTACAAAAAATGAAAGACTTGGAAAGAACAGCTAGAAGGAAATCAAAAAATTAAAACGGCTCAAGATGCTCCAAAGTTTGTGTGGGGGGGGGGGGGGGGGGAGATACACAAAAGCGATGTGTATTAAAACAGTAGCACAAGCAGATTCTGATAAAGATCCACATCTCAGAACGGCTCGTGTTATGCACGATTAGAATACATTTCCTTTTCAACAAGTCAGAGTTGTGAAGGTGAGTTGATCGCTTGACCACTGTGGGTGGGGAGGGGGTATCACTTTCCCTGCTGTTCACTGTTTGACTGGGTTGTGGGCTTCTTGGTAGAATACTCGACCACCCATGGGTGGGACAGGACTCCCTGTATGGGCAGTCTCTGCATGGGGTTGTGCTTCAACAGTTTGCCAACCAAATCTTTGGCTCCAGCGCCGACTGTGGACTGAGGAGGATAACTGTACTCCACCTGTACGGACAAAGACAAAGAGCAAGACCAACGCATGAGCTTAAAAAAGTCAACTTCCAGATATGTTTGATAAAAACCTATGCAAAACAGGCCTAGAATTTTGAATTTAAGAGTACGTTGTTGACATTCATGTTAGGTCTTAAACAACCAAGTAGCAGATTTTAAAATGATCTAGGTTTGGCTTATTTCCAGCCTGTCCCGGTGCTAATTACTGTTGCCAGGATCAGTAAGTCACGATGCAGGACAACAAAATTTTCAAATCGCTGTTTAGACTTCTTGAATGGCAAATGGACTACATTTATATGAAAATTCAGTAAGGTATATCTTATATTATTTTCCAATTCTAAAATGGAACTATGCCAGTATACAAAGGTATATCTAAAAAGGAAGTGTAAAATAGGAGAGTAGAAAAGAGTAGAGTAGAGCCACTTAGGTGCCTGGTCTTGAGAACCAGGGATGGTTCTCTCCATCTGCATCAGACACTCAAAGCACTTTACAAAATGCCTCAGTCACCCCGGTGTGAGGGTGCTGCCACACAAGGTACTCCGTACACACCGGGAGAGCAACTAGGGGGATTAAGGAAAATCAAATCAAATTTATTAATTTATATTTAATTTAAGGACCTTGTTAAAGGCCCTTCGTGATTTCTGGTCATGCTGGGATTAGAACAGAGGATTCTCTGGTCTCAAGCCCAATGCTTTAACCACTAGACCATCACCGCCCCTTGAAGTTTGAAGTTTTTTTTTTTTTTTTAATGACTGAGTGGAGAGAAGAGCAAAGGTCTGGAGGTCAAGTGTTAATGAGTTAAAGGACAACTTAAAAATTTTTCAACCAGGGCCTCATTTTTGACAGTGAGTCTTAGTTTGCCCTGTACTAAGACTCACTGTCACCACTAAATTTAATTACATTTTTTTTATTTATTTAACCTTTACTGAACCAGGTTAGTCCCGTTGAGATGGAGATCTCTTTTACAAGAGAGACCTGGACAACTTAAAGTATCCAAATCACCTAACCTGCATGTCTTTAAATGTGGAGGAAGCCGGATGACCCGGGAGGAAACCCATGCAAACCTCCACACAAAGACCCACGGTGGAAATCGATCCCATGATCTTCTGCTGTGAGGCAACAGTGCTAACCACTAAGGCACCGTGCTGTCCACAATACACAAAAACAGAAGTGTCTGGCAGAATGGAGAGGATCGCTACAGACAGGGGGCCACGGTTCTCAGTACCAAGTCATTATAAGTTGTCTGAGGGGTTTGACTTGCAATGACTTTTTTTGGGGGGAGGGGGGTAAGTTAAGACACCAATTACTCAAGTGTTTCAAAAACTTTAAAATTTATAGGAAGTAAATATGTACAAGTGTACATCCACAGGAATCCTCTCCATGCTAGATGGGAATTTCACCAATTCAATGACACAGGTGCAGCTTACTGAAGGTTTTAGCCCTCCTCATACATGGCCCATGGCTGTGTTCTAAATTACTGTGGGACCATTTACAACAGTTTTTGTCATGTATGTGTGCACACATTTTCTGAAGAGCGGTTTTGAAGCTCAAAGTGTCTGGCTCTGGGTGTCACCATATTAGCAGTACTTACTCTCCGTAAGTCCCCGTCAATGCATAAATGGCTCGAAATGGACAGGTGGGCACAGATCCTACCTGATCTGGGCAGGACAGATGAAGCCCAAACACACCATCATCTTAGAGTTACGGTCACCAAACATGCTAAGATTTACAGGCAACCTTTGTTAGGGTGTGCTAAGGATATTTTTGCAGACTGGGCAGTAGTTTTTATGATGGGAGGCTTGTGTTACAGGCATTGAAAATTATGAATAACTTATCTCCATAACATGGAGCTAATGAAAGATACTGGTACCTGCTGAAGGTACAACATACAAATTAAATAGCATGAAAATTTCACTAGATGGAAACAACGGCAGAATTTTTTAGATGGTTCATTGGACAATTAACAGCACACCATTATACTGCAAATATTTGTAATAAAATACCAGAAAGTTTGTCCACAACAGCTATCAATTACTACTAGTCATCTCTGCTAATGAGGTTCTAGACTCAGCTGCACACACTACCCATCACTCACTTCACCCTAACTATTAAGTTTTTGTATTAAAATATCTTAAAGTGTTTTCTTTTAAAGTTACAGTACAATTGTCATGGAGGGGAAAAGTAACTAGAGGCAGAAATATTTTTTTTTGTACCTGGCTGAACATGTTATTTCTGCAGCAAAGGTGGACATTTTTACAATTGGCCTCCCTTCTGGAATCAGCCTCAAGTGGCCTTTCAAGGAAGTGCAAGATCTGGGTTTGCAGCAATTCAGAAAAAAACAGATGCTGGGGCTTGGTGAAAAACATGAACCTGAAAACATGACACAAATTAAAGCACCTGCGGCCTTAAAAAAATAAATAAATAAATAAAATACAACTCTATTGTATTGTCGTTTGGAGTCAGAATTTAGCCACCCTTTCCATACCCTTGAGATTTTACGGTAGGTGTCCTCATGTGTTTTTGCTTCAAACGGTGGTCTCCCAACAAGGAACCTCATAGCAGAGGACACCCAGACTCCACAGGTCAACTTTCTCATCATGGGTTTTCCCTCAATCATCTCTGGAGGCAAATAATCCAGTGTTCCGCATAGTGTGGACCTCCTGAACAAGGTAAGAGAAACAGATCAAGGTGGGTAGAGGAACAAAATATTTGACAGAAACAAGCATGTAGTCTACACTAACACACAACACCATGAGGAAACACTGATAAGCTTACTATGATTGGTTTATGTGAACCTGGCTGAAACCTACCACTGTTCTCCCCTTAAAGGAAGCCTGCCCAATGGTATAAACAGTCACGTCCCTCGCGATACAAGCAAGGTGGTGGTGTTGCTCTAATTCATTAATCTGGGTTTAGTCTTACTGGCTCTTGGGGGTCTAAACCAATGTGAACACTTGAGACTCTACTCTGCCCAGGATACTATGTATAGCCAAAGTCAGAAGAATAAAAATCAACCATGTTATTTTGTCACCATATGTAGGCCCCCAGGCCCATATTCTGCCTTCTGACCCCCTGTGTAATCATTCATGGAAATTATAGATTTATTAGGATTCCAGCAACGCATTTAGGGTTCACATTAGTGGAAACACCCTGGATTTGGTCCTCGTTCATGGTATCACTGTCATAAATATGACATTATGCCTCTTGCGTCAGTGGTTTCAGATCACTCACTTAAGTTTACAGGTCTCTTTGCCTTGTTCAACAAGATTCTTATTTATAGTCATAGTGACATAACTCCTCAGTACAACTGAACTTGGAACCAGGACTGCATGACATCTTACAGTCACTTTTGGAAAATGACCATTCAGTAGATAGTCTTGTGGACAGGCTTAACTTGGGCTCATTGTGTCATACATCACACTGACAAAGTGAGGAACCTTGGGCTGATTTTTGATCCTACACTGTCCTTTGACCTCCACATTAGATATTACAAGGAGTGCTTTCTTCCACCTGCAAAACAGCGACGATTCATCCCATCCTGTCTATGGCTGATGCTGAGACACTGATTCATGCATTTGTTTTCTTCTACATTGGACTACTGCAATCTTCTATTTTTGGGTTTACCGCAGACCAGCATTAGGGGGTCTCAAATTGGTTCTAAATGCTGCTGTCAGTTTTGACAAGAAGAAAGTTCAAGCACATCATACCAATTCTGGCATCTCTTCACTGGCTTCCGGTCTCTGTGAGAATCAGATTTTAAGGTTCTATTACTAACCTACAAATTATTATGAACTAGCACCTCCCTACTTAGGTGACCTACTTACAGCCAATGTACCGGCCTGGGCTGTGTTCTCAGGGCGCAGGGCTACTGTGCATCTTTAGGATGAATAAAAAGTCTGTAGGGCACAGAGCCTTTCCTTATCGTGCACCTGCTTTGTGGAATGATCAGCCTGTGGAAATAAAACTGTCAGATTCTGTAGAGACTTTCAAGTCCAGATTAAGGAAGCGCCTTCACTTCATCTAAATTCTGGGTCTGTTAGTGAAGCTCAGGGCTAGCTGCAGGCTCTCAGAGTATTTTCTCTGCTTTCCTGTCATTTACTGCTGGTGAACTCATACCTAGGTGCAGTTTTTCAAGGTGGCTGTTTCTGTTCTTTCCCTTTCTGTCTGAGATACTGATGACGTCACAAAAGGCTGATGGCTGCGCACCATAGTGTGCTGGACTGACCATGAGCTGCCATGGCTCAAGCTGACGCAGCACACTACAGTCGTCTTTGGAATATACTCTACCATGAGGACAGCTTGTGCTGCAGCCCACTGACGATGTGAAGGATGAACACTGGCACTGCGCCCCAGGCTGCTGGATGGCCCCTGCATGTGGCACCAATGACTTTTTGCTCATTTCAATAAGGCACTTAGTTGTGAGGGCTATTCTGGTTTTTTCCGTTTCCTGTTTCTTCAGCCCCAGTAAAACCTTGCAACTGTGGTGACCCACTGCTAGGCCATTCTGAGTCTGGTTTTCTTGTGGTTTCTTCCTCAACATCATCGGGGGGGGGGGGGGGGGGGGGCGGGTCCTTACTGCTCATAATAGAATGGTAGGCTTTTAAACACTGGAACACAACAACATACCTAGAGGATGGTGTGTGGACAGACCAGCCAAAATCTGCAATCTTCAGCTCCCCACTGGACCCAAGTAACAGGTTCTCAGGTTTAATGTCCCTGTGGATCACCTTCTTGGAGTGGACAGTAGTTTAGTGCATCTGCTAGCTCCATGATGTACTAAGACAGAAAAGGGAAAAAAAAACAAAAAACAAACATGATGGATGAAGCACATACCCAATAGGGCACCGCAGTCTCGTTTGAACCCTGCATGATATGTGGGATTTGACCACTTATGGGGACAGCTGGTCCTGTAGTCCAATATATAAACAGCACCAACTTCACACAGAAAACGTTGTACTGTTTTGTTTTCAGCTGCAATCACCAAAGCAGTCGCTAAAAGTGTTTTTTTTTCCAGTTCCCAGTGGAGAAGGGAAGACGGTCGTGTCAGTAAGTTTCACCTACACAGCTAACCAGAGTAGCTCCGTTCTCTCGCCTGCAAAACCACCCTAACATGCGTGTGCTCCGGGTCATAAACCGCAAAACCCCCACTTTCCCACCGCAATCATCACTTTTTCTTTGGCATTTTCACTTTGTGTGTAATTTGCACAAAACGCCCCCCAGGAGTAGAGAAATTCTATCATAGTCATATTTTACCCCTTAGGGCCCGCCCCAAAGGAGACCATGCTGCCCAATTAATTGAGATCAACATGGCAGCTGCTTTAGTGACCACAAACCACATCCTAGCTGTGCTCAGACTGCAGGACTTAATGTTTAATTCAGATCAGCCTCTCTTTTTTTTTTTTTTTTGCCTGTTCACAGTATTCCTTTAGTGTGGCCAACATCAGAGTGTAGTGTAAACTGTTCACCATCCCAAACAAGTAAATTTTCCCCCCAAAATAGAAATGACAGCGCCAGATGCAAGGGAAACGAAGCAACCCAGCTAGGAGGGTTCAGTAGGAAGCAGCACCCCCTCTGGAGATGGGGACTTTACCATAACAGCTTTAAAAGTGTGCATTCTGGTGACTCTTGAGATATAATTACTACCCTTATGTATAGTATTAAAAAGACCTTTTCTGGATGATAAAATTTGGTATTATTTATGAAGGACATAAATATTAAATACATTACAGGATTACTGTATACCTCAATTAAATAAATGTTTTCTTATTCCAGGTAACAGACACTGCCAAAGAAATATCAATTTCAGTGCAATGATTCATTTTCTCTACACAGTCACTTGGTAAAAAAAATCTAAAATTTAAATTAATGGTGCCCGAGGAGCACAATGAAATTAAGTGTTATGCTTCCCTTTGTGTTTCCCTTGACAATTTTAATTTCATGTACTTTTTATGCACTTGTTACTTTTATTGTCAAATCAAGTCAAATGCCTCATCCACCCAACACAACTACTGTTCAAGAATGAAATGTGCTCCCCGAATGATTGAAAATTGTCATGTGATCATTTTTTAGTAAGTGCAACTAATAAAGGACCATCTCCTCTGGTTTCAGTGGTAGAGTGCGTTATGTTTTTGAAGCATTCTTTTGCAAACAGCGTATAAAAATAACATTTGTTTGTGTGATATCAGCAGCTCAGAATAATATTAAAGATAAAGTTGACACCATGTTGCCTTGTATGGCTCAATAGACCTGTGGACTGAGGACTACGTAGGGCCCCGTAACATTCAGAGAATTTCAGCTTTATGATTTAGTGTATCCTCAGATTTCTTTGATGGATTTGACACATTTCTGTATGATACAGAGTACAGGTGATACCACAAGTAGGACTTTCAGAGAATGTGTAAATGTAAATTGAGAATCAAAATATATGCAATTGAATGGTTGTAACTGACGCAAGTACGTATAATGTACGTGAAACCATGTTTTACAAGTCATGGTTCTCTGAAAAGCGTCATATCAGCGCTTTAAAACTAAAAAGTGCTCTTTGCGGAATTTGTTTTTCCAATAACAGAGAGCTAACATGGTTAGCACTGGTGCCTCACAGCAAGAAGGCCATGGGATCAATTCCCGGCCTTTCTGTGTGGAGTTTGCGTGTTCTCCCTGTGTCTGCGGGGGCTTCCTCTGGTTTCGCCCCAAAATCAAAAACTTGCTTATTTAGGGTCTGCTCCTTTCACTGCCCCTGACCAAGGCAGTGTCTTTATATTTGGAGCTGGTCCCCGGGCGCCGGACTGTGGCTGTCCACTGCTCGTAATGGGTGGATTGTGTTTAACTGTAATTAGGATGGACAAAATTCACTGTATGTATGTATGTATGTATGGCAATAAAAGCTCTTATTCTATTCTTATGTGTGGTAATAAAAATCACTCACCAGGAGGGGAGGATGGGTCTGTCTGATCAAATCAGCTGACTTCAGACAGAAATTACCAAAAAAGGACATCTCCGTCCATGACGTTTTAGTTTTGTTTATTTGCCTGAAAATGCGGTGTAGTGACATCACAGCATCATTTCAGACAAGCTCAGGAATTTTCCACTTTGAGTGATCCACAAATAAAGAAAGGATTTCCACCCCACCACACTAAAACATGTGTTTTTTCACCCCTCCCAAATTTACATTTCACAAAGGACCAGATTTTTTTTTTTCCCAAAGGTTGTGTGTGCTGATTTTTTTTGTGGGGGGGCTGATAAGCCATCATCACCTCACTGAAAGCACACCCGCTGTCCACAGTTTGTAATATCAACTTAAGAATATAAATACAAAGAATCTCAATCGTTATTATCGTCCACAACGATTCAATGAGCTCTGTGTGAGTTAGTTGAGGACCGTTTGGTAAACATGCTGAGCAGTCATAGTCATGTGGCTTTTTCCTCAAATGGCTGAAATAGTTTGTTTTTAAATTGTATTTATATAAAACGCACACACATATTTGGCTGCTCAGTCATTTTGATGAGAGGCTACGAGTGATACACAGATCAAACTTGCAACCTGCGGGCACATGCCGAGGGGTACAGGTAAGCTTTGTGAGAAAATATTGCAGGTGCAGGCAGAGCAGGTCATAAAGTGGCAAAGCTTCCTTCCATTAAGCAATAAATAATTTACAGATACATTACACACACCCGAAATGGCATACAACAGGCTAAGATGTAAGGACATCTTTTTTTCTCTTCTCCTGCTCCCTCGCACCAGAGAAGTGATCTGCTTGTAGGTGACAGCGAGTCTGCCGTCCGCTGTGTGTGATACACATGCGGAGCTGATAAGATGCTATTCAAATGCTATACTAGCTCTGCAGCAGTGTTTCACGTGCAGTAAATGCGGCATACTAAAATACAAAATGGGGTGAAATGGGGCCCGTTACTCATGAAATGGGGGTAAAATGTAACTTCAACTTTTTTTCATTTATATAGCACCAAATCACAACAGAGTTGCCTCAAAGCACTTCACACAGGTAAGGAACAAAATTAAGAGGACTGACCCAGACTGACTCCAAATATGATTCAACTAAGCCCTTTAATTTTTGTAAGCGAAATGTGGACTTGATAATGAAACAGGGGTGAAACGTCGCGAAATGGAGCAGACTGACTCCAAAAATGTTTCAATCAAGTACTTAAAAAATAGCAAAATGGGGACTGATAATAAAATGGGGGTAAAACATAACGAAATGGAGCAGACTGACCACTGGCTGAAGTTTCATCTCTTGAACGCCAGATGGCGCACCTGCCCGTTAGTACATGTACTGAGCACATCTCACAAAAAACAAAAGCCAAACGATTAAATAAAGTACTTATTTGGAGTCAGTCTGGGGCCATCTGCTACATTTCACCCCCATTTCATGATTATCAGTTCCCATTTCATATTTCAGTATGGCCTCTGTAAATGTACTAGACTGCAAGGTACTTCTATGATGGGTAAGTACACTGGGCTGTTTAATACTCATGGAAACAGACTGCCATGAATATTATACAGCCCAGCGTACTCAACCATGGGAGATGTGGGGAAAAAAAAAGATAGTTTGTATACATCATGATTAGGGATGGTACTGATAAGATTTAATCAATATTGATGCCATTATCAATTCTGCTTATCAATCAGATTCCCTTATCGATACCTCTTGTGAATTTTGTACAACCCCTGGCAAAAATTATGGAATCATGTTTAATTTTGTAGAAAAAAAAGCAGATCACAGACATGACACAAAACTAAAGTCATTTCAAATGGCAACTTTCTGGCTTTAAGAAACACTATAAAAATTCAAGAAAAAAAGATTGTGGCAGTCAGTAACGGTTACCTTTTTAGACCAAGCAGAGGAAAAAAATATGGAATCACTCAATTCTGAGGAAAAAATTATGGAATCACCCTGTAAATTTTCATCCCCCAAATTAACACCTGCATCAAATCAGATCTGCTCATTGACACTGACCCTATGCCATGACCATTGACCCTATGTGTCTTTTTGCAAGGAATGTTTTTGCAGTTTTTGCTCTATGGCATGATGCATTATCTTGAAAAATGATTTATCATCCCCCAAACATCCTTCAATTGTCCAAAATATCAACATAAACTTGTGCATTATTGATGATGTAATGACAGCCATCTCCCCAGTGCCTTTACCTGACATGCAGCCCCATATCATCAATGACTGTGGAAATTTACATGTTCTCTTCAGGCAGTCATCTTTATAAATCTCATTGGAACAGCACAAACAAAGTTCCAGCATCATCACCTTGCCCAATGCAGATTTGAGATTCATCACTGAATGACTTTCATCCAGTCATCCACAGTCCACAATTGCTTTTCCTTAGCCCATTGTAACCTTGTTTTTTTCTGTTTAGGTGTTAATGATGCCTTTCGTAGCTTTTCTGTATGTAAATCCCATTTCCTTTAGGCGGTTTCTTACAGTTCGGTCACAGACGTTGACTCCAGTCTCCTCCCATTCGTTCCTCATTGTTTTGTTGTACATTTTTCGATTTTTGAGACATATGCTTTAAGTTTTCTGTCTTGACGCTTTGATGTCTTCCTTGGTCTACCAGTATGTTTGCCTTTAACAACCTTCCCATGTTGTTTGTATTTGGTCCAGAGTTTAGACACAGCTGACTGTGAACAACCAAGATCTTTTTGCAACATTGCGTGATGATTTACAAAATTAAACAACTGAATGAACATCCTCTGAGGCCGGTGATTCCATAATTTTTGCCAGGGGTTGTACTAAAAGTAGGCTTTATAGGTTTCTATGTATTTCATTGAGTCTTAAAGTAAATAAATATGAAATTGGTCACTGTATCCTTGATCTCTGGACATAAATAAAAACAAAACGGTGTTTCGCTTTGAAGTTATTAATTCCGACTGGACTCTATCGTTCTAACTTGACTTGGCAGACAGCCACGCAGCGTTTGGAGCTGTGTGAACAGAACGGAGGACGATTCTCGTTTCTTTCTCGAGAGACAGGAGTCCCAGTTAGTAACTTTAATCCCCTCAAAAGTGACTCACGATTGACATATTCAGGGATGAAAGTGGTGAAAAACACCACACACAAAAAGCTGAAACCCAAAATTACACCCACACCACCTGCACGAAAATATTTGAATTCTAGAAGCTCTGAAATGCAATGCAATTAACACATGAAAACATGGTTTGACCGAAACAAAATGTTATTAAACTTAAGACAGGGATGAAATGGAGGTGTAAGAGTCACTAGGTGTTCACAGGAAATATTTATTTATGTATGTTCATTGTTAGTTGTTTTATATTTTCTGTTGTGTTTTTATTCAGGTTCTTTTTGTCTTTCTCTAAAATTGTATATAATCATTAGATTAGTTATTATTACTATTATTGTTGTGGTTGCTAATATTATTAATATATAAACAACAATAAATTTAAGAAAATATTACAATTTGTAATACATTTCACTCCTTTACGACAAACGCTTATTACAGTGGTCCCTCGCTACAACACAGTTCACCTTTCGCGGCCTCGCAGATTTTTTTTTTTGTCCAATTTTGCATGCTTTCTTTTTTTCTTCTTTGTTGTTTTACAGCGCATTGTGTTCTGCGTCCTCATCAAGCAGGCCGGTCGCGGCACCGCGAAGGCAGAGCACACGCATTGTGTTCTGCGTGTCTGTTTATAAGAATCTTCTCGCCCACAAGAAAAAAAGAGCGGCAACAACTACCCATAACTGTGTTCTTCACTCAGAAAAAGACACCTGCAGCGAGGTGTGACTCAGTGGAAAAAGGCGCGACAGCGGCACGGTGCCAGGACGAAGAGGCGGGATCAGAGGAACTGTGAAATACTGGTCAGTCACTATTAATAATTTCTTATGTGTCCAACCTCGTAGGTTGATCGTTAAAATTAAATTTGTTAGTTCTAAAAGCCATCATAATTATCTGTAGGAAAACGTTCTATTTTTATTTCTCAAAAAAAATGTTTGGGCATGAAAACAGGTTGGTCTTATTTTCTACTAAGGTTTGAACTTTGAGAGTGTTTACACACGAGAGAAAAGTGAGAAAATGTTAATGCCCGTTTGAAAAAAGTGTATAAAGTGTGTAGTGAGGTGTTTTACAGCCTTAAAACGTCTATAATAATTGTAAAAAATAACGCTGACTACTTCGCGGATTTCGCTTATTGCGGGCTATTTTTAGAACACAACTCCCACGATAAACGAGGGACCACTGTATACAGAAAACAACGCACCTGAACGTGCTGACAACTGCAACTGCTTAATGCTAACACTGAAAATGCCATAGACAAGCTAATGTGTTAGCATCAGTCCCATTTTTAAGTTATAAAATACTTCTATCAACTGTTTCAGAAGACAATAACAGGTCAGTTTAACATAAAAAAAGGTAAATAGCGGGGAAAAATTAAGACAAAGCGAAAGAAAAAAAATGGGTCAACGAAGCAATGATCGAAGCACTGCGAATCACTGCTTCGATTGGTTCAAGGTTCAAAGCAAAGCTGCGCCACAGAAAAGTTGATTACAGACCCGCTGCAGGGTCTGTAATCAATGCAGAGAAATTATTTTCCTGACAAACACCCCCAAAAACAACAGCCACTCTGAAGGACCGATAAGGGATCGTTAAGCAAAAAGGTTATTGATGTCGGTGGATCAAATAATTTCTTAATACCTGAAAGGAACCGGTTTTCGATACCCATCCCTAATCATGACGCAGGCTACAGACTGGTATCCTGTCCAGAGTGTACCCTGTCCTCATGTCCTATGGCTCCTGCTCCCCCACCCCCCCAAGACCCTTTATGGAATAAACAAGTCCTAAAAAAATTGAGTGGATGATGCCGGCTCAAACTATTGGTCAAATAGCTGCTTCTTTGACCAATAACTGACCAACAATTTTTTTTTGCTTGAGATCAGCAGATTGCCCTCTTAAAAAGAAATAAAATTCACCCATGTGGTCTCCTCACATCCAACACACACCCTGTGATGCATTTGTGTGGTCTCCCCTCTCAAACTCTCTTCCCCTACCCATATCTTACACGCACTGCAACAAATGCGTGTGTGAAGGACAGACTGAATACATGGAAGTCCGGCATCGCCAACCGAACGGCCCCCCCCCTAAAAATTGGTCCGCCCTGCCTTCACGGCACATGCGTCATTTCAGAGCACAGCAGACACTTGCACGACTTTGATGCACGCACTGTGTCATGCAGGAGAGCAAACTCATCTTTAACGGCTGTGGACTGAACGTGACAGGGACGGCGGCAGTGGGTGCCAAATGTGCAAAGGGAATTTTGAAATACTCAAAATAATAAATAAATCTTTCACGCATAAATGTCGTGCAACAAACGTGAAGTGGTACGTGAACGGTGCGTGTAGGGCTTCAACTAATGATTATTTGGATCGTCGAATCTGATGGGGTTTTGACACGATTAATCAGAATAAGCGGGGAATTTTTTTAAAATGTGCCAGGGAAACAATTTTTCCCTCCTTCCATCACTTTATTTAACAACAGAACATTATTTACAAACTTAAAACACTTGAAAATCAACAAATCGTCAAATGTCCCTTGGCTGTTGAAATATAAATAAGAATAAATCAGTTTATAATAAAGAACAAAAATTATTATTTCAAATGGCATTGCTTTATCAAAGTGCTGAGTTGCCATAAAAACAACAATGAAACATATAAAACGTATAAAATATATGGTAAAAAAAAGAAAAAAAAGACAAAAAAAGAGGTATTTTTGTTGCTGCAAATGAGCAATTAGCATATCCAGTTAACCATAAAACCTAAATCAAAAACCTGTAGCCTGATCATATGTGCAACATTCTCTGTATAACTTGTAAACAAGGCTGGGTAGGGATTACTCTGAAAGAATACATGTGGATTACCTGTATGTATGTCCATACATTTGGATTGCATTTCAAGTAATCCTACCCAACTTTGCTTGTAAACCTATGTGGTCATTTCACAATGACACATGTGTACATACATTTGGATTGCATTTCAAGTAATCCTACCCAACTTTGCTTGTAAACCTATGTGGTCATTTCACAATGAACATGTGACTCATGTCCTCTTTCTCTAAATTGTACTGTAGCCTATTAATTATTACTATTATTGTTATTATTAATATATAAATAAAATCAATTTAAGAATATAATTTGTAATACATTGACTTACGACAATGCTGATCCATTAATTATTATATCAAAAACAACTGCACAAACATGCTGAAATGCAGCAGCTTAATGCTAACTTTAACATTAAAAACGCCATAGACATGCTAACGCATAGCATCAGGTTAGTATAAAATACATCTATCAACTGTTTCAGAAGACCAAACGTCGTTTAACATAAAAAAAAACTTTCCAACTTCGTCTTTTGGCTAAAATAAAGCACTTTCTCAGTAGACTGATCTTGAGACAGCCATTCATGCTTTCATAAGCTCCAGACTTGATTATTGTAATTGCACTTTCTTCGGGCATTAATCGTCGTCTCTTGAACGTCTCCAGTTGGTGCAGAATGCTGCTGCTCGTCTTTTGACAACACTTTTAGACGTGAGTAATAAAATTACACACCGTCCTGTACTCACTCCACTGGCTTCCAGTTCGTTTAAGAATTGATTGTAAATTTTAATGTTTGTTTTTTAAAGCTATTTATGCCTTGCACCTCCCTACTTGTCTGAAATTTTAATTTTTGCGCACCTACAGTAGGACATCAAGGGCATCTGGCCAGCTTTACTTAGATGTTCCAAGGTCAATAAAGGTCAATAAACGCTGGGGTGATCATGCTTTCCGCGGTAGCTGGCCGAGACTGTGGAATGAGCTACCTCTTGAGTTACGTACTATTCCTGACCTAGCACTTTTTAAATCTAAGTTAAAGACTTATTTATTTAAACTGGCTTTTAACACTTAGTGGGGAGGTGACCTGTTCTGTTATTTTTATGTTCTTTTTATGTGTTTTAAAATTTTATTTTATGTGTGTTTTATTTTTGTAAATTTGTGTTTTAATGTTAAGCACTTGGGACACCAGTCCGGTGCTGTAAAGCGCTTTATACATAAATGTTGATTGATTGATTGATAAAAAAGGTAAATATTCCTCACAGACATATGCTCTTTGGGGTTTTAGTGGGGAAAAAATTAAGATAAGCGAAATAAACAAATGAACCAACGAAGCAGCAGCTCGAAGCACTCCATTGGTTCAACATTCAAAGCAAAGCTCGGTTGATTATATGGAAGAAACGAAACATTTGTGGTAAAACAAAGTTATTTAGCAACTAATCGACTAAATTAGTTGACAACTATTTTAAAAATCGATTTAATCAATTAACTCGTTTAGTTGTGTGATCTACTCGGCAATACTACATCCAGCTCGCCAAGTCGAGTAAAGAAGCAGTGAACAGTGTGAGTGATTGCGTCAGCACAACGCATCAGAGCGCAGCTCATCTGAATGATTATCACAAGATGTTAAATCTATCACAAACATACTTTTACAGCTGCACAAAAGACTTTTACCAAGCCATAACAATGTAAACATGACAATTACATTTTTAGACGGGTCCAAATGCTTTCTCCAGCTCATTCAGCGCAAATTATATTTTTAGACGGCTCCAAATGCTTTCTCCAGCTCATTCAGCGCGCAGTAACGGCTGCAGCTGGAGCGGTCCTCTGTGATTCATGAAGTGATTAGAACCCTTTTCAACACCCAGCTCGCAGAGAAAATTATTAATCCGCAAGAAATTATTTTATATATGCAGCGTCCAGCGCACAATGCATGGCAGTCAGTGGAACAAAGCAAAGCTTCCAGCTGTGAACATCATGATGTGTGTGCATCAAAGTTGTGCAAGTGTCAAGGAGCCTTGACTCTCTACATCCACAGCGATCAAAGAGAATAATGTGATTATTAACCATCAGATGACAAAGTAAATCTCTTAAATCATTCTCAAGCCACTTTTAAGCAGAAACGAGGCCGCTTCAAGTAGAAAACGAGGTGATAATCGGTGAGTCGTTAATGGCGCTCTGAAATTATGTAAGAGCAGCAGCACGTCAGAGTCAGGTGTGCAGCTGTGACGTTCTGATCGCTTCCCCCCATCTTTTATTATGAAATAATGCTGAATTTACGTGAAAATGATAGTTGTACAAAAGCTTCAGATATTTGTCACTGACATAGATGACTGGAGTGCAGTTTGAAGCAGAAATGAGACGATAATCTGTGAATTGCTGCTGACGCTTAGAAATGACGAGCTGCTGAGCTCCAAAATGATGTATGTGCACTCAAATCAGTGCAGATCAATTTTTAGAGGGGGGGGACCGGTCATTCTGTGACACCGGCCTGCTCACTTTTCCAATGACATCAACAATAACTCAGAGAGTGCACTCCGTGCTGCTTGATGAATTCTCTACCAATACCATAACCTGCACCTCACAAATCTCTCTGCACCAAGTGATTTTATGTTTTTAAAGAAAGGTGCCATACATCACAGTTTTGCACGCATGTGTGAGAAAAAGTGTGTGCGCACATGCATGTGAGGGAAAGAATGTGCTCAGCAGCCCCATAATTTTTTCTCTGCCCTCTTTCTGCAGGTTCAGGGTCATACATCACCTCATATTTTTGCATATCTGGCACAGCGGGTGTTAAAAAGAAAAAGCTGACTTATGAATCACTAAAATCCAATGCCGTTTGTTTTCTCTTATGGAGTGAACAGTGAGTGAGGTGAGAACTGACTACAGTGACTGTGACCGGTGGAATGGAGGTGTTAACAGCTCCATCAACAATGAGGGGAAACTCTCACTCACATGCTCTGGTCAGAGCCAGAAGTGGTGCAATCCTGAACGCAACTTTATTTCATCCACAGTTTCAGGATGCCAAGGGCATAGAGGTGTTTGTGCAGTGACTGCCACCTTCACAGATTTGTGACAAATGTCGACCAAGGGTGACATCAAACCCAAACTCATATTACTGCTCAGACAGAAGGAAGGAGAAAAAGTAAATAAATAAATATTGACAGACTTACCGTGGCACTTCTGTCCTCAGGAAAAAAGCCACAGCGCTGCAATTCACTGTAGAGTTCACCCCTGGGTGCAAACTCCAAGATGAGGTACACACGCGAAGCATCATGGAAGTACCCATAAAGACGAAGAATATTGGGATGCCTGTGGAACGTCACCCAGATAATTAGTCTAACAAGTTTTAAATTTAAAATATCCCACAAACCATCCCGCAGACTACACAGTTCCAGTATTACTCATTTCCTGTATTGTAAACCTATCTGACAACGCCATTTTTAATTAAAATGCTAATTTTCTTATTAAAAGGGACAATGTAAACAATGTTTGCTCTAAATTTAAACTGCACCCCTGACTTCTTTAACATACCCACTACTTACGCTCAAGTCCATAAGTACCTAGAGAGCAGAAATGGTTTTATTTCTCCCCTACACATCACCATAATAGAGGTTAAATGAAACAAGATAGGGTTACATTTCATATACTGGTGTATCATAAAGGGTGGACTTGTAACACCCTGGTTAATTTTTATGAACATCAGATGCAGTTTCTTGGAGAAGACCTATCAAGACAATCTTAGTGTCATTTTAAAGCTTAGGATGCTCTCTTTCCAGCGATGTGTATTTATATCATAACACTTGGACATAAATCAAGGAACGTCTGGTCTGTTGAAATAATTTTGTCAGGGGTGGACTTGGCGGTGGTGGCGAGTCATAAACAGACACTCATGTTTTTTGCCCAAATGTCCTTAAATATTGTATATGAAAGAACTTTTGACACAATTCCATAGATTTTGCATGAAAATCGACAGAATGCTGTTTTTTGCAACAACAAAAAAAAGTCAATTCCGAGAGAAATCGCAAACGTTTTGAATTACAATACATTTTCCATTTATTTATGTCACTAAATCGCTGTTTTCTCTGAAACTAAATAGAATAATTAAAATCCAGAAGGTTGCATCTGAAAGAGATGCACGTCTATACTTTACATAATGAATTTAGAAAAGAATGCCCATTTGACCCGGTTACACTTTTTAGGCCCTGTCTGTGAAACGCAACCATATCTGTTGCACCACTCACACAGTCAGGGTAGCACAGAGATGGATTTTACAAACAAATGATCAAAGGGAGGCTTCAGTCTCCCATTTGCTTTCTGGCAAACTGCAGGTGAAATTTCATTTCTTCTAAATATGCATTTCTGTTCCACTCCACAATCAAAGCTGTGTCACTGATGATGCCACAGACAAAGGCTGCACTACAGTATTGACATGAGAGCCACAGAAAGATTGTCAAGAAAAGATCACTGCTCTGTTTGTTCTGGCCACCAGCACCACGAGTGAGGCACAGTGGCTAGTCAGTATGATTGGAAAGAACATATGGATCATAAAATTGTCTGGAGCAGGGCGACACCTAGAAAACCGAACCAAGCATGACATCACTTGTAGATTTCTAGTGTAGATTCTACACAATCCAAAAAGATAAGACTTTAATAATAATACATATACATACATACACACACACATACATATGCATATATAAACATGATTGGAATTGAAAAAAGATAGGAGCATCTTATTTACAATATGTGAAGTGGAATTTAGATGTGATATGGTGACATTAGTGCTGGGATTTGTAAACGACTTGTTATTGCACATGATTTGTGGACATATTAATATTGCACGTGATTTGTGGACATATTTCAGTGTTATTATACAGTCTGACAGCAGCAGGGAGGAACAACCTGCGGTATTGTTCCTTCTTGCACTGAGGGAGCCCCAGTCTGTCACTGAAGGAGGTGCTCAGCTCCATAACAGTCAGGTGCAGACGGTGAGAGGAGTTGTCCAGATGGATTTGAACTGGGCTAACACCCTCCTCTCAGCCACCTCCTCCATAAGAGTCCAGAGGACAGAGCTGGACTTCCTGAACAGCTTATTTGGTCTCTTTCTCTCCAAAGCCCAAAAAAAGTCATGATAAAAGCATTGTTGAGCAACAGAAAAATGAAGTCAGTGATGTTGCAGGAGTAAGAGACAGAGCAGGGTGTACCAAATTTGTTTGTAAACCCCCAATCGCAGGCATTCATACAAAAGTATAGGCAGATGCAGAGAACTGACCAAACCATTATGAGCTCTTGCTTCTAGAAGTTTGAGATGGAAAAAAAAAAAAAAAAAAAAAAAAAAAAAGATATTCTATCCATTTTTGAATAAGACTAATTAAAAAAAAGTGGAAAAAGTGCAGCTCTGGTCTGTGAATACTTTCTGGATGCACTGTAAGAGAGACTGACACTAACCAGTGACCCAAGCATCAACTGAATGTCTTAGCAACTGGCCCTCTTCGGCGGATCCTTGGGTCCCATTGGAATGACTGTATGTCAACTGATTGGTTACTATGGGAAACAAAGAATCACTTGCATTGTGAGGAAACATCAGCTATGACATGTTTTTTCCATGTGGCACATTTCTCTGTGCATGATCCAGTACACAGGTGCCTCAGTGTTGACAGCTACAGTGGCAGGAGAAGGCCAAGGGGACAAACACGCTTCACCTGGCTGCAGCAGGTGAATTGTTACTTTTGAAAGTTGGGTGGTTGCCATCCAGAAACAAAGGTGGCTCCGTAGGGTGGTGGATGTGGCAAACATGCAGCACCAGTGCAGGCTCTCTGATTGGACCTCATCAATTCCAAATAATGCAGCACTGTAGCAGCATTCATTAAAAAAAACTGCAGCATTCATTAAAAAAAAAAAAAAAAAAAAAAAAAAAAAAAGGGGGATGTAATGTTTATGGTGTTGTCCTTGTGACCAACAGGTGTTAGTAATGTCTGTTAAATGTGTGGCAAGATGCACAAAAGTACACACTCCTGTCCAACGGCCAATAAACTATGGAAGAAGGAAGCAGTAGCAACAGAACACTGGATTAAAAAAAAAGAAAGAAAGAAAAAGTTAAGCTTCTTAAGACTTACTCAAGCATTATTCCTACCAAGTGTGGCAAAATCTATTCATCTGTTTGAGTTTGCTTTCTGATGGACAGAAATGCAAGCAACTACAATATCCTGCGTTACCACCAGTGTGCAGGGCAACAACCGACACACACACTGGATGTCGACAGTATTAACAGCTAAACTGTTCAACCACCAGTATTAGGACCAGTTTCATTTGAAGAAGAAGAAAAAAAAAAAAAAAAAAAAAAAAAAAAAAGACTCTTAAGATGCTGCCTCTTTAGGCCTTCAACTTTCCATAATGTCAGGGGTGTACAGCTGCCCTTACTGGCCCAAGTATGGGCTTCAATTTCACCCAATACCAAACTAGAAGCGTCTTTACCTCAGATGAGACTGGATCTCCACTTCTCGCCTAAGCTGATGCTCCACCCCAGCCTTCTCCAGCTGCTTCTTGAAGAGGACCTTCAAAGCCAAGATGAACTTGCTTTGTCGTTCTCTGGCCAGGTAGACATTGCCAAATTTACCTTTTCCTAAGGGCCGACCAATATCAAAGTTTTCCAGACTCCACCGCTTCCTGTGTGAGTACAAGAGTACAATGACATTTGCAGTCTAAAGACTTCACACAAAATTTGTGTGAATTAATAAAACTAATTCAGACATACTTTGATGCAGCGTCATTTTCAGAATCATTCTTAGGAAGCTTATCTAAAACAGAAATACATTTTAGCACCAAAAAGTCACATTTCAACAACATTGTCCAAGAGTATAAAACATTTCTCCTTACTTTGTAGCATCGCCTGCTTGGGTAAGTCTGGTGTAGTCTTGGTCGGCTCCACATTAACCTTTAGCTCAACTGTCTCTGCTGGGTGTTTCTGGGAGACAAGGTTAGGGTGCGCTGGAGGATTTACACCTCGAGTAGAGGGAAACACATTCTCATCATGTGAGTGTGTGGTCTTAACAGTAACAGAAACCTGAGATACTGGTTTCTGATGGCTGACGGGCCGCTGAACACGCCGAGGTCCATTTGACATACCCATGACCCGCTGTGGCTGAGTTGGTGTTACTAAGGATTTTGTAGTAGGTTTCGGATGTGAAACAGGAACTCTCTTTGGTCCGTCAATGTTTGGCTAAAAGGAAAAAAAAAAAAAAAAAAAAAAAAAAAAATCCACTCTCAGGGGCCACAACCATAGGTGATCAACATGATTCTCCCCCCGCCTCTTACCTTTGTTGACTTGATCCTGGCAGAAGAATCCATACTCTGAGGGAACAGAAGGACAGATGTGTTAACTGTTGAAACAACAAAGTACAACATAGCTGACGGAAAAATAAATGTGGTGAAACTAAAACGACGACATAAAGTAACCATTACGACTGCTTCAAGTGTCTTATGCTTTTTATTTTTTATAATCACTGGTCTTATGTTTTTAGTTGCATTTTATGCTATTCAGTCATTCATTCATCATCACTGCCGCTTGACATGAGCACAGTGGTCCAGAAGAAATTCATCCAGGCATCTAGCTAGGAGGCCACCAACTGTTTAAGAGCTTCACCAGCTTTCTGTCTTGTGCGTCTTTCCTCTTCAGCTTTCTGTCTATTGGTCTCAAAGGTATTGATGACATCACAAACCGTTCTCCTCCAAGCCAATCTGCTGGAGCTGTAGCCCAGTCATCAATCATGCAGTCTTTCTTTAAAGACTGCATGATTGAAGAAAAAAAAAGTCCATTTGTTACCTCTTTGGTTCCAGGTTCCAGGTGTAATCCGTTATTGCTGCTGATTGCGACTGCGTTTGATACAGTGGATCATTTTGTTTGATAGGTTGGAGAATTTTTTTGGGATTACTGGAAGTGCCCTTGCCTGGTTGACATCATATCTGTCCAGTCGTTTTCAATGTGTCTTGTATAATGACACTACCTCCTCCTCATTTTTGGCTTTGGTGTGGATCATGTTGTACGCTACAGTTTTTCATCTACGCGTACTTGCTCCATGGTCACCGGCTAGCAATAGCAACACGACGCTCCCTCCGCCTGCTACCATGCTCCTGCATCTGCCTAACCAACTTCTGGATTTCGGCATTCACTCTGGACCAACTGACCACCTGGGGAACCTCTGTCAGCCCCGATATGTGAACAGAGGGGCTCGGCGGCGATTTATTTACGCTGGACCCTGGACCGGGGGCTCAATTCCAAGCCTGTGGATAGCTGCTCGTACTGGCGCACACCCTGTGCGTCATCTGACACGTCGTCAGAACAACGTCACTTCAGGGCATAAAAACTACAGTACTGTAGTCCTCGGACAGCGCCGCAGCGGGCAACCAGGAAAATGCGGAGTGGATTTCAGCGTGCTCCGCCCTCTGGTAAAGTCCTCATCAAATCCAAGTTCAGCTGTTAAAATTGAACTTTTAAACTGTCAATCACTGACTAACAAAGCATCCCTGATCCATAGCCATATAACTGAAAAAGGAATTGACTTCATGTGCCTGACAGAAACCTGGCACAAAACAGATGTGTACTGCACATTGAATGAAACATGTCCACCTGGCTATTCATTCTTAGAAAAGGCCCGTGGCTCTGGTAGGGGTGGGGGCATCGTGGTTATTCACCGCTCTGATTTACATCTGTCCTCTGTCACTCTGCCTAAACTGTCTTCATTTGAATGTTTGGCTTTCACTTGCTCAAAACCACTATAAATGAGAGTAATTCTCATATATCGTCCACCCAAACCACACTCAAATTTCATTTCAGAGATAACTGAGCTGCTTCTGTCAGTTTGCACATCATCAAACAATGTGATGATACTTGGGGACCTGAATATTCATATTAATTCACCCCAAAGTCAGTATTCCACAGAGCTGACACAACTCATTGACTTACTGCACCTCACACAACATGTCAATGTTCCAACTCACACTAAAGGACACATTTTGGACCTCATCATTACAAACTCCCCCATAAAAAAAATCTTCATGTGTATGATCTGGGTGTTTCTGAGCACAAGGTGATCTCACTGGACCTCCCTCTACAAGTCCATTACAGTAAAGGTAAATGCTTGATCCATTTTCGGAAAATAAATGATATTGATCCAGAACAACTGGCATCCGACCTATCATCTCACTCAAACTGCTAATAATTGCTCTCCAGATGGTCTTGTGGACTACTATAACACCGGACCACATCAAATTCTTGAGGTCCATGCTCCCCTTAAAACACGAGCTGTGTCCTTCTCCAAATCTGCTCCATGGTACACTGGTGCACTGCGTAGACAGAAGTGCGGCTGGGAGAGTCCTTGAGAGGCGCTATGTAGCTTCAGGTCTAACTGTCCATAGAGATGCATACCGGCAACATCAAAAATCCTACTCCAAATCCCTCAGTCAAGCTCGTTCATATTACTACTCCAATATCATAAACAGTAATCCAGGTAACCGTAAATAAATTGTTAAGACCCCCAAAACACGTGCAAGAAATCAATACCAATGAACAGTCTAAAATTGATAAAATCCGTTGCTCTCTCAGCTCCTCTGGTGCCCCCAATTCCACCCCTGGTTCCCCAGTCCCCAATTCCACTAATTTCACTCTCACCACACAGAAACAGGTGGAGGCTCTCATCCGTAAGATGACACCCTCCACCTGTCACCTGGATCCATTTCCCTCATCTCTGATTAAATCCCATGTGGTCTCCTTGAGCCCTCTCCTCACGCATATCATAAATCACTCTCTGCAATCCGGCTATCTGCCACAAACCCTTAAAACCGCCTTAATAAAACCTCTGCTAAAACAAACCCTACTCTCTTGCTCCTGGACCTCTCGGCCGCCTTTGACACTGTAGACCATACCATCCTTCTTCACCGACTCCAGCATTTCATTGGTCTTTCAGAAACAGTACTCCAGTGGTTTCGGTCCTACCTGACTGATAGAGCTGAGTATGTGGCCCTTGGGGAAACCAGGTCGAGGCCCCACATTGCAACCTGTGGGGTCCCCAGGGGTCGGTCCTTGGACCGACCTTATTTTCCATCTATATGCTCACCTTGGGCCACATCATCACCAGACATGGAATATCCTTCCATTGCTATGCTGATGATACTCAGCTCTATGTCAGATTGGACCACACTTCCTCATTTTCCATTCACACTCTCACTGCCTGCCTGGAGGAGACAAGGGCATGGATGAATGACAATTTTTTCCAGCTAAACAGCACAAAAACTGAAGCCATTCTCATTGGCACTCCAAATCAACTGAAATCATCCCCCCTCAAAGTATTTTCATTTTCTGGCCACAACATTCCATTAAACATCTGTTACAAACTTGGGAGTCCGTTTTGACCCCAACCTTTTATTTGACAACCATATCCAGCATATCTGTAAGACAGCGTTCTTTCATCTCAGGAACATTTCCAAACTCCGCCCCTCCTTGTCGCTGTCTGATGCTGAGAGGCTGGTCCACGCCGTTGTCTCCTCCAGGCTGGACTATTGTAATGCACTCCTCATCGGGATCTCTGGCAGAAATTTACAACGTCTCCAGTCCATTCAAAACTGTGCTGCCAGGATCCTGATGGGGCTGCCAAAAACTCAATACATTACTCCCATCCTAAACAAACTCCATTGGCTTCCTGTTAGGTTCAGGGTGGAATATAAGATCTGCCTCCTGACCTATCAGTGTGTCTGCGGCGGTGCACCAGTGTACCTCAAAGAACTTCTGTTCCCCCATGAGCCCATGAGACGCCTCCGCTCAAACAACAGTCACCTCCTCCAGGTCCTCAAAACTAAGCTCCACACAATGGGGGACAGAGCCTTTCAGGCAGCAGCAACACGCCTGTGGAATGCCCTGCCCATCCACCTGAGGGCGCCACAGTCAGTGGACTCTTAAATCAAATCTTAAAACGTTTTTATTTCAGAAAGCTTATGAATTATAGTTGCTAATTTTAACAGATTTTTAATTGATCTTGTTTAATTTTTATTGTTGTTGATTGTTGTTTTATGCTTCTTGTTTAACCTCTGTGGCACTTTGAGATTTGTTTACAAATGTAAAGTGCAATATAAATAAAATGTATTATTATTATTATTATTAAAGCTTCTTTTAAGGACATCCTTGTACCTCTTCTTAGGAGCGCCAACACAACGTGATCCAGCAGAGAGTTGACTGAGGAGAAGTTGTACATCCATTCTCGCCACGTCTGTACCATCTCAGTCTATTTTGGTGTGGCATAGCCTTGATACTTGTCAGGCAAGCTTGGTCAAGAGCTGCAGCATTGGTGACACGATCATAACATTTCACATTCATGAAAAGACTGGACAAGATCATCAGGAAATCCTGCTCTGTCCTCTGGACTCTGTGCAGGAGGTGGGGGACAGGAGGGTCCTGGCTAAACTTAAATCTATGCTGGACCACGAGTGTCACCCCCTGCTGGACGTTCTGTCTGCTCTGGAAAGCAGTTTCAGTGACAGACTCATCCACCCTCGCTGTGTGAGGGAGAGATTCCACAGATCGTTTCTCTCGGCTGCTGTCAGACTGTACAATGATCAAGCTTCAGATATCTGTCACTGACCAATGACTGGAGTGCAGTTTGAAGCAGAAATGAAACAAGATGATTGTCCAAAGATATCTTTGGTGTATTTCTCGAGTTGTTTCACTTGATAACGATAGGTAGTCCACGTTTCAGAGCCATACAGAAGTCAGAGGTAAATGGATACAGAACCTCTGTTTTAGTGCAGTTCAGTGATAGACAGGGTTGGGTATCGTGAGCCGGTTCTTTTCAGGTATCATTAAGAAATGATTTGATCCACCAATATCAATAGTCTTTTTAACAATTCGGTCCTTCAAAGCGGCCATTGTTTTTGAGGGTGTTTGTCGGGAAAATGATCCTTTCTCTACGTTGATTATAGACCCTGCAACGGGTCTATAATCGACCGTTTCTGCAGCGCGGATCTGCTTTGAACCTTGAACCAACGAAGCAGTGCTTCGGTCCGCTGCTTCGTTGGTTCACTGCTTTGCTCCTCTTCAGAAGCGACAGCTCCGTTTCTTATCCCCTCTCAAAGCCATTAAAATATATCAAATGTGAGTGATTTTTGTGCGGATTAAAGTGACTAACTGGGACTCCTATCTTGTTGCGAGAAAGAGATGAGAAATGTCCTCCATTCTGTTGCTCCAAACACTGCGCCGCTCTCCACTGAGTCAAGTTAGAAAAACAGTCTGCTCAGAATAAATAACTTTAAAGCAACTCGCCCTTTAAATCAAATGACTGTTTCCAAAAGTTTTAATACAAACAATAAACTGCAATCAATCAAAATGTTTTTTCCCGTCCCAAAATGAGACATCCTGTGCTGACGTGCAGCAGCTCAAGACTGTATGGCTGCAGACCTGCAGGCTCCAGCAGACGCCTGAGTTCAGCTCAGATGTATGGAGAGACTTTCATGCCATTAATGTCAATCAATCAATCAATCAATTTTTTTATATAGCGCCAAATCACAACAAACAGTTGCCCCAAGGCGCTTTATATTGTAAGGCAAGGCCATACAATAATTATGTAAAACCCCAACGGTCAAAACGACCCCCTGTGAGCAAGCACTTGGCTACAGTGGGAAGGAAAAACTCCCTTTTAACAGGAAGAAACCTCCAGCAGAACCAGGCTCAGGGAGGGGCAGTCTTCTGCTGGGACTGGTTGGGGCTGAGGGAGAGAACCAGGAAAAAGACATGCTGTGGAGGGGAGCAGAGATCGATCACTAATGATTAAATGCAGAGTGGTGCATACAGAGCAAAAAGAGAAAGAAACAGTGCATCATGGGAACCCCCCAGCAGTCTACGTCTATAGCAGCATAACTAAGGGATGGTTCAGGGTCACCTGATCCAGCCCTAACTATAAGCTTTAGCAAAAAGGAAAGTTTTAAGCCTAATCTTAAAAGTAGAGAGGGTGTCTGTCTCCCTGATCTGAATTGGGAGCTGGTTCCATAGGAGAGGAGCCTGAAAGCTGAAGGCTCTGCCTCCCATTCTACTCTTACAAACCCTAGGAACTACAAGTAAGCCTGCAGTCTGAGAGCGAAGCGCTCTATTGGGGTGATATGGTACTACGAGGTCCCTAAGATAAGATGGGACCTGATTATTCAAAACCTTATAAGTAAGAAGAAGAATTTTAAATTCTATTCTAGAATTAACAGGAAGCCAATGAAGAGAGGCCAATATGGGTGAGATATGCTCACCCATATTAATGTCTGAAAGGAAATGCTTTTTGACAAAAACTACAGATTTTGTTTACTTCTATTTCTGTCCAGAGATAAAGGATCCAGTGAACAATTTCATATTTATTTACTTTAAGACTCAATAAAATGTTGCTGACATCTAACCTGCAAAGCCTACCTGTAGTACAAAGAAAATTCACAGGAGGTATTAATAAGGGAATCGATAAGGAATCGGATCGATAATGGTATTGATAGACAAAATCTTTCCTGTTTTGGGCCATACTAAAATATAAAATGGAGCAAAATGGGGACTGATAATCACAAAATGGCGGTAAAATGTAACAAAATGGAGCAGAGTGAACCAGACTGACTCTGAATAGTACATTAAAATTGTCTGGCTTTTGCTTATTTTGTGAGATGCGCTCGAACAGAGGCAGTATGCGAGGACGCTCTCCATGGTAAAGCGGTAAAAAGACAGAAGCAATATCTGGTTCGGCTGGACTGAAAGGTGCAGGATGAATGTAAAATAAATGTAGAATTGCAAAGAATAAATGATAATATATGCTATTTTACTCATAATTAGCTTTGGATGCTAACATTGCTAAAAGATGCCAAACTGAATAAAAGGTTTTGTGTTCATTATTTTCAAAAAGTAACAAATGTTTAGAAGTAAGCACACCATGCAGGTTTAAATGAATTAGTTATTGTATTGAATGAATGAAGTTGAATATTGTGCACAATTGTGCCATAATGTGTTTAAGGGTTTTATCATGAAGTCAAATGAATGAGAATGTGTATGCCTATACTTTGATGAGTGTTCAATTAATTTATGATGGTTTTGAAATGTCACACTATTATACGGTTTGATTAATGATTCAAATATGTGCTTTTATATAACGGATGAGTGGATTCTTGTCATTTGATTGGTGCTTTGTATGTCACATGACATGGATAAATTCATCCAATTTGTGTTGCATTGCATTCAGAGTGAGGCTTGGTTCCATTTAGAGTGCAAATTTGGTTCCATACGTTTGGTACCATTGCACTCTAACGTGCACACGCGCACACACAAGCATGCACGTCCATGCATGCTCGTGCACGCACATGCACGCACACATACACAAAACCAATCCACTGTGCTGCCTGGAGGTTGTTAGCAGGAAGAGAGAACAAAAGCTGGACTCATTTCTGACGTGATTTTTTTTTCCACTGCACTTAGGACATACACAGTCTTATTTTTGTTGTTCACGCACGCACAAGCGCCGACCAGGTTGTGTGCGCGCGCACGCAGGGGACACAACTCCGAGACATAATTTGAGCTAACTCACACACACACCTCTCTGCAGCTTCTCTCCCCCTGCCATCCCCTCATTACCCCATCCCCGTAGAGACGGTGCCTGCTCCCAGACCACCAATAACCAGCAAAAATCTATTTAAGCATAAAAACTCAAAAAGAAAAAAATAATATAGCACCTTCAACTGCATCACAGACTAAAACAGTTAAATGTGGTCTATTAAACATTAGGTCTGCCTTACAGAATACCTGGTTACAGCAGGATGAATATGTTAGTTTAAATCAGTCAACACCCCCGAGTCACACTAACTGCCAGAATGCTCGTAGCACGGGCGGAGGATTAGCAGCAATCTTCCATTCCAGCTTATTAATTAATCAAAAACCCAGACAGAGCTTTAATTCATTTGAAAGCTTGACTCTTAGTCTTGTCCATCCAAATTGGAAGTCCCAAAAACCAGTTTTATTTGTTGTTATCTATCGTCCTCCTGGTCATTACTGTGAGTTTCTCTGTGAATTTTCAGACCTTTTGTCTGACTTAGTGCTTAGCTTAGATAAGATAATTATAGTGGGCGATTTTAACATCCACACAGATGCTGAGAATGACAGCCTCAACACTGCATTTAATCTATTATTAGACTCAATTGGCTTTGCTCAAAATGTAAATGAGTCCACCCACCACTTTAATCATATCTTAGATCTTGTTCTGACTTATGGTATGGAAATTGAAGACTTAACAGTATTCCCTGAAAACTCCCTTCTGTCTGGTCATTTCTTAACATTTACATTTACTCTGATGGACTACCCAGCAGTGGGGAATACGTTACATTACACTAGAAGTCTTTCAGAAAGCACTGTAACTAGGTTTAAGGATATGATTCCTTCTTTATGTTCTCTAATGCCATATACCAACACAGTGCAGAGTAGCTACCTAAACTCTGTAAGTGAGATAGAGTATCTCGTGAATAGTTTTACATCCTCATTGAAGACAACTTTGGATGCTGTAGCTCCTCTGAAAAAGAGAGCTTTAAATCAGAAGTGCCTGACTCCGTGGTATAACTCACAAACTCGCAGCTTAAAGCAGATAACCAGTTAAGTTGGAGAGGAAATGGCGTCTCACTAATTTAGAAGATCTTCACTTAGCCTGGAAAAAGAGTCTGTTGCTCTATAAAAAAAGCCCTCCGTAAAGCTAGGACATCTTACTACTCATCACTAATTGAAGAAAATAAGAACAACCCCAGGTTTCTTTTCAAACAGACAAAGAGTCAGAGCTCTATTGAGCCGAGTATTTCTTTAACTTTAACTAGTAATGACTTCATGACTTTCTTTGCTAATAAAATTTTAACTATTAGAGAAAAAATTACTCATAACCATCCCAAAGACGTATCGTTATCTTTGGCTGCTTTCAGTGATGCCGGTATTTGGTTAGACTCTCTCTCAGATTGTTCTGTCTGAGTTATTTTCATTAGTTACTTCATCCAAACCATCAACATGTCTATTAGACCCCATTCCTACCAGGCTGCTCAAGGAAGCCCTACCATTATTTAATGCTTTGATCTTAAATATGATCAAGCTATCTTTATTAGTTGGCTATGTACCACAGGCTTTTAAGGTGGCAGTAATTAAACCATTACTTAAAAAGCCATCACTTGACCCAGCTATCTTAGCTAATTATAGGCCAATCTCCAACCTTCCTTTTCTCTCAAAAATTCTTGAAAGGGTAGTTGTAAAACAGCTAACTGATCATCTGCAGAGGAATGGTCTATTTGAAGAGTTTCAGTCAGGTTTTAGAATTCATCATAGTACAGAAACAGCATTAGTGAAGGTTACAAATGATCTTCTTATGGCCTCAGACAGTGGACTCATCTCTGTGCTTGTTCTGTTAGACCTCAGTGCTGCTTTTGATACTGTTGACCATAAAATTTTATTACAGAGATTAGAGCATGCCATAGGTATTAAAGGCACTGCGCTGCGGTGGTTTGAATCATATTTATCTAATAGATTACAATTTGTTCATGTAAATGGGGAATCTTCTTCACACACTAAGGTTAATTATGGGGTTCCACAAGGTTCTGTGCTAGGACCAATTTTATTCACTTTATACATGCTTCCCATAGGCAGTATTATTAGACGGCATTGCTTAAATTTTCATTGTTACGCAGATGATACCCAGCTTTATCTATACATGAAACCAGAGGACACACACCAATTAGCTAAACTGCAGGATTGTCTTACAGACATAAAGACACGGATGACCTCTAATTTCCTGCTTTTAAACTCATAAAACTGAAGTTATTGTACTTGGCCCCACAAATCTTAGATACATGGTGTCTAACCAGATCCTTACTCTGGATGGCATTACCCTGACCTCTAGTAATACTGTGAGAAATCTTGGAGTCATTTTTGATCAGGATATGTCATTCAAAGCGCATATTAAACAAATATGTAGGACTGCTTTTTTGCATTTACGCAATATCTCTAAAATTAGAAAGGTCTTGTCTCAGAGTGATGCTGAAAAACTAATTCATGCATTTATTTCCTCTAGGCTGGACTATTGTAATTCATTATTATCAGGTTGTCCTAAAAGTTCCCTGAAAAGCCTTCAGTTAATTCAAAATGCTGCAGCTAGAGTACTAACGGGGACTAGAAGGAGAGAGCATATCTCACCCATATTGGCCTCTCTTCATTGGCTTCCTGTTAATTCTAGAATAGAATTTAAAATTCTTCTTCTTACTTATAAGATTTTGAATAATCAGGTCCCATCTTAGGGACCTCATAGTACCATATCACCCCAATAGCGCGCTTCGCTCTCAGACTGCAGGCTTACTTGTAGTTCCTAGGGTTTGTAAGAGTAGAATGGGAGGCAGAGCCTCAGCTTTCAGGCTCCTCTCCTGTGGAACCAGCTCCCAATTCGGATCAGGGAGACAGACACCCTCTCTACTTTTAAGATTAGGCTTAAAACTTTCCTTTTTGCTAAAGCTTATAGTTAGGGCTGGATCAGGTGACCCTGAACCATCCCTTAGTTATGCTGCTATAGACGTAGACTGCTGGGGGGTTCCCATGATGCACTGTTTCTTTCTCTTTTTGCTCTGTATGCACCACTCTGCATTTAATCATTAGTGATTGATCTCTGCTCCCCTCCACAGCATGTCTTTTTCTTGGTTCTCTCCCTCAGCCCCAACCAGTCCCAGCAGAAGACTGCCCTCCCTGAGCCTGGTTCTGCTGGAGGTTTCTTCCTGTTAAAAGGGAGTTTTTCCTTCCCACTGTCGCCAAGTGCTTGCTCACAGGGGGTCGTTTTGACCATTGGGGTTTTTACGTAATTATTGTATGGCCTTGCCTTACAATATAAAGCACCTTGGGGCAACTGTTTGTTGTGATTTGGCACTATATAAATAAAATTGATGATGAATTGATAAGTGACACTGCTAATTCTTGTAAGATACACACTCACACGCTCACTCAGCTGCCTGTTAGCAGAAGAGAAAGAAAACCTGGACTCACTTCTGATGTGACTTTTTTTTCGCTGCACTGAGAAGGTACACAGCTCGACCGAGCTGGTTGCGTGTCCGCGCACGCGCGCGGGACAGCGACATGATTATTTGACTGAGTTACCTGACGCTGACACACACACACACACACACACACACACACACACACACACACACACACACACACTCCACTCCACTCCACTCCACTCCACTCCACTCCACTCCACTCCACTCCACTCCACTCCACTCCACTCCACTCCACTCCACTCCACTCCACTCCACTCCACTCCACTCCACTCCACTCCACTCCACTCCACTCCGCTCCGCTGTAAGCTGTCTGGATGCATGAAGAGCTGCTCACATAAAATGCTGATGTGATTTTTGGCAGGACTGAGGAACTACACAGTCTTTTTTTTTCTATGGAAGTCCAAAGTCAGTGCACAGCATCACTGGACTACACGTCACAGTGGAACACCAAACTGTAAGTG
Organism: Thalassophryne amazonica; assembly: GCF_902500255.1. NCBI lineage: Eukaryota > Metazoa > Chordata > Actinopteri > Batrachoidiformes > Batrachoididae > Thalassophryne > Thalassophryne amazonica. The sequence goes on along the minus strand of NC_047105.1, from coordinate 42,075,535 downwards.
CCTTTTCTGTTGCTTATAAATTAATAAAATATCAAATGAGACTGATCTATTTTAGCCATTATATAAAACAAATAATGAATGTTTTTACATTCTTTCAATGGTACGAATATTTAATTCGGTGAAAGCTGGAACATACCATTCAACTCGACTTCGCCTCGTTGAATGGTATGTTCCAGCTTTCACATCATGAAATATTCATACCATTGAACTCATAAACATTCATTATTTGTATAATGATAAATTGTATTGAACATGTAAAACAGCTGACAGATTTGTTGACTCTTAAATCAATAAAGTGTTTTGGTTTAAGGTTTTCATAACATATGCTTAAGTAGGGTGTAACATGTTGGTTTAAAACATGTCAGACATTGACCATTTTTTATAAAGTCATGACTAATGCCTGACATGATGTTCCATGATATGTTCAAAGGTCATGAGGTCAAGATGTGTACTGCAAATAATATTGTTGTTGCCTCCGTTTATAATCAAATGGTTTGTACATTTATGTTTGAACTATGCTGATCAATAATATACAGTTGACTGACTGTATTGTTCAAAATTAATTGCTGCTTCTGCATTCTGTAAAATGTGAGTGATCTCATACTTTGACTGTGTGAAAGAACTTTGCTTTCAGAGGGAAAACAATGACTGGGTTATTTCTCATCAGAAGCCAACCTTGAAAAGTGTCTGGAGAGACACAATAACGCCACTGAACTGAACACATGGACCTGTTCTCATACGAAGCTGAAAACAACAGTGATTCTTTAACACTATTATACATTAATTAGTTACACTTACCGCAAAGGTAAAGTGGGGGTGTATGTTCTGGTAACCTCTGCACCCAGGGCGACAACGTTGGATGATTAAGGATTAACAACAATGCCCGCTTTATGGACTTCTTTCTACCATGGAGGTACATTATTACATGTTTGTGCTCAGACCAAGGAGGTGTGGTACTGGGCACCCCGCACGGACAGATTGACGTGCGGGACTGAGAGCCCCGCCCGGACAGATTTCTGAACTGCAAGCTTAAAAACTCTGTTTTTGAAAAGAAGATTGTTGTTTTTGCTGCACAATGCTGTGGGTATCTGTTTTGTGGAGTTATTAAGTATGCATTCTGAAGCCATTTTTGCACAAAGATGACTGATTTTTGATGACTGATCTGCTCTGCTGTTTTAATAAACCTGGTAGGATTAACGAATTCAAATTGTTGTTGTTTGTGTATTCTTTCTTGCACTGCCCACAGACACATGAGGGGAAACCTGAGATTTCTATGTTTTGAGAAAAGGTTATTTTGTTTTTTCCCCCCCAACAGAGCTGAAAATATCGCAGCCACCACGGCACACCAGTGGATTTTTTTTCTTAAGGGCCTGTCACAGTGGCGTATTCATAGAGCTGCTCATTGCGGCGTTGTGTTTCATTTAAATACGCCAGAAATACGCGCGTACTCAGCCTTTAACAGTGTTCGTTCATACTTGCAGCTGCATGTGTTCGCGTTTTAATGTGTTTTATTTTAAGGAGACTAAGACTCCTCAAAATAAAACCACTCTCTCTCTCTCTGTGACAGAGAGACAGACAGAGAGAGATTTTATGAAACGATGCGACACAGTTAAACAGTCCTCATATAATTAGTCCAGTATGATAAAGTGAAGCAACGATCTTGCAGTATTTATAGCTCCAGAAGAACAACAGGGAGATGTGAAGTGGCGCACAGTACTGTGTTGAAGTGTGGGCGGGCTCACAAAAGCAGACAGTAGCACGGCACTGCGTGTACTCACGTGAAGGCTCCATGCCGTGCTGTACGACAAAGAAAATTAAACAGGTTTAATTTCTTCTGTCCTACACGCGTAGCCCTCAACATACTGCTGAGTATTGAGAAAAAACTCCTCGTGAAGTGGGCGTAGAGCTGCTCATTACAGCGTAGACGATACGCTGTAATGAGCAGCTCTACGAATACGTTACTGTGACAGGGGCTTTAGGCTACCTACGCACTCCTGCGATATTTTCTATCTGGTTTATGTTATTTTTCTGAGGATTCTCAGAAAGTGGAGTCTTTACTGTGCCTTCTTAACCAAAAGTGTGGTGTCCCTGTCCCTATCCCAGGTCAGTTTCTCCTCTGTCCTGTGACTTAGAGGTATTCACCATTTTTATACAAGTATATTTAAAAAGCTTGCGGTGCATATAGCATCCGAGTTGTCCGTCCGCCCGTCCATCTGGAATTCGTTCGCCGCAACGTAGCATGGCACCTATTGCTCGCAAAAATTTCATATTTGGTGGGTACATGCCTTGGAGGAGTACTTCACATGGGTTCCAAGGCTGCTGACCTTGACCTGCTTTTCAAGGTCACCAGTGGTCACAACTGTCAAATCCTTTGCCTCAACGTAGATTCGCACCTACTGCTTGCAGAAACTTCATATTTGGTGGGTACATGCCTTGAAGGAGTACTTCACATGGGTTTGAAGGCCAGTGACCTTGATCTACTTTTGAAGGTCACCAATGGTCACAACTGTCAAATCCTTCGCCTGAAATTTGTTTGCCACAATGTACCTCGGCACCTATTGCTTGCAAAAACTTCATATTTGGTGGGTACATGCCTTGCAGGAGTACTTCGCATGGGTTCGAAGACCGGTGACCTTGACCTACTTTTTAAAAATTACCAATAGTTGCATTTGTTCGAAGGCTACCGACTTTTTATGGTCACTGTTGGCCACATCCTCTAAATTAATATAATATAATGTCAATCTCCAATTTTTCCACTGTGTATCCCAGTTTACATCAAACACATAAGGGTTCAACCACATACCTACCCCACACGTGTACATATTACTGCACTTTACATGGAAAATAGTACTGCGTGCGGGGCATTTCGTGATGACTGTCTCTAGTTTTAGTATTACTGTTATATTCTATACATATACGTTTTTAATTTACTATGTGACCTAAGTGGCATTCTGTGATATTTTATTTTTTTGCATTTTAGAATGTATGACTTTTTACCTAATTAAAACCCATATCCTACCTACCGTGTTTGGATTAAGTCCTCCGTACCTGTGGACACTTTGAAACATTAGTAGTCGTTCACTGTTTTAATTAACTTAACCAACAGATATTTTTAAACTATAGTAAACAAACATGACTTACCAAGTATGTTATTGCACGATGAACAGCAGAAACTACTGTCTTGAGATTTACTCAGATGTAAAAATAAACGTGATGGTGGGGGGAAAAGCGTTAATAGCCAGGTAGCTAAAGTTAGTCCAGCTAGCTAAGAGCTACGACGGCTCGGTGACCAAAAAAGAGGAACATCCACCACTCGATGCCAAAGAATAAGGCTTTTTCACCATTATAGGGTAATACAAATCCTCTTACTATTTGTGTAGTAAAAACATAAAGCGAATAAACTCGACTCTACTCAAAACAAATGCTTAAGATGTTAAAATCGTAAATACAAAGAAACGTTTTTCCTTCGTCTCAAACATTCGGACTCGTTAGATCCAAACGTCCCTCCGTTGATAACCTTTAAAAGCAAATCAGCATTCTGATTGGCTGAAGGAATGTTGATATTTAATCGCTATTGGCTAAAAAGGAATGCTCTTCTTCCTCTTACAAGCCAATGTTAATCGTACAATAACGCCACCAACAGGACTGGAGAATTATTCATGGTGTGTGTAGATGTATGTTTTTTTGCTCTTTACCCTCCATAAGGTACTAAAGGCACGGCCTTAAGACCTGATTGTGTGTATTTGTGGTTTATAAAAGGCACAAAGTTTGCCAATAGTGCAGCTGTATTGATTCAATAGTTTTTTTTTACCACTAGGGGGCCCTTTTGATTTACAGCAAAGCCACACTCTCGACAGCACCACTAGCTTAGCTTATGGCAATCTACAAGTGGACACTCTTGTTTTGGCCGAACTTCTAGCCAGTTTCTTGGTATTCTGTGTTAGTACACGCCCGTGGCCAACCTGCCTGATGAATTCCTGCGCAAAAAGCAGTTCCCAGTTAACTGTGATATTTGGCACAAAAACTTGTGTATCTCGTGTGTTTTTTGTGCCTAAATGATCCTAAGCGAATACTCACACTTATCCAGCAACATCTTCTCATGTCGGCAAATTCAGCACCATTTTACAAACAACCGGAAACTGGGTAAGGCGAAAGTAGTCCGGCGAGCTATTCCCATTCCACAATGCCAAGCGCGGCATGCTGAGCAGGGTGAGCAAACGCTCCTAAAAAATTTTTTTGTGAATGTGTCCCGCTAACATTTTCTCCAAAATCTATTTTCAAGCTTTATTCGATAGCATTAAGGTCAGCATCAAGGTCATAATTATTCCCCGAGATGAGCACGAGAAGAAGGTCTGCAAAGTTCCCCACACACTGTTGAGCCTATTGCATTTTCAGTGCTAAAATTTTGGATTTCGATACATGCACCATACAACCCCTGGCAATAATTATGGAATCACCGGCCTCGGAAGATGTTCATTCAGTTGTTTAATTTTGTAGAAAAAAAGCAGATCACAGACATGACACAAAACTAAAGTCATTTCAAATAGCAACTTTCTGGCTTTAAGAAACACTAAGAAATCAGGAAAAATAATTGTGGCAGTCAGTAACGGTTACTGTTTTAGACCAAGCAGAGGGAAAAAAATATGGACTCACTCAATTCTGAGGAATAAATTATGGAATCACCCTGTAAATTTTCATCCCTAAAACTAACACCTGCATCAAATCAGATCTGCTTGTTAGTCTGCATCTAAAAAGGAGTGATCACACCTTGGAGAGCTGTTGCACCAAGTGGACTGACATGAATCATGGCTCCAACACGAGAGATGTCAATTGAAACAAAGGAGAGGATTATCAAACTCTTAAAAGAGGGTAAATCATCACGCAATGTTGCAAAAGATGTTGGTTGTTCACAGTCAGCTGTGTCTAAACTCTGGACCAAATACAAACAACATGGGAAGGTTGTTAAAGGCAAACATACTGGTAGACCAAGGAAGACATCAAAGCGTCAAGACAGAAAATTTAAAGCAATATGTCTCAAAAATTGAAAATGCACAACAAAACAAATGAGGAATGAATGGGAGGAAAATGGAGTCAACGTCTGTGACCGAACTGTAAGAAACCTCCTAAAGGAAATGGGATTTACATACAGAAAAGCTAAACGAAAGCCATCATTAACACCTAAACAGAAAAAAACAAGGTTACAATGGGCTAAGGAAAAGCAATCGTGGACTGTGGATGACTGGATGAAAGTCATATTCAGTGATGAATCTCGAATCTGCATTGGGCAAGGTGATGATGCTGGAACTTTTGTTTGGTGCCGTTCCAATGAGATTTATAAAGATGACTGCCTGAAGAGAACATGTATATTTCCACAGTCATTGATGATATGGGGCTGCATGTCAGGTAAACGCACTGGGGAGATGGCTGTCATTACATCAGCAATAAATGCACAAGTTTACGTTGAAATTTTGGACACTTTTCTTATCCCATCAATTGAAAGGATGTTTGGGGATGATGAAATCATTTTTCAAGATGATAATGCATCTTGCCATAGAGCAAAAACTGTGAAAACATTCCTTGCAAAAAGACACATAGGGTCAATGTCATGGCCTGCAAATAGTCCGGATCTTAATCCAATTGAAAATCTTTGGTGGAAGTTGAAGAAAATGGTCCATGACAAGGCTCCAACCTGCAAAGCTGATCTGGCAACAGCAATCAGAGAAAGTTGGAGCCAGATTGATGAAGAGTACTGTTTGTCACTCATTAAGTCCATGCCTCAGAGACTGCAAGCTGTTATAAAAGCCAGAGGTGGTGCAACAAAATACTAGTGATGTGTTGGAGCATTCTTTTGTTTTTCATGATTCCATAATTTTTTCCTCAGAATTGAGTGATTCCTTTTTTTTTTCCCTCTGCTTGATCTAAAAAAGTAACCGTTACTGCCACAATTTTTTTTCCTGATTTCTTATAGTGTTTCTTAAAGCCAGAAAGTTGCCATTTGAAATGACTTTAGTTTTGTGTCATGTCTGTGATCTGATTTTTTTTCTACAAAATTAAACAACTGAATGAACATCCTCCGAGGCCGGTGATTCCATAATTATTGCCAGGGGTTGTATAATGCACGGCGATGGTGACCACTAAGACAACTTGATTGCAGAAAAAAATGTATGTATGTTCTCCTTGAATTTCTGGCTGTCTGAGTGGTGTCCAAAAAATGAGGTGGGCATCATAGATAATTGGCAAAGCTTCTGGCGGAAACCTGGTCTTCTTAGGAGAGAAGGCATCCATCCCACTTTGGATGGAGCAGCTCTCATTTCTAGAAATCTGGCCAATTTTCTTAAATCCTCCAAACCGTGACTACCCAGGGTTGGGACCAGGAAGCAGAGTTGTAGTCTTACACACCTCTCTGCAGCTTCTCTCCCCCTGCCATCCCCTCATTACCCCATCCCTGTAGAGACGGTGCCTGCTCCCAGACCACCAATAACCAGTAAAAATCTATTTAAGCGTAAAAATTCAAAAAGAAAAAATAATATAGCACCTTCAACTGCACCACAGACTAAAACAGTTAAATGTGGTCTATTAAACATTAGATCTCTCTCTTCTAAGTCCCTGTTAGTAAATTATATAATAATTGATCAACATATTGATTTATTCTGCCTTACAGAAACCTGGTTACAGCAGGATGAATATGTTAGTTTAAATGAGTCAACACCCCCGAGTCACACTAACTGCCAGAACGCTCGTAGCACTGGCCGAGGCGGAGGATTAGCAGCAATCTTCCATTCCAGCTTATTAATTAATCAAAAACCCAGACAGAGCTTTAATTCATTTGAAAGCTTGACTCTTAGTCTTGTCCATCCAAATTGGAAGTCCCAAAAAAACAGTTTTATTTGTTATTATCTATCATCCACCTGGTCGTTACTGTGAGTTTCTCTGTGAATTTTCAGACCTCTTGTCTGACTTAGTGCTTGGCTCAGATAAGATAATTATAGTGGGCGATTTTAACATCCACACAGATGCTGAGAATGACAGCCTCAACACTGCATTTAATCTATTATTAGACTCAGTTGGCTTTGCTCAAAATGTAAATGAGTCCACCCACCACTTTAATCATATCTTAGATCTTGTTCTGACTTATGGTATGGAAATTGAAGACTTAACAGTATTCCCTGAAAACTCCCTTCTGTCTGATCATTTCTTAATAACATTTACATTTACTCTGATGGACTACCCAGCAGTGGGGAGTAAGTTTCATTACACTAGAAGTCTTTCAGAAAGCGCTGTAACTAGGTTTAAGGATATGATTCCTTCTTTATGTTCTCTAATGCCATATACCAACACAGGGCAAAGTAGCTACCTAAACTCTGTAAGTGGGATAGAGTATCTCGTCAATAGTTTTACATCCTCACTGAAGACAACTTTAGATGCTGTAGCTCCTCTGAAAAAGAGAGCCTTAAATCAGAAGTGCCTGACTCTGTGGTATAACTCACAAACTCGCAGCTTAAAGCAGATAACCCGTAAGTTGGAGAGGAAATGGCGTCTCACTAATTTAGAAGATCTTCACTTAACCTGGAAAAAGAGTCTGTTGCTCTATAAAAAAGCCCTCCGTAAAGCTAGGACATCTTACTACTCATCACTAATTGAAGAAAATAAGAACAACCCCAGGTTTCTTTTCAGCACTGCAGCCAGGCTAACAAAGAGTCAGAGCTCTATTGAGCCGAGTATTCCTTTAACTTTAACTAGTAATGACTTCATGACTTTCTTTGCTAATAAAATTTTAACTGTTAGAGAAAAAATTACTCATAACCATCCCAAAGACGTATCGTTACCATTGGCTGCTTTCAGTGATGCCGGTATTTGGTTAGACTCTTTCTCTCCGATTGTTCTGTCTGAGTTATTTTCATTAGTTACTTCCTCCGAACCATCAACATGTCTATTAGACCCCATTCCTACCAGGCTGCTCAAGGAAGCCCTACCATTAATTAATGCTTCGATCTTAAATATGATCAATCTATCTTTATTAGTTGGCTATGTACCACAGGCTTTTAAGGTGGCAGTAATTAAACCATTACTTAAAAAGCCATCACTTGACCCAGCTATCTTAGCTAATTATAGGCCAATCTCCAACCTTCCTTTTCTCTCAAAAATTCTTGAAAGGGTAGTTGTAAAACAGCTAACTGATCATCTGCAGAGGAATGGTCTATTTGAAGAGTTTCAGTCATGTTTTAGAATTCATCATAGTACAGAAACAGCATTAGTGTTGTGTGGGCCGCTGAAGAGGAGGTACTGCTGGCTCACCACCACCGGATGGCGCCCTGCTTGGAGTGCGGGCTTCAAGCACAAGAGGGCGCCAGAACCACTGGGAGTGACAGCCGTCAATCATCCTCAACACCAGCTGTCACTCATCATCTCATCATCACCATCACCATAAAGGCCGGGTGGCGACTCCACCTCCTCGCCGAGAAATCTCCTACGATACAAGGTAATCTCTCTGCTGACTTATACGTCAAATAATAATCTGATCTGTTTTGCAGCTGTTTTTTCCTGGTGGTATTTCCTTGACTGGATTTTCGGAGCTGCACGTGTGTATGATTGGAGGTGGAGGCTCTCCCTCCACAAGAATCAATAATCAAGGTTGCTGGGTGTGAGGATTCACACTCACTACCTTCTGTTTTTTCTGCCAGCAGTACCAGGGCCGACAACGGAGGACAGAGACCACCTGGGGACTCGGGGCTTGGCGGCTTCAGTGTTCTTCAGGCCGTTGGTGGTAGAAGCGGTGTGGGTCCCGGCTCTTCGTTCATCTGAGGTCTCCTATCTTCGAGCCTGCCCGCAATCCTCTTGTGTGTGATTGGCAGTACCTTTGTTTATTTTACGTTGTGTTCTTGTGCAACATTAAATTGTTACTCCTTCCCTTATCCATTGTCCGTTCATTAGCGCCCCCTGTTGTGGGTCCGTGTTACGACACCTTCCCAACAATTAGTGAAGGTTACAAATGATCTTCTTATGGCCTCAGACAGTGGACTCATTTCTGTGCTTGTTCTGTTAGACCTCAGTGCTGCTTTTGATACTGTTGACCATAAAATTTTATTACAGAGATTAGAGCATGCCATAGGTATTAAAGGCACTGCGCTGCGGTGGTTTGAATCATATTTATCTAATAGATTACAATTTGTTCATGTAAATGGGGAATGTTCTTCACAGACTAAGGTTAATTATGGAGTTCCACAAGGTTCTGTGCTAGGACTAATTTTATTCACTTTATACGTTTCCCTTAGGCAGTATTATTAGACGGCATTGCTTAAATTTTCATTGTTACGCAGATGATACCCAGCTTTATCTATCCATGAAGCCAGAGGACACACACCAGTTAGCTAAACTGCAGGATTGTCTTACAGACATAAAGACATGGATGACCTCTAATTTCCTGCTTTTAAACTCAGATAAAACTGAAGTTATTGTACTTGGCCCCACAAATCTTAGAAACATGGTGTCTAACCAGATCCTTTCTCTGGATGGCATTACCCTGACCTCTAGTAATACTGTGAGAAATCTTGGAGTCATTTTTGATCAGGATATGTCATTCAATGTGCATATTAAACAAATATGTAGGACTGCTTTTTTGCATTTGCGCAATATCTCTAAAATTAGAAAGGTCTTGTCTCAGAGTGATGCTGAAAAACTAATTCATGCATTTATTTCCTCTAGGCTGGACTATTGTAATTCATTATTATCAGGTTGTCCTAAAAGTTCCCTGAAAAGCCTTCAGTTAATTCAAAATGCTGCAGCTAGAGTACTGACAGGGACTAGAAGGAGAGAGCATATCTCACCCATATTGGCCTCTCTTCATTGGTTTCCTGTTAATTCTAGAATAGAATTTAAAATTCTTCTTCTAAGGTTTTGAATAATCAGGTCCCATCTTATCTTAGGGACCTCATAGTACCCCAATAGAGCGCTTTGCTCTCAGACTGCAGGCTTACTTGTAGTTCCTAGGGTTTGTAAGAGTAGAATGGGAGGCAGAGCCTTCAGCTTTCAGGCTCCTCTCCTGTGGAACCAGCTCCCAGTTCAGATCAGGGAGACAGACACCCTCTCTGCTTTTAAGATTAGGCTTAAAACTTTTGTTTTTGCTGAAGCTTATAGTTAGGGCTGGATCAGGTGACCCTGAACCATCCCTTAGTTATGCTGCTATAGACTTAGACTGCTGGGGGGTTCCCATGATGCACTGAGTGTTTCTCTTTTTGCTCTGTATGCACCACTCTGCATGTAATCATTAGTGATTGATCTCTGCTCCCCTCCACAGGATGTCTTTTTCCTGGTTCTCTCCCTCAGCCGCAACCAGTCCCAGCAGAAGACTGCCCCTCTCTGAGCCTGGTTCTGCTGGAGGTTTCTTCCTGTTAAGAGGGAGTTTTTCCTTCCGACTGTTGCCAAGTGCTTGCTCACAGGGGGTCGTTTTGACCGTTGGGGTTTTTCCGTAATTATTGTATGGCCTTGCCTTACAATATAAAGCGCCTTGGGGCAACTGTTTGTTGTGATTTGACGCTATATAAATAAAATTGATTTGATTTATGTAGACTGTAGTCATCACTAAATTTGTCCTTTTTTGTACAATTAGAGTACTTAAAACTATTCAGCCAGGCATAACGTATGGATGTATGAGAATAAACCACTTCTATCAATTATTTAGATGAAAATGTTTGATATAAAAACCAGACTAAATTGCAGTAAGGTTGTAGGATTGGCCAGCGTGGCATTTTGCACATTTTAAAAAAGCTGCTCCAAAACACCCAAGTCCAGACTGAAGAACGCAGTAGTACTTAACATGTTCAATATCTATATAACAATAAAAACTGTTATGTGCCGACGCAGGTTGAGGAGCGGACCTGCGTCTGACTGAACCCAGCGCTAATTAACCAGAAAGCGGTTCCAAAAAAACCAAAAGTTTATTTTCCCCCCCTCTTGTGCAATACTCAGTGTACAACATAAAAGTGCGTTTGTCTGGCGGAGTGAAGGACGGCGCGCTCTCCAGCGCCCAAAGGGATCGAAGCCCAGCGCTTCTGGACTCACGTTCACCGCCAAACACCCCCCAGGTGGACACAACAAACTGACTCTGTGAAGGATAGAAGAGGTAAGTCAACAGCTACAACTAATATCCTTCAAAGGCACACACTATCAGCAACACATTCAGGTCTGAGTTTAAGCTTTATGTAAATGAGCAGCTTCTCACAACAGGTGGAGGATCATCAGTCCGCACGCCACGGCCGTGAGAAGCGAGCTGCACAATTCTCATCAATGTTCAAATATACTGCGTAACAAAATACCAAATTACTATTAACACTTATTCAGACAATCAATTACCTCTGATGTGTGCTGACAGCATGTGTCCCTCACCCGTCCTCCTTCACAGGCATGATGTGTCAAACCCAGGCGCGGTCCTCAGCGTCTCACAAACGAACGTCACAAGGTCGAGTTCCCGGCAATTCTGCTTGAATCACTCATGGCTTAAATGCAGAACGCCATCTCATTATCTGCTTCAGCTGAAAAGTTTGCACGTGAGCATCATCCACAGGTGCTGCAAATCATGCTGATGAGGGTGAAGGACTCTTCTGCCAGCACCTTCTCCACAGACAAAAACCAGTTTGCATACCACCTGGAGAGCAAAGAAAAGAAAAGAACACCAAAATGTCCAGCCAAACCCCCACAAAACACAACAAAAAACACCATATTTGAGAAATGGCACCAGAAAAAACTGTTTAATGACAAAATTCTGCATTGGTTTGACCATTTTTGTTCAAGGCACAGAGACAAAATACATAAATAATTTAATGACAAGCTTGTGATATGACAACACAAATGTCATCCAAGACCCATTTCAAATCATGCCCCCCACCTCCACCCCACAAAAACAAATAAATAGTTAGTTACAGGTAAATAAAACAAATTAACAAAACTAAGGTTTTCACTATCATTGCTGCCTGTTACGACAAAGCCAATTCAAATGGTAGAATGTAACCACATGCATGTTCTCAGTGATACAACACAAAGGATCAGTTCCTCATTCACACGTAGCAGCTTCTGTTAACTGTATTACTGTATCAGTGCAAATAAACTCAAAGACGTCGTTCCATCAGGAGACGATGCTGGATGATCAATGGCAGTCACAGTATTCGTGTATCAGGAACACTGTTTTGAGTGCAGCTCATTTTCTTCTTTTGTCCTCACACCTCAGAAGGTGTACTCACAGCTTCCAATACAACTTCTGCAACTTCACTGATCCCTTAATCTTTCTTAAATACTAGTTATTACATACAAAACATCTGCATTCAGGCTTGTATAGTGTGCTGCTATAACGGAGGTCCCAGAAGAACACAAAAAAAAAACGATGTCACTATAAAACCACGACAGATCCCAGACACCAATTCCCGCGTACCGCTGAGTCTACATCTTTTTCAGACATCACACCTCTACACTCATTTCTACTCATCACCGGCCTTCTTATTCTTCTTCCTCCAAACCCGCTGTTGTAAACACAGAGCTTATATAAGAGGACAGATCTTCCCATTCTGAGCGTGTCTGCTTTTTGGCGAGTTTTCTGCACCAGACAAACTCATAGTGACTCCACTCGCATATTTACAGTATTTTAAATCTTGTCCCTGAGTGCGTCGTCACTATGGTCCTTCAAAACTGCCCCCACTAATTAAAACATATCTAATACGCATGATATATCATACATAATGGGTGTATTGCACTAATTCTATATAGCTATATAGATATAAATATATATGTATAAAGAGAAAAAAAATCCACAGCACCATAAGCATGCTGGGTGTACTAGCACACTACTCAGGCTCTGCTAAGAAAAAGCTGGTTCTCAATGTCACACTGCTGTACTTTGGAGTATGTAACGAAAAAGAATTATGGGTAATCAAATAGTGTGACAGCTTTTTAAAATGGAATGATGTGCAGCCTCCCAACTCTCGGAAAAAGAAGACGATTGGTTGACTTTACAGCTCTGATCATGTGATGGGTTTGGACCACAACAAAATAATGATGAAAACGGAGGTGCCTGACATTTACACCAAACATCAAGAAACTAACTAATCTCAGCAAACAGGAAGCCCAAGTAAACACTTTTATAGGATCTCCCCAGAGAGAAAGAGAGAGAGAGAAGACGGTAACAGGCTGAAAACTGTCCTGGGATTCTTTGCTTTCTGGTTCTATAGTCACTGCCCACAGTGGTGCTGTGTAACTATAGAGGAAGGCAGCTATGCAACTGCTGCAGTCGTGCAGCAGCATAGTAGAGAAAACTGGCTGAAAAAGCAGAGAGGCAGTTGTCATTTGTCAACCACTGCAGCAGCCATGGGGGTGCGTATGGTCCCACGAGCTGTGCTTGCCATTTCCTCAATTTCTGCATTCAGCCGCCTGATGACCCACTCCATCGCTTCACGGCCCTGATTGAGAACAGACACATATAGAGCGTTATGCCACAGAAGGGAACACAACAGACAACTAAACAGAGATGAAAAGGACAAGAATTTTAAATTCATATTAAAATAAATCCTGAAGAAAGCATTTCCTTATACCATAAATATGATGAATGCTAAAGGTCCTGCCAGACTGAGACATCTTTATGATGAATTAATAGTCACTGGGTGTGCAGGTCGTCACACTGAAACGGGTTAAAATAAATAAATTAATAAAAACACAATCTGTGTAATCTTTGAGCAGTTATTGACTTCTGCTTTGTATATTAAAGAGGATGTGAGGACAGCCTGATTTCCATTTGCACATTATCACAATGATTAGACCTATTCTGGCTACTGTGGATGCTGAAACTTTGATTTGTGCCTCTGTGTCATCCAGATTCGGCTACTGAAAGGTTGTGTGAGATGTCTGCACATGGCTCAAAAATACTGCTGCTAGAATCTACACCAGTGTTTCTCAAACTTTTTCAGACGAAGGGCCAATTAACAAAAATAAATAAACAAATAAATCTTACAAACTACCAAGTTCCCAAATATCCAAAAACAACAGGTCTGCTTACCACTCCACCAGTTTATCTATTAGACTTAGCAGTCAATTTTAAACAGTTTGAGAAACACAAGTTAGGATATGTGAAATGTGAAATTGTGGCAATATACTCACAGACCACTAGGGGTCTGTCAGAGCCCACTGGTGGTCCACAGACCACTCTGAGAAAAGCTAGTCCAGTGTCAAACCACTTTCACGTGAAGGCTGCAATAAGTTTCATGAAAACTGGTCGGAACCTTTATTTATTTATTTTTTATGTGAAGCGCATCATTGTTTTGTTGTGTTGGGAGGCTGCATGAAAATGGGAAAAAAAAACTTGACATCAACCAACATCGCACTACAAACGTGCCAATCACTCAAAATCGCTTCACTCGCATCGTTTCATTCACGTCGTGCTGCGTGGCTTGGAGCCACAACGCGTCCTTCCACAGGGATTACATGGCAACCTGTCACTGCTGTCGCTCACGTCGTGCCCATTGTGAACGCGGCATTAGAGAGCCAGCGGGTGCTGCAGGACAGTGTCGGACTTGGAGGACCATGTTAGGCGAAGAAACATCTGGATATATGGTGTCCCAGAAAGTTTGAAGGGCACATCCTTGACTGCTTTTATTAAAAACCTTATTAAGAGCAAGTTGGGTGATGACATTGATAGGAGACACTGAAGCAGCTACTACGTGGCAGACGCAAACGACACATCGCAGAGACAACTTTCGACAGCATGTCCAGGAGAAACTTAAAGAGTCCTGGAGGGAGCAGGAAAGCACATCAATGAGCGAGTGAGGAAGTCACGGCTACACCACGGTGAGAATATTTCATGTTAACTTTAGTATCCGGATTATCCATCCTTGTGAACAAGGACTTTTGTATCCTTTCAAATTCATACTGTATCAGGGGCTGATGCCTATGGAGATGATAAGGGAGCCACCAAGTAGGGGTGCGTGGTATGTGCAGTAGACAGAATAAATGATAAACAAATTTGGCCTACTGTAGAGATTTGGACTCCACCAACTAATCGCGATAACGCTTGTTGATGCAAGCAGAGAGACCACTGAGCAGGAGGAGCTGGTTTAAAAAAAAATAAAAATAAAAAAACGGTGCGCACTTCCAAGCTCTATACCAGCTTTTAAATTCTGTTAATAGGGTTAACTATAACGTGAATTATGATAATAAAAAAATTCCACAATGTTTTTTTGTGAATTTTATGGTCATATTTGGTGCGCGTATTTGCAGAAAGTCGCAGCAAAAAGTCTAATTTCCTCATTCACCTCCGTCTCGTGGCAGGAAAGCAGAGAAAAAAAAAAAAAACATGCCTCCCCTATCATTTGTGGAAACAACCTAGGTCAATTAGGATCACCAACCCGTGTGGGGTGGTCTCTGAGGACTTCCTGGATAAAACACCACAAAAGGCAGACAAATAAATGGACTGCATTTATATAGTGCTTTTCCATCTGCATCAGACATTCAAAGCGCTTTACAAATAATGCCTGAAATTTACCCCAATGTTAGGGTGCCGCCATACAACACGCTTACTACACACCGGGAGCAATAGGGGATTAAAAACCTTGCCCAAGGACCCTTAGTGTTTTTCCAGTCAGGCTGGGATTTGAACTGAGGATCTTCTGGTCTCAAGCCCAATGCTTTAACCACTAGACCATCACGCACAAGTTGCTTAAATTTGTTTACTGAACCCCTAGCCCAAACTATATGACAGGAAACGGCATAAAGGGGTATTCTAATAGGCGAGGAGGAATATAAAGTATGTTTATATGCAGAAGATGTCCTAATTACAATCACAGATCCTGATTCAGGTTGCAAATTTAATTGGAATTCAACTAGTATTAAATACTTGGGAGTATATCTACCTAAAGATTTGTCACAAATATACGACATTAGCCATATTAATAAAGAAATATCAGTGACCTTAGTACGTGTAGCCTGCTCCATCTCGACTTTGGCAACAGAATACAGACAATCAAAACGAATATTCTTCCTAAATTATTGTACCTTTGCCTGTACCTATTCCTGAGAACCATAATAAGATATTATAAGGAAAGTTTGAGTTATAATTGAATGAGTTCCATAGTGATGTCATCACAGCTGTTTATATTTTAACTTGTGTCAGTGTATAGCTCAGTGCTTAATAGATGTGAAAACCCAACAACATGCTTCAGAAATGTCTGGTGTGCCAATTAAACAACGTTTTGGCTTTCTCTCACCTTCCCGGCGTTAGTAGAGATGCTGCTGGCCATTACTCCCTCCAAGTAACTGCTGAGACTGACTCCTTTCACAGTGATGATTGCCTCCTGTGTCAATATGGTTCTGGGGAGGCAAAAGTCAGAAAAATTAAAATGTGCCTTGAGCAATGCAGCTGACCTTAATGTTTCATCATTGTAACTGGGGAAAAAAAGAGCTTTAGGCATCAAAACTTACTTATGTGGATCCTCAGGATGTGGTTTATATGTTAGCTTTTCATCCACAGACACTAGGTTTGTGAAAGTGATCTGTAGAGGAAGAAGAATAAGTATTGCATTACCATGATTATTTCAGACAGGAACTGTCCTGTGACACAGCCCACACAGCATAAGAGCTGTCAGACAAGTCTGAAAACAGCATACATCCAGGATTAAATCCACCCATGAAACCAGTCACACTCCATTCCAGGAAAGTGTGACTGAACCACATCAGGCTACTGCGTCGGCACAAACTGACAGTAGCCATGAACATCTGTGGTGGACACATTACAAATTGAACATATTCTATAAAGAATTTAAGGATCATCCCATATTGAAAAATACACCATATAATTTGTCTGACTGGAATGATTCCAAAAAGGTATAGTTTGGACTAACTATGACTGAATGTTATGGAGTTATGGGGTAAAAGCAGCAAAAATTGTGACAAGTCAGTTTCAGTTTGTGCAGGGGTCAAAACTTAAAGTTGCTCCAATTTCAGCAAAGAATTATGCAAATTATTGGTTGAAATAAAAGGATTAATAAATGGAATAGTTTTGACCATGCTGAATGTTTGGTCTCCAAAGTAAAGGTCAAACAAGGTCATCGTAAATTGGATTCTATGACATGTGACATATGTTAACTTGTAACGTGATAACTAAGCATGACACATGGTGAAAACTATTTCTTTTTAAAACCCTGTTAACCAATAATTTGCATCACTTTTTACCAAAATTACTTGGTAATCACTTTTTAGCTCTACCTGGCTACAACTACCACCCTCGGATGGTTATCATACACTTTTGTGTATGACATGGTACACTGAGGCTGGATTCTAAGTGCCATTTCATCCCCTTAAGTGGTACCGAAAACCTGCTTGGCCCATGGACTAATTAATACTAAGGCTGAGTCTCAATTCTACCCCTTGGCCCTTCCCCTCCATTTTGCGTGGGCACGAGAGACAGAGGGATGTCTCAATTCTCTTTTTGGAGCGAGGCGGAGGGGAAGGCGGAGGGCTTCAAACCCCTCCGTTTGGAGTGAATCTGGATGCACACTCCATTTGGAGGGGTAGGAGGAGCTTACTGCTGTCTCCGAAAAAATAAACATGGCACAGAAAGAGCCGCACAAATGAAGCGGCTTTCATTACAAATTACGCTGTTTAGAAAGTTATAACTTGCAAAAAAACTTTACAGGCAGTTGTCTATGACAGTAACGTGTATGCTGCTGGGTGCATGTTGCGTATATTGTCGTTCTGAAGAATATCGTAACTTCGCTTGTGCGCAGAGGCGTTATAATGCACACGAACACTATGATAAGACACTTTTATATCTCACAACGGAGAAAATCATGATAAAGGATAAGCACGTTATTTTGTATGTTCATTAATCTTTGGATAATATCAATCCCTGCTGTTGGATTTCAAGGTCTGTAACGTAACGTCTGTAAACAAACAGGGAGCTCAGAGCACACTTGTCTCCTAATAAGCTTTCAGGCAGAAAATGAGAAGTTTAATCAATGGGAATAAGTTGGAAAATATATACACACACACATGTATATGTGTAACACATTACCTGATATCCTAATAGACTGCTATTATTTGTCAAGGAAATTTCTAAAGGAAATAGGGCTGGATGCAAAAAGTGGGAGAATTTGAAAAAGAAATATAAGGTTAACAGAACTAGATGCAGCCCATAAACATACATACAGGTGCTGATCATATAATTAGAATATCATGAAATCATCATTTATTTCAGTATTTCCATTCAAAAAGTGAAACTTGTATAATGTATACATTCATTCCACACAGACTGATATATTTCATGTTTATTTATTTTAAATAAACTGGTTTCCTGTTTTATCATTAGTATTTTATATGACTGTGTGTCTTTTTTATTCTTTTTATTATTTTACTTCTTTTACTTATTTATGTTTACATTTTTTTTATTGTGTTTTAATCTTATTTATTTTATTCTGCTTTTAAATTATGTTTGTGAAGCGCCTTGAGGCGATTAGTCGTGATTTGGCGCTATAGAAATGAATAAATTCTTCTTATTATAAATTATTATAATTACTAATTAATTAATTACCAATCAATCAATTAATGATTACTCAAACAATATTAATTATTACTATTATTGATGAATTATTATTGGTATTTTTGACATTAATCAATTTCTAATTAATTAATTATTAATACTATTAATTATTATTATATTATAAATTACAAATTAATTAAATTAACATGACATGATTGTGATGCATCAAAGAAATCTGCGACTTCTTCTGTTTCTTTGCATTTACACAGAAAGGCGAGAAAATAAAAAGAGCAAACAGGCTAATGCAACAAGTTGCATTTCGGTTGCCATGTTAACAAACAGTGAAGATGGCAGTTTGAGACAGGTAGTTTTTTTTTTTCTCCTAAGGTGGAGTGGTGTCTCAATTCATAGGGCTAGAGGCATACCCCTTGTTTTAAAGGAGTAGGCGTAGGGGTAGGGCCAAGGGGAAGGGGAAGGGGTACAAAAGAGAATTGAGATTGGGGGTAAATCAACTAGAGGCTGCCAAATCAAACTGTCAGAATTTTCTTCATTTGTATTGTCTTAGTCCATCCAGTTGTAAATGGATAAATGGACTGCATTTATATAGCGCTGTTCCAGCTGCATCAGACACTCAAAGCGCTTTACAATTATGCCTCACATTCACCCATTCACACTCACACAAAGATGTCAGGGTGCTGCCATGCAAGGCACTCACTACACACCAGGGGCAACTAGGGGATTAAGCACCTTGCCCAAGGGCCCTTAGTGATTTTCTGTTCAGGCTGGGATTTGAACCAAGGATCCTCTGGTCTCAGGCCCAACGCTTAACCACTAGAACATCACCTTCAAAAATTTCAATTATTAAGTTATCTACTTTTTGTGAACAAACAGGAGAAATTTCTGGGATTAATTCAACATCACTACTACCAGCATTGGCATGGGGAAGTAACCTAAATCAGATGGGCGTCCTGTCCATGAAGACTCTCACCTTCTTAACACTATGGAATATGTAGATAAGCACCAACAGGACTCAGGGCCTTTACTGGACTTACTTCTATTTCTTACAAAGTTTTGTTGTTTTAAAATCACATACAGGGGTGCTTTTATATTGAGTAACACTGCACTTTGCACTTTAATTCACTTGGGGATGTTACTGAAAGAGTGGCAGCTGTAATACTCCAACCATTCAGTTATAGGCATACGCTGTATATATATTGGACAAGCCAGCATGATATCACCCATAGGTTTTCTATAGAGATCCAGAACAGCCAATATAAATGTTGTGCCTGGCGTCACCATGTTGGCAGCTGAGGGTGCACTGATTCATGATGAACTCATTAATGCATAAAGAGGTGGTGCATGGGTGGCACAGTGTGTAATAAAGAAGCTTAAACACGTCCCTCTTCCCGAGTCTGACCACCTAAGCTAACAGGCTAATCTCAGTAAGGTTGTTTATTAAATCATACTTTTGGGGACTGTGCAGTGGTTTTCATAACAATTTAGTTTGTTGTGGACATTAAAAGTTATAAGCCCCTTATTTAGTAATCATATAGTAAGTGGACCTAACAGATGAAGCTACCGACAGCTACTAAAAGTGTTATCGCTGTTAGCATACGACATTAAATACGAAGAGAATTTCACTCAGAGCGAATACTGCAGCAGAGACGTCTTAGATGATCCATTATGACATTTCAACGCACAACAAGTCGTATTATTCCAAGTGCCTGAAATAAATTACTCCAAACAAAACAGACACAGCCTCCACAATAGCTACCAGCCGCATTGAGCGGGCTTTGAGCTATAGCCACAGCGAGAGGTGGAGGCGCTCAGCTCAGCTATGCCACTCAAAGTGACCACTCTCCCAACTTTATGGCTTAAAACATCTTAAACTAAGAAGATGAAAAAAAATTCCCTCTCCCCATACAGTTGTCACGGAGGAGGAAACCATCTATAGAGACCAAAACTTTTGTACCAGGCTGTAAACATGTTCATTTCTGTTCCAAAGTGGGACATTTTAACACAGGGTCATATGGGAATGTGCTCTGTTTTGGAGCCAGCCTCAAGACACCAGTCTAGGAGCTGAACATTTTGTATTTCCAGTAGAACTTCATCTGATGCCATCAAAGCTTACAGCTTGATTATCGCAAACACACTACATATTTCAACATTCATGTTAAATACAGTGTGTGTATATATACATATACACACACACACACACACAGACACACACAAACACACACACGGCTGTCAATTCGTAAGTACTCACATTTGTGGACTGAAGCTCCAAGGTCTTCTTCTTGGGATCCACAACTGAGTGCTCCTGAATGTAAGTGCACGTTCGTGCAATGCCGATGATCTGATGATAAATCATGTGAAAACAGATCAATGCAAGCTCACATTAACCATTGTAATTTTCTTGCAGGTAGCAAGCAAGAAGTACATGTGAGACCTTAATGAACTGAACCACAATAACCATGATTAAAATCAATGTATTACATCAATTCTCAAATTTTTGAGGAAGTTTTGAATAGCTTTCCTTAATTAAAGAGTTTCTACTATTTGTCAAACATCAAAATAAAATTCTGATATAATTTAACAATTAAAGCTCCTGAAATCTATTGTCTTAAAATGATAAATCACACTCTTCTTTCTTATATTTGGGGTTATAATTGACAGATTATGTGAAAATATGAACCAGACTCACCAATATTAATTAAGGATATGGCAGAAAATTTGCCCCAGTTTACAATGATCCATCTATCTATCTATAACTATAAGGTTAATGAGTGATTTTCTTTGAGACAATCTGATTAAGTGTCAGGTTAATATGCTATCAACCACTATTCATGGATGTCATCTCTGACTACAACCTTAACTCCAGTAATCGAAGCAAACATCTGTCCTAAATAACAACAGCTAAGAGTCACATGGCCAGAAACATGACAGAACAGTAGTGTATTGTCTAACTGGATACGATTTACCTCCAACATTACAGTTCAAAAAGACAAACCACTGAGGAAAGTTCAACTGGCATGTGCTCCCTCTCAGTGATCTGAAGTTTTAATATAGTCATTCCAGTCTAACAAGTTACAGAAAGTTACATCACATGCAAAGGTTAAATTTCAGCAGTGACACTACTGTGTTCAGTACAACATGTGCCATGGCAGCAACAAGGGCTGCTGCTGTCCCTGAGCAGAAATAGCCTTGGAGGTTAAGGTCACTGTCTGAAAAGCATTAATCTTTCTCATGTACACAACCCAACTAGGTTACAAGTGGACTCTGTGTGGCACCTTTTCCTGTTTGCCATTTTGTTAGTTATGTTCAAATTGTCTTTTCACATAGTCTCATAACTAATAACCTCAAAGAAAAAAACCCAAAAGAAAGGCACCAAACACAAACTCGCATGGAAAATCATACACTGTTGCTATTTACAGTAAAGCAGTAAGTCCAGTGCGGCTGTAACACCAACTTTCATACAATGATGCAAATGCAAATAGTTGAAGGCAAATGATATTAAAAAAAGACTGTATTTTCATACTCACAGATCTTACTATAGATGGAAGACCCCACTCTGTGCTCAGGAGTCTTTTACTGTGGAGGCGTCCCTGTGTGTCCACGTTCCTGTCCAAAACATCCACTCCGAAGACACTGGGGTTCATTGGGTTTGGGTATTTCTGCATAGCAGCCTTGGTCACTGTCTCCCAAGGATGACTGGTGAAGAAAATTGCAACAGTGCATTTAAATTATCATTATACAATGACACATTGGACAGTTTGTGTAGATCAGACTACTAAAGGCCACTGACACTGATCTGTTCCCTGTATTTTTATTTATTCATTTATTTATTTTTTTCGTTTTGTTTTGCATTCCCTATGTAAAACACAACACTACTTATCAAAGGCTGCAAGTGTTCAACACAACTTTTTGGCTTCAATTTTCTTGACACAAAATCTTTTCTTTACTGAAAACAAAAATCTGTGCGTTACAGTAGACACTTTTCTCCTGCGGGTGACAGAAAGAGTATTTTGAAAGAGTCTAAGGTGTAGGGATGTAAAGTCCAGGATTTTTTAACTACTCTCCTGCATTTTCTGGGGTTTTAACTACATATTTTTCCTATCTATATCACTATAATTGCACAGGACATACAATGACAAAAAAGGCTATTTTATGGTTATTACTATTACTACATTGTCATAAACATTAAAATTTCAAAAAACACATCCCCCTAATATGAAGCTACTAGAATGGAAATAGTGGTGGTAGATAGATAGATCTTCTTATTATATGGTGGTAGATGTCTTATCACTAAGTCTATCACTAGTCACTAAGGTGCCCTTGATTAGGCAAGGTGCCTTATCCTTCAAAATTTAGTCATAAATGGCAGGAGGGAAACTACAATAACACATTAACTGTCACCCCAGTGTTTTCACCACAGTAAAATCTGTATTTATTACATTCAAATTTTATACAAAATTAAACAAATACTAATTTCATTAAAATGTAACGCTTCTGTCATGTTAAAAACATTACAGTACATGTAACATTGCAACAAATGTTAATAAGGGGGCGAATGAAAAAAAAAAAAAAAAAAATATATATATATATATATATATATATATACATACATATACATTATATATATATATATATATATATATATATATATATACATATATATATATATATACATATATATATATATACATATATATATACATATATATATATATATATATATATATATATATATACATATATATATATATATATATACATATATATATATATATATATATATATATATATATATATATATATATATATATATATATATATATATATATATATATATATATATATATATATATATATATACACGTTCCCCTCATTAGTTTTTAAACAGAATGACTTAATAAATTAATAAAGCATTTGGTAGTTACAAAGCATAGCATTCAGAAAACCCGCGACAAGAACAATGGCGGAGATGGTTACCATAGAGATGACTGAACGTTGCCGTATGACGCAAACTGAATAATGTGGGCGAAAGGTCACGTGCCGGGCCGGCAAATTACGCAATTTGCTAGGGATTTTTAACGCAGACATCGACAAATTTACACTCACTTTTTCATTTGTTCGTTCTTTATTAGTTCTGGACATTTCCTTTATGTTTGCCTTTGTCATATATAAAGTACTTACTACTAAGAAGGGAAAATCGACAATAGCCAATAGTCATAGTCAAAAACGTACAAAATAAAAAACTAAATAAAACCCGAAACCACAATTATCTTAAATGTTAATAGTACGAGTTGCCGTTAGGACTGATTTCTTGCTCATGGTTTGCGTCATTCTGAAGGCGTTTGACGTTCAGGCAGAGGATTAGCAAAAAGCTGCACGGTCCGAATCTAGACAGTCGACTCGAACAGTCCGTCCGAATAGAATAAAAACTACTATGCTTACTGGAATATGTGCTCTGATGTCCAAATCTTCATGGCTTCAGTTCGGCCGCAGTCAAAGTGTGAATTATCCGCCGGGGTCCCACTGTGAAGTAGCACCGAGTGAGAAACGAGTGAACCACTTTCACGGTTCGAAGACGACCCACAAACTCCCCGCCCACTGCACGAGGCAGTCATGTGATTCCGCACTTGGAAGCGAGACCGGGTATTTTTCTTTTTTTCGCAATAGCCGCTAGATGGCACTGCTGTAACACTGCCGCCATTTTCGAATAAATATTTTCACCATCTTTTAAAAAAAACAAGAATCAGAAAGAAATTTCTTCTATTCCTACAGCGGTTCATTTCTACAACAGTAATTGGGGGGTTGTTAGAGTTGGAGTATACACACACACTACGTTATACACAATGTTATATCATACATTTTATATCACACACAATGTATGTGTATATAAAATGTGATTCATAAAAGCAGAAATGATGACTGATCACGAACAGTGTCAGTCTCTTGCTCTTAGTCAATTCCTCCACTAGATGTAACTAAAATCACCCACGAAGCTTCGAGGCTTTGAGGTCACGACGCTTTTGGCAATAGAATTGAAGCTAAAGCCTCACTGCTTCAAGTCTCATTTCGCCATCAGCACCTGCCGACGTCACATGCCGCAGATGCGTCATGACTGATAGTGTTCGCGTGGACAAGTGCCAGTTTGTTTGCAGTTGTGACAGCTCATTCGAAGTTCAAAGATCACCATTTTGACCTCGGTAGATTGAGAGTAAAGTGCGTCAAATCAGCGTTTGGTTACGATTACAAAACTAAGCAACTTTGGTCAGTGGTTCATTTAAAAAAGAGTCCAGAAGAAATATTCAGGTTTATATATATATATATATATATATATATATATATATATATATATATATATATATATATATATATATATATATATATATATCAGATCATTTGCCAAACTGGGGTGCAGATTTTCAGAATTAGTCGCATCATTAATTTGGATTTTATTCTTATATAAGACTGGATGGAGTTTCATATCAAACATCATCATAGTCTCACCGTTCGAGGACTGCACGTGGAAAAAAAATCTTCTGCTTGAAGCACATATTTGTCAGAACATGTCCCGTTTTGAGTTATGTGTCATAAGGTGTGTATCTAAGCAGCACTTTCTGAGAATTTTCAGTGATTATATGAGTGTATTCATGCTGCCTGTGGAGATTAAGGAATGCCATCTTTAAAAAAAATCAATTTCAGTACAAAATAATTCCGTGTTTATGTTATTATTCACTTATGGGAGTGGTACACTAAACTGAAGAATGAAAGGTTATGGCATTCCTAAGCTCCATGGTTCCCAAGTGTCTGCCTGTGAACTGCGTGACAGGGGCGGAACGCGTATAGGGGGCAGAAGTGGTAGCACGAGACAGATTTGTGTAACAAGTACCATAGACATTATAAAGAGTAGACGCGCGCTTGGCTGCTGAGACGCAAGAAATGCGGCCGCCATCTTGGAGCGGTCATCGTAGTGATTCCATCACAGGGCACAGTGGTTTAATTTTATATTCTTATTTTTATTTTTTTAATCTTTCTATAATAAAGTTGCTTTGCTCTTTCTCTGTCCCGTAAAGTGTCTTTTAGCACCGTCTAAAGCGCTATATAAATATAATGTATTATTATTAGTAGTAGTATTAGTATTATAATAAGAGCTGTTAATAAGCGGCTAATAAGAGTATTATAATGAGAGCTGCAGAGAGCTCTGTATACAGTCCTCTTTTAGGGCTGGAAAAATTTCACAAGCAAGTTCATACATGTATAAATATGGTTTAGGGTGGGAATGTCATGTTCTTGTGTTAATTTGACAATTTACATTTACAGTACATTTTATTGTCTCTCTGCTTTTCTCTCAAAAATTCTTGAAAGGGTAGTTGTAAAACAGCTAACTGATCATCTGCAGAGGAAGAGTCTATTTGAAGAGTTTCAGTCAGGTTTTAGAATTCATCATAGTACAGAAACAGCATTAGTGAAGGTTACAAATGATCTTCTTATGGCCTCGGACAGTGGACTCATCTCTGTGCTTGTTCTGTTGGACCTCAGTGCTGCTTTTGATACTGTTGACCATAAAATTTTATTACAGAGATTAGAGCATGCCATAGGTATTAAAGGCACTGCGCTGCGGTGGTTTGATTCATATTTATCTGTGATTAAAGATGAATGGCAAGTTGTCACGTTGCCTCTGTTACTTGCTGTTGCTTGTAGCTAATGTAACTGTAGGGTAACTCCCAGTTTACACAGGTAACTTCTCTCTGGACTCCACCGGTCATGACTGACCATGGGTAAATATATCGCCGTTATTTTTCCAAACTGACTGCTCGACTTGAGCAGCGCCTCTTGTGGCTGTACAGGCTGATGCGAGAGTGGCAATCATGATCACTGGTCTGTTGGCTGTTTCCTTTCGCACACTTCTCTGCTGTCACAGCATACAACTTCTCTTCACCATTCCCCAGCTGCCTATGGAGCATGCCTCTCCAGCTGGTGTGGTCAGCTGTGTGGTCCTCCCAGGAGTTGGTGTCGACAGTTAACTTATCATCTTACATACCCCGACCCTAAACTTAACCTTTTTTTACATTTCTAAACAAATGCGACTAACTTTAGCTACTCTTTTCTATGTCCACTTTGCACGTTCTGGTTTGTATGTTCTCCTCTGCTGTCCTTGGTATCTAAGTAGGCATGTCTTCTGCTGTTGTAGGTATCCAAGTAGGCATGTCTTCTGCTGTCCTTGGAATCTAAGTAAGCGTGTCTTCTGCTTTCCTTGGTATCCAAGTAGGTGTGTCTTCTGCTGTCCTTGGTATCTAAGTAGGCACGTCTTCTGCTGTTGTTGGTATCTAAGTAGCCGTGTCTTCTGCTGTCCTTGGTATCTAAGTAGGCATGTCTTCTGCTGTTGTTGGTATCCAAGTAGCTGTGCCTTCTGTTGTTGGTATTCAAGTAGGCATGTCTTCTGCTGTCCTTGGTATCCAAGTAGACGTGTCTTCTGCTGTCCTTGGTATCTAACTGGCACGTCTTCTGCTGTTGTTGGTATCTAAGTAGCTGTGTCTTCTGCTGTCCTTGGTATCTAAGTAGGCGTGTCTTCTGCTGTTGTTGGTATCCAAGTAGGCATGTCTTCTGCTGTCCTTGGTATCTAAGTAGGCATGTCTTCTGCTGTTGTTGGTATCCAAGTAGATGTGTCTTCTGTTGTTGGTATCCAAGTAGGCATGTCTTCTGCTGTCCTTGGTATCCAAGTAGACGTGTCTTCTGCTGTCCTTGGTATCTAAGTAAATGTGTCTTCCGTTGTTGTTGGTATCTAAGTAGGTGTGTCTTCTGCTATCCTTGGTATCTAAGTAGGTGTGTCTTCTGCTGTTGTTGGTATCCAAGTAGGGGTGTCTTCTGCTGTCCTCAGTATCTAAGTAGGCGTGTCTTCTGCTGTTGTTGGTATCCAAGAAGGTGTGTCTTCTGCTGTCCTTGGTGTCTAAGTAGGCGTGTCTTCTGCTGTTGTTGGTATCTAAGTAGTTTGGGGGAGGTGATGGGGTGATGGTCTAGTGGTTAAGGTGTTGGGCTTGAGTCCAGAAGATCATGGGTTCAAATCCCCGCCTGACTGGAAAATCACTAAGGGCCCTTGGGCAAGGCCTTTAATCCCCTATTGCTCCTGGTGTGTAGTGAGCGCCCTGTATGGCAGCACCCTGACATCGGGGTGAATGTGAGGCATAATTGTAAAGCGCTTTGGGCGTCTGATGCTATATAAATGCAGTCCATTTATATAAGTAGGCGTGTCTTCTGCTGTCCTTGGTATCTAAGTAGGCGTGTCTTCTAGTCTTGTTTCTTGTTGGTCTGTAAGTAGGCGTGTCTTTTGCTGTTGTTGGTATCCAAGTAGGCGTGTCTTCTACTGTTGTTGGTATCCAAGTAGGTGTGTCTTCTGCTGTCCTTAGTGCCTAAGTCGGTATGTCTTCTAGTGTTGTTGGTCTCTAAGTAGGTGTGTCTTCTGCTGTCCTTAGTGTCTAAGTAGGCGTCCCTTTTAATGTTGTTGGTATCAAAGTAGGGGTGTCTTCTGCTCTTGTTGGCATCTAAGTAGGCGTGTCTTGTAGTGTGGTGTGGCGTTTCTCATACTTTTGCAGGGTGTATCTCTTAAGTCTTGCGGATCACAGATGGTACTGTTGACGTAGAGTCCAAACCTCCCTTAGGAGGCACCAAAGGTCACTTGGGGGCTGTGACGTTTTGTCCACTCTGAGGTTGTCAAAATTAAAAGACATGATAAAGAGAGTCATAATAACACACTTACAGGGAGCTGGGGGTCGCACCAACTTTCTTCAGTACAAGTAAGGGGGCTTCAAGGAACAAAAGTTTGGAACTACTGCCTTACATAACAACAATTTAGAACTGGTCTTCAGCTATTTAGTGTTAACATTAAATAATTTCATCTAATTTTTTTTCTATTGTCTCCATGGAAATTTAAACATTTTGTCACCTGTAGGGACAGGTTTGACACATCACCTGTCACATAGGCCATATGCTGTTTAATTTCTCTCGTTAATCCCATTGCACGAGTCTTTTTGGTGTTACTTCACAGTTGCAGGGGCATTTCCACGTCATGTGTCCTTATCGTGCAGCACAGACGTGTGCAAAGTTATGCATAATCTGCAGGCCCCAGACTCTTAACAGTGGGAGGAAACATTCTGACAGTTTCACACAGTGCCATGTCACTGTGTTATCAGGGTCCTGTCTGTCACTATGCCACAGTTTTAACTCAAGTTTCACTTTAACTGCAGACATAGACAACACAAAGAGAATTAAAATGTTTTAATAGTTTGGTGATTTTTGTTGCTTTTGCTTTTTTAATATGGCTTATTAATATCGCTGAAAGATGTACAAAATATGCTTTTAAAAACAAACAAAAAAAAAGACCAAGTGTTAACATCACAATCACATTTTAACAGGAGTAGAACACATAGAGCTAGTGTGACATTAATGTTTCTACATATACAAATAGCTTAATCAAAGGGTGATTTCTGACAGGGGGAAAAAAAAACTTTGACAAAATACTGTGCAAAAATTCAGGCATACAAGAATTTTTCAAAATACATATGCAAATATGCTGTAACATATACTACTTGGAAAAACTGCACCTTGTATTGCTGAGATGAAGTGGTGTGCTAACTCTTGAAGTCTGTCCAATGGGTAAAAAAGTCACCACTGCTCATAGCACTAAGCTGCCACTACCCATTTTATGTGAAAACACTATGAATATATACAATGGCCAACACCGATATAAACCTGTGTCAAATTAGGAAGTCTACCCAACAGAGAAAGCTCCCTAGTGGTCCCCAAGGTTCATATCAGACTACAAATACAAAGCTATGGGTTGGATTAAGACTCCAACTGCCAACACCAAGGTAAAAATATACCAAAGTGCAAAGATATCCACTATGTAAGACTGAAGTGGGGGCCTGGAAACATGTATAAACAACAGGGAAAAGGTGATTTTTAAAAACCCCAATACCTTTAAGGGTTCCAGTAGGATCCCAATGAAAACTGATATGCAATAGCCATCACCAAGATAAAAGTTTGTGTGAAATGACAAGGAGTTGCAATTTATAGGACTGAAGTGAGACTGTGGACACTTGTATGAACAATAATAAAAAGAAAAAGTTGGGTTTTATTTCAGACCTCAATAACTTTTACTGTTCTGGTAGAGTCACAATGAAAATTAAGTATGCAGTGACCAACACCAAGATAAAACTGGATGCCAAACCTAATGGCCTGTGACCGCCCCGCTCCCCTCCCCCCTGCAAAAAAGGGTCTCTACCAAAACCCTAAATTCATATTAGAGTGCAAGTGCACTCTTAAAAAAAAAGAAAAAAAAGAAATGAAATGACAACTTGGTTGTTTCAATGAGAAAATTGTATTAAACTGTTAAAATAAAATTAATGATATGTTTCCCATTAAAATAACCAAGTTTTGTGAGACCGGTTGACATTACTTGATTATGTATTTTGAGCAGGAAGAGGTGCTTTTGTCCAGTCATTGGGGGCCAAAGTTGTCAGTCAAATTTCATGGGAATATGAAATGTGAAAGGAGTGGGACTTTTGAAACCTCAGCTTTTCCGGAGCAAAAACAGACATCATCCATCCGGTATTATGACAGCACGTTTTAACAAAGTAAAAAACTGAAATATATGAAGGGTTCAGATGCAAAACCCAGTAAAGCCATTCTTAATTGAGAAAAAAAAGCATCTTAAAATAAGAATTTAAAGGAAAACACATGAGAAAATGCACAGCTTTCCATAAATAAAATGATAATGTTATGTTCCAATTCATTAATATTTTGCTCACTGATTGTATCTAAGCACCCAAGCACATATTGTCCTCAACTAAAAATTTGTGGTTTTGGACTTCTTGGATTTTCAGTCTGAACCCTTCATGGTACCAGCTCCTTTTTAGACCAACATCTGTCATTTGGCTTTTACATCTTAACAACCGGACAATACCTCCAGACATGACACCACACTGAACTGTAACACACAAGTTCATCTTCTAGTCAGCAAGAGTTTCGTTGTTGGCTTCCGTCACCGTTTCCATCTGAACATCCAGCAGAGAGTTAACTTTAGTTGGCATTAGTGATGATGCTCTCTCATCTCTTTCCTCATCCTCTGCCTCTGAGTCTTGATCAGCAGTGGCGTCTTGGTACTGCTGGTACTCTGAGACAAGGTCATTGAGGTTATTCTCTGCCTCGGTGAACTCCATTTCATCCATACCCTCCCCTGTGTACCAGTGAAGAAAAGCCTTCCGTCGAAACATGAGGGAAAACTGCTCACCCACACGGCGGAATACCTCCTGAATGGCAGTGTTGTTGCCAATGAAAGTGGAGGACATTTTGAGGCCTCTGGGTGGGATGTCACATACGGCAACCTTAACATTATGTGGGATCCAGTCCACAAAGTAGTTGCTGTTTTTCTGCTGAATTGCAAGCATCTGTTCATCAACCTCTTTGGTGGACATCCTGCCGCGGAATACACCAGCAACAGTGAGGTAGCGACCTCGCCTTGGGTCACAGGCCGTCATCATGTTACGGGCATCAAACATCTGCTGGGTGAGCTCAGGGACTGTTACGGCTCTATACTGTTGGCTACCGCGTGGTGTCAGGGGGGCAAAGCCAGGCATGAAGAAATGGAGACGAGGGAAAGGCACCATGTTGACAGCCAGCTTCCGCAAGTCTGCATTTAGCTGTCCAGGGAATCTCAAGGAGGTGGTGACCCCACTCATGGTCATGGACACCAAGTGGTTGAGGTCTCCATAGGTGGGCGTGGACATTTTCAGTGTGCGGAAACAGATGTCGTAGAGGGCCTCATTGTCAATGCAGAAGGTCTCATCTGTGTTCTCCAGGAGTTGATGAACAGACAAGGTGGCATTGTAGGGCTCCACCACTGTGTCGGAGACTTTTGGAGAAGGCATCACACTGAAGCTATTCATGATACGATCGGGATAGTCCTCTCTGATCTTGTTGATAATAAGGGTGCCCATGCCAGAGCCAGTTCCACCCCCCAAGGAGTGAACCAACTGAAAGCCCTGCAAGCAATCGCAGCTTTCACTCTCGTTTCTCACTCTGTCGATCACCTGCTCCACCAATTCAGCTCCGTCAGTGTAATGGCCCTTTGCCCAGTTATTTCCAGCTCCTGAGCTTCCTGTACATGTAAAACAGCACAGTAATAGAATTAGCAAATAGTAGTCCTACACAAGCTGAAGGGATTATATTGCCCAGCAGGCTTAGAAAAGCCTCGGGATTCCCCCAGAAAGAATTACAGGGTTTGCCAAGGATAGGAAAGTGTGGGCTGACATGCTTGGTCTGCTGTCACCATGATGTGGACCTGGCAGATAATAATAATAATAATAATAATAATAATAATAATAATAATAATAATAATAATAATAATAATAATAATAAAAAATACCATGATCATGAGGCCCATCACACCAATGCTTATTCCAAGATACTGTTGCAGGTAAAGGATGAAAGCCTATGTCTCCCCCTGGATGGGACACCAGTTCATCACAGGGTACTTCTTTTGTCAAATTCAGTACCCATTTACAGCTTGGTAGAGCAGGTTGCTGAGTGGTTAAGGAGTTGGCCTGCCACTACGTAGACCTGGGTTCAAATCCTGCCCATGCTATCTACAGTATCTGTGTCCTTGGACAAGACACTTAATCCACTTAATCTCAGGTGTAAATGGATACCAACATTGGTTGGGGAAGTAACCTGCATTGGATTTTCTTCAAAAGAAGACCTGAAAGTTAAGATCTAAGACGCAAGCCTAGATTTGATGTTTTGGTGAAAGAAAATCCTCCTCTATACCACTTCATCATGAAGATGTATAACTGGGGATACAAAATGCCAAACATGCACTACGCACAATTTCTCCAATCACACCCAGAGAAGCCTATAACATCTGGGTGTCTTGGTGGCTTTCCTCACTCTTCTCCTTCTTGCACAGTCACTCAGTTTTTGAGAACTGTCTACTCCACACAGTTTTACCATAGAGCGCTATACTGTTTGTATTTCTTCATAACTGGTGTAAATAAAGTTCAAGACATATTCAGTGACTTGGAAATGTTCATGTATCCATCCCCTGACTTGTCTGAAGAAAACTGGGAATGAAACTGATTGTTTACAGTTGTTATACCAAAAGGCCTCATTACTTATGCAACCCATCATCTTCCTTTTTATATTTTTAATTAATTTATATCACG
This sequence comes from Thalassophryne amazonica, assembly GCF_902500255.1. NCBI lineage: Eukaryota > Metazoa > Chordata > Actinopteri > Batrachoidiformes > Batrachoididae > Thalassophryne > Thalassophryne amazonica. The sequence continues at coordinate 42,042,802 of NC_047105.1, read as the reverse complement.
TTACAGAGATTTGCTGTCAGTTTGAGATAATTTTAGAAATTTTTATATTGAGAAGCCTGATTTGCTTTTTGTATTTGAAATGGCATAAACAAATTAAAATGTGTGAATACTTTTGCAAGAATAGAATAGAATAGAATAGAAAGCCTTTATTGTCATTATACACAGCAAACACAGTCTGCATAGTACAACGAGATTAGGGGGGGCTGCTCCTTAAAAAGTGCACGCAGTGCAATACCAGACAATATAACATGAATAAACAACAATATCACATAAGGAAACACGTGAAGTCCTTTGCTGAAAAGTAAAATTGTGTAACATGTGGACAGTGTAAACAGTGTAGCAATTGAGAGAGTGCAAAAGGAAATGTAAAACTGTATGACAACTATAGGCGATATAATAATGGAACAACTGAAAAATGTTCAAAAGTCCTGTGCTACAAATGAGATAGATATGGTGCGACTCAGTACCTAATATAGTCCGTTTTTAGTGCAGATTATTGTTCAACATGGTGATGGTTTTGGGGAAGAAACTGTCTCTGACTCTATTTGTCCTGGCCTGTATGGACCTGTAGCGCCTGCCAGAGGGCAACAGGTTGAAGAGGTGAAAGCTGGGGTGTGTATTGTCCTTGAGAATGTTCTTGGCCCTACTAAGACAGCAGGAGGTGTAGATGGTGGAAATGGGGGGCAGAGGACAGCCAATGATTTTTTGGGCAGTGTTTGCTACCCTCTGCAGTCTCTTCCTGTCAGCTTCAGTGCAGCTGGAGTGCCACACTGACACTGCGTAGGTCAGCAGGCTCTCTATAGTGGAGCGATAGAAGGTCACCAGCAGGGGTGTGCTTAATTGCTCTTTCCTAAGCACCCTCAAGAAGTGTAGTCGCTGCTGGGCCTTCTTGACCAGTGCTGCGGTGTTGACTGACCAGGAGAGGTCAGCAGAGATGTGAACCCCTAGGAACTTGAAGGACTCCACTCGCTCCACGCATTCGCCATTGATGTACAGTGGGGCAGGGGCAGTTTTCTTTCGACGGAAGTCCAGGATGAGTTCCTTAGTCTTTGTGATGTTTAGTGCCAAGTTGTTGGCTGCACTCCATTCGACCAGTTTTTGGACCTCATCTCTGTAGGCCGCTTTGTTTCCCCCTGTTATCAGCCCCACCACTGTTGTGTCATCAGCAAATTTAACGATGATGTTCTCCGAGTGGGTGGGGGTGCAGTCAGATGTGTAGAGCGAGTAGAGAAGTGGGATCAGCACACAGCCCTGGGGGGAGCCGGTACTGAGAGTACGGAAGGAGGAGAAGTGAGGACCAAGCTTCACCTGCTGTGGTCGGTTGACCAGGAAGTCTTTGATCCAGGAGCAGGTGGGCAGTGGGATCCCCAGGTTGGATAACTTGGGGATAAGGATGTCCGGTATTATGGTATTAAAAGCTGAGCTATAGTCAATGAAGAGCATCCTGACATAGCTCCCTTGTTTCTCCAGGTGAGTCAATGCTGAGTGAAGGGCAGTTGTTATTGCATCTTCTGTGGATCTGTTAGACCGGTATGCGAACTGATGCTGGTCCAGGGTAGGGGGGAGACAAGCTTTGATGTGTCTTAGAACCAGTTTCTCAAAGCACTTGGTGATGACTGGGGTGAGTGCTACCGGGCGGAAGTCATTGAGGCTGGTTGTGGGTGATTTTTTGGGAACTGGGATGATAGTAGCGGATTTTAAGCAGGCTGGGATGAGGGCATGTTCTAGTGACAGGTTGAAAATGACAGTGAAGACCTGTGCTAGCTGGTCAGCACATGCCTTGAGCACCTTCCCTGGTACTCTATCCGGGCCTGAAGCCTTCCTGGGGTTCACAGCCCAGAGCACTCGTCTCACGTCCTCAGCCGCTAGAGTAAGTGGGGGGGAACTGGAGGCTGGAATGGGTTGTAGTGGGAGTTGGGGTGTTGTGGTTGAGTGCCGTGCCTGAGACTCAAAACGGGCATAGAAGCTGTTCAGTTCTTCTGCTAGTGCCAGATCTGAGTTCCCTGGTGTTGCAGCACAGCCTCTGTAATTGGTGATCGACTGCATGCCCTGCCACACCTGTCGGGGGTTGTTAAGATAATCCTCTATCCTGCTCTTATGCTCCGCTTTGGCGGTCTTGATGCCTCTCCTCAGGTCAGCACGGGTGGTGTTGTATAGTGCTCTGTCTCCCGATCTGAAGGCTGCGTCCCGGTCCCGGAGGAGCGTGCGGACCTGGCTAGTCATCCATGGTTTTTGGTTTGGAAACACCAGAATGTTCAAGGCCCTGTATGTCAACACAATATACTGTCTCCAGACTCTGGATCAACAGTATTATCCGAAAGTTTTAGGCAGCTCAAAATATGGTTCAAATTGTTGTGTTTCTTTATCAGTTGGACATCAAAAAAATCAAATAATAAGATTTGTAAATTTTCTAATTCCAACAAAAATCAATTATATTTTTTTGTTTTAATTCATCAAGTTTTCAAACCTCAAATGCAGTTAAATCTAAAATATATTTCTTTGTCAGGATACTGCCTGGTACATGACAACACAAAGACAGTTGAACATATATAAAAAGATTGTAATAACTTAATTAAATACAGCCACATTTGCTTTAAATTGCATGCAACTACCTCAAAGAAATGATGCTCTGCCACTGTAAAACAATTTAAGGTGAAAAATGACCACAGATTTTATACATTTACAAATATTACATCGGCAGCAGTTTGAGAAAGGTCTTAGAGTAAGTGTATCAGTGCTCATTAAAAAACAGAATATATGTCAAACACCCATAAAAAAGGGGACAGTTTTTATGTACTCCATTTGTCTCACCGTGGATGAAGTTGTCAGGCCTGAAAAGACCACCGATGCGGCTTCCTCTAATACTGTCCATGGTGCCGGGCTCCAGGTCAATAAGCAAGGACCTTGGCACATATTTACCACCTGTAAATAGGAGACTGATTACTCATATCACCATTGGTATTCTGATCATAAATGTGTCATCATAGTGTGAAAAATTCTAATGTCTAATAATAACACCTATGATAATAATAATAATAATAACAATATAGTTATTTATTTTGCTATATACTCATATGATGATGATGATTATTATTAAATAAAAACAGTATCTTCTATAAAATGGAGTTGTAGTACATATAGCATTTTTTCTACCATGTGCTTCATTGAAGTAGACATTAATCCTGTCCAGCTGGAGACTGCTGTCTCCTTCGTAGAGTCCCGCTACATTGATCCCATGTTCTTCACTGATCACTTCCCAGAACTGCAAAGTAGCCAAAGAATATCACACTTATCATTATTTCACAACTCACTGAGTATCCTCTGTCAATCAGGACATTTTTGCAGTAACTAAAAATGTGAAAAAAGACTTAGGGTTCATCCAAAGTGTCCAAAGGTTGTAACAAGGACATTTTTTTAGAAATTTATTTTTCTCCAGCTACTAATCCTCTCCTTTTAATGTGGTCCGAATTTTTTATTAATTCATTCATTTATTTTTTCCCTTAATTTACTTGTCCAGTCAACCTGTGATTGTTAGCTTTACACTCACTCTCCTCCAGATACATACTCTGACTTTCAGAATTTAATTGAATTGAATAGAATTCAGTTTCAGTTCTTGAGTTTGGTTTGAATTTTGAACTAAGGTAGCAAACAGAATGTAAAATTACAATTTAAAAATTCAGAATTTTGCACAGCCCTGCTGCATACCTGTTGAAATGCATCCCATCTTATTTATCAATTATTTGGACCACAAAATTTAGCTGCCATGTGTCTACTCAGACTATTAACAAAGTTTAGTCATATAATTATGAGCAGGCTTGTGAAAAAAAAAGCATGAAATGTCAATACTAATGTCAAATAACTAGTTAATTTTCATGGCCTCACATGTTAACGTACATAAATTATTGTACCTACATTATCCCTTACCATTCATTCATTTTGCATTCTTTGTGGTGTGGGCAAGATAAAAAATAAAAAAAATTGTTAAGTCCCACCCATGACAGTCTCGCTTCAGCTCTTATCTTTTTCTTGAGCCCAACAGGGAACAAACACCCTGTGTCAATAAATATTGGCATCAAAATGAAACTTTATATATATATATATATATATATATATATATATGTTTAACCAGAGTCTCAACATTATCTAAATTCTATATTCTACACACATTTTAACTCCAATAAAAACTTTCTTGACTAACCTTTGAGCCTATCTGGTTGCCACATTGTCCAATCTGCAGATGTACAATTTCACGCATGATGACCAGCCTACAGCACAGTACACAGCCCAGACCAGCGTCTCGGATGTGCATCAGTTCTCAAACTGGTCTTTTATACCAGAAATGATGTCACCAGTGAGGTCAGGGAGTCACTCATGACTTTTAACATTCTCATATTTCATAAACCCTGTATCTCATAATTAAACCCACTTTCTGTGTGTGTGTGTGTGTGTGTGTGTGTGTGTGTGTGTGTGTGTGTGTGTGTGTGTGTGTGTGTGTGTGTGTGTGTGTGTGTGTGTGTGTGTGTGTAATGATGGATTCTGATGAAATTGTGTGGCTCAATACTTCTTGTATCAGGGGAAAGTTGATTAAAGTTTGAGGAAGATTCACATCTCTCAAACTGCAGTGTGGCGATGTTTTTCAAATATGCTAGAATCTAGAATTACGAAATTCAAGAATTTTTCTTAAAATATATGATTTCTATAGTTTTGAGAATTAACATACATTTGTACTGAAAGCAGCCACTGAGGTGCGATAGAAACAGGCAGGATTCGCTCCAGCTTCACTTTCCAGTCTAACTAGCAGTTAAAGGGGGACATTTGATATTTTTCAAAGTGAGCTGCATTATGGGACAATTTGTTGGTTATCTTTTCAGTTGTGATGAAAACTAAATGAACTGTTACTTTATTGATTTAGGTCTCAAACACCATCACAGGCCACCTGGCTAATAAATGTAATGGTGAGGGGCAAGCTACAGTGAGTCAACTGCTTTCCTCCACGGAACAGGTGAAAATTGTCAGGGCTCGAGGATGCATGGCACATAATGTGGGAGGGCACAAAATGCAGACTGGAGGACAAGGTGTTATAAGTAGAAAATAATCTTTATCGTGTTCACAAGCAGGGGTATGATACACGGGAAGGCAGGCAGCGAAGCAGAGGTACAGATAAGTGCTAGGCAAAACGTGCTCAAGAGACAGGCTGGGTTCAAAAACACTGAGATACAGCATCATAAGCTGAGGCACAAACTAGGTCCGGTAAACAAAGCAAGGTCATAACACACTGAGGCAAAGGACAGAAGCAAGAGGCTGGAACGTGGATACAAAGATTGCAACAAACTGGCATGGGAGTGGAGAAAGTGAAGGGCTTAAATACACAGGTGGGGTAATTAGGTTAACAATGTTGTGTGGGCCGCTGAAGAGGAGGTACTGCTGGCCCACCACCACCAGAGGGCACCCTGCCTGGAGTGCGGGCTCCAGGCACAAGAGGGCGCTGCCGCCTCACAGGAGCAGCGGGGGTGACAACTGTCACTTATCACCTACGACAGCTGTCACCAATCATCTGATCTTCAGTGGTATATCAGCAAGACGACATCTCCACCTCTTTGCCGAGATATCGCTCTACCGAGGAGGTAACGTACTCAGCCGACTTTGTTGTCTTCCTGACAGGAATACCTGTTGCTTTGTGTGTTGGACAGCAGATATTTTGTTTCCTTTTTTCCGACGAGAGGTGGAGGTGGTTTTCCACCATACGTGTTGCTGGGTGCAGACGCACCCACATCTAACTGTTTTTGTTCCTCGCCAGCAGTACCAGATCCGACAAGCGGAGGCAGTGGCCACCTGGGAGTTCGGGACTTGGCGGCTCCAGTATTCCCAGGGTTCGGTGGCGGAGGAAATCGTGTGGTTCCGGTTCTGCTTTGGACAGACGTCTTTTATCTTCGAGCCTGCCCACGCGACACATTTTTGTGAATTGACTTCATTGACTATTATTGTAATCTGCTGTGTTTGTTGTGCTTATTCACAACAGTAAAGTGTTGTTATTTGACTTTCTCCATTGTCCGTTCATTTGCGCCCCCTGTTGTGGGTCCATGTTCCTACACTTTCACAACAAACAAGGTGCCCTGTGGAAGAAAGTTCTAGAAGGGAGGTGTGGTTGAGTCAATCCAAGAGGAGGGAAGAGATGCAAGAGCGTGAGGGAGTGATTCAGACAGTCTGTGACAACGATGAAACAGACAAGTGCAAGAGAGTAAATAAGCATACAGGGGAAACAGAGACAATGATGAAACAAACAGGTGCAAGAGTGTACATGAAGGAAATACAAAATCAGTGACTATATTGGAACAACCAGAACGCACACAATGGAAATAACAATATTAACTGGACAGAAACAATGACTGAATAAACCACATGACTAAAATATGAAAAACAGAAAATACAAAAATAAACAGAAAACAAAACCAGTGACTACGGAATATGGAGCAGAAAATAAATGATGAACTCAGAACAAAATTAATAACTAAAAAATCATACTGTGGAGAGGGGAAATAAGAGAAGCATGTTGTGTTGTGAAAATGTTGTGCCTCAGTCCGTCCAGACCTGCTGGGTGATTGATGCAGCTTGGTTGACCGGTTGGATATAAATCTGTAAAGACATCAACCTTAAGATGATCTGCACCAATGATGTTCTCAAAGTTTTGAATTTCTGACTTGTGCATTGTTGTTATTAAATCAATAATGGTAACAACACTGGTGTTAACATAAGGGTTAGCTGCCATCTACAGGATGAAATTGATATTACATGAAATAACTGGAGATTTATTTTATAATTGGCCGTTTCTTATATTACAGTTGATCCAGGGATTAAAACTGATCCAATTCTAACTACTCTGAGTGCTCTTGGCACAGAGAAACAAAACATGCTTAAAATAAATGTTGGATACATTGCTGTGGCTCAAACACAGTAAACACATCATCATGACCTGTTTGCATAGAAACTATTGCACATCAGCCTTGTTGTTATTTTATTTTTTTCCCCCATAACAGTGCAACGCAAAGGTTTTGGGTTAAACTCTCAGCCTTGACCCTGTGGGCACTTTGACAGACAGCTATCGAGGGTGTGACTCAGACACAAATGTGAAAAATATTTAAAATCTAGAATAAAAACGTACCTTGATCATATATAATTAATCAATGTGTAGTGCTACTTAATTGAACAAAATTACTTTTATCCATAATTCTGGAATGACACAAATGAATGAATGAATGAATGAATGAATGAATGAATGAATGAAATTTATTTCAGCATCAGCACAGTACAGACACAACATATCAAAACAAATCAAAACAAAAACCAAAACCAAAATTTGCACTGTGTGTCTGAAAAGGGGTGGGAAGAAGCAAAGCTTATAAGTTACCCACCCCTATACCAAAAATCCAGTCCAACACATTTTACACTTATACTCAAAAAAAAAAAAAGGACTCATAAATACATATCCATTTTTGCTCACACTCCTATATATACACATACATTCCCCACAGATACATACCATACATTAACAAATGTATACATCATATTTATACATTAAATTCAATTTCCTTTTCCAATATATCCAGAAATTAATAGATTTTTATAACGTTTCTTAAAACAAACTAAAGAACTACATAATCTAATTTCAACAGGACATTTATGTTATGTGTCGGACGCAGCTCGGAGAACCGACCAGCGTTTGAAGGACCCAGTATGAAATAAGCAGAGCACGGTACAAAGGCTAACTGAATTTAATACATAACAGTGATACAAAAAATAACAAAAGAAAGTGCGGTCTGGCGTGGTGCGCTCCCAGCAGCGCTAACGGTCCGGAGCCAGAAGCTGTTCGGACCCAAGGACCCCGCCGACACCCCCCAGGTGGCCGCAACAAACCGAGTCTGTGAAAGAAGGAACCATTATGTGAGTCCACACTCTACACACAGAGAGAACACTTAAAGGTGTACAAACAGCAAACACTTCCTGGCTTGATTACTAATCAGCTTCCCAACCTGCAGGCATGGAACATCCAGTTCACAAAACTCCACTGCAGTGGAAGCCGATACATGACTAACATACAGCTCAATATAAAAAGGTGTGAGGGACACCACATTTACTGACTGTATAAATGTTAGTCACAAAATCTAACGTACCTCAGGAAGTGTGCTGACGAGCGTGAGACCTCACCCCCTCCTCTTTCACAGACCGTGCATCAAACCCTGGACGTTCTCTGCATCCACTGATGATGAGATGGCTCCCGAGACGACGATCTCACCCGTCTGGTCACAAGGTCGAGTCTCTGGCAAATACACACTGTATACTCCAGTCTTAAATGCCACCATGTTCCAATCCATATAGATGCACCTCAGCTGTGAGTCCTGACGAGCCGCAGGTGATCAGGGTGAGGTCCTGATAACCTCAGCAACACAGCCACTCAGTCCCAAATGCAAGCCACCTTGAAGGAAAAACAAAAGACAGAAACAAAAAGGCAGCCAGGCCCCCCCAGCCATACAACAGTACCCCACCCTCACGGGAAGCCTCCCGGCGACCACACAAACCTGGCCCAGGAGAAACACCCCCCTCCAGGGACCATGGCTGGAAACCGCATCTGCATTCGTCTTCCAACAGAATGATTGATGTCCTCTCCTCTGGCTGCATCCTTGCCTTTGTTTCAGTCAGTCACTTAGCACAGGTGTGGCCAGGAGTTCTTAAACCTGTGCGGTCAGCCTTTATCCAACCATGTGCAGTCATTAGTCATAAAACAAAAAAGACAAACACAAACAACCAAACCACCCCCCCCTCCCCAGGGGACCGTCCTATCAAACCCCGGGATGAGGAGAAAAGAAAAACCCCAAACTTAAGCGTACAAATAAAAGCGCTAAAACACCCCCCCCCCCCCCCCCCCCCAAACGACATGTAGGGACCAACACCCCCCAGAGGACTTCCCGCCAGCTCCAGGAGTAATAACCACAGCCGAGGTCCCTCTGGGATCCAACGTCACCCACGGGGACTCCCAGCGCCTCCCAGAGGACCACTCGTCAACCCCAGGAGACGCCTCCCCTCACGACCAACGGACCCAGCCCCGGCCGTCTATGGCTAGATGGACCCACAGCCCTTTTCCCCCCCAGAGGACACCACAGTCAAACCCTGAGGGCGGAAACTGGGGGGAAAACACCCCCCCCCCAGGTGCAGAGGGTACCTGGGAAACGCCCAGCATAACCACACTGCACCACTCCAGCAACGCCGACACTACGGCTCACACGGCTGGAGCCAGAGGAGAAGAGAGGGAACAAAAAGAAAATACCCCAAACCCCCCCCTCCCCTCCCGGGTGCAGAGGTTACCTGGGAAACGCCCAGCACAACCTAACTGCACCACTCCAGCAACGCCGACACTACGGCTCACACGGCTGGAGTCAGAGGAGAAGAGAGGGCATAACAAAAACAAAAAAAAAAGAAAGAAAAAAACAACAACCCAAATACCCCCCCCCCCCCCCCCCCCCCAGGGGACCGTCCCATCAAACCCTGGGAGGTGAAACTGAAAAAAAAAAATAAAAAGAAAGACTAACAGACTGACATAAGGTTGCTCGGGTCCTTCTTTTTTTTCTGTTTTTTTTTTTTTGGCAGAACTGCAGGGTCACGACCCCAGACACTAAATAGTGAAAAACAAAAATTAAAATCCCACACAAAAACCAACTCAAAAAACACCCACACAAAATGAACTAACACAAAACAAATAAGTGATTTATACCGTCAAGCTCCAACAAATGGAACACACCTGTTCCAACTTAAGAGCTTGACGGTAATGTGACTCAGTCACCAAAAGAGGGAGCCAAAGTGCTAAAAATGAAAAAACCCCTTTGGTAACTGAGAAAACAAACTCATGCTGCCTTTCTGTGAGCAGCACACAACCAAAAATGTGATTCAACTAAATAACACCGGAGCTGACACAACAGACGCAGTAGCTATCATTACCCGGGGAAACGGGGCTACGACTGTAACACAGGAAGCACCGCGACCCGTGCCACAGAGCTCCGCCGTGCGCGTTCACCTATTACAGACTCACTCCTGCAGCTCCCGTTCAAACCTCTTATCCGGTTGAAGTGCGACGCGAAGCCGTCGCCAGTCACACTCCACCACGACCCACGGATAAGGCACACACAGGAACACAGCTGCAAGAGAGCACGAATCAGTATTCAGTAATGGGTTCTCAAACACGCACCATCCGGGCGGAGAGCACCCGCAACTGATCCGGATAACTTCTGAACGTCTGCTGCCACCTTCCCGGCGCGTTACCGTCTCTGCTACCGCTGGGTCCGTGATGTTTGGCCAGAGACTACTGTTATGTGTCGGACGCAGCTCGGAGAACCGACCAGCGTTTGAAGGACCCAGTATGAAATAAGCAGAGCACGGTACAAAGGCTAACTGAATTTAATACATAACAGTGATACAAAAAATAACAAAAGAAAGTGCGGTCTGGCGTGGTGCGCTCCCAGCAGCGCTAACGGTCCGGAGCCAGAAGCTGTTCGGACCCAAGGACCCCGCTGACACCCCCCAGGTGGCCGCAACAAACCGAGTCTGTGAAAGAAGGAACCATTATGTGAGTCCACACTCTACACACAGAGAGAACACTTAAAGGTGTACAAACAGCAAACACTTCCTGGCTTGATTACTAATCAGCTTCCCAACCTGCAGGCATGGAACATCCAGTTCACAAAACTCCACTGCAGTGGAAGCCGATACATGACTAACATACAGCTCAATATAAAAAGGTGTGAGGGACACCACATTTACTGACTGTATAAATGTTAGTCACAAAATCTAACGTACCTCAGGAAGTGTGCTGACGAGCGTGAGACCTCACCCCCTCCTCTTTCACAGACCGTGCATCAAACCCTGGACGTTCTCTGCATCCACTGATGATGAGATGGCTCCCGAGACGACGATCTCACCCGTCTGGTCACAAGGTTGAGTCTCTGGCAAATACACACTGTATACTCCAGTCTTAAATGCCACCATGTTCCAATCCATATAGATGCACCTCAGCTGTGAGTCCTGACGAGCCGCAGGTGATCAGGGTGAGGTCCTGATAACCTCAGCAACACAGCCACTCAGTCCCAAATGCAAGCCACCTGGAAGGAAAAACAAAAGACAGAAACAAAAAGGCAGCCAGGCCCCCCAGCCATACAACAATTTATTCCAAATCTTCACCCCCTTAACTGAAACACAAAAACCCTTTATATTAGTGCGTACGGGAGGCCTCTTAAATACAACACATCCTCGTAAACTATATCCAGAATCCCTTATCTTGAACAGGTTCTGGACATAAAGTGGTAAGGCTTGATTATTTGCTTTGTACAAAGTTTGTATTGTGATATAATCCACTAAATCTCTAAATTTCAATAAATTTAAAATCATAAACAAAGAATGCGTTGACTCAAGATAATGTTTGTTACAAATAATTCTAATGGCATGTTTTTGTAAAAGAAATACTTGATTGGTATTTGATTTATAAGTGTTACCCCAAGACTCCACACAATATGTCATATATGATACTACTAAAGAATGATATAAAGTGAGTAATCCTTCCTGTAACAGTGTGTCCTTGACCCTGTACATGATGGCGATAGATTTTGACATTTTCAATTTTATATAATTTATATGCGGTTTCCAGCTGAGTTTATTATCAATTATAACACCAAGGAATTTATTCTCAGTCACTGTCTCTATTTCCATATTGTTAATGGTTACATTTTTACATTTAGGTACAAATTTATTTCCAAATATAATACATTTAGTTTTTCCAAGGTGAAGTGACAATTTATTAGCGTTAAACCAAGCCTTGAATTTATCCAATTCATTTTCCACAGTATCCAAAAGCTGTTCAAGATTATCGCCACTACAAAACACAGTTGTGTCATCTGCAAAAAGGACACACCTCAGTACTCTTGACACCCAACTTATATCATTTATATATAGTATAAATAACAGGGGTCCTAACACCGAACCCTGGGGCACCCCACACGTAATTTCCCGAAGTCCAGAATCAGTGTTATTATAATGAACATACTGAAACCGACCATGTAAATAACTATTTATCCAATCATATGCTAATCCTCTAATTCCGTATTTCTGTAATTTGGTTAATAATATTTCATGGTTAACAGTATCAAACGCTTTCTGTAAATCAAAAAAAATACCTACTGTATATTGCTTATTATCTACTGCAGTCGCTATATTTTTTGATAAAATCCATCAATGCATGTGATGTAGATCTAGATTTTCTAAATCCATACTGTTCTTCACAAAGTATCTCATGCTTTTGCAAGTAATTATTCAATCTTTTTACAAATATTTTTTCTAGTATTTTCGAAAATTGTGGTAAAAGTGAAATAGGTCTGTAATTGGAAAAATTGTGTTTGTCCCCGGTTTTAAACGTAGGTATTACTTTTGCTATCTTCATCTGAGAAGGAAATTTACCAGAACTTAATGATATATTACAAATATAGCTGAAAGGTTTCGCTATACAATCAATAATTTTTTTCAAAAAAGCCATATCAAAATTATTAAAATCCTTTGTTTTCTTACTTTTGGAATTATGCACCAGATCAATTATCTCTTCTTCATTGGTTGCACCAACAAACATTGACATAGATTTATTAAATGTTATCTTATTTTCAAAAAAATTAGTGCTCGTTGAGTCGATATTACTAGCTAGTTTTTTCCCCACATTGACAAAAAATTCGTTAAAATGGTGAGCAATAGACTCATTGTCTTCAATCACTGTATTATTCAAGAGAAAAAAAGAAGGATAATCTCTAACATTTTTACTCTTTTTTATTATTTCATTTAAAATGTTCCATGTATTTTTTATATTATTCTTGTTTTTAACGAGTAGCTCGCTATAGTATTTTTTCTTACTAAATCTCATAATATAAATTAGTTTATTCTTATAAATTTTATATTTTCTTTCAGCTTCCTTTGTTCTTAATTTTATAAATTGTTTATACAATAAATTCTTCTTTTTACATGCTCTCTGAAGTCCCTTAGTTATCCATGGTTTATTGCCGTATCGATTAGTGTATATTTTGTCAACAAGAGGACAATGTTTATCATATAACTTAGAAATAGAGGAAATGAAACCATCATAGGATACATCAACATCATCAACATAAACTTCATTCCAATTCTGACGTAGTAAATCCTCCCTTAAATTGTCAATGGCTATTGGTGTTACTTTTCTACTCAACCTATTAAAATCCTTTCGAAACACTCGACCATGTAATGCAAAAACAGTGAATAAATGCAAATCTGGGAGGAAAAAAATTCCAAGTATAGAAATGATAATAAAAAGCAAAACTACACACAAACTCACACACACTCACATAAACACAACCAGCATAGAGGTTTATCTCCTTTAGGTGGCGCTGTTCTCCTCCAGTGTTTCTGAATTTTGTACAGTCACTGTCCCATTTTTTTTTTATTTCACCAGGTTCTGGTTCCAGTAGAGTCAAACCCCACCCCTGACCATTCTCCATGTAATATAGAGTGACATCAGGAAGGGCATCTGGTGTAAAACTTGTGCCAAACCAACATCCATCCATTTTCTTCCGCTTTATCCAGAGTCGGGTCGCGGGGGCAGCAGCTCAAGCAAAGCCGCCCAGACCTCCTGATCCACACACACCTGCCCCAGCTCCTCCGGGGGAACCCCAAGGCGTTCCCAAGCCAGCCGAGAGATGTAGTCCCTCCAGCATGTCCTGGGTCTTCCCCGGGGCCTCCTCCCAGTGGGACGTGCCCGGAACACCTCTCCAGCGATGCGTCCAGGGGGCATCCAGAAAAGATGCCCGAGCCACCTCAACTGACTCCTTTCGACGTGGAGGAGCAGCGGCTCAACTCCGAGCTCCTCCCGAGTGACTGAGCTCCTCACCCTATCTCTAAGGGAGCGCCCAGCCACCCTGCGGAGGAAACTCATCTCGGCCGCTTTTACTCGCGATCATAACAATAATAATAATAATTTTTGTTTTTGTGGGCGTATGCCCCTACCCTCTGCCCATAGAATAGCTCACCTGACCCTGTATTCTCTCTTTGTGGGTGGTGAGTCCACATGGAGGCAACTCCGTGTCGTTTCTTTGGGCTGACTCTATCGAGCCCCATGACTACACACTCAGCCACCAGGCCTGGCTCCAGAAGGAGGCCCCGGTTTCCCTAATCCAGGTGAGGTGACTCTGTGACCAGGAACTTCCCAGCGAGTCCCGACATTGGAGAAGATGGAGGAAGTGATATCAGCGCCTGATCCATTATCTTAATAGTCCCACTAATTTATGCATTTTTACAGGCTACTGACAGCCCCGTTTCCACCTGATGGTTCGGGTCGGAGCTCTACGGTGTTTTCTGTATCAGAACGGTTAATTCTAATTCTGATTGACAGGTGGAACATATATTGATGAGCGCGCACGCACGGTGTCTGCAGCTTCTCCACTCGACATGGAGGCAAAATTGAGTATTTACACATCATTTTATTGTTTTGTGGATCATGGGATAATTTCGGCACGTGCAGACTGTGATGTTATGAGCAGATAAGGGACTGGGAATCTTTCAACTTGCAGTGAAAAATGGCCGCGGTGGAACAAGAGGAGGATTCCTCCGCAGCAGAGACTCGAACCATCAGCCGCAGACGCAATTAACGGATTACACCTGTAGCTGACTGTACCGCTCCCGGATGGGTACAGCAGAGACTCGAACCATCATAGACTTTTCTTCAGCCAGGACAATGAATTAAATTATTTTCAGACGTTTCATCAGACTAAAGATGGTCTCACCAAAACGAACAGGTAAGACTATATTATTTACTCCTTGTGTGAATGGCTTTAATATTTAATAACATCATGTTTATCATGCTACTAACATACAGCACACTAACTATATTCACAAAAACAAACAATATTTAAAAAAAACTGATATTTTCAGTCCCTCGTCCCTCAGATTTGAAATGTATGTACCTGTTTACTATTGATTTAGGCTTGAATCAGCTGGTGCCGTTCCGGTGATGACGTGGCAGCAATATGGCCACGGTTGAGGGCTGAAATAGAGCGCAGGCTTCAGACAGCTGTAGTTTATCCGTCACCTGCGCATTTATCATCAACTTTTATTGTTCAGGATTTTTTAAAATATCAACATTTCATTCATTTTTTTGGCATCACCTACACTTTTATGAACACATTTAAATTACACAAACACATTTTATGGGCACTAATAAATCTTTTCTTTTTTGTCAAAGGGGGATAAATTACATAAGATAATTGTTGTGTGGGCCGCTGAAGAGGAGGTACTGCTGGCCCACCACCACCAGATGGCGCCCTGCTTGGAGTGCGGGCTTCAAGCACGAGAGGGCGCCGGAGCCACTGGGAGTGACAGCTGTCACTCATCCTCAGCACCAGCTGTCACTCATTCATCTCATCACCATCACCATAAAGGCCGGACTGCAACTCCATTTCCTCGCCGAGAAATCAGCTACCATTCAGGTAACTTTCTCTGCTGACTCAAAACATTGAGTAATAATCTGTACTTCTTTGCAGCCGTTTTCCTGTGGTGTGTCCTTATCTGTGGGATTGGCGTTTGGTGTGATCTGCGACGGCTTCGCCTCACACCCCAAACCAGATAAGTGGTGAAACAGGAGCTGCACGAGTGTGTGATTGGAGGTGGAGGTGCTCCCTCCTAACTAAACACTGACTGTGGGATTACTGAGTGTGCGAACTCACACTCATCAGGACTGTCTGTTCTCTGCCAGCAGTACCGGGTCTGACTGCTGAAGACAGCGGCCACCTGGGGCGCAGGGCTTGGCGGCTCCGGTGTTCTTCAGCTCCGTTGGTGGTGGAAGCTGTGTGGGGATCCGGCTCTTCTCTCGCCAGGCGTCTTCTATCGTCAAGCCTGCCCACACGTCACCTGGTGTATGATTGACAGTCCACCATATTGTTATTGTCTGTACGTCGTTGTGCGATTCACAACATTAAATTGTTACTTTTGGCTTATCCATTGTCCGTTCATTAACGCCCCCTGTTGTGGGTCCGTGTCACGACACTTTCACAACAATAATATCTAGTCATCATCATCATCAAACCTGTTTTTAACCAGGATAAAAACTCATTGATGTCAGAGTTTTAGTTTTGTTAGTTTTGTATTATCAGGGTTTTGGTTTGTTTATTCTCTTGTTGGGATTTTTCTGCTTGGGTCTGTCTGTCTCTGTTTCACTTGTCTTCTCTCTCTCTCTCTCTCTCTCTCTCTCTCTCTGGCCACGTTCTGGTGCTTTCCGTGTGGACCTGTTCCTGATTCACTGATTACCACCTGGGGTTTTATAAGCTCACTGGGTGGTTTTGTCCTTTGCCAGTTTGTTGTGCCTTGTGCCCTCTTTCCAGCTCTGTACCTGTGTTCTTATTCCTGCCTGCCTCATAGTGTGTACCTGACCTCCTGCCTGTTGCTTTGACCACGTCATTTAGCCTGATGATTTCTGTACTGCTGCTTTTGTTGGACTGCCTACTCGTGTACCAACCACTGCAATCCGTAATGGCGCATGGCGCAGCGCCTACATTCTTTAGTAGAGATGAATATTTTTGGTTTAAATGCTCCTCATGCCCCCCCCCCCCCCACACACACACACACACTACCACCACCATCACTCCCCCACCCGCCCGTCTCCCACCGATCTACGTCTCCGCTCAGCTTCCGCTTCGCACGACTCGCTTATTGATGCGCAGTTGGAGAAGGAGCGACAGAGTAAAGTTTACTAAAAACCAGAGCTGTCTGCTGGAGTCGTGCATTTGTGTCATACCTCATCCCGTCTGTCAATTGAGATCAAAAATCTCTTTTACAAGAGTGTCCTGGCAAGTGGCAGCAACACAGTTACAAATAAATATAAAAACATTTACAAATAAATGCATAGACACACTTTCACTCAACATAGTCAAACACCAATGTCATCATAAAAACCAGGGTCCTAAATCAATTTAAAAACTGACAGACTGCCTTTCTGCAAGGTCCATTAAAAATACAATGAGACCAACTCCTTCAACTGTAATTCATTCTGAAGCTGATTCCATGCAGAAGGTGCTGCAAAATTAAAAGTCTTTTTGCCAAAGACAGTGTGGGCTTTTGGGACAGTCAATAAAATGAGATCCTGTGAACGCAGGTGAGATGTCCCTGCAGGCCTCAGGAGAATGTAAGTGTTCAGATAAGGAGGAAGAAGTCCAAGTACTGCCTTATAAATAAAAAGATGCCAGTGAATCCAATGCTGAATGGAGAGGGAGAACCAACCAACTTGAGAGTACAGCAAACAGTGATGAGTGAGAGATTTTAAGTTTGTAATAAATCTCAAGGCTCCATGAAACACAGTGTCCATATACTAGATAATATCTAGTATAGTGATGTAATATCATCTGCACTGTTCCTTGTTCTTTTTTTAATGTAACTTTTAAATCAGGAGTTCTGAAGCTTTTTTTTTTACATTAAGGCCCACATATAACAAGCCCACTTGTAACCAGTCAGGGCCCATTAAAAAGAGATCACCAATTATTTGGGATAACCAATTCTATTTGCATAATCTATTGTAAATTATATTAATAAAATACAATATCCCTCTCTTTTACAGCAATTAAGAACAATAAAAACTGTAATCTGGATTGCATTTTTGCAGAATAGTAGAAAACTATGGTTACTTTTTAACTTCAGGAACTTTTCAATTTTTCATTATCTATCGTTATATCATAGCATGAAGTATTAGCTTCATGCTGTGATATTAGCTGACGATGTTCAAAGTTGAATGAATAGTCTGTTATTTATCATTTTAATAGTTGTGGTTTGAAATATTTATATGGCATTTAAAGCTGTACAGCCTTTCAATTTTTTAAGATTTAAGTCAGGAAAATAATTTTTTGGCAACACTATAATTTTATTTATTAGCCTTTAAATATCACCAATATGATCAAAATTTGCATTGTCTTGAAAAATTAAAATAGTTACCCTGAAGGGTAAAATTTCAAAAGAACAGATGTCCTTGAACTATTTACAGTAGCGACCCATACAGTCAATGATAGTGATGTCATAGATCGTGTGGGGGCTTCTCCCGAATTGCGCAAGGGATACTGGGATGCACATGGCAACAGCCAATCAGAGTAGAGATGCACTGTGATATCTGCTGGCTGCTAGCTTGAACCAAATTATCAGGCTTTGCAGTCAGAGACAGCTGGGCACAAATGCAGGACTTGCACAAGCTTTTAGGGTTAAGACTGTTTACTTAGATCGACAGCTGGGTCCAGTGTCACAGACCGAATGGTCCCCCCTAAAAATTGGTCCACCCTGCCTTCACTGTGCATGCGTCATTTCAGAAATCGGCAGCATCATTTCTGAACGTCACCAGCTTTTGCTGATTATCACCTTGTTTCTGCTTCAAACTGCACTCCAGTCATCATCTATCTCATCGAAAGATATCCGAAGGTTTTGTAAGTAAGTAAGTAATGTTTATTTATATAGCACCTTTCACAGACAAGGAAAGTCACAAGGTGCTTCACAAAAGACACAGAGATAAAAATTCTAAGAATAAAAGACAATGTACATCACAATAAAATAACTCTAAAACACACACAGTGGTAATAAAACAGCCCTCTCACTACTAAGGATTGAATGCCTGGAGAAACAGAAGGGTTTTAAGTTTGCTCTTAAAAACATCGAAAGAGTCCAGCGAATGAAGAGACAAAGGGAGATCATTCCAGAGCCTCGGTGCAACGGCCTGGAAAGAGCGATCTCCTCGGGTCTTAAAGTGGGTATGAGGGACCCTCAGAAGGTTCTGATCCACTGACCTCAGGCTCCGAGCGGGAGAGTAGGGACATAGCAGGTCTCTAATGTAGGAGGGAGCCTGGCCATGCAAAGCTCTAAAAGTCAACACTAGGATCTTAAAATGGAAACTCAATGACACTGGGAGCCAATGAAGAGACTTTAAAATAGGAGAGATATGAGTCCTTCTGCTTGAGCGAGACAGCAGCCTAGCTGCAGAATTTTGGACCTGCTGCAGACGGGACAGCTCCTTTTTGTTCAGACAGGAAAACAAACTGTTGCAGTAGTCCAAACGAGAAGATACAAAGGCATGAATAATCAACTCAAGATCAACTTTTGAAACAACTGATCTGAGTTTGGAAATCTTCCTCAGCTGGTAGAAACAGTTTTTGGTTAGCTGCTTGGAATGATGCTCAAATGACATTTCTTTATCAAAGATAACACCTAGGTTTCTCAGGCTAGATTTTGCAGATGAGCTCAAAAGACCTAAATACTGTTTAATCCCCGGACTGACATCATCGGGGGCAACCACCAGCACCTCGGTTTTATCTGAATTTAACTGCAGCAAATTTGCACCGAGCCATTGTTTAATTTTCTCAAGGCAGTTCAGTAGAGAGTCCAATTTCTGGATCTCAGGGGCTTTAAATGAGCAGTAAATTTGGATGTCATCAGCAAATAAATGATAAGAAACAGAACGAGGGAGTGGCCAGAGAGAGTGAAATGCCCACCACCAAACACCAAGAGACAGACAACAGAAATAAAGCCAGAGAACCTGAAGCAGGAAAAGAGACAAGCAAGAGAATAAACCTTTTGACCCCTTAGAACAGGGGTATTCAACTCCAATCCCAGAGGGCCGGTGTCCTGCAACTTTTAGATGTGTCACTGCTTCAACACACCTGAGTCAATTAATGAGGTCATTAGCAGCACTTTGGAGACCTTGACTGCATACTGAGGAGTTAATTCAGCCATTTGATTCAGGTGTGTTGGACCAGGGACGCATCTAAAAAGTTGCAGGACACCGGTCCTTGAGGACTGGAGTTCAAGACCCCTGCCTTAGAATAAATAGGTCAAGGTTAGTCATCTTTGAACTTGTCCAAGGTCTGTGTTCCAAGAATGCTTCCTATGAATTTGAAGACCCTGGTAATAAGAGGACTGGCGCACAGATAGACGGCCGGACAAACAGACAGACGGATGGATGCAAAGTCTTCACAATACCCAATGGCCATATTTGGGCCTCGGGTGATAAAATATTTGTTGTGGAATTCCCTCCAGGTAAATATGCTCTCTTCATTAAAATGAGCTGCAGCTTTTCCATACATTTCAAAAATAAACTGACATTATAATGCTTAGATTTTAGTAGAAACTAATTTATGTCAGTTTTGTGAAATTTGACAGGCCATAGAGCTTTAAAATGCCAAATTTCCATCATAGAATAGACTAACATTGTAATCTTAATATTATTAATATTGTGCAATACTAATAATTAGCTTCAACTTGAAAAAGATTTGTGGCCCACAAATGGACCACGGCCCAGTGGTTGATAAACACTGCTTTAGGTCACATTAAATTATTCAACACTATTTGATATTTAAGACAAAAGTGACTTGTTGCCAATGATAAGAGAAACTTTAAAATACTCATTCTCATTGTTTTAAAAAAATATTCTATCCATTTTACTTTAGCCACACCCCCTCTAGAATGTTCAGACGTCAGAAAGATCTCAGTATGCATTCAAGATGACTGTAAAGTTAGAATCTTCCAAGCCGCAAAAAGTGTTCGTTCACTTGATGAACTCTGGAAATATTACACATGCAGAAACATATTCAAACTTTGAATCTCTGAAATGAGCAATCAATTATTTTGGGTTTGATAAAAATTGTAGTCTGATTTTATTAGTGAGGAATAAATTACTTTTTGAAGGAAAGATTGTCATTATTTTCATCAGAATAAAGTTTTTGAAACAAAATGGTACTAATTATTATTTTTGTGTACATTGATTTATGAAAATGTTATTTTTTAAAACTGTATTATATGATGACTTTGAACATTTCACTGTGGTCGTTTTGGCTGATAATAATTGTGCTTCAAAGAGGGCGCCTCACCCTTCTGTTCCTCTGCTTCATGACGCTCCGAGCAATCATGTGATCCGACCCTGCTTCAGTCCCAATGTGTCAAGTCAGCCACAAACAGGAAGAAGAAAAACGGAAATATTGCAAAGTAAAAGCATGACTGATCGTATAATTGAAGCAAACATTTTATAGGCATAAATTAGCAGTGTTTGCATGGCTACTATCAAAATTATGATACATGTCATGTCACATAAAGACAGACAAACATTCACACGACCACCACAACTGTAGTCAATTTAGAGTCACCATCTTCCTTGTACAACAAAAATGTTATTTGGACACATTCTGATCATGTGCAACCTACGTAAATATTTAAGTCATGTTTCCTTTTGTAATTTCTCCCCGTTCTTTATGTAATAATCTGCCCTTACGACGAACCAAATCGATATATTTCTCATTTTGAATTTATTGAAAGTCACGTTGAAAATCAGGCCTGGGTTTCCACAGACAGACTTCATCTTGTAAAAAGACCAAGAAGATGGCTCGCTCAACACCTTTATCCGGTTGTTAAGTGTGACATAATGCATCAAGTGATTTTCAATTTCCGGCTCCAAACAAAAAAGGCGCGCTGTCATTAACATTGAGAACTGCACTGAGACAATCTGATCAGGCTGCACTTACACTGTTGCACACGGACAACAGCATTAACATCGCAGCATGAAACTCTTTGTATATTGTGCCTGAAACTCTCCTGGATATATTAACTGGGTTTTTAGATGTTGTTATTGCGTTTGTTTTATGTAAAAATGTCAGACATTCAGGTTGTTTCTCCGTTATTTTCAATGGGAGTTGCTGCGAGCTGCGATCACTTCCTGTTCATGCCGTTCGGGGAGAAAGTGAAGTTTGCACTTTAACGTCCTGTTTATTGTAATAAATTTTTTTATTAACAAACAGACATGTATAGTTTACCTGTGCAAAAATAAAGTTTTATTAAGTGTTCTGACCATAGAACCAGACAAATGCATTTAACGGAGGTGGAGGCGGAGAAGGGAGGGATGGAGGTTTGTGCACAATGTAAACACAAACTAAACTTAAACTATAAATCCTTAAAAGGATCAAACAGACGTAACTTTAATTGTAAACTTGGAGGTCTTTGGACCCGGAAACAGATTTATCACGTGATGCGTTACGTCAGCGCTTAACAACCGGATACAATGTGGGTGTTACAGTGGGTGTGGTTTAGTCTCACAGTTCTAAACTTACTGGTTCCCCACAGACTGAGGGGAAGCTCCAACCCTTGTCCAACACCCCCACCCCAAAAAAAAAAAAAACAGACAGAGGCCAAACAGAGCAGGGTCTGGGTCACTGGCAGACTGAGTCGAACCCCAGCAGCCAGAGCAGCAACGGGACAAGAGCAAAATCAGGCTCAGAGTCGGAACAGTTGACAAGACGGGTAGACAGGGCAAAGAGAACATCGCTGGAAACACAGGACAAAACAATCTTGCATCTAGAGTCTCTTTCACACCGAGCCAACGTAGAGTTGTGTAATGCGGCGTACGGACTACACTGAGTTTATGCAGCCCTACGCAAAGTTTATGCAACCCTACGTGGCAATACGCTGAGGGACGCAAAGGGGTCCATCCATGAAATGGACACAAAAAATTAAACATGTTTAAAAAAAATTAAACATGTTTAATTTATTTGTGGAATTCGGCATAGAGCACCCGACGCAGTGCTCTTTGCAAGTCTACACAACACTGTGCTACTGTACACCATGTGTCTGCAATTGTACACAACCTTACGCCAGTCTGGCAAAAAATCGTTTTACGTTTTTTATCAGTACATACCCGCATTGTTAGATTTCATTCATCCCGCTGGACTCTGTTGGCAGTGAAGCTTCAAAACCACGTAAGAACAAGAGGCGGGCCAAGCTGCCACATCCACTATTAGAAGAAATGAACCATCTGTGTTCACGCACACACACACACAATAATTCGCCGGCTTTACCTCACGGACAGATCAGCAGTGAGAGAACATGTCCACGTCCACTATAAATCCTCACAAACGGATCGGCAGCGAGAGGACATGTCCATGTCCACTATAACTCCTCATGGATGGATCATGCATGCATTCACAGGCTGCAGCTCCACCTTCACCTCCTACAGTTCTCTGACGATTGTGGCACATTAAATAGAGTCCATTAACTCCTGGAAATAATGTATTCTGACTTTTTCCAATGTATCAAATCCATTTGCGTGTCCAGGCAGTCTGTAAAAACAGTGTCATGGAGCCATGTTTCTCCCCCTGCATGCATTCCTGCCAAGTTCCCCCTTGCAAGCAATGTACACAGCCATCCTGCACACTAGATATACAGCACAATGCAACTCTACGCAGGCCCGGTGTGAAAGGGGCTTAAGGGAACCTGAATGCTATGAAAGGTTTGTGTTGGTCTGCAGAGGAAGATCAGTGATGAGATGGTATGTGTAGATGAGGAATAAGTATGTGCATGGAAGTGAATCGAGTCCCCCCCCCCCCCCCCCACACACACACAAAACAATCTCACAAGAAAATAACATCTAAAACATTACTTTTACAGCTATTTTTTTTTTTTTCTTTTGATAGGTCTGGGATAGATACAAGCACTTTTCCAAGTCATGGAGTATGTATTATCCTTTGAAAACTGCTTGTCTGTCTGCTAGGCTCTGGAATTGCATAAGTGAAATCAAATTGACAAGCTCAATGGGTAAAACAGTTCTGGTTTTCACATCAATTTGCATCAGTCACAGTAAACTCTTGGAGATAGACGAGTTCATTTCAATCAGTCTTTCTTCTTCCTCATCTTTCAGCTGCTTCCATTAGGGGTCGCCACAGCAATCATTATCTCCATCTCACCCTGTCCTCAGCATCTTCCTCTGCTCCTCCAGCCTCTTGCATATCCTCCATCAGCACATCCATAAACCTCCTCTTTTGCCTCCTGCTTCTCCTCCTTCCTGGTGGCTCCATCTTCAGCATCCTTCTCCCTATATACCCTGGGTCCCTCCTCTGCACATGTCCAAACCATCTCAAGCTCATCTCTCTGATGTTGCCTCTGAACCATTCTACCTGTGCTGTACTTCTGATATGTTAATTCCTATTCATGTCAATCCTTGTCACTCCCAAGAAAAAAGAGCAGAATCTTCAGCTCTGCCTTCTGTCTTTTCTCCACCCATTCCACCCTGCTTGCACTCCCTTCTTCACCTCTCTGCTGCACTCTCCATTACTTTGGATAGTTAACCCCAAGCATGTAAACTCAACCACACTATTCCCCCAGGCTCTCTCTCTCATTCACACAAGTAATCTGTTTAACTCCTACTGACTTTCATTCCCCTTCTCTCTGAAGCATATCTCTTCCTCTCCAACCTGCTATCAAGGCTCGCTACAGATCACAGTGTCATCTGCATCACATTCCATGGAGCGTCCAGTCTGAGCTCGTTTGTCAACCTGTCCATCACCGTTGCAAGCAAGAAAGGGCATTCCTACCACACATCTCAGTGCCGTTGTACGTATCCTACACGACCCTCACATACAGTACTTCTCTGCCACTCCAGACTTCCTCATACAATACAATTTAACTCAATCAGTAAGACATTAGGGTACTGTGCGGTGATTTTGTTTACAGCAGGCTCACTTCAAAAGCAGTATGATAACAAGTGCAGTCCAAGATTTCTGACACCCATAAATCCAGATCTGGATCACCTCAAAAATTCAGTGGTGTCTTCCATGCCCTAATATCTATCTGTGGTGCAAATTTGGTGAGAATTCGTGAAGTAGTTCTGAAATAATCCTTCAAAGTCTATACAAGGGGAAATCTTGATCCAGAATCCGGATCCGGTACCGGATCACCTCCAAAATTTAATGGTGTCTTCCATGCCCTAATATCTATTGGTGGTGCAAATTTGGTGAGAATCCGAGAGGTAGTTTTGACATAATCCTTCAAAGTATAAAATGAAATCTTGATCCAGAATCCGGATTCCGATTTAGATCACCTCCAACATTTAATGGAGTCTTCCACGGCATCATATATATCTGTGGTGAAAATGTGGTGAGAATCCATGAAGTAGTTTTGACGTAATTCTTCAAAGCCTATATAAAGTGAAACTTGATCCAGAATCTGGATCTGGACCCAAATTCTGGATCACCTCTAAAATTTAATGGAGTCTTCCATGGCCTGATATCTATCTGTGGTGAAAATTTCATCAAACTCCGTGCAGTAGTTTTGATGTAATCCTGCTAACAGACAGACGGACAAATAAATAAATGCCGATGATTTTATTACATCCTTGACGGACGTAATAAATAAAACAGACAGGTCAGGTAAGCTTCCAAGAACCCATTGCCAGTTATATTGTACTAGGCAAGGGAGGGTTTCACTGTGGAGCAGAAAAACTGTAAATAGCTACAAATCCATCAGCGATCAAGAAGTAACAATCACCACCTTCGTTTTCTATACCGGCTTATTCCAGTTAAGGATCATGGGTTTGCTGGAGTTTATCCCAGGGGCCATCGTACGAAAGGCGAGTACACCTTGGACAGGACACCAGTCTATCGAAGGGCCACATACTGACAGACAAACACTGTCAGTTTAAAGTTTCCAATTGACCGAACCTGCATGTCTTTGTTGTCTAATCCAGAGCACCCAGAGGGAACCTACACAAACTCCACACAGAAAGGACCAGGTGGGAAGCAATCCTAACACCTTCTTGCTGTGAGACAACAGTGCAGCCACCGTGCTAGCCAACAATCACTGCAACATATTTATATAATTTGCACACGAAATGATTTCAACATTTTACAATAGTTTATTTGCTGTCTCTATGGAAACCTTTCTTATCCAAATATGAGTCAGTGCTCACCAAATGATGTCATGCCTATTTAGCTCTCAAGCTGTGTGTATTTTAGTAAGTGGGTTGTCCACTGACCCAAGGGTCAGTGAGTTCGCGTTCTGATTGCAGCTGAGTATCAAAGTGTTCTTGAGCAAGACAATGAACCCCATAACTGCTCAACATAAAATAAAGGCATAATGAAAAAAAAAGATTTATTATTGCAACATCTTAAAAAACTAAGATCCAGGCTTTCAATAACTGCCTGGATTCACCCATCTGTGGTGAAAATGTAGAAGTTATAGAGATTCACTTACCTTTGCAGTGATGTTCATGTATCTGCATTTTCAACCTTTGCGATTGAGAGATGCCAATGAAGAGCTTATGAAGTCATGCGGGTCCTGGACAGAGGAGCTTTTTGACATAATTTAAGTGTCAAAAGACCAGTACTTGGTTGGGAGGGGCATATTTTCAGGTATCTAGGAAGTGAGGCCTGTTGGTCGCGGTGCTTATCACCGGATTCCATAGTGTCAAGCACATGAGAGTCTACAACGCCCCCTGGACAGGAAACCACTTCAATGCAGGTCACTTCTCCAGCTGAGGCTGGTGTCGCCGACTGAACGGTTCCCACTAAAAATTGGTCCGCCCTGCCTTCACTGCGCATGCGTCATTAGCCGCGGTTCACCGATTATCATCATCGTTTCTGCTTCAAACTGCACTCCAGTCATCATCTATCTCAGCGGCAGATATCTGAAGCTTTTGTACAACAATCATTTCCACATAAATTCAGCATTATTTCATCATAAAAGACGGGGGAAGTGATCAGAGCGCCGCAGCTACACAATGCGTTCACTGTGCGTCAGTCATTTCAAAGGATCACCAAGTATCCCCTGTTTCTGCTTAAAACAGTCTAGTTTCTGCTGCTGAGCTGTGAAATGATGCATGTGCAGTGGAGGCAGGGCGGACTGTTCGGTCTGTGACACGAGTACCCATTTACAGCTGGTCGGACTGAGGCGATAGCTGTGTTCCAATTCAGGGTCTGCACCCTTCTAAGGTCTGTGTCCCACAAAACTCTTCAGCCTTCAACCCTGGAGGCTGGAAATAATAAGACAGATGAAATTTGAAATGTCACAGATTCAGCAATTAAAGGTTTTCCTGTTGGGCCATTACGTTTTCCCGCCCCTACCGCCTGGTGCTTGGCAACCTTGACAGCTTCAAGAGCCAAGCTAGCGTAGTAACTTGTAATTTAGTAATCATTTTTCAATACTTATTTATGCTTTACTTTCAAATATTACATTTTTACAATTGTGCATACTGTACAGAGACTAAAAGTATCCTTAAAAATTACCTACTGCTTTGTCTTGAAACAAAAATATATTCATTAAAAAATAAAATTGACTCATATTGTTCGATGTGTGAAGAAATCACCTGTTGTATCCTTCATTTTTCGTGGAAACAAGGCTGCAAATGTCAGCCACTTCATCATAAGTAGTCCTTGAAATGGGACAGCCCAGTCACTCCACACTATATATATATATATATATATATATATATATATATATATATATATATATATATATATATATTATATATATATATTAGATAAACCCTACTCCTGGCAACATTAATGTACTGATTCATTCATTTTCATTTTGCAGTGCCTGACTAATTATTTTATTTATTTTGTAATCATTTTTAGTGTTTGTTTATTGTTACTTTCACATGCACTGTTTCCAAGTCGGTTGTCATGGAAAATTTCAAGAATATTCTTTGTTCAAAACCCTTGGAAGTTCGGAGATTCTAACCCCTACCTTAGGGAAAAATGCAGGAATTTCTGCTTGGAAACTCATGAGAAAATTGTGCAACCTGAAGTACTGAAATTAACGTCACAGCCTTGGCAGCCCCCTTTGCGAATGGAGCAAAAACAATGTTACTAACGGTAAAAATGCGTATTTAAATACAATTTGTGTAATATATTTACATTCTATGTACAATGAGTTAAACTACCAGCAGCACCACACATCAGCAAGAACATCTTTGACAATTTCTTTTAGCCCAAAAGATAATGTTAGCCTAGCTCTAGGCTAAGTAGTTGATGACTCAAATTCTAAAAATATATTTCAAAGGCTCGCGGAGGTAATCTCAGGAATGCACTTTCCCTGGAAGTAGCCGTTTTAATTTTTTTTTAAAATGTTTGTCAGGGTTGTGATTTCAGGATGGATTTATATAATGTTGTCTGTTTTTTTTTTTTTTCTCTGCTTTGTCTTTGTTTTAGTCCTTTCTCTTGTCTGTCCCCTCGGTGCTTGGTGGTGGGCAGTTCTCCTTATGCTTTCCACGCCCTGTTCTGGATCTTTCCTGCACACCTGTCTCCTATTATCTGTGAATCACACCTTGTATTTAAGCCTCTCCTTTCTCGCACTTCCCCACCATCATTGTGCTTTATGACTTTGTGTCATAGTCCCTTGTTTTGTAATTTTTTTCTTGACCTGTTTGCCTTGCTGTGTAATTTGACTGCCTCCCTGTTTTTCAGACCATGCCTTCACCTCTTGTCTTTGATACTGCTGCTGTTTCAGGAATGTCTCCTTGTGTACCGAACCCAGATTTGTGAAGCAGTAAAACGCTTAAACCGAATCCCATCTGAGTCTAAGCTAACCATTTGTGTCCAGCCATTTGGTTTCAAAGGTTCAGTTAATGTTGGGTCTATCTGAATGTCTGAGGGCTCTGAACGCAGCATAGACACTGTTATGGAAGAAAATGATTTAGACATTTGGTTTAACAATAAGTTATCATCCTCCAAATAATGCAGCTGCAAAGGTTAATTGAGTGCTTGGTCTTATCAAAAGGTCATTCAATTACATTACTTAGGAATCTTTCCTAGTGTTGTAAAAGAGCTATGTCATTTGGAATATTGTATGCAAGTGTTTCCACCCCTTTGTACAGAAGAACAAAGACATGTTAGAAAAAGTTCAACGCAGGGCAACAAAATTGTACCTGGTTTAGAACACTTATTTTATGAAAATAGGTTGAAGGAACTTGGACTTACTACACTAGAAAATGGAAGAGTTCATGGAGACCTTATTGAAGCTTCTAAAATATTAAACTGTCATGAAAATATTGATTGTAATCCATTTTTCCAACTTAGAGATTATACTGGTTTGAGAGGCCACTCGACTAAGTTAAACATTATTAGATCAAGCTTAAACATTAGAATTTTTTTAGTAATATAATTGTAACTTTGTGGAATAGTCTACCAAACCATGTTGTAAATTCACCCAGTGGCAATGTTTTTAAAACTAGGTATAATCAGTATTATGGTTTTTAACGTTGGATGTATTTTTATGTACTATCTGTATAAATTCCTATTTCTAAGGTTTAACCATTATTATTATTATTATGTTTGGTTTTTTAACTTTTGATGTGTGCTCTTATGTACTATCTGTACAAATTAGTATTTCTATGTTTTTTTTTAAGTATTATTATTATGGTTTTTTTTACTTTTGATGTGTGATTTTATGTACTATCTGTACAAATGAGTATTTCTATGGTTTTTAAGTATGATTGTTTTTTTTTTACTGTGTGCTTTTATGTACTATCTGTACAAATGAGTATTTCTATGGTTTTTAAGTATTATTATTGTTTTTTTAACTTTTGACATGTGCTTTTATGTACTTTCTGTACAAATGAATCTTTCTATGGTTTGTAAGTATTATTATGTTTTTTTTAACTTTTGATGTGTGATTTTATGTACGATCTGTACATGTTTGAGCACACAATAAACGTTATGTTAAGTTAAAAGATGGTCCCACAGCTGAAAAAAAATTATTGCTGTTATCCGGTTTTGGACAAACAACAAAAATTCTCAACACCTGTGCTGCTTTGGAAAGCTTTATAAAACTGATTTTGACGCTTCTGTTCACAGACAAGTTAACACAGGCTGATACCACGCGCGCAAGGAATTATGGGTCCCTGAAGCATTTCGAAGCTTGGCGGGCGCTAATGTCTTTTATTGTGAAAGCCGAACGTTGAGGAAGTATTTGCCAATGGCGGTAAACTTGACGCCCGTTCTCGGTTCCAGTGTTCCCAGGGTTCCGCGAGCCGTTTGCCCCACCCCACCTCTTTAACGCTGTCTGTCTCAATGTGCGGTTCTGAGAGAAGGAGAGAGAAATAATTCACAGCCACACTGCCGGGACACGATTCTGCTGCCTGACGGGAGCCCGTGCGTGCTTACGGTAACCGTGTGGGTGCAAAACACCGCGGTATGTTTACGTATCATGCTCATGTATTCACCGTAAATTCTACCATACGGACTCAGAGGGAATCCAGCGAGCGGACAGCGGGCTCTACCTGCGCCAAATGGACAAATAGCGGCGGATTTGCACAAATATCACCTGGATATTGCCTTTATTCCCAAGGACGTCCAGCTGCCAAGGCGCCCGATGTGAGGAGAAATACAAATTAACGCCAGACGGAGAAAGGGCCTTTTTTTTTATGGTGGATGTGGTCAAACCCTCCGAAAAGCAGCAACAGCACCAGCAGTCTTAATGACGGGCTGATCGTTTTGACACCGGCTAATAACTGGATCGATACGCTTCTACATCAACACCACCTGGCCCGAAAAGGCGTTTTATAATGGGACGTGAAAGGCGAATTTGGTAAAGGAAGAAGCTCTGTGTAGCCCACAGTGATTCACGTGCCGTCATTTTCAGTGGAAATATTAATTTTTTTTACATTTTTTTTTTTTTTTTTTTTGGTCACTCGCCCTCTAATGTGCTTTAGTTTGCTGGACAGGAAGAACAACAAACACATGTATGTGTTTTCAGTGAAAGTAGAGCTTTTGGTTGTGGGTGGAAATGAATGGCTTGAAGATGAGAGTATTAAACGTAAGAAGCAGTTTTTAAACAGTTCGGCTTAAATTCACTCCGTAAAGCTGAAGGGGATACGTAAAAAAAAAAAAAAAAAAAAATCACCCATGTTGATGACTTCATTGTGAAAAAACACAAGCACCACTGCTTTTATTTTATTTTTTCAATTTTTCCAGTAAATAGCCACAGATTGTAACAAACCAGCTGCAGACTTATTTTTCCACTGTCTACAGTCTGAATCTGGCAACATCAATGTCACCCATTTTGAGCCGGGTGCTCCTCTCTTGGCCCAGTCTATTGATTTAGGATCGACTTCTGATCGACACCTCCTCCTCCCCCTCTGAACCTTTCACTGGGGTTTTGGGAAGATGGGCTGTCTTGGCAATAGTAAGACTGAAGACCAACGAAACGAGGAGAAGGCACAGAGGGAAGCCAACAAAAAGATAGAGAAGCAGCTCCAAAAAGACAAACAGATATACCGGGCAACTCACCGGCTACTACTATTAGGTAGGTTTTTGTGAAATTGCATTTTCCCTACAGGGACTATCTCTTGTCTTTAATCCATGTTCATCTTCGTCATTGAGGTTGCTGTAAATGTCAATTAAAAATGACAGGTGTTCTTGATACTGTTTTGCAAATGTATTGCAAGTTCCTCAACCAATACAGGGTTTCAGGGTTCCATGTTCGTTTGTGTTTGTGGAGTGGTTACGGTTTGACTCGCTGGTTATATACCACCTGATCATCAAGCACAAGGAAAAGAAATGCAAACCAGCATGAAATACGGTCAACAAAGGCATTCAAATGTAAGTTGTGTGTGTATATATAGATTTAATTTTTTTTTTTTTTTTTTTTCAAATCCCAGGATAAATCACACTCAGGTTATGTGCCATGGATGTTCCCTTTCCAGAAGGTCCTTAATTTACTGATAACTGCAAGGAAACGACAAATTTCTGTGGGATTGTTTGCACGCAACCGGTGTCCTGTCGAGTTGAGCTCCTGATAGCGTAAATTGACAGTTACGTGTGTCGAGATGAGCACCCCTTCCAATGGCAATATTTTGCTTTAAAGACAGCGTGTACATGCAGCTCTTTACTTTTTAAATTGAAAAGACACTGATTACTGTATTTTTATTTAAAGACAAATTTACATGGGTTTTCTTTGCTGGGGGAGCTAATCTCAACGGGTGAGGTGTCCCGTCGAACTGAGGTCCACCACGCAACCGTGCATGCACATCTCACCCATTGGGTTGAGCTCCCCCACCAAAGAAAACCAACGTAAGTTTGTGTTTACATAAAAATACAGTAATAAATGTTTTTACACAAGGTCTTTAAAGGAGAATATTGTCGATAGATGACGGGGAACTCATTTGATGACGGGGCAGCTCAACTTGGATGAGGTGTTAAAGTCTGGGGTAGAGAATGATGTGCAGTTGCGCGGTGGAGCTAATCTCGACGGTTAGTTCATCTTGTCGGGACACCACAACCACTCCATGCATGCAATGATTCATGGATCTATGAAATTGAGAATAAGATTGTGTGGCAACAACAAAATTATGGGATAGTACATCAGCGATTTATAGTATTGCATCAGTGGAAAAAAGCCAGCCTGTTTTTCCAGGGTTGTAGGTTACAAATTGCAGAACCTACCTGGTACAGTGGACATTTACGTAGCTGGAATTTTGGGATAGCCGGGTGTTGTGATTAGTCATGGAGGTACGTAAAGGAAATCGGGAGCATAGGCATGTTCTAGAGCCCGACTGATATTTCATTTGGCCGAAATGAGCCTTTCACAAACATATCAATATCTACGTTATTTTTGCTGATATTACAACTTGTCTAGCAGATGGTGTACTGACATTATTTACAATGCTATCAAGCATGTCTGGGACCCCATTTCCCCTTGGTTACATTAGCTAGATGAGACAGAGGCAAAGCGATCAGCTTCTATTCATTTTCAATCAGAGTGGGTGTTTTATAGTGATAAAAGACAAGTGGTTGCTATGCTGTCAACTAGGCGGGGCCAAAATAAAGTCTATTTTGTGCAAATGTTGAGTGAAGTGATATGGTGACTACCAATCTGAGAGAATCCATGTACCCTGTCAAATGTAGTCCATCCTCTCCATTTTGTTAACATTATATCTCAGAAGCCTTGCATGTTATTATTCTACACATCTCAGCCAGATCGAGACACACCTGGGAAGAGTTTACGGCGTCATGGCTGGATGGAGGTGTTTGGCCGGTATCTTTGCAAGAGTATGACGGTTCAGGTCTTAGGAGACTTGAGGTCTAAATAGTGGCCCTGTGGCTCAAGGTTTGGACACAATATGATCAGACTTTATCTTATAAATTAGTTATTTTTGTGGTGTTGGACTGCTGGTCAAACAAAACGTGAAGGTAATGTTGTGTGCTTGCAGAAATCATGACATTTTATAGACTGATTAATCAATAATAAAGATGTAGTCCATTGTAGACTTATGGAGAAAAAAGTACTAAAAAGTAGTCCGCTAGATTCTTAACATATTTAGCAGGACTCGTATGTCCTGAGTGAAGAGCCAGAGTTCTGAGCTGGTGCTCATCCAGTCTTCATCCCTAATGCAAAGTGTCTGAAAACAGTTGGAACATGCCAGATGATTTCAGCTTCATCTCTGCATTTGATTGGCTCTGTTGAACTCTTACTGTGCTCAGTTTAAACCAACGTATTTATCACTAACAAAGGTGTTGTTCCTCATCACTGGTTAACAATATGGAGAAAAGTATTTTAGTCTTTATTTATATATGCACATGGTACAACCTAAATGACAAAGAGTCAAGGTGACAGAAGTTTGCACTACTTTCTGTGATGAGTTTGTGATTCAGGATATTTTGATATATGGAGCTCTGATAAACTAAGACAAGATAAAGGCTTTAATCTTGAACATCTATGCCATAATGGTCCTGGTGTAACAATACATGAAAAATTGGGGATTACAGGCTGTTCACAAACAAATAAACAGGGGTGAAAACATAACGTCCGCCCAACTTCATTGGCGAAGGAAATAAAAATCAGAATAACATGCATGTATCTGTCTGCTTTTTATTTATTTGTATAATATTCTTTGTGAGAGTAAGAATTGTAGGCAGGGCCAAAGTGCAGCGTTAAAACATTATCAACGATAATAAATTACCCAAAATTTATATTTTGTGAATGGTCGAAGTCATTAGATTGACATTTATTGAAATGCTTCATTTGAAATTAAGAAGACTGAGTCTGACAGACTCTGTTCCGTCTGGATCGGTGTGTTATCAAGTAGGGGAGAGCAGGGTTGATTGTCACAGTGCTTATTACAGCCAAACTGGAAGGTGCTGTGGCATTATGTTGATATCAGACATTTAGCGATCATCCTGCTAATTTTGCAGTTCATCACTAATTAAAAAGCCAAAGGTAATAGCTTTGATTTGTGTCCATTTTTAGATGTGGTACATGCAGTGTCATAATTTCAAAGGCATCTTTGCTATGATTGTTTGTCAACAGAGCTAGCAGCCTGGTGTCATTATTAAAAGTTTTGATTGGGTAGGTTTTTTGTTATGTTTGTGACTTGTTAAGCCTTTTTGCACAAAGTTCTATAAATGGTTGTGTGCATGTAGGTTTTTGTCAGTTGTTGGTATCTTCTTCTGGTTAGAGTTAAAATTAGCGGACAATGTTATCAAAGAGACATTAAAACCCTTTAAATGCCTAAAACACTTGTAAAAACATTATCAGGAATTGGCATAGATAATTGTATTACAACTTACTGTCATGTACTGATACAATAAAATCGAATAGGCAAACGGAGAGCACCTGAATACTGTTTTATATGAGCTCTTTAAATAAGATGAGAAACTTTTTTCCCCTTTGTTTTCTGCTCATTTTTGCTTTGGTGTACGGTACCATAAATTCCACAGCTACTCCTTAATTATTATTTCTGGCTGCGCCGCTGGATTTGATGTACAAAAAGTTTTAAGTTTAAGGTGGATTCCAACAAGTGTCATATGGACCGGATGTTTGCTAAGTTTTAACTATAAGCTAATTTCAGGTGGATAGAACTATTTCCTCAAAGTATCTTGTGTCAAATGACAACTTTTTAATTGTTGTTAATTGAGATATATTCCAAATACAGCATATGTAGAATATACAGTGAGGAAAATAAGTATGTGAACACCCTGCGATTTTGCAAGTTCTCCCACTTAGAAATCATGGAGGGGTCTGAAATTTTCATCTTAGGTGCATGTCCACTGTGAGAGACATAATCTAAAAAAAAAAAAAAAATCCCGAAATCATGATGTGATTTTTTTTTTTTTTTTAAATAATTTATTTGTATGTTACTGCTGCAAATAAGTATTTGAACACCAGTGAAAATCAATTGTTAATATTTGGTACAGTAGCCTTTGTTTGCAATTACAGAGGTCAAACGTTTCCTGTAGTTTTTCACCAGGTTTGCACACACTGCAGCAGGGATTTTGGTCCACTCCTCCATACAGATCTTCTCTAGATCTTTCAGGTTTGGAGTTTCAGCTCCCTCCAAAGATTTTCTATTGAGTTCAGGTCTGGAGACTGGCCAGGCCACTCCAGGACCTTGAAATGCTTCTTATGGAGCCCCTCCTTAGTTGCCCTGGCTGTGTGTTTGGGGTCATTGTCATGCTGGAAGACCCAACCATGACCCATCTACAATGCTTTTACTGAGGGAAGGAGGTTGTTTGCCAAAATCTCACAATACATGACCCCATCCATCAATACGATGCAGTCGTCCTGTCTCCTTTGTAGAAGAGCACCCCCAGAGTATAATATTTCCACCCCCATGTTTCACGGTTGGGATGGTTTTCTTGGGGTTGTTCTCATCCTCTAAACATGGTAAGTAGGGCAGTCACAATTATTACAATATTCGCCAATATTTTACATAATCGCGATTACCGTGAATTATTTATTTTATCAACAAAGTTGCATAAAACGACTCGTAATCTGACGTCATCGTGCAGCAGCAGCCCCATGCTGCCTCACTCACTCTGTTTCCTCTCGTCTTGGTCGGATGGTTAGCGAGGCTCGGATAATAACATGGAGCGTGAGGAGGTTCTGGTTCCAAAACCACGCACCGCTGTGGATGCATTTCGGTTTTGTAGGGCTGGCTCGACTAGTCACGACTACGTCGACGATTGAAATCGTTAACAACTAATTTAGTAGTCGACGAGTCGTTTATTTTATTTAAGTCTTTGATTTTTCTCTCAATTCATAGTTTTAGGCAGCGAGCCGTCCTGCCGTCATTTGGACGTTAAAATTTTGAATAAGACGGCCGATTAAAACAGCAGCCATCTTGTTCAAAGCCTTTTAAAATGCGCAGTTTACCGAAAGAGGTGTGTGTGTGTGTGTGTGTGTGTGTGTGTGTGTGTGTGTGTGCGCGCACGCGTGTGCACGCAGTCAACTCGCTGCAGACTGAAGGAGCGAGATTCCTGAACGGAGGCACGAGA
Organism: Thalassophryne amazonica; assembly: GCF_902500255.1. Taxonomy (NCBI): domain Eukaryota; kingdom Metazoa; phylum Chordata; class Actinopteri; order Batrachoidiformes; family Batrachoididae; genus Thalassophryne; species Thalassophryne amazonica. The sequence goes on along the minus strand of NC_047105.1, from coordinate 42,006,701 downwards.
CGTTACGTTCTGCTGTGAAGCATCAAGTGAGACAGCGAGCGCAGAGCAGAGAGAGATTTTAACCCGAGTGAACATACGAGGGCTGTCAATAAAGTATAGGTCCTTTTTATTTTTTTCAAAAACTATATGGATTTGATTCATATGTTTTTACGTCAGACATGCTTGAACCCTCGTGCGCATGCGTGAGTTTTTCCACGCCTGTCGGTGACGTCATTCGCCTGTGAGCACTCCTTGTGGGAGGAGTCGTCCAGCCCCTCGTCGGAATTCCTTTGTCTGAGAAGTTGCTGAGAGACTGGCGCTTTGTTTGATCAAAATTTTTTCTAAACCTGTGAGACACATCGAAGTGGACACGGTTCGAAAAATTAAGCTGGTTTTCGGTGAAAATTTTAACGGCTGATGAGAGATTTTGAGGTGATACTGTCGCTTTCAGGACTTCCCACGGTGCGAGACGTCGCGCAGCGCTCTCAGGCGCCATCGTCAGCCTGTTTCAAGCTGAAAACCTCCACATTTCAGGCTCTATTGATCCAGGACATCGTGAGAGAACAGAGAAGTTTCAGAAGAAGTCGGTTTCAGCATTTTATCCAGATATTCCACTGTTAAAGGAGATTTTTTTAATGAAAGACGTGCGGACGGATTGCAGTGTCGCAGCCGCTGCGACGCTCTGCCACAGGAAAAACACCTCTGTTGGAAGCCTTAAGGACAAGTTGGAACATGTCCAGCTGTTAAACAATTTCTCATATACTCACTCCACTGAAAGCCATCAAAAGCCGCCTGGATTTTACAAATGGTTATCAACACGGAGGTGTTTTTCCTGTGCCGCCGCACCGCGCCGGCTGCGTCCCGACGCGCGGACCCGTGTGTGTGTGTGTAGGTGCAGTGTGTAACATTTTTGTGATTCTCTCTGATTTCAGGGGCTGGTGAATCCGGAAAAAGCACGATAGTCAAACAGATGCGAATATTGCATGTTAATGGCTTCAATGCAGAGTAAGTGCTGTTTTCTTTCATACATTATGATCTCAGTTACTGTTTTTAATCAGCTGTTGCACAGTCAATACATGTTTTTCTCCTGAATCCTTCACACATAATCATGTACTTTGAATTTTTGGAATGTACAACTTGATATTGATACTATGACAGGGATCACTTCATCATTGAAGTGCCAAATTGGTGTGAAAGGTCATATTTGAAGAAGTATTATTAAGTGGATGAACACAGCTGACACTTTGTGTCACACGTCATTAATAAATTTACAGTCCTTTGTTTTTTGCGAGCAAAACCATACAAAAGAGCTACATTTTTAATTGTGATTAGCTGGAATATATACTATGCACATTGTTCATTAAGCCAAGTGCATTAATTATTTCACTGATTTTTATCTCAAACTACTACAGTACAACAAAGGTGGCAGTTTAAAAAAAAAAAGTAGCAGGAAAGGAATAAATTCTATACAGGCCCTAAGGTGCATCAGGCTGGTGCTTATCCCCGGATGCTGTTGTGTGAGAGCATGAGGCTCCCGTGGAATGGTACACTAGTCCGTTGCAGGTCACTTCCCCAGACAAGGCCAGTACTGAAGTACCCAAAAATGGGTGATTATAGTGGTTAGAGTGGTGGGCTTGTGAGTGTCCTCAGTTCAAATCCCTGTCAGACCAGAACTCATGGCCCTTGGGCAAGGTCTGTAATCCCCAAATTACTCCCGGTGTATAGTGAGTGCTTTGCATGGCAGCACCCTGACATCTGTCTGTGAGTTTGTATGTGAATGTGAGGCATCACTTTAAAGCGCTTTGATCATGGAACCACGAGATCAATGCAGTCTATTTACCATTTACACCTGAGTGGACTGGGATGATGCAGGTGAGGCGTCATGTTCAAGAACACAGACAGGATAGGCCTAGCAGGTTTTCTGTACCACTTAAGGGGACTAAACAGGACTTCAAATCAAATCAATTTTATTTATATAGCGCCAAATCACAACAACAGTTGCCCCAAGGCGCTTTATATTGCAAGGCAAAAGCCATACAATAATTACAGAAAAACCCCAACGGTTAAAACGACCCCGTATGAGCAAGCACTTGGCGACAGTGGGAAGGAAAAACTCTCTTTTAACAGGAAGAAACCTCCAACAGAACCAGGCTCAGGGAGGGGCAGTCTTCTGCTGGGACTGGTTGGGGCTGAGGGGAGAGAATCAGGACAAAGACATGCTGTGGAAGACAACAGAGATCAATCACTAATGATTAAATGCAGAGTGGCGCATACAGAGCAAAAAGAGAAAGAAACACTCAGTGCATCATGGGAAACCCCCAGCAGTCTAAGTCTATAGCAGCATAACTAAGGGATGGTTCAGGGTCACCTGATCCAGCCCTAACTATAAGCTTTAGCAAAAAGGAAAGTTTTAAGCCTAATCTTAAAAGTAGAGAGGGTGTCTGTCTCTCTAATCCGAATTGGGAGCTGGTTCCACAGGAGAGGAGCATGAAAGCTGAAGGCTCTGCCTCCCATTCTACTCTTAAAAACCCTAGGAACTACAAGTAAGCCTGCAGTCTGAGAGCGAAGCGCTCTATTGGGGTGATATGGTACTATGAGGTCCCTAAGATAAGATGGGACCTGATTATTCAAAACCTTATACGTAAGAAGAAGAATTTTAAATTCTATTCTAGAATTAACAGGAAGCCAATGAAGAGAGGCCAATATGGTTGAAATATGCTCTCTCCTTCTAGTCCCCGTCAGTACTCTAGCTGCAGCATTTTGAATTTAACTGAAGGCTTTTCAGGGCACTTTTAGGACAACCAGAGGAAATAAATGCATGAATTAGTTTTTCAGCATCACTCTGAGACAAGACCTTTCTAATTTTAGAGATATTGCGCAAATGTAAAAAAGCAGTCCTACATATTTGCTTAATATGCGCATTGAAGGACATATCCTGATGAAAGATGACTCCAAGATTTCTCACAGTATTACTAGAGGTCAGGGTAATGCCATCCAGAGTAAGGATCTGGTTAGACACCATGTTTCTAAGATTTGTGGGGCCAAGTACAATAAATAAATACAATAACTTGAATTTAAAAGCAGGAAATTAGAGGTCATCCATGACTTTATGTCTGTAAGACATTCCTGCAGTTTAACTAATTGGCGTGTGTCCTCTGGCTTCATGGATAGATAAAGCTGGGTATCATCTGCGTAACAATGAAAATTTAAGCAATGCTTTCTAATAATGCTGCCTAAGGGAAGCATGTATAAAGTGAATAAAATTGGTCCTAGCACAGAACCTTGTGGAACTCCATAATTAACCTTAGTCTGTGAAGAAGACTCCCCATTTACATGAACAAATTGTAATCTATTAGATAAATATGATTCAAACCACCACAGCGCAGTGCCTTTAATACCTATGGCATGCTCTAATCTCTGTAATAAAATTTTATGGTCAACAGTATCTAAAGCAGCACTGAGGTCTAACAGGAAAAGCACAGAGATGAGTCCACTGTCTGAGGCCATAAGATCATTTGTAACCTTCACTAATGCTGTTTCTGTACTATGATGAATTCTAAAACCTGACTGAAACTCTTCAAATAGACCATTCCTCTGCAGATGATCAGTTAGCTGTTTTACAACTACCCTTTTGAGAATTTCTTGAGAGAAAAGGAAGGTTGGAGATTGGCCAATAATTAGCTAAGATAGCTGGGTCAAATCATGGCTTTTTAAGTAATGGTTTAATTACTGCCACCTTAAAAGCCTGTGGTACATAGCCAACTAATAAAGATAGATTGATCATATTTAAGATCGAAGCATTAAATAATGGTAGGGCTTCCTTGAGCAGCCTGGTAGGAATGGGGTCTAATAGACATGTTGATGGTTTGGAGGAAGTGACTAATGAAAATAACTCAGACAGAACAATCGGAGAGAAAGAGTCTAACCAAATACCAGCATTACTGAAAGCAGCCAAAGATAACGATATGTCTTTGGGATGGTTATGAGTAATTTTTTCTCTAATAGTTAAAATTTTATTAGCAAAGAAAGTCATGAAGTCATTACTAGTTAAAGTTAAAGGAATACTCGGCTCAATAGAGCTCTGACTCTTTGTCAGCCTGGCTACACTGCTGAAAAGAAACCTGGAGTTGTTCTTATTTTCTTCAATTAGTGATGAGTAGTAAGATGTCCTAGCTTTACGGAGGGCTTTTTTTATAGAGCAACAGACTCTTTTTCCAGGCTAAGTGAAGATCTTCTAAATTAGTGAGATGCCATTTCCTCTCCAACCTACGGGTTATCTGCTTTAAGCTGCGAGTTTGTGAGTTATACCACGGAGTCAGACACTTCTGATTTAAGGCTCTCTCTTTCAGAGCAGCTACAGCATCCAAAGTTGTGCTCAATGAGGATGTAAAACTATTGACGAGATAATCTATCTCACTCACAGAGTTTAGGTAGCTACTCTGCACTGTGTTGGTATATGGCATTGGAGAACATGACAAAGAAGGAATCATATCCTTAAACCTAGTTACAGCGCTTTCCGAAAGACTTCTACTGTAATGAAACTTATTCCCCACTGCTGGGTAGTCCATTAAAGTAAATGTAAATGTTATTAAGAAATGATCAGACAGAAGGGGGTTTTCAGGGAATACTGTTAAGTCTTCAATTTCCATACCATATGTCAAAACAAGATCTAAAGTATGATTAAAGTGGTGGGTGGACTCATTTACATTTTGAGCCAATTGAGTCTAATAATAGATTAAATGCAGTGTTGAGGCTGTCATTCTCAGCATCTATGTGGATGTTAAAATCGCCCACTATAATTATCTTATCTGAGCTAAGCACTAAGTCAGACAAAAGGTCTGAAAATTCACAGAGAAACTCACAGTAACGACCAGGTGGACGATAGATAACAACAAATAACACTGGTTTTTGGGACTTCCAATTTGGATGGACAAGACTAAGAGTCAAGCTTTCAAATCAATTAAAGCTCTGTCTGGGTTTTTGAGTAATTAATAAGCTGGAGTGGAAGATTGCTGCTAATCCTCCCCCTCGGCCCGTGCTACGAGCATTCTGACAGTTAGTGTGACTCGGGGGTGTTGACTCATTTAAACTAACATATTCATCATGCTGTAACCAGGTTTCTGTAAGGCAGAATAAATCAATATGTTGTTCAATTATTATATCATTTACTAACAGGGACTTAGAAGAGAGAGACCTAATGTTTAATAGACCACATTTAACTGTTTTAGTCTGTGGTGCAGTTGAAGGTGCTATATTATTTTTTCTTTTTTAATTTTTATGCTTAAATTGATTTTTACTGGTTGTTGGTGGTCTGGGAGCAGGCACCGTCTCTACGGGGATGGGGTGTTGGGGGGATGGCAGGGGGAGAGAAGCTGCAGAGAGGTGTGTAAGACTACAACTCTGCTTCCTGGTCCCAACCCTGGGTAGTCACGGTTTGGAGGGTTTAATAAAATTGGCCAGATTTCTAGAAATGAGAGCTGCTCCATCCAAAGTGGGATGGATGCCGTCTCTCCTAACAAGACCAGGTTTTCCCCAGAAGCTTTGCCAGTTATCTATGAAGCCCACCTCATTTTTTGGACACCACTCAGACAGCCAGCAATTCAAGGAGAACATGCGGCTAAACATGTCACTCCTGGTCCGATTGGGGAGGGGCCCAGCGAAAACTACAGAGTCCGACATTGTTTTTGCAAAGTTACACACCGATTCAATGTTAATTTTAGTGACCTCCGATTGGCGTAACCGGGTGTCATTACTGCCGACGTGAATTACAATCTTACCGAATTTACGCTTAACCTTAGCCAGCAGTTTCAAATTTCCTTCAATATCGCCTGCTCTGGCCCCCGGAAGACAATTGACTATGGTTGCTGGTGTCGCTAACTTCACATTTCTCCAAACAGAGTCACCAATAACCAGAGTTTGTTCCTCGGCGGGTGTGTCGCCGAGTGGGGAAAAACGGTTAGAGATGTGAACGGGTTGGTGGTGTACACGGGGCTTCTGTTTAGGACTACGCTTCCTCCTCACAGTCACCCAGCCGGCCTGCTTTCCCGGCTGCTCGGGATCTGCTGGGGGGAAGCTAACGGCGGCTAAGCTACCTTGGTCCGCACCGGCTACAGGGGCCTGGCTAGATGTAGGATTTTCCAAGGTGCGGAGTCGAGTCTCCAATTCACCCAGCCTGGCCTCCAAAGCTACGAATGAGCTACATTTATTACAAGTACCATTACTGCTAAAGGAGGCCGAAGAATAGCTAAACATTTCACACCCAGAGCAGAGAAGTGCGGGAGAGACAGGAGAAGCTGCCATGCTAAACTGGCTAAGAGCTAGTAGCTGCACTAAGCTAGCGGATTCCTAAAAACACACAAAGTGAATAATGTGTAAATAATTTAGAGGTGATTCAGCAGAGGGAGTGCTTTAGTTAAGGCGCGTGAAGATTACACTGTGAAACAAATCGTTATCTAGATCATTCTAACTACGCAGATTAAACAGCTAACAGATACAGCAAAACACTGCTGTGCTGCGGAACAGGAAGTGATACAATACCGCAGTGAGAGCCAACCACCAGGTCAAATCCAGCTGGTATACTGAGACTTAATATCCAGTCTCAGTATACCAGCTTCCATCCCATGGTGGAAGCTGTATCCAGGTAGGGGTCAATGAAGAATTACACAGGGGTTAGAATTTAAAAATGCTCCATTTATTTTGAAAAATATACCATATTATTTGTGTGATCATAAAGATTAAAAAATATAGTCGTAGTTTGGTCTGTCTATGACTCAATGTTATCAAGTAAAAACAGCAAAATCGGAGACAAAGGTCAATTTAAGTTTGTACAGGGGTCAAAAGTTAAAGTTGCTCCAGTTTTGGTACAAAGTAATGGAAATTATTGTTTGAGTTAATATGGTTTTAAAAAGGAATAGTTTGCATCTTTCGAGGTGTGTTAATATTTCTTTTTCCATGGAAAAAAAAACAGACACCTCTTGTTTTCAGAATATGAATATAAAGTTTTTATCAGTTTGCTTTAGGAACCAAGAAAAAAAGTACTTTGTTTTCTAATTTGTAATTTTACTCCAGTTATGAACTCATGCTGTTTGTGAATTGGCAGGAAATGTGTGACAAAACATGGAACAGGGTGGGTTTAAAAATATATATATTGTTGTTTTAGATTAACTGCTGGATTTGTAAAGAGTAAAGGTATTTGTTTTGCTTTGACAGGCAAGGATGAGTTCTTTTCATTCTTTTGTTGCTTTGAGAAAATCATATGTGTTGAAGACCTTTTTTTGTTATGTTTTGGAATAAATACTCAAAGTTGCATGACACAAGAAGAATGCTTTATCTGTTTCAGCTTTTAATAGAAAGATCGCCCTGGGTGTTTCGAGCCACCCTGTCTTATGAATTTCCTAAAACTCAACCCCAAATTGATGCAATGGAAATGAAGTCACATTTTTCTATTATTAATCATCCTTTTCCTAGAAAGGGGTTTTTGGGTAGGAGCTTCATCATGTGCTTATTTTTGGGTCAGGCCGAACAGATGTTCCTCTCAGACGGCAACGCTCTATGTAATAACAAATCCATTGTTGGCTGCAAATCCCTGTTGTGCTTGCATTGGGGTTTGTTGCTGTTGGACCACAGTTTTTCACCTCGCAGGGTTTCCCTCTGGGAGTGCAGGCAGCTCCTGTCACCACAAGGTCCTGGAAGAGTCAGAAGAGATGATGGGTAGTGACTGAATCATGTAGGAAGGGAGGACATGACAGGATAGTGTGGCTGGTATGACAGTTTATTTTGAAGTGAGAGTTTTTTTTTTTTTGTAGAGGTTCTAGTGTGAGGAATCTAGTCTTTTGGATTGTTGCTGTGAAAGATGGGCGTGAGAAGCTGAGAGATGATGCCAAAAGCAAGATGTTTCTACTTTATACCTCAGAACTTTAAAATGTTATTTAGATTTATCGCATGTTTGTTAATCAAGCCATCTGTTTCCTGGTAGTCCATGTTCTTCATCATGGTTGGAAGTGTTTTATATTGTTTATCGAGTTGTTTATTTCATGTCAAAATATTTTTAATAATTTATTTTTTGTAATTGTTGAATGTCATTGCCAAGGTTCTTTTACAGTAAGAGAATGTCAGCAGTGACATGCATGTTTCTGAGTTGCTGGCTTTTGACATCGCGAGAAGCCTGAGAAGTAGAAATGGGCCTGATCTGACCCAGTATCGGTATCTGGTCCGATATTGATGTCATTCACTTATCGGTTATCAGAGAGTTGGAGCTGATGCATTTGCTGATCCAAGCTTCCCCACGTCATCAAATGAATACATGATGTGGATGCACATGGACTGTGCTGTACTAATACTTGTGTGAGAATACTTAAAACAACAATGAGCGTTGAGATAATGGCAAAGCATATGTTGCACTGAAGATTTGCTGACACTCTTAAAACTGCAGAAAACATGCCATGTGACATCTGTTCTCAAATTTCATGGCTTTCTCTCCTTGTAGATGGGGCTGTTTCTGTGAGCGCTTTCTCTGTGGTTGTCCGCCGTATGTGGCAGCATCTTTTGTCAGTCTGTATCATATTGACAGTTGTGTATCGGAATCGGATCAGAAGTGAAAAATGTGGATTGTCTCATCTCCACTGAGAAGAGTCTGTGAAGCCATCCCAAGATGGGATGTTTAGGATGTCCCAATCAAGGAATTTTATTTTTTACCCCAGTCTTGTTTTGAGTCAGTTAATATGGGGTATCTGTCAATACAGAGCCCCGATCTGATGCTTGTAGCTGATGCATTTGTACATGGGACACTGCAAGTATATTAATGTCAATCCAGTGTAAACTCTTGATAATTGACCAGCTCAGGAATACATTAAGAAAAAAAAAAAAACTTCCTGCAATCCAAGCTGCTGCTAAATGGGTTTTTAAATGGCAAAATGAAGTAAGTTTTTATAGAGCTCTTATCAGTTGCGCTTAATACAGCTTTGTAGCTGTATATGATTATCTATCAATCAATCAATCAATCAATTTTTTATATAGCGCCAAATCACAACAAACAGTTGCCCCAAGGCGCTTTATATTGTAAGGCAAGGCCATACAATAATTATGTAAAACCCCAACGGTCAAAACGACCCCCTGTGAGCAAGCACTTGGCTACAGTGGGAAGGAAAAACTCCCTTTTAACAGGAAGAAACCTGGTGTTTTATTTTACTTGGTTAATTGAGCATCCACTGATTATGGGGAGAATGATGTGAGAATAGGGTTTGGGCCAGGACATCAACCGCAGAGAGAGTAAAAAGGAAATTAATAGGAACTTTTTATGTACAGGTTTGACATGACTTACTATAGATGTGGTGTCCATACTTTTTCCATCAAGCTCTTTCTTCATAAGCTGAAAAAGTTCACTTTCTAATTAAGCATTAGTCATATTTGGTACATGCACTAAGTTGAATTTTAAATGAAAAACACTTTCAACCACATGTCCTGCACACTTTAATTGAGCATTACTGTTAAACAAATTAAACACTACATTTTAATTTGCTCACACAGCCTATATTTCTCTGCAGAAACCCACAAAGTTCTTGCAAAACTGACAGGGAACTCAAGGGCAGTATAGTATCCATCCTATTTTGGTTTTACAGGATTTTTACTTGATGAAAATTACTCTTTTTCTTCTTCCTTGTCACAAATCTTTCCGTCATGTTTTGGTTTACTTTTTTAGAATACAGCAGGCATGAGAATCCTCTGTGGATCTGCATATATCTGAGTTTGCATGAGAATGCTGTCACAGTTACGATGATTATTGCAGCGAAGCCATGTTACATTTTCTGTTGGCACATTTCTCTTAATTTACAAGGTTAGATTTTGGCCAAATGTCTACATGCAGCCATTTGAGACTATGTCAGAGGAGATAATTGTTACAGTTGTGTTATTGATTGACCAAAATAAAACTGCATTGTGTAGCATTTATTTATTTATTCATGATAGAAAAGCACAGAGTCCTAAAGAGTGCTTCATCCCAATGCTTTCTTAAAAATATATGAAATATATAGTGCCATTCATGGGAGTTATTTCTATGTCAACAATAAACCATTTATGCACAGTGATAAAAGCACTCACCCTCAACAAGAACATAGTGGCTGTCCAATCTGCTCCCAGAGATGATCTTTTTTTCACTTTTGTGATAGCTTTTGTGTGACATAATAACTGACTGTAGACAGATGGCAGAAACAAGCTGCTTCTTCAGTTGTCTTTGTGGTTAGAGTGACATGTTTTAGCTTATCTGATTGTTTGTCTGAAAAAGTGCTGCGCTGATGACATCAGTACCTTTCTGAAAAGTTTTCAACTCCAAGTGCTCGGGGCAGGTGCACAAAAAAGGTTGCGCACTCTGAACAAAAGATGCTGGATGTGGCACTTTTACTGCAGGCTGCATACATACCATTCTCCTTTGCAGCAATTGAAAAAAGACGACAGTGCTCAAAAAGCTACAACCCTGGCAATAACTATGGAATCACCGGCCTCGGAGGATGTTCGTTCAGTTGTTTAATTGTGTAGAAAAAAGCAGATCACAGACATGACACAAAACTAAAGTCATTTCAAATGGCAACTTTCTGGCTTTAAGAAACACTATAAGAAATCAGGAAAAAAATTTTTTGGCAGTCAGTAACGGTTACTTTTTTTAGATCAAGCAGAGGGAAAAAAATATGGAATCACTCAGTTCTGAGGAAAAAATTATGGAATCACCCTGTAAATTTTCATCCCCAAAACTAACACCTGCATCAAATCAGATCTGCTCGTTAGTCTGCATCTAAAAAGGAGTGATCACACCTTGGAGAGCTGTTGCACCAAGTGGACTGACATGAATCATGGCTCCAACACGAGAGATGTCAATTGAAACAAAGGAGAGGATTATCAAACTCATAAAAGAGGGTAAATCATCACGCAGTGTTGCAAAAGATCTTGGTTGTTTACAGTCAGCTGTGTCTAAACTCTGGACCAAATACAAACAACATGGGAAGGTTGTTAAAGGCAAACATACTGGTAGACCAAGGAAGACATCAAAGCGTCAAGACAGAAAACTTAAAGCAATATGTCTCAAAAATCAAAAATGCGCAACAAAACAAATGAGGAACGAATGGGAGGAAACTGGAGTCAACGTCTGTGACCGAACTGTAAGAAACCGCCTAAAGGAAATGGGATTTACATACAGAAAAGCTAAACGAAAGCCATCATTGACACCTAAAGCCCCTTTCACACCGGGGCTGCTCCCAGTTGCTCCCACTTGCTCCCTGACGCCGCCGAAAAACTGCGCTGTCAGGTGTTAATTGCCGGTTAAGTACTGTGTCGGCTTGCGCTAAATGACGTCACGTTGCGCTGCGAGTTTTGCTGCCATGTGCTGCCAGTTGCTGCCTCTCACTCTATAGCCTCATTTTCTGCCTCTCATCCTGTCTGTTTTCTGAACACAGTACACACACGTCGCTAATATATATATATATATATATATATATATATATATATATATATGTGTACACACACACACACACGCACGCACACACACAAGGTGATTAATAAATATATGCACGCACACACACACACACACAAGGTTAATAATATATATATGCACGCACACACACACACACACACACAAGGTTAATAATACATCTAATAAAGGTATACATGCACACATACACGAGGTTAATAATAAAGTTATATACACACACACACACACACACACAACTTGGCAAGATTGAGGTTGACAAAATGGAATAATAAGCGTGCCCGGGACAGTGATATCAGTGTACAATTAAAAGAGATAGGATAGGACTCAAAATGGAAAAATATCATGTACTTACCATTCCACCGATACTGGAGGCTCCGACGTTCTTTACATTATGGTATTGATGTAGCCAGCCAAAGCGTTTCAGGAACCGCGTGTTTTCTGTGGTCAGCCGGGTACTTCCACTTCCAGAGACGCCTTTGGGCAGTTTCATAAATCGGCCGACTTTATCACGTTGCGTTTTCACCCACGTCTGCAAACGCTTGCCTGGTTCCTCACCGGTACCGGCTATGTCCAACTCCCTGGCCTTCTGCTGATAAAGTTGGTTCCTGGCCTCTTTGTTGTTATATTCTTCACAGGCCTTGTCATACAGCATCGAGTGCAGCTGAACCCACTCCATATTTTCGATTCAGTGTTTGTCCGACGCAGCTTTAAACGGAGGAAGCTTCACCTGTCTCTGCCTTTTCTGTACTGGAGCAACATTATGTTCCGACGGTGGTGCAGATGATTCCACATCACTGGAACCAGATGAAATTACTCTTTGTGGCATTTTCTAACTGGTCAGGAACAATAACGGCCTCGGAAACAATAAAAGTTCAGCAGAGTCCGGCGAAAAAAAAAAAAGGCTTGTGGCGGGATGAGACTCCAACGAGATAAAAAATAAAAAACTGCAGCAGAGGAAACTCCAGTGAGTTACAAATACTGCAGCAGCCTCCGGCGGGATAAAAGTTCCAAAACAATGCAATCCAGCGGGACAAAAATCTGTCCTTTGCGTCCCTTGCGCTGTTGTGGCGCCGAGCTGCATCGTCTCGGCAACGAGTTGCGCCCACGCGGCGTCGCACAGCACAACTGGGAGCAGCCCCGGTGTGAAAGGGGCTTAAACAGAAAAAACAAGGTTACAATGGGCTAAGGAAAAGCAATCGTGGACTGTGGATGACTGGATGAAAGTCATATTCAGTGATGAATCTCGAATCTGCATTGGGCAAGGTGATGATGCTGGAACTTTTGTTTGGTGCCGTTCCAGTGAGATTTATAAAGGTGACTGCCTGAAGAGAACATCTAAATTTCCACAGTCATTGATGATATGGGGCTGCATGTCAGGTAAAGGCACTGGGGAGATGGCTGTCATTACATCATCAATAAATGCACAAGTTTACATTGATATTTTGGACACTTTTCTTATCCCATCAATTGAAAGGATGTTTGGGGATGATGAAATCATTTTTCAAGATGATAATGCATCTTGCCATAGAGCAAAAACTGTGAAAACATTCCTTGCAAAAAGACACATAGGGTCAATGTCATGGCCTGCAAATAGTCCGGATCTTAATCCAATTGAAAATCTTTGGTGGAAGTTGAAGAAAATGGTCCATGACAAGGCTTCAACCTGCAAAGCTGATCTGGCAACAGCAATCAGAGAAAGTTGGAGCCAGATTGATGAGTACTGTTTGTCACTCATTAAGTCCATGCCTCAGAGACTGCAAGCTGTTATAAAAGCCAGAGGTGGTGCAACAAAATACTAGTGATGTGGTGGAGCGTTCTTTTGTTTTTCATGATTCCATAATTTTTTCCTCAGAATTGAGCGATTCCATATTTTTTCCCTCTGCTTGGTCTAAAAAAGTAACCATCACTGACTGCCACAATTTTTTTTTCCTGATTTCTTATAGTGTTTCTTAAAGCCAGAAAGTTGCCATTTGAAATGACTTAAGTTTTGTGTCATTTCTGTGATCTGCTTTTTTTCTACAAAATTAAACAATTGAATGAACATCCTCCGAGGCCGGTGATTCCATAATTTTTGCCAGGGGTTGTATATAGACACAGGTCCTTTCACCTTTTCCAGCTTGGGTGTTACTCTTATGTTCATTAAACTAACCTCCTCTCAATTTAATGTCAGATAAAGCTTAAATCACACTAATGATCATTCCTCATTGTTGGAAATGTATCTTCTGAAATAATCAGAATTATTTCTTTAAATATTTTCACTGCAACATGTATTAATCATACGTGTACAGGAGTCACGCAAAACATTGGTTGCTGCCATAATCGTAACCGTGCATGCCCTTGTTATAAGTCAACAGACACGTTGCATTTTAGTGTTGTTTTAAATTATGCCACAGTTTGGCCATTTAGAAGACATCCTGCCACACATGATTGTGTAAGGAGGCCAAATGTTGTTTCATTTGTGGGACATCAATATCAGCAAGAACAGCGAGTACTCAGTATCTGTGTGTGGTTAGTAAAGTAAATGTATTTGTGCGTCTGGAGCAGAGGGAGAACTTCATGTTGCACTGTGTATTCCTCTTAGAAACTATTGGCAGAGGTAGAAAAGCCTTCAGCTTTTTTTTTTTTTAAGTTTCAGAATTCAGAATAACCTGTGGGTTCGTCCACATAAGTTATACATTTGTGTTATCCATATTTGGATGGTTAAGCACACTTGTTTACAGCTGGTCAAAGAATTTTTTTCCACCGTGATCCTCTGTGGAGCGCTGCTTTGGACTTCTTTTTTTTATTAATGTGTTACTAATTGTTATAGCATTTGTACAAAATAATGCAAAAACAGTAAGTCACTTTCAAACTCTTCTTTGTCCTTCACAGGGAGAAAAAACAGAAAATTCACGACATTAAAAACAACATTAAGGAAGCTATAGAGGTAAGAAATGGACCCACTTTTGATGCTACTTTAAAAGCATCTTGCAGATAGTACTGGTTCCTGCTGTGGTGGGGAACATGAGAGATTTGGTGATATTTATTTTCTCCTCAAATTTTACAAACTGGTAAATGACAGAACATTAAGAGTGGGAGGAAAATGAGAAGCTTAAGTGTTACCACACTGAAATCTGTTTGCCCCTCAAAGCTGGCACTTTAAAGTCTCCTTCCCCATTAAATTAGTATTATATCGCAAATCTGAGCATTACAAAAATAAAATTGTAGTGTAGTGGCAGTAATGTTAATGGGCAACAAAATATGTTTGTTTGGGAGTTGGCAGCATTTTTTTCGTGGTTTTAAAGTAGTTCAATGCAGTGAAGCTATTCATAGATCAGCTAAACAGGTTTTTTTTTTTTGTCACTGGGTGTTTTCACACCTCATTTCCTTTCCACTTGAACTTCTCAGTTGAGAGGTGTGAAAGCTGCCCCAGACCTTCGTGTGGGCCCAACAGACGATTTTTGATCTGGATTGAATTGCACTAGGGGTGGGCAGTACACTGGTGTCATAGTTATCACCAGTGTGATAGTACACACATGCATTGCGCAGTACTATCAACACCATGATAACACCGAACACACGTTGGGCCTTTTTTTTTTTTGCCAACATCCCAAGGAAAAATTACACAGATGAATAACAAAAAATAATGCCAAATATCTATTAATTTTGAGGTCAATAAACGTTTTGGCACAGCTCTTTTCCTGCATTCAGCAGTATGTTTAAATTCAGCTGGTTGTCTCATCTGATCTGAGGTTGTAGCCAAAAGATGTGAATGCATGACCCCTGTGGCTCACGGTGTTTTAAGGGGCATGTGGGACCTGAGAACTGGCCATCACTGGAGCCAGCTGTCCCCACCACTAGAGACTGCCACTCTCCGGTCGAGACCCCGACACGGGTGGGTGTGCCCACCCCTTCCCATGTGGGGAAAGGAGGGAAGGGTGGCGACTGAGGTCTGGGGTAAGGCAGTGGGGCCGGCCCTCTGTGCGACCGCATGTCTGTGTTTATATGGTGGTCTTGGAACTAGTTAAACTGAACCAGTGGACTTTTTGCTTTGTTGACTCATTTAAGTCTTAAACATTTATTAATTAACGCAGCCACAAGCCTTCTAAACATATAAAAATTTAAAAAATCTTTGATTCAATTAAGTTCTTTAGCCAGATTTGAACTTTGAAGGAGCAGATTTGAAAATGAAAACACTCCAGGTTAAGTTTTTGCTCCAATAAAGGATTATTATTAAAGGAATCATATCTTGCAAAGCTAGCAATGCTGTCTTATAATACTGTGACTGTCCAAAAAGTGAAAAATACTGTAACATTAATTTTAGGTCACATTGCCGACCCTTAAATTGCACCACAGTCTAGTTTGTTTACAGTGTGAAAACAATTTTCTGGATGATTTGGACTTTCAGACCAATTACAGGAAGTTCAAGAAAGGTAGCCTGTCAACACTCCACTGATTTGCCGTAGTGAGGTAGATTATTGCATTCGTCTGGTCCTTTCTTGCAAGTGATGATAGTTTTTACACAAGAAGATTGTTCATTTGGCAAATTAAGACTAGTATTCCATGCAGCATGTGAAGTTGCTGCTGCTGGTAGTTATACAGTGATAATACTACCACAACAGCAACAAAAGGAACTGACATGAACATGCACACATTTCCCCCCATTGATTTAGGCTGTAATTTTGGAATGTGAAAGCAATGGACCCAGTCACCAAAAAAAAAAAAAAAAAACTAAAGCAAAACACAAACCTTGGAGTAGACTTTGGTCTGGCCATTCAGGTGTGAAAACACCAAATGAAAAATAAAAGATAAAGTGTTGAAAAGCTACCACACTGGACTTTATGAAGTAGTTTCTCTCTATTTATGGGGCTTTTAAATTGTTGTATCAAGTCATGCTTTTCTGTTCTCCTCCAGACAATTGTTGCTGCCATGAGTACACTCATACCTCTGTGTGAGTTAGCTTGCCCAGCAAACCAACACCGCGTTGATTACGTGTTGAACCAAGCAAACCAAAAGGACTTTGAATTTCCTTCGGTAAGTTTTAACTTGTAAAAATCTCCTGTTTGACTCTAATGATTATTTTTATTCCTAACAGTGCCTGGCACTTTGTTTCCAAGTCCGTTTTTATTAATTAATTTGTGGCTGGTGTGTGTGTGTGTGTGTTTAAGTAAATTTGAAGTCAGTTTTTTTTTCTCTCTCACAAACAACTCAACAGTTAAACCTTCTCAATTTCTTCATTACAGGTGTGCAAATGCTGTGTTGCACATCAGAAATTAAGAAAATTGTGCACTCAGTTTTGCTCCAATTGCTGCAGTAACTGGTGTAAAACACTTGCATAAAAAAATGTGAAGTCATGGCCAAAACTTGCACATCTGTAAATCAGTATGTGAAGTGATGCAATGGCAGCTGCACCTGTACAGTATTTACTCACAAATACTTTTTTTATATATATATTTTTTGTTCCCCTCGAATGTTTTTCTCACATGAACACAAGTCATTCACTGCAGCTACTCAAATCTGCTGCTATCTATATTATAATAGTCAAGTGGCCTCTGTGTACGTGCATGTGTGTGTGTGGCTTTGATCACGGAGAAACTGGGGAGAGCTGACATTTGCCTTTTGGTATGGTTATGTATTTAGGGTCAAGGATGAGTGCTGCTAAAATGGAAAGTTGATAGGACTAATATTTTTGGAGAAATTAGTGATATTAACTAACAACAGTAAACAACATTGTCCTACAATGCGCCATGGTAGTTCAGGGTTTTGGGGTTTTTAAATGTTGTTATTGTGGTTCATGTTAGTTTAACACTGTTGTTAGTGTTATTGATTTATTGTGATTTTGTAGTTCAATTGGGTTAGTTAATTTAGTTAAGTGTCGTGTTGCTGTTTCCATAAGTGAAAACTATACTGCATTTGATGTCTTCCGTCACCATCTCTGTTTGTGGGTGTGTAAAAATAAAAGCACTTGCTTGTGGTAGAATGCAAAAAAATACAAAAAGCTCTGTGTGTGTCCGTGTGTGCATGCGTATAACATTGGTCACAGACAAATTGGGGAGACCTGACATTTGGCATTTGTTATGCGTATGTATTTTGGGTCAAGGATGAATGCCTCCAAAATGGTACGTTGATAGGACTAATATTTTTGGAGTATTTATGAATATTAGTTAACGCAGGGGTGGTGGCCAAGTGGTTAATGCACTTGGTTTCAGTTCAGAAGGTTCCGGGTTCAAATCCCACCCCTGCCACATTTCTCCATGTAATGTGGAGTTGCGTCAGGAAGGGCATCTGGCGTAAAACTTGTGCCAATTCAACATGCAGATCCACCTTGGATTTGCTGTGGTGACCCCAAGTGCAAACAAGGGAGCAGCCGAAGGGACTTACTTACTATGAATATTAGTTAACAACACTGAACAATGGACGTTGCTAATTACATTCTGGATGCACACGCCATTCTAGCAGGGGGCGATAAATCATCTTTATATGTGTGTGCATGATTTTATTTATTAAGTTCAATGTAGGTACACAATATAATTGTAAATGCGCTAAAAATACATGGATGGCACAAGAAAGTGAAAACCCTAACCCTAACCCTAACCCAAATTACACAATAGAAGTAATAATAAAATACTACTACTAATAATAATAATAGTGTGTATATGATAACAACAACCTAAACAATTTATAAATACTTTAAGACAGTAAATTAAGATAAAAATTACATAATTAACAGGAAATAAAAGGGTCAGGTTCTTCTTCTAAAACTGTTGAGATTTAAGGTCTAAAATTCTGAAAACATTCTGGGCTCACACACCATTCCAGTTCATTATAGAAACTTTGCCAGGGGTCAAATTAGTACGTGCACGTATTATTCGAGCAGTGCATGTAATTTTATACTGCACTAGCACTGGTGCAAGTAACTTTATCCAAGTTTTGTCAACTATAAGCAGCAGTAGAATGAACCAGTAAAGGAATAAATAAGGAAAAAAACAATTTCCACCAGTAAAGGAATAAATAAGGAAAAAAAACAATTTCCACCAGTAAAGGAATAAATAAGGAAAAAAACAATTTCCAGTGTGTTGTTTTCGTCTTCCCTGCGTTTTATGACTTTCACACAGGGAGCGAGTTGCTGTGCTCTATTTGTTGTGGAAAGCTGACAAACGTCGCCAGCGGCGCCATCCCTGGGTTCACAACATCCTCATGAGACGTTCCCAATTTGGGGAGTTTCATTATTTGCTGCAGGAGCTGCAGCAAATAACTGGAGCTGCAGGAGCTCCAGTTTGAGGACCTCCTGTCCTGTTCACGCACGCACATAAAAACAAAGAAAAGACAAAAAAACTGGCTGCCACTGCAGTTCCTTGCTCTCTCTCCCCTCAGACTCTGTCATCATTGTGTTATAAATCAGTCAACATTTGTTTTATTATACATCTGTGTAGTTAATAAATAAAATAATCTTCACGGACGATTCGTTCGCGCGCGCACGTGAAAAAAAAACTGTCTACTGCTGCTGCCGCCGCTGCTGCTGCTACTCTCCCCTCAAACTCTCCCCAGAGAGGAAGAGTCTGACACATTAGAGGAGTTTTAAAGTTGATATAAGACTGACTTTTGGTTGTGCAAGTAACTTTTTTTTGGTGCAAGTAATTTTTTTGTTACTAGCACCAGTGCAAGTAGGTTACAAAATGTATTTCGACCCCTGAATTTGTATAATTTATTACCACCCTTGAAAAATGTCAGCTACCTATTTTGTAAACAGTACCAAATCTAGAGCCCATGGATCCCCACAGACAACACGCTAGTGAATTTTAAATTGCGATTTCTGCACTGGTGCACTAAATACAAGTGCGGAGCAAAAATCCTTTGTACCTGTGACAGTGTTCAAACTTTGAGTCACAACTTGATGACAAATGTGTGAAAACATTTTTTCATAACCAGGGTTCTCATCCAGCGCAGTTGAGCATAGGGAGCCTCTTGCTGTGATTTGGATCTCCTATACTGTGATTTGGGGCACCTATGCTGTGATTTAACCACCATATGGTGGGCTTTCCTTTTTTTTTTTTTAAAGGGCATCCGGCAAGTTATTTAATGTCCCATTTAGCAGCACAAAGTGGCCCTCAGAATGCAGGAAATAATGTTTCAAAGGGTTATTAATTTAAAAATTTTCTCGGGGGATGCTCCGCACCCTCTGACAATACTCACGCCTGCAGTGCTGGTTGCATGGCTATGGCCCGCTATGTTCCCCCATATACTGTGAGAACCCTGATAACAAAAAAGTACTTCTGAGTGTTGCTTTTTTTTTATTGTTTTCAGGGGCAAAACTACCAGCTCTTTCAAGTTTTAGCACTTAGAAGTGTCTAAAAAGGACACAAGTGCTTGCTTTTTTTTTTCTTTTATTTTTGTGTTATACCATAAAATACCCCTAAAATAGGTATTCTTCTGTGACACTTTTTTTTCAGTTTATGATTTATTCAAGCAATGAATAAGTGAATACATGTTCTGGGACATATGCTAGTCGATTACCTGCTCCAGGGCGGGTTTGATTCAGACTGAAATGAAAACCTTATCTTCACCATCAAAGCTATCACCTCCCACCTATCACGGATTCCAGAGAACTGTTAGGGCGTGACTAAAGCTGCCTCAAGAAGAGAGCTCATTTACAGCACCTCGTTGTACACAGTGTTTCTTGTCTGTCCATTTGGTGTGAAGAGGAAGAGGTTATCAGGGATTCCAGTTTGTGAGTCTGCCACGTAGAACATGCCATGTGAAAAGAAGGCTCAGGGTGATCGACACCAGTGGCTTTGAGAACCTCTTCCTGAGCTTTTTTTGATGGTCATGGCAAAGCACGGCTTGATAGGAAACAGAAGCCTTCTGAACTGGAAAAGGTAGATCTGATGGAATCATCGGTATTTGAGGGAGGAGGATGACTTCACCTTTATATGGGCTGCAGGAAACGGTTGCTTAGATAACTTTCTGGTGCAGCTGGAGGATGACACCGTGAGTCCCATTGAGACATCAGCAGCCTGTGTCACTTCCCGTATGTCAACGTATACGAGGTCTATTAGAAAAGTATCCGACCTTATTATTTTTTTCAAAACCAATATGGATTTGAATCACGTGTGATTGCGTCAGACAAGCTTGAACCCTCATGCACATGCCTGAGTTTTTCCACGCCTGTCGGTTGCGTCATTCGCCTGTGAGCAGGCTTTGAGTGAGCAGTGGTCCACCCCCTCGGCGGATCTTCATTGTCAGGAAATAGCGGAATGATTTGGGCTTTTTTTCCATCAGAATTTTTCCAGAAACTGTTAGAGACTGGCAGCTGGAAACCATTCGAAAAATTTATCTGGCTTTCGGTGAAAATTTTACGGGCTTCACAGAGAATAAGGACTGTTACTACAGCTTTAAAGACGCTCGGCGCGCCGCGCTCCGTGCCGCCATCGAGAGCCACAAACCACCGGATCATTTCTAAACGGATGGCTCTGTGGAGCCGGATGGTCGTGTGCACTTTCTCTGGTTATCACAAGAGCTGGACATCAACCATTTTCCGGCAGATTTCACTTTTAACAAGAGATTTTGTCATGGAAAGCCAAGCGGAGGCTTCGTGCGTCACGACCGATTTGCTGATGGAGCGAGACAAAGGAACACCTCCATTTTGGTCTCACAGGACGGCTTTGAGATGGCGTTCAGACAGCTGTCGGTGGTTTTTCCATCGAGTGATTATCCGAGAAATTGTGGATGTGCCTGGACATGCCAGAACATGTCCCGTGAGGCTTCATCACGGCGTTGCTGTGTGCCATGCGGCACCTTGCGAAGCCTCCGCTCCTCTTTCCATGACAAAAACTCCTGTAACAGTGGAATGTGCCGTTCATTTCCAAACTGGAAGCTGTGTTTTATCCGGGACGTCGTCTGACTAGCACAGAAATTGTGAAAAGACGTGGACATCAGCACTTTTTCGGCACATAGAGACAGACGTGCAGAGGAATTCCGCGCGTCGCGGCGGTGCCGCATGGCGCAAAGCAACGCCGTGATGAAGCCTCATGGGACATGTTCTGGCATGTCCAGGCACAAACACAATTTCTCGGCATCATCACCTTGCCCAATGCAGATTCGAGATTCATCACTGAATCCACAGTCCACGATTGCTTTTCCTTAGCCCATTGTAACCTTGTTTTTTTCTGTTTAGGTGTTAATGATTACTTTCGTTTAGCTTTTCTGTATGTAAATCCCATTTCCTTTAGGTGGTTTCTTACAGTTCGGTCACAGACGTTGACTCCAGTTTCCTCCCATTCGTTCCTCATTTGTTTTGTTGTGTATTTTCGATTTTTGAGACATATTGCTTTAAGTTTTCTGTCTTGACGCTTTGATGTCTTCCTTGGTCTACCAGTATGTTTGCCTTTAACAACCTTCCCATGTTGTTTGTATTTGGTCCAGAGTTTAGACCCAGCTGACTGTGAACAACCAACATCTTTTGCAACATTGCGTGATGATTTACCCTCTTTTAAAAGTTTGATAATCCTCTCCTTTGTTTCAATTGACATCTCTTGTGTTGGAGCCATGATTCATGTCAGTCCACTTGGTGCAACAGCTCTCCAAGGTGTGATCACTCCTTTTTAGATGCAGACTAATGAGCAGATCTGATATGATGCAGGTGTTAGTTTTGGGGATGAAAATTTATAGGGTGATTCCATAATTTTTTCCTCAGAATTGAGTGATTCCATATTTTTTTCCTCTGCTTGGTCTAAAAAAGTAACCATTACTGACTGCCACAATCTTTTTTTCTTGATTTCTTATAGTGTTTCTTAAAGCCAGAAAGTTGCCATTTGAAATGACTTTAGTTTTGTGTCATGTCTGTGATCTGCTTTTTTTCTACAAAATTAAACAACTGAATGAACATCCTCCGAGGCCGGTGATTCCATAATTTTTGCCAGGGGTTGTAGTTGTCTCAGTATATAGAATAGTGGATTTATTCCAGGTTTGTATGCTCCGTTCTTTTGTTACAACTTGAATTTTAGGCTTTTCATGCAAAAGAGACATTTTTTCATGATTATTTGTCCAAAGGTTGAGTGACAATTTTGTTGGAAACATTTTTGGTTTTAGGTAAGACTTGATATTTATTGGTGGTGTTTTAAAAGCTGTATTGATAAATTGCATACTAAAATAATCAGTAGAAGCAATGTCTAACTGTAGTTAAGAACATCCACATCATTCTCAACCCATATCCCTTAAATTTAAGATGTGTGGAGAAAAAGTAATTACATGATGTTATGAAAAAAGAAAACCTCATTCCTTCAATTTTAAAACTTGACTCAGAAATGTAACTGGTAATACCTATTTATATTGGTTACATAGGGTAACATAGATATAGACATATGACCAAAAACAGATGGGAATTATTATTATTTTTTCAACAAATCTTTCTTGCAGGGTTTTTTTTTTTAATCTGACATTATTGTCAGTTGTGAAGCTTGCATTCCAACAGGGTATAACAAAACACTGTGAAGGGGTATCAACAGCTGCAGAAATAGTCAATATTATTACAGACAAACTAAAGAAAGTCACTCAGAAGTTCTCTGTCTTCATAGTGGATGAATGTGGTGACTTTGATATGCAAGAAGTCTCAGAACAATACCCTCTATCTGGAATACTTGGTGTTCACAACCTTAGATTACACAAGGGGGAAATTCTTGCCAAAGAACTTTATTGCATGGAGTGCCTGCCTTCATCAGTGTGACAAATGTGCAGATGAAGAGCCAACACTCAGTATAATTGAGCCCCCAGTTCAAAACTCTGAAGATGCTGGCTGCTGTGATATCTCCGACTTTGAAGAAGAGTCTGAGTTTTGTCTGTGGGACATGGTTCGAGTAACACATGGGAGAATGTAGTGCCCAACTAAAGTTGTCTCCATGGCTGATGTACCTGCCAGCCTTAGTTGTATGGTTCAGAAGACCTGTAAGGTACAGTAAGTTAAAAACTGTAAATTTTGATTTATTTTTTCTTTTTCCTGAAAATGTAGATGCAGCAAGAGTGTCCAGATCACATAAAATGCAGATCTTGTATCAGTAATACCCCCATCACACATAGTCAGAATCACACAGAATGGTGTCAGAATGACGAAACAGCGCACATCCGAAAAGTGTCAGATTTCAGTTCCAAAATGTTCTGACAGTCATCTGCGGAACTCCACACAGTTGGTCAAAATCAGTCAGCGGCCCCAAATGCGGTGCACATGTTCAAAACCCTCTGTGCACCATTGAGATGTGACACCTATCCGACGGCAGTCCATGTGTAATTTGACCGCAGTTTACATATTCCAATGGTGGTAAAACAGGATCCGAAAAGATTTGAGCGCATATGAGGGAACCTTGAGAAGGATCTGGCACAGCAAAGCCTGCCGGTATGACCTGCACGTCCCACGTATAATAATGTCAACCCCCCCCTCCCCCCCCACCAGGAGCGCAAAAGAACTGTTGAAATGTATGTGGTACACTTCGTCATGATAATAATTATGAATTGTTATCATGTACAGTGAATGTGAACAGCGGCTATCAAACCGAAAGCACCGCTACTGTGCTCATGCTGCCGCAAATCTAAACAGGCTGTTATATCCACAATAGACCTTACAGTACAGATATTTGTCCATTCCTTCCCATGAGCAAATATTGTCTCCATCATAACACGGGCAGTTGTGCCTCTCCGTGGGGCGCAGTAACGCATCATTACACACATCAGGCTGGGAGCTGAACGGATCTCGCGCTGTAATATATGACCACTCTGTAGGCGATATGACATGGAACTGTTGTGCCAGACAGCATTAATAAACATGAATCTCACGTCCAACCACGGTCCAGGAGTGTTTCACACCGCGGACGTGGAGCCAGAGCGCAGCTTGTGGTTAAAATCCTCTCACCCAAAATAAAAAAAATACATCCCATGTGATAATCCAACCATCGCGGTGTCCAGAGTTGTGTTGTGCTGCTGAAGTGAGCAAAAAATAAATTAAAGTTCACTGGAAGGGCTCTGTGTGACGCATAGGACAGCATGGCCCAATGCCAGCTAACCTTTAGTGAAGCTGTCCAGTGGGATGCGTGCGCATGTGCGCCCCGCATGCGTGTTTAGTGGCTCATGAAGCGTTATACATACACACGGCTGAGTGATAATTGCAGCCCCACACGAGTGCACACGTTTTGACATCGGGCAGTCTGCAGTGCCTTTTATGGCCATCTGACAGCAGTCTGTGTCATTTACCTGTTGTCTACATGTGCTTTGGATGCCATTGTGTGGTTCTGGACGAGGTAATCCAGAAATCCACGGTAATCCACGGTAGTGTCAGAACACATCCTCCTAACTGTGTCGGATTATGGCAATATTTGTGTGTCGGCCATGGTTCCTGCACATTCTTGCTATGTGTGACGGGGGCTAAGCTTTGGCTGATCTGACACTTGACTGACCTCCATATGTGGTGAATGTGAACTCCTTGATCCTTTGCAAATGATGAAAGCATGTTAAATGTTATTCATGCAGTGCTACTTCTTGTTTTGTTTGTATATATTATTATAAAGTTTCAAAGTGTTTTAACGTTTCTACTTGTAGATGCTAAATGGTAAGAGGTTTTGTATTTTACATTGCAGAATTGAATTCCTGAGAATATTTTTCATAATAATGATCTGTTTGTGAGTTATTTTCAGGAAGCTAATGATTTGATTTTTGTCACCAAGTTGTGACATAGACCTCAAACTTTGTGCTATAGAGTGGGGTCCAGGCACTGTTCAGGGATGAGAGAAACCCTGACCCATCAAAGGAGTTCAGGTTGCTTGCTCAAATTAACTATTTGATTGGTACACGGGTTCTCTGATCTCTTAACAGTGCCCACCTCCTTCTTCTACAGAGACATTGTTGCTTAATTCAACACATTTAGACTGTTGGTATAAATGTTAAGGCAGACCTTACTTGTGTGAAGTCCCTTGAGGCAACTTTGTTGTGTTTTGCCGCTATATAAATGAAAATAAATTGAAATTGAAAAATCTTTACCTAAAATAGTTTAATTTTAAGTTTTAATTTGTATCACAGGACTTTAAATCTATTTAATAATATTGAATGGCACATTGTTCTAAAGCCCGACCGATACTATCGGCCGATATAAGCCCTTTTCAGAGTACTCACTATCGGCCGAAATTTTGCCGATAGAATGCTGATAATAAACAGAACAGTTACTAAAATAATGTTTGTGTCGGCAATGTAAAATGTCCTTGCACCGTTTGTCCAATAGATGGAGCTCTGACTCCATTCAACTGAGAGCTGCTTACTCCCCTGCTTAAATGTGTTCACCACCGGCCCCCGTAGTTCGCCGTCACACTGCACTGATCGGCTGACAAACGCATACAAGTAAGTTTATAAGGATGTTGTTTGTAATAACTTTGCAATTACATTCACCCCACATTTCTCCCGTTTCAGTTCAACTCAGTTTGATTAACTCAGTTTATGTAGCAATGTGTCAAATGTGCTTCATTGCTTCGGTCACGCTTTTTATTAAGCCCACATTGTGTAGACCTTATTTCTAGCATGATAAACTTTAGTTTACTGCTAAGAGGTTGAAACATTCAGATTCACTGGTCGTCCGGAAGGGTTCTGGGAATTACTGCCATTTGCCATTAACCCTCTGGGGCCGACGCTGTCATATACGATGGCTGGGACCAAGCTTTACTAAATTGTAAATAACTTTTTAATGATATGAGATAGAAACATACTTTTTTTTTTTTTGCTGAAAAGTTAACTCCGCGGACTTTCAATCCACCATCGGCCGTCTTGGTACTCCTCATAGAAGATGTGTGATGACATGCGCAATCTGAGTGTCCAATCGGAATTGGTTCTCCGTCACATGATTTTCCAAAATCCAATTGTAGGGCAGATTTACCTCACGTGATATGGCAAAGATCGTTTTCAGGATTGATATAGATAGATAGATAGATAAATACTTTATTAATTCAGAGGGAAATTGTGTGGCGTCTGTCGCTCTCATTCATACATATAAAAGTTACACAGGTTAAAAAAATAAGTTGATGAATAAAAACAGCACCGAGACAAGTTAATAAATAAATAGTACAAGAACAGTATATAAAGTGCAACAAGTGTCAGGAGTCAAGGCACCTGACACTATGTTTAGGCATTTATAGCCCCCGTCTGCTGCCCCTGGCTGATGTGGCTACATTATACAGCCTGATGGGCCGAGGGACAAAAGAGTTCTTCAGTCTGTCAGTAGAGCATCTGAGGCAGAGGAATCTGGAACTGAAGGCGCTCCCCTGCTTGGATATCACAGAGTTCAGGGGGTGGCTCTGATTGGACAGGACTGCCCTGATCTTGGAGAGTGTTCTCCACTCCAGCACCCTCTCCACAGGGTCCAGACACAGTCCCACCACAGAGCCTGCTTTTTTAATGAGCCGATTCAGCCTCAGAATGTCCTTCTTCCTCACACCGCCCCAGAAAAGAATACTGGACACGATGGACTGATAGAACATGTACAATAACTTGGAGCAGACCCTTAATGAAGCCAGCCTCCTAAGAAAGTACATTCTACTCTGTCCCTTCTTATAGACAGCATCCATATTAGCTGCCCAGCTCATCATGTTATCCAGCTGCAGGCCAAGGTACCTGTAGGTGGAAACCACCTCCACCTCGGATCCGTCAATTACGATGGGCTGCAGAGAGGCTGGCGCCCGCCTGAGATCACGCACCACTTCCCTTGTTTTGGTGGTGTTGAGCAGGAGCTTGTTTTGCTGGCACCATCCCACAAAGTCCCTCACCACGCTCCTATACTCTCCCTCTTCACCCCCCCAATACATGCCACAATTGCGGTGTCATCTGAGAACTTCTGCATGTGACATGTATCGGAGTTGTAGTGAAAGTCCGTAGTGTAGAGGGTGAAGAGGAGGGGTGAAAGCACCGTGCCCTGAGGCATTCCAGTGCTGCAGATCAATGTAGAGGACCTACATCCCCCACATGTACAAACTGTGGCCGGTTGGTCAAATAATCCAAAATCCAGAGCACGAGGTGGGGGTCCACAGCCATGATGTTAAGTTTCTCCTGGAGAAGACTGTGATGTATTGTATTAAAAGCACTGGAGAAGTCAAAGAAAAGCATCCTTACAATGCATCTCCCCACATCCAGGTATGTCAGGGCGTGGTGCAGGAGGTAGAGGACAGCATCTTCAACACCCACCCTCTCCTGGTAGGTGAACTGGAGAGGGTCCCTCATTGCCTGCACTTGGGGTTGCACAAGCTGCAGAACCAGTCACTCCAGTGTTTTCATCATGTGGGACGTGATCACGACCGGCCTGTAGTCACTCAGCTCCCGAGTGCGAGACGTCTTCAGAACTGGAATAATGCAGGATGTTTTCCACAATGAGGGGACACTCTCCAGCCGCAGACTCAGGTTGAAGACCTGCTGTAGTGGGTAAACCAGCTCTGCTGCACACGTCTTTAGGAGCCTTGGACAGACCTGGTCCGGACCCGCGGCCTTCCTCGAATGCAGACGTCGCAGCTCCCTAGTCACCTGTCCTGCCGTGATTGAGGGAGGACTTGAGGTGGGAGTAGAGAGCAGTTGTGTCAGAGATAAAGAGGCGCACGAAGGTACTGCAGGAGAATGTTGGTCAGAGGAGCCTGGAGAAGGCTGTGGGGGTGAACAGGTCGTTGGGGGGGGGAACTGAAACGATTAAAAAAGATGTTCAATTCCTCTGCTCGCTGGAGGTCCGTGCAGCCTACATTGCCCTTGCTGCTGCAGCCTGTTATTGTTTTCATACCATTCCAGACTTCCCGCATGTTGTTTTCACCCAGCTTCCTCTCCAGCTTTTTACGGTATGCCTCTCTAGCCTTCTTTAGGCAGATTTTAACCTCATCTTGCACCTCCCTCCCTGATATCTTACTAGTTGGCCCGTTTGAATAGCAATAATAGTATCGGCTGATTTATCGGCTATCGGCAAATCAGCCGATTTATCGATTTTCAGCATTTTTTTCATCCAAATATTGTTATCGGCATCAGCCTCAAAAAAATCCATATCGGTCTGGCTCTACTTTGTTCCCATAATTGTTTTGTGTCTACTTTACCCGATATCCTGATCAAACTTAAGTAAACTGCAGTTTGCGTACTACAACATTGTAAATGTGCTGAATTAAGCAATAATGTGCTAGAATATATGTATGGCTGTGGTGGTGGCCAAGTGGTTAGTGCGCTTGGCTTCAATGCATATGGTCCTGGTTCAAACCCCATCAAAGCCACATTTCTCCATGTAATGTAGAATTGTGTCAGGAAGGGCATCCAGCATAAAAATTGTGCCAGAATCAACATGTAGGTTCACCTTGTATCTTCTGTGGTGTCCCCGAGTGCAAACAAGAGAGCAGCCGAAGGGACTTACCTACTTTTGTGCTAGAATGAGTTTTTTTAATTTATTTTATTTACTTAATCCAAATCATTTTTATGCAGACATGTAGTAAATGTAAATCAATTTCACCCAGTTAATTAGTAAATGTAAATTAATTTTACCCATATAATTAATAAATATAAGTCAGTTTCACCTAGATTATCAGTAAATATGAACCAGTGTCCCCCAAATATTTAGTAAATCTAAAAGATTTTTGTTCAGATACTTCATCAATATGAATCAGCTTTCTTTGTGAAACTGACTAGGATTTACTAAATATTTTTTGGCAATATAACTCATCATTTGGTGTGCTAATACTAAATCCAACACATTTCAACTGTTTTTTTATTAACGTACTTAATTTTTTTGTTTAGGTTTAGTTATTGCATTCAGTACTTTTTAATCAAAATTTTAATACTTAAAATATATTCAGTTATATTATGTGTAACTTTGTTCACACAATGTTTTTGAGAAACATTGGTCACAATTTTTACAGTGCATATTTATTGCAACAAAACTGAGTAGGCTTATTTGTGATGCGTAGCTCACTATTTCTGCGCCAATTTGAGAAGGTGCAACTTGTGATTGTGGGAGAGGGGGAAAATAATCTCTGACTTCAAATGTGTTACTTCTTTCTAGAGCTACAAATTCTACTGTTGCAGGTGCTCGTGCTATACATGAAATATGCCTCCATAAAAGTGGTGCATATTAATAGTAGAAGGAATTCACATTGAAATACCCAGCTGTTGAAGCAAAGGTCACTGCACATATATCTTATATATCTTACATCTGTCTGCAATAGTTTGAGCTGCACATGAAATTTGTGCTTAGTTGTTCAGAATTGAAGTAGCCGCTCGTGGGGTGACACTTCTAACTTCTTCTTTTTTGTCTTTCGGCTGTTCCCGTTAGGGGTCGCCACAGCAGATCAATCGTTTCCATCTCACCCTGTCCTCTGTATCTTCCTCTGTCACACCAACCACCTGCATGTCCTCTCTCAGCACATCCATGAACCTCCTCTCTCCCTCTTCTCCTCCTGCCTGGTGGCTCCATCCTCAGCATCCTTCTCCCTATATACACTGGGTCCCTCCTCTGCACATGTCCAAACCATCTCAATCTCGCCTCTCTGACTTTGTCTCCAAACCGTCCCACCTGAGCTGTCCCTCTGATATGTTCATTCCTAATCTTGTCCATTCTTGTCACTCCCAAAGAGAATCTCAACATCTTCAGCTCTGCCACCTCCAGCTCTGCCTCCTGTCTTTTTGTTAGTGCCACTGTCTCTAAACCATACAACATAGCTGGTCTCACTACTGTTTTGTAAACTTTCCCCTTCACTCTTGCTGATATTCTTCGGTCACAAATCACTCCTGCCACCTTTTTCCACCCACTCCACCCTGCCTGCACTCTCTTCTTCACCTCTCTACCGCACTCTCCATTACTTTGAACAGTTGACCCCAAATATTTAAACTCATCTACTTTCACCACTTCTACTCCTTGTAACTGCACTATTCCACTGGGCTCCCTCTCATTCACACACATGTACTCAGTCTTGCTTCTACTGACTTTCCTTCCCCTTCTCTCCAAAGCATATCTCCACTTCTCCAGACTAGACTCAACTTGCTCTCTACTCTCACTACAGATCACAATGTCATGTGCAAACATCATAGTCCATGGGGACTCCTGTCTGATCTCATCCGTCAACCTGTCCATCACCACTGCAAACAAGAAAGGACTCAGAGCTGATCCTTGGTGTAATCCCACCTCCACCTTGAATGAGTCTGTCATTCCGACTGCGCATCTCACCGCTGTCACACTATTCTTGTACATGTCCTGCACTACCCTAACATACTTCTCTGCCACTCCAGACTTCCTCATACAATGCCACAACTCTTCTCTTGGCACCCTATCATAAGCTTTTTCTAAGTCCACAAACACACAATGTAACTCTTTCTGTCCTTCTCTGTACTTTTCCAACAGTATTCTCAGAGCAAACATTGCATCTGTAGTGCTCTTTCTTGGCATGAAACCATATTGCTGCTCACAGATCTTCACCTGTTTTCTAAGCCTAGCTTCTACTACTCTTTCCCATAACTTCATGCTGTGGCTGATCAGCTTTATGCCTCTGTAGTTACTGCAGCTTTGCACATCACACTTGTTCTTGAAAATAGGAACCAGCACACTTCGTCTCCACTCCTCAGGCATCCTCTCACTTTCCAAGATTTTATTAAACAATCTGGTTAGAAACTCTACTGCCATCTCTCCTAGACATGTCCATGCCTCCATTGGAATGTCATCTGGACCAACTGCCTTTCCACTCTTCATCCTCTTCATAGCAGCCCTCACTTCTTCCTTGCTAATCTCTTTTACTTCCTGATTTGCTCTCACCACATCATCCAGCCTTTTCTCTCGCTCATTTTCTTTATTCATCAACTCTTCAAAATATTCCCTCCACCTTCTCAGCACACACTCCTCACTTGTCAGCACATTACCATGTGCATCTTTTACCACCCTAACCTGCTGCACATCTTTTCCAGCTCTGTCCCTTTGTCTGGCCAATCGGTACAAGTCCTTTTCTCCTTCATTACTATTCAACTTCTTGTACAGCTCGCAATATGCCTTTTCCTTTGCTTTTGCCACTTCTCTTCCCGCCTTACGCCGCATCTCCTTGTACTCCTGTCTACTTTCTTCATCTCGCCGACTATCCCAAAACTTTTTTGCCAACCTCTTTCTCCTTATGCTTTCCTGGATCTCTTCATTCCACCACCAAGTCTCCTTGTCTTCCTTCCACTGTCCAGATGTCATACCCAGTACTGCCCTAGCTGTCTCCCTCACCACATCTGCAGTACTTTTCCAGTTGTCCAAAATTGCTTCCCCTCCAACTAGTGCTTCTCTCACTTGCTCGCTAAATTTCACACAACAGTCTTCCTCCTTCAGCTTCCACCATCTGATCCTTTGTTGAGCTCTCACTCCCTTCTTCTTCTTTACCTCTGAAGTCATCCTACAAACAACCATCCTATGCTGTCTAGTGACACTCTCTCCTGCTACCACCTTACAATCTGTGATTTCTTTTAGCTTGCATCTCTTATAAAGAATGTAGTCCACCTGTGTGCACCTTCCTCCACTCTTATATGTTACCCTGTGCTCCTCCCTTTTCTTAAAGTAGGTATTCACCACAGCCATTTCCATCCTTTTTGTAAAATCAACTACCATCTGTCCTTCCCCATTCCTATCCTTGATACCATATCTACCCATTACTTCCTCATCACCTCTGTTCCCTTCACCAACATGCCCATTGAAGTCTGCTCCTATCACCACTCTTTCATGCTTGGGCACACTCTCCACCACCTCATCTAACACACTCCAGAAATCTTCTTTCTCCTTCATCTCACAACCTACCATATGCACTGATGATATTCATCATCACCCCTTCAATTTCTAACTTCACACTCATCACCCTGTCAGACACTCGCTTAACCTCCAACACACTTTTAACATACTCTTCCTTTAAAATGACCCCAACACCATTTCTCTTCCTGTCCTCACCATGGTACAACAACTTGTACCCACCGCCGATGCTTCTGCTCTTACTTCCCTTCCACCTGGTCTCTTGCACACACAATATGTCTACCTTTCTCCTCTCCATCATATCAGCCAGCTCTCTCCCTTTACCAGTCATACTACCAACATTCAAAGTCCCCACTCTCATTTCCACCCTTCTAGTTTTCTTCTTCTCCCGCTGTTCGTGGCAACGTTTTCCTCCTCTTCTTCGTTGTCTTCGCCCAGTAGTAGCCCAATTTCCACCGGCACCCTGTTGGGCAATAGCACCAGTGGCGGACGTTGTTAACCCGGGCCGCGACCGATCCGGTATGGGAATTCGATTCTGAGTCTGCATAGTTGGGTTGGCTTGTTTTACGCCGGATGCCCTTCCTGACGCAACCCTCCTCATTTATCCGGGCTTGGGACCGGCACTCAGAATGTACTGGCTGCACACCCCATGTGGCTGATAAAAATCATTGCTTGACATTTGCACATTCTTTATTGCAGTCAAGTCATATCAATCATATCAATCATATTCACATCATAACAGTCACAACAATCACTTTTTAGATTTTTGTACATTTTTGTAATGTTCTATTAAATGCAGTGTAAATAGTCTTGATCTCTGGTTAGATGTCCTGTTGGTCACCTGAAGCTGTAGCCTTTTACCTGCTGTGTTTGTTGGTTGACTCAGTAATTAGCAGTTGTGCTCCCACTTGGGACGTTGTCAGTGTTAATGTGTGTCTCACCTGTGAAATCTATGCCTCATGCTAATGCTGATTGTCTGTAATAACCCTAAATGTGTGTAGTGGGACCTGTCATCCAGACACTCTGAGGGATTCACTCTAAATTAATGCCTGGCCCCGTGGCCCCTGTTCGGCCAGCTATTTATTTATTTACCAATTTGTTGATGTCTTGAGTAGTTTGGATGTGTAAAACTGATTTTTACCGGTCATTTCATCGAGCAGTTACACAGGTTATATTGACATTATTTTCCTTTGCAGTGGCCTAAACCAGGCGTCAGCAGTCCTGTTCTTGGAGCTTACCTGTTCTGCATGTTTTTCAAATGTCCCTGCTCTACCCACTGCTAATTAACACAGGTGTGCTCAGCCAGTTAAGAGCTTGGAAACACGAGACATGACTAATGCGCTGTACTTGCAGCATATGGAAAGCATGCAAAGCTGGTGACCCCTGACCTAAACCTATAGGGTTGGGCCTGGATGCTGCCCTGCAGGTCTGTTTGGAGGCTCAATGGGTACCCCTGGAATGACTGTGTCAAATGAACTCTTACTTAGGAAGACTCACATGACGGATATCACTTACATTTTTTGGGCACTACAGTCACAACATTTTGGCCATGTTGGGCATAATCCAGCATGTCTCAGTGTTGACACCAAGGGACGTCCACGTTTCACCTGGCCACAGCAGATAGATGGCTACAGGTGGAAATGGACTGGTTGTCTGCCTGGATGGTTGCCATGGCTCTTCCACAATATAGATATGGAGACGCAAGACATCAGCACACGTTCCCAGAGCTTAATTGGCCAACACCCATAGAATCTGTCTTATTGAAAATATTGAAGCCCTGTGCCATTTGTACTTAGTTATTTCTCATCTTCATACAACATGGAGCTTGTCACTGAACAGGATACTCACTTTTAATTCAAATGGTTATGTTGCTCATAAGGTTAAAGATTGCAGTTGAACACTTTGTATGACTTTTTTACTGTGTGTGTGTGTTAGGGTTGTGGGATTAGATACTGAATGCCAACAGTGCTGTCTTTGCCTCCTCCAGTTGACACACAGCTTTAGCACTGTTGCAGACAGGCAGGCACACAGCCCCTCCTCAGCAATACAGATGCATGCAGTAAGATATTTGAGCTCTTGACTTTACAAGGAAGAATTCAGTCAACCTAAAATAGTGTATTTTTTGTTGTTGTTTTTATATAGTTTTTTTTTTTTGCACAACCTATACAAAATACACTACGAAGTGTGTGTGTGTGTGTGTGTGTGTGTGTGTGTGTGTGTATATATCTTCATCTTCCAGTTATGTTAATGTAGTAATGTTTTAATGTGTTAATGTTTTGCGCAACATCAGAGAACTTTAAAATTGTGTTGTCAGTGATGCTATTGTTGGCATTGTTCTAATCTTTATTTTTATTATTGAAAATGGTATGGAGTGTTTTCCTGATTATCCATATCGAGTTTGAAGTTCTACCATTATGACAGCCCTAGTGTGTGTGAATGGGTGAATATGATGCATCACTGTAAAGCTCTTTGAGCAGTTCAATTATCAAGGGTTTTATACACACTATAAATGTTTTAAATGTTAAAGCAAGAAAAATAAAGTTGTATCCGGTATGACGCTTTGAATGGATGTATTCCTTTTTGACATTTGGGCAGCTTGGTGGATTAGTGGTTAGCACTGTTGCCTCACAGCATGAAGGTTATGGGTTGTATTCCCACCTGTGGAGTTTGCATGGTCTCCCCATGTTTGCGTGGGTTTCCTCCGGGTACTCCGGTTTCCTCCCACATTTAAAATACATGCAGGTTAGGTGAATTGGAAGCTTTAGAATTGTCCAGGTCTCCTTTGCAAAACAGGTCTCGATGTCATTGGGACTAACCTGGTTAAATAAAGGTTAAATTAAAAAATTGTGGGCTTTGACCTTATTTAGACCTTTTCTTTCACCCCAGAACCATTTTCCATTTCTTCTTGTTTTTGAAAACTTGATTTAATTGAGCCTCATGCTTGCCAACTTTGATTGATTGAACCTGACTGAGCTGGTGAGGTGTGGGTGGAACAAGGTGAGATTGAAAAGGTGCAATGCCTAGAATCACCAAGTCCATGGATTAAAAAATAAATAAATTACAAAACAACAACAAAACCCTTATTTATGGCCATCAAGAATTATAACAGTACCACTAAAACAAAGGTGGTGTTCTCCAGCTAAAATAGGACACTGATTAAATAACCCTCTCCATGAAATCATGGAGAATCACCAACTTCCCTTTTAGCTGTAAGGAAGATATTTAAAAACAAACAAACAAACTGTTGCTATGTGCAACACATGCCTTTTCAATCATTTAGATTGGTGCTCAATTAGATAAACTGCAGATATTTTTAAACCATATTCATCTCACTTATCCTGCATTGGTTATGTCATGACAAATTCATTTTATGTGAACTAATGCTGTAAACCCATGCTTATTCCTGTTAAAGTATAGCCATCACAAGGTTTTCAATAATAGCAAATATGTATAGGAAAATTCACGTAAAATTGTGCATTAAATGTTATAGGTTTTTTTCTGTTTAATGTAATGGTAGCTCAACATTAATAGAATTACAGTAACAGCAAAATCTGGCCACATTTTATCTTACCATTAAAGAAAAAGTTTGCTTTGCTTAGGATTCTGTTGCATTACATTTACCCCAATGATTAAGCCATACAAACCGAAATGTATATTTTAATGTTTAAACTCTGATTAACTGGAATTCTAATCCAATTACATTTTTTCCACAAATCTGGTTGGTTAATCGTATGACATTTCAGACCATATAATTTCGAGGTAACGGTGGCAAAATATTTGACCGTTTCACATTTGGATGTGTTACTCCGTGTCCTGACCGGTGTTCTGACGAGATGTCATTCCTGTCGATAGGCCAGCCGTCTGTGCAACTGCGCATGTGCACGCATGTGCAATATTGTTGGGATGCGGAACTGTTGATTTATGTGATGAGACACACAGTTCAACAGAACACCAGCTGCGCGCGCTGCTACGCAGATGTCATAGTGGCACTGTTAGCTGAGAGTGAGAGAAAGTCGTGTGCCACCGCCGAAATAAGTGAATTTAAGATACCTTATGAGAGTATTGATGTGGATTCTGATACAGAATTACCATTTCACATTTGATGGAGTTCATGGATTTTCCCATTTGATGGGTTACTCCGCGCCGTGACCGCTGTTGGAGCAACGCTGGCTCGACCGAATTACCTACAGAAAAATAAACAGTGCAAACGATGGAATTGGATTAGAATGGGAATAACCCCCTTGTGTCTGATGATTTGCGGATGTTCCTGCTGTTATACGGTCGCAAATATCCAACGCGTCGCCGGTAAAGCTCAATTTGCGACTGTATAACACAACAGGGTTATTCCCTAATTATAAATATTCACTAAAGCCCAGTAGTAAGCACTTAGACTTGTGATGCTCCTACTCTATGTGAAGATGAATTTAAATGTCACTTTTAAATTTTCCAAACAGGAAGAAGGCATTACAGTTTTTAAGTTTCAGGTTATTGAGGCGAATTTCATTTTGCTATTTACACTGTGCGTAATCTGAGCATACAGGTCTTTTCTTTCACAACTGGTAAAGCAAACGGCTCTATTCATAGTTTATCTAACATTAACAAATGTGCTTAAACTTTACCAGCACACTTTTGTTTTTGTTCTTTTTTTGTTGTCATTTTAAAAGAAGACGAAGGAAGAGATGTGGTGAAGTGGTTAGTATTCAAATGATGAATGTTTGAGTGCAGTGGTAAGTATATTTTCATTTGTTGAAAGATGGAATGTTCCATTCAATGAGGATTTATGAATGAATGAAAATTAATGAATGAATGAAAACTGTTTATTTCGAACATTTGATATAACAACAATTACAAGATAGATCAGTAAAGACAACAACAAAAAAGTTCCTACTGTGTACCCAACATGTCCGAAAAGGGGTAGGGTGAAGCATCAGCTTATTTATCTCTACCCCTTCTTCCCCACAACCAGTAATACCCTTTGCCACATATACACATAGATTCCTACACACCTAAACCGATATCAATATATATATATATAACATACATACACACATATATACATATACACATATATATACACAAACATAAATATACACCTACACATATCTACTTACATACAAAATACTATATATTTACGAGCCGAAGCAAAAAAAAAAAAAAAAAACACCCTAACCCTCATTATCCTTCCTCCTCCCTATACCTAGAAAAAAACATATTTTTGTACCGCTGTTTGAACTGGTTCATGCTTGGACATTGCTTGAGCCCCACTCCCAATCTGTTCCACATCCTCACCCCACAGACAGAAATACAGAAACCTTTTAATGTTGTTCATGCCCACTGATGCTTTAAATTAAATTTCCCCCTCAGACTGCAATCCCCTGATCTGTTAAACATATTTTTAATATTTGCTGGAAGTAAATTGTTTATTGCTTTATACACGATTTGTACTGTTTGAAAATGAACCAAGTCTGTGAATTTTAAGAATTTGGATTGTAAAAATAGTGGATTTGTATGATCTCTATAGCCAGTATTATGAATAATTCTTATAGCTCTTTTCTGCATTACTGATAGTGATTGTGTTGTACCTTTATAAGTATTACCCCATACCTCTGCACAGTACTGTAAATATGGTAAAACCAGTGAGCAGTAAAGAATGCGGAGTGAGTTGTGGTCCAGAATATGTTTCGCTTTGTTTAGAACTGAAATGCTTCTTGACAGTTTACTTTGTATATGTTTTATATGAGTCTTCCAGT
The DNA here is from genome assembly GCF_902500255.1 of Thalassophryne amazonica. Classification (NCBI taxonomy): domain Eukaryota; kingdom Metazoa; phylum Chordata; class Actinopteri; order Batrachoidiformes; family Batrachoididae; genus Thalassophryne; species Thalassophryne amazonica. The sequence continues at coordinate 41,968,774 of NC_047105.1, read as the reverse complement.
TTATCTTATCATCTATTATCATTTACACAAATGGGGAAACATTCATTATTTGTTTTATATTACATCTAAAAACATCCTTATTTGATATTTAAAGCTGTATGACCTCAGGGTTTTTTCTTTTTAGATTTAAGTCATAAAATGAATTTTCTTTGGTACCACTATAATTTTTTAGCATTTAAATAAGGCAGTCTTAAAGGCCCCTTCACACATAACACGATTAAAGCTGACTGGTGCACAAAGGAGGAATCGCATGCCACTCATGAAAAATTGGAGCCACCTTAAACGCCTCGTAGAGCTGTCGTCACAACTATTCGCGCACAGCACATGCACTCTACATTCGCATGCCAGTAACCCATTCGAAAGGCGGGCAAGATAAGGTTGCATTGTCAGCTGATCATGTTCTCAGCATTTGCACTGCATGTCAGACATATTGTGCCGCGGCTGAGGAGCGGTACAGAATCATCAGCCATGTCGAACTGTGGCCAAATGGCACAGTTGAGGCAGCCGTCACACCAGAGGCCGAATGTCGTCGAATGCTGGATGAATGGCCATTTGACCTACTCTCGGCCAGAGTTGGTTCGAGTCCAGGTGACACCCACGAACATCCAACACCACTCGCTGGGTAAGTTAGACAAAGCGGGGCCATTCGTGCTGTCAGCACAAAATAGAGAGCAGGCGGCCACTTTTGAGATGGATGTGCGAATGGCCCCACATTTCCTAAGTGCCCCACAAGTGTTTTCCCGAGCAACACAATTGTGTGTGTGTGTGTGTGTGTGTGTGTGGTGCACCACAAATGGCATGTGAATGTGCATGTGCCTCCCCCTGCAACACAGATGGCATGCGAGTGTGTCATCCACCCCCCCCCCCCCCACCCCCCCACACACACACACACCACAAGCTTATAGTGCAATGTGATCGCAGTGTAATCGCCATCAACAAAGTGTGCACAGCTGGATAGCTGTCATCTCCATAATGGTACAGCTGATAGTTGGGGAACACTATGGCATATCGCAAACCCACAAAACCACAACAGAAATGCAAGTAAGAAAACCCAGCCCACCTGCGTGTCACAGCACCAGGCATGTCACGTGACACACGATCACAATGTGCACAGTCCATCTGTCATGTCCCAGCCTGACTGACAGCCTCACAGGAAAAATCAACATGGCCAGCTCAATTACACCACAGCCAAGAGCTGTGAGACCATATGTGAGTGCATTGCTGCAATGGGAAGGTGGGCATGTCACGTGCCAATCATGTATTGATTGACATGGGCACACACGCACTACAGTTATGCGTTTGTCAAGGGACCATGATTGATATGTGATCACGTCATGCTTTGGATGACATTCAAAGTCACACAGGGAGGAGCCTGACCAAAACCCACGGCCAGTTGCAGTCCTGCAGCTGGTGCTGCTCCACATCGCAGCTGACCACCGCATCAACACAGCACTAACCTGGCGACACGTATTGTCACATGTGCCCCGATCACCCATGTGCAAGGCACAGTGCTGCACGTTGTCTGCAACCGATGATGGCATGGGGGGGAAAAAAAGACACACTAGATCGCCCAAACCATGTCTCAGCACGCACAGTGATGACCACCACGTCATCACTACACACAGCTGGAAAACACATACTGTGCCATGCATAATATCATCTAATGAGATGTCACCATGAGGCACCAGCATCGGTGGGCTCTCCTCATGTTGTAATAATTAAAAACACATATCACCTTTCCAAGGCGATCAGCAGCGCTTCAGTGTGTGCTGAAGAGATGGTCCCGTGGTGCCGGTTCATGTGATCATGATATGAGCGCATCAGGTCATTCATGTAAAGAATAAAAGGAAGAAAAAGTCATCCATGTGAGTTCAGTACTTCCACGTTTATGTCCAGGAGGAGGATCATTCTAATTGTCCGCTCTTTATAACAGGAATTAAATATTAAAAAGTGCGGTTATGTTTTGTGTGTGTGTGTGTGTGTGTGTGTGTGTGTGTGTGTGTTTTTTAATAGAGTGACATTTTGATTTACAGAAAGCATTTGACACCACAGATCATGCCTTATTGCTGGACAAATTGCAGAAATATGGTACCAGGCGATTGGCATATGAGTGGGTAGTGAGTTATTTATACAATAGGTATCAGTATGTTCATTTATGTGGGAAAAATTCTGAAATTTTGAAGATCACATGTGGGGTGCCCCAGGGTTCAGTCCTTGGTCCATTGTTGTTTCTTTTATGTATTAATGATACATGCTTGGTTTCTGAGTTCCTGACTTGTATTTTGTTTGCTGATGATACAACTTTTTGTAGTGGGGATCATTTGGGACAGCTTTTGGACATGATGGAGAATTTAAACAATGTTTGATTCAAACAAATTGTTGCTCCATTTTGGTAAAACTAAGTGTATTTGGAAATAAGTCCAGGAATTTAAACAGAAATTTATTATTACATGATACTGAATTTGAATTGGTAACTGAAACCTAATTTCTTGTTTTTTTATTGATGACAAATTAAGCTGGAAAACCCATATTAATGTTAAATCTAAAATGTCTAAAATTGCGGGCAGCATGGTGGATTAGTGGTTAGCACTGTTGCCTCACAGCGAGAAGGTCGTGGGTTCAATTCCCGTGGCCTTTCTGTGTGGAGTTTGCATGTTCTCCCTGTGTTTGCGTGGATTTCCTCCGGGTGCTCCGGTTTCCTCCCACATCCAAAGACATGCGGGTTAGGTGGATTGGAATCTTTAAAAATTGTCCATAGGTGTGTGGGTGTGTGTGGGTGTGTCTGTGTTTGTTTGTCTATTTGTGGCCCTGCGACAGACTGGCGTCCTATCCTGGATGTACCCCGCCTATGACTGCTGGGATAGGCTCCAGCCACCCACGATCCTTAATTGGACTAAGCTGTAGAACATGAATGAATGAATGTCTAAAATTGCAATCCTGTATAAAGCAAAAGACTTCCTCTCACAACATTCATTAACTATTTTATATCATTCATTACTTCTTCCATATATGAACTATTGCATTGAAGGTTGGGGAAACACATACAAAACTAATACAAAACCGATATTTTTACTACAAAAGAAAGCCATAAAAATTATTAGTAACAAACTCTACCGTGAACCAACAAATTTGTCTGTTTACATATTTAAAAATTCTGGGACTTGGTTGGTACACCACAATTCAAATCACGTATAAAGTAAAAAACAAACTTTTTCCTCAACATGTCCAGGATGTGTTTAAAATGAGAGAGTTCAGTTGCAATTTGAGAGGAACGTTCATATTTGAGAAGTCAAAGATTCGAACTACTGCATTTCTGTTAAATTTGTTAACATTTGGAATAATTGTCCCGATAACATCAAATTATCTGGTACCTTAGTCAGCTTTAAAAGGCTCTATAAGAATAATATAATTACTTCTTATAATCTGATGAACTAGGTTTATACATTTTTGTTACCTTTGCTGGTATTTGCTGTTGGAAGTATATGTGTATGTATGTATATAGAAGGGGTGGGTGTTTATAAACTTTGCTTCTGCCCTTTCGGTCTAATTTATAAGTTTTTTTTTTTATTATTGTTGAGTCTGTGTGCTGAATAAATTCATTCATTCTTTCATTCAGAATCATAGGCAGTAACATGATTGTCTTACATGTAAACAGTACATTCATTGTTCTTATGATGTTCTGTTTTGTGCTTACTAAGCATGTGGAGATTAGGCATCGGCCGGTATGAGATTTGGACGGTATGATAACCGTGGACAAAAATACTGCAGTTTCACACTATTATGTATGTCTTTAAAATGTGCTTTAACAACATTATGGCTGTTTGCATATGACGCGCGCGGGATTCAGGCGCACTAATTGACGCGATGTCTACTGCTATGAGCACTATACCACTGATAAATTTAGAGAAAATACCAAAATGATCATCTCTCTTTTAGACATGTAGCATCTGCCCTGTGGGAAACATGACTTACTAGCTTAGGGAGAAACGTGGCTGGAATAAGGTCCAGAACGCCGGATGCTCAATACTTGGTCCAGCTTCACCAGCAAAGTGCTTGGAATAGATATATTTGTCCTCCTTGACATGTTTGTGGAAGAAATTTGGTCGACCACAAGCACGACTCGAGTCCACCACTTGGTATCTTGAATCACTCCGAGTCCGACACAGGCCATAGCTACGATGTTTTGTTGCCACCGTTTTTGGTTTGAAGGGTTATTCTGCGGAAAATAAAACAAAAAAGCCAACTTGGTCCTTTTAGACGGAGGAAAAAGTTCAGTGCAGGCTTCATCTCCTTCAGCCATGATGCAGAGCTAGCTAACGTTAGCTGCCTGTTTGTAAACAGAGACAGAGGTGCACGCCAGAAGGAAGGACGGCAGCGGCCGCCTCCGCTCTGCCTGTCAAGAATTCTCATAACCCACTCATACCGTAGGGACGGTATAACGGGAAATTTTAGTGGTTTTGATAGTGTGGCTTTTTCATACCGCGGTATACCATGAAACTGGTTATTGGCCCATGTCTTGTGGAGATTATTCGATACAGATTGGTATCTAGATACAAACGTGCGTGATGCGAGTGCATCGATTCATTCAGTGTGCATTGATTCATTTGACTGATTGAATCGTGTTGCATCGCTCGCTGCCTGCTTGCATCAGTTTTTTTCTGATGCAAATTGAATGCACCATGGATGGAAGCTAGAAAGTACATTTCTACCACAACAAAAATGATGACATCTATCATTAATCGTGTCGCATCGTATTGGAATTGAATCGCTATCAAATACATATTAAATTGCATTGAATCGGGAGCAGGGCTGAATTGTATCGCATTGTATTGTCATGTATCGCTATATGTATCGTATCCCTGGAGGGGAGAAATTCAAGCAATCAGATGCCATGACCTACATTTGGTAGCGACGTCATTGATCACACGGGGGCTCACATTATCTAAAAACCTTACACATTAGTGCATGCACTTCCTCCTACAGGCCATCTTCATGACGGTGTAAGAAGGAAAAGAACATATTTTCTATGGAATTCTCCCCAGGTCAATATCTCCTCTTCATTAAAATGAACTGTAATTTTGCAACATGTTATAAAAATAAACCTACATTATAATGCTTGGATTTTGGTAGAAACTAAATTTTGTCAGTTTTGTGAAAATTTGAAAGGCTGTATGGCTTTAAATTTAAAAGTGGGTGAAAAACTACTTGCATCTGCTTTCATCAATCCAACAAAAAAATCACCAGAGGATCTAGTCCAAAATGTATTTTTTTGGTCTGAAAATGCTTCTATGGTGGCTACAGATGTCCTCAAGAACACTGCATAAGTTTCTAACTAGCCTATGGTGTATTGGATTTAACTTCCTCATATTATGGGTGTGTTTTTTGAAATGGTAGCAGTGTTTCAATGGAGTGAAATATATGGAACCAAAATGAACAATAAATGGAACCAAACTGCACATAAAAATGATGTAGATCATGCAATGGACTGTTTTTCTATACGTTGAAACAAATAATCAGTACCATGTGACATGCAGTCAGCCAATCACGACAAGGCTTTATTTAGGTGTTACATAAAATATCTTTGGATAAACAATGAAGTTTCTGCATGTATTGAAGCTCAGTGAAGTCTTGCACCTGCTGAGAGTGAAGTTCTGATAATCCTACTGCAGGAATAGTTTGCTGTCTGAAAATTAAAAAAAAAAAAAAAAAAAACTGACTGATTTGGATCTATTCAGACAAGTTAGTAACTTATTTGCTGGACTTTATTTTTGTTTCTTTTGTTTGTTTTTTTTCTCCAGCACGGCACCACCCATGTTAAAAATGGCCTTTTTGACGCTGTAGATTTCTTTTCGGCAGCTGAATTTCCAGTACGCACCATGTATTTTGTATGTAAGCAAAATAAAGCCTCCTGATATTGCCTCTGTTACGTCATGGCAAATTTGTCATGCGGGTCTAACTGAAATTGACCCTTCCCTCAGGTGTCTTTCAATGGACCTTTCCTGAAGATTGCTGGCCTTCGTTGAGGGGAAAGGTCTCATCTGATCGTGTTGTTCATATTTGCACAAGAACAGATATAGTGGCTGCATTGTCGAGGACTCCTGCTGATGGTTACGTAGTGATCTCAGCATGATTGCTAGTTACCTAAAGCAGCAATAAATGATGCATCAGCTCCCTGAATAAAGCAGAGTTTCGTTGAAACAGATTCTGTCCTTAAAGTGAACACATTCAGGAAAAGAAAGGAAAATTATCCTGTAGGCTGAACCTCCTCTCTAACTGCTTCACTCGCTCTCCCTTGCGAGGCCTTAGGGCCTACTCTAAACCAGCTCGACTGGTTGAGTCTTTTTTTTTTTTTTAAACGAGAATAAGAGTGAAGCCCATATTGAATCTCTGTAGTGTATTCTTCATTTCTTCTTGTTTGTTTTATAAATAAATATTCCTTTATAATGATTACGTTCCAGGCGGCTCCCATTATGTAGACCTACATTCAGTTCTCGGGCACACTACCTGTTTTTGTCCGTGGTCAAGACACTTCATCCTCACTGTCCCAGCTTACCCAGCTGTAAATGGGCATTGGCTTTAGCTGAGGAAGCAACCTGTGACAGAGTGGAGTCCCATCCGGGAGAGTGCAAGTGGAGTTGTAGATTCTCAGCCATTTCTCACTGCAGAATCCCAGGACAACCATGGGTACCATTGGGCCTCAATAGTAGAGAAGCTTGAATCTTCGACTGGACTGGGTTGCTTGATGTGAGGACGTTTCGCTTCAAATCACAGAAGCTTCCTCAGCTAAAATTCTTGCTCTGGTAGTCTGACTTCTGTCTTGACTCTTGTAGAGAAGAATAAACCAGAAGCCAACAAAAGCTGGAGTTTTTAACCTAACCAGACCCCTCCTACCGAGAGGCCGACTGCTATAGGCTAGTGACTAAACAATAGCTCTAATTAGCACCTATTGTGCTCTAGCTCTAACTAGAGCACAATAGTCCATTTACCATGAATATTTTTCTTTCTGGATGTTTTTTTTTTGTTTATATATAAATATATATATATATATATATATATATATATATATATATATATATATATATATATACACACACACACACACACACACACACGTTCAAAATAGTAGCAGTGTGTTGTGAGTAAAGTGAGTAAAGCTCAAATTCCTTAAAATAACTTTTATTTCCATACACACAAATGCATTGGGAACACTATACATTCTGCTCTAAATCAAAGCTTGAAGAAAAATGCATCAGATTTGTCATTAAATTACAGAAAGTGCAGAAAATGTATATTAGGCCGGGCAAAAAAAAAAAAAAAGCAGCAGTATCTGCATTTTTTTCTTTCTGTGAAAAAACAGGTGCCAAAACAGGTGGCACTTATTTAACCCCTTAACGCCTATTGTCGCATATATGCTACAATATTTGACTCAAATATGCAACATACCAAATTGACCAGTATGCCTGTTGTCGCATATTTGCAACATACCAGTATTATTATTATGACATTATAACATAAATTATTACCAAAATACCAAAATTACGACTTATTTTTTGTGCAAAAGTGAAATTAATAATCTCAACATTATTTACCATCTATTTAAAGGCAAAAACACACAGAAAACTTTTTATATACAGCTATATAAATTCAGCCGTTAAGGGGTTAAGGACGAAGGCAGCAAATGTTGTACATTCTGATTGTAATGCATTTGTCTCTGAAAAACTGATTAAAGCCGACTGTGGCATGAAGGAGGAATAGCATACCACTTGTGAAAAATCAGAGCCGCCTCGAACAGCAGTTGCTACAACCAGTCAGGCAAAGCCCATGCACTCTACATTCGCGTGCTGCTTGCGGCGGAAACCCATTTGAACGGTGGCTAGATGAGGTCGCACTGCCATCTG